>NC_059490.1:3239850-3855749 GCF_018139145.2 Gymnogyps californianus | reverse complement strand
AAATGCTGGTTAAGCAATCCAGTTCTTTTTACAGTAAACATATTAGTCTGGGTTTCGTATTAGGAATGACTAGAGATGGTTCATCTAGAGGATGGTTAATGGCAGCTAGATAGTGTTTGAGTAATATCTTATCCTAGAAAGTTATGTTCATGATCTGATTTTTACCACAAAAGCCTCTGCAAGCCAGCAGTCTCTCTTAGTCGTCCTTCCAATTAATCTGGGTAACCTAGGATAATTCAATGGGAATTGCATGGTAAGCCCCTGAGCAAGGGAATTATTTTTCTTTGGCCCTTTGTTGGCCTGGAAGTCATGGAAGACAGAGCTGCTTGCCTGACCTGTAAAGTGAGGAGGCATAGCTCCTAAAGAAAATTGCAGTTCTATTTTTAAAATTGTTTTAATTGGGCATCAGATATGCGTATCTCCAACCTATTAACCTGGTCACACTGTGTGGTCTGATCCTCCTCTAATAGCATGTGATTAAATGTGATTCATCATCATCTCCGCTAAGCACAGGCAAGTGGGAGAACGTTGGTAGTGAAGCAGATGCAGTTATTTTCATACCAGCTGCTTTCTCCTGTAAATTTAGTTTGTATTGTTAAACACTGTCAGCTTGTCTTAGGGGGTCTGTGTCTCCTGATTTAGTGTGATGACTAATGTTCCTCACTGCACTTTACCAGAGGCTCGAAGTGCTACGGCAAAGGGTGAGACTGACAGAAACAACAGGACTGAAGCATGGACATCGGTGGCTTTGAAGGAAGTCAGCTATCTGTGTCTGGGGGAGAAGAAAACTTTCATGCTTGCTGGGGTTGCCTGGACTTGCCAACTTTATTAAGGAACTTGTATCTTTTTTTAAGGGCAAGGTATGGGAGGAAAGGGGAGAGACTTACATTTGTTGATGTTCCATAAAAAGCAAATGTTTAACCAAAAAAGAATAGCTTGTTTAAGTGAAGAGAGAGATCTAGTAGGGAGCTTGTAACTGCCTAGAGAAGAGGTGTGGCCACAGGATGGGTCTGCTTCGACAAGTGACTGGCTTTTTTGTGATCCCAACAATTCCAGGGCAGACTTCTTTACAAGCAAGTACATTTAGCTTCTTGAGCGTTGCAAACTTGCCTTAAAACAAAAGCTGAGCTGCCTACTTTAAGGTGCCTGTTTTTCTGCCCGACGTGAGAAATGTCTGCCCTTCAACAACGCTGCAGAGGTGCAAGAAAAGGATCCAAATGCCTCCTTCTCCTCCTAGCCTTTCGACTTTATTTCTAATGGTCCTGGAAAGCCAGTGTTAAAACTCATTTGTTCTGAGGCAGCATTCAACAGAGGGGCTGTAATATCTGATTTCCAACAAGTACCTGCATATGTCAAACACGTTGTACATGCTGAAGGCAAGGGAGATTGCCAGAGAGACAGTCAGTTTGAGCTGTTTGTATTTTCTTCCCAGTCAGGCTTTGCTCCATCCTATCCACCACTAGCCGAAGGCTGTGGCAAGGGATAATGAGGGATAATGTTATTCTTTATCTTCAGGCTTCTTTCCAGTCTGAGATGCCTCACTCTTCTGATGTCAGCTGAGGAGAGGTAAAGGTGTTGACAAGAGCACACAGGAGACAGGTATCAGCCTACTGTGAGAATGTCTCTTTGCTTTTTTCTCTCTCTTAAGCCTTGGAGTCATGGCTACAGGAAGCGTATTACAGTGGCCAGGGTGTGCTGAGAGCCCACAATGAAGCTGTCATCCGTGTGAAGGTGAGACCTATCAGCAGACAAGGCTGGACAAGAACTGGCACTCGGCAAGAACGTGAGTCAGATGGAGAGAGGGCTGGCAGGCGTGCGGGGAAAGCAGTGGAGTAGGAAGGCAGGAAGCAGCTGGCAGTGTAGGAAGAAGTGAGCGGTAATGAGACCGAACAGGAGCAGCAGTAGGGAATGAGAAATGTCCTCGTTCGTGCACTGATATCCAGCATCCCATTCGGCAACAATGACACTAGGATTTCAAAGAAATGTTCAAATAAATTTGTTCCTTTAAGGGATTTATTTTAATTCTTTATTGAAATAGGAGATATATGTGCATCTTCCCCTCTAGCCCACTGTTTTAATAGGATTACCTTTAGCATCACCCCATGGGCTCTTTAGTTCTTCATTCCAAATCTTCAATGTGAAGTCGTCTCAGCAGATCCAATCAGGTATATTTCATTGCTCAACAGTAGAGAGGAAATGAATTTTTCTGATGAGGGGAAAGCACAGTGAATAGCTTGATTCTCCTCCCCAATACCATCTGCAATCAGTTTTGTGCTGCAAATGAAGTCAATGTTTTCTTGGGTCAGAGGTGGCTAATTATTCATAGCACTTTCATTTCCAGCGGTACAGTCATCATATCTCTGCCAATCATCATTCTATTTCGTGTTTGGTTTACTTTGCATTGCTCTTAGGTTTGCAAGTCTAGCTGCTATCCAAACTTGTACTGTTCTTTGTTGCTTTTCCTGGGCTAGTGCCAGTAGTTCTCTCGGCTTCTGAAGAGACCGACAAGAGGACTTTGGCACCAGTATTGTAGTTTTCTCCCATCTCATGAGATCATGTCTGTTTAAAAAAGAATGAAATGGGAAAGAGGGAAGAATAACACTCAGTTCACTTGTAACTAGCCAAAAAACCCCCAACTGAGTAGTATTTCACTAAGATGGATCAGTGTCATCTGGGGTTTTTTAATGGCAATAAAGCCCAGAGAAGTGTATTAGTCAAGGTACAGCTGGGATTTGAACTTGACTGTCTTAACTCTTAGGCTGGTACGTTCCCTGCCAGTGCTTAGTGCTTCCCTCTGATGAGTATCCAGAGCTCACATTGTTGCAGCAACCACAGATGGGTTTACCGTGTCCTTTAGGCTTGTCCCTTGCAGTTTTGCCCTTGGATTTACAGCACTAGTCCTAACGTAGATTAGAAGAGTAACTGAGCGTTACTGCCCATTCGCTGCAGCAAATTGACTGATGCATTGGTAGGGATGGAAACCCAAAGAAACTATGATCCAGCCTTGCATTTTCACGTAGTAGTAAGATGCTCTTTGCACAGATCTGTTTAGAAAGATTTTAAGAGGGCTCCAAAGTAGATGCTGATAATTAAAATGCTAATTAAAAATGTTCCCAATGGTATTCACTGATAGTGTTGCCAGAGCAGGTGAGATTTCAATTATCTTGCTATTCCTTTTTGAACTAGAAAAGTGTCCCGCAATGGGTTAAGATGGAGTACCTAAGCCATGGTTATTTCATAGCATTTAAGTGCTGACTTCCCTCCAGATTTCTTCGGTTTCTCTTTCTCATCTTTTAAAAAAAAAAAAAAAAAGTTTGTTCTGACAATTCTGAATGTACAAAACAGCCACCGAGGGAACCTGAAGCCTACCAGCCTCGCAGGGGAGTGAGCGAAGCCACACACCTCTTCCACACAGATTGCTCCGTGAGACCGCCTCACCGTATTTACTTCCTGCCTTTGCTCAGAGTGGAGTTGGGGAGAAGACTGTTCTGAAAGGCTTTGAAGTAACAGCCACCAGAGCAGGGGATGTGGGTCAGCAAAGGGCCAACAGAGAGTGCCATCTTCAAGATCAGACCTTCACAGAGACTAAAGTAAAGCTTTCAAATGCTCAGCTCTTACAGCCGAACCCAGCAGAAAACAGGTGAGTTCCCTCAGGAGGGCTCACTGCTCTGCAGTTTTAATTGGCAGGAATTGAAACATGCTTAGTGCCGTAACTTAAAAGTAGGAAATGGCACACAAAGCCAGGACTGTAACAAAAAGAAAGCTGAAGATGGGAAAATCAAAGGAGAGATGATAGGATTAGAGGCAGATAGCAGGGATCCACAAAAAGGTGACAAGGGGCTGCCAGATGTCTGATCAAAAGATGTACTCTAGTTAGGCAGAAAGCTATTGGCTTTCACATAGGAATACCAGGACAAAGACTTGATGGCCTCTGTCTCGTGAGCGCAGTGATCTCTGTAACTAGGGGATGTGGACGTTTCACCAACTTTTGTTGACTAGATCCTGTATCATGACGGATGTGAAAGGGCATTCTGTCTAGCATGGTATGTAAATTTAAATTTTAGAAAAATGAATTTTCTGTAGCCAAGATGAATCCTGCTTTCAGCCTTCCTCTGAGAGGGTATCTTTAGTGCCAGATGAAGTGTTTTCTGAATCAGCATCTTTTAATGGTGTAGTGTGCAACAGGTGGTGATGGAAGCTAATGATGGTGTATAGAAAAAGTGTTCAGGAAGGATTTGACAGATGAGGAAGGAATGTAAGAGTGGAAGAAAGTGAACATATGCTAAACCAGAGCATCTGAAGCTAATGTGATGTAAAACGACTCAGGCTAATGAAGCTTTTCATGAAATAAATTTCTGCTAAACTCTACCTGGAATACTGCACTGCCTTTTCCTTAGATCAAAGTAATTTGTATTCCTCTGATATTTATATGTAACAGTGAAGAATGTTATAATTGCTATCCAAACATTGTCTTGCTTCACACCTTGCGATAACCCCGGGCTGTGTTTGTCTTTTAAAAAGTATGATGTCTGTGACACTCCTTTTTAAAATGGCATGGTAAGTTTGGAGACGATTTAGGTCTGTTTATAAAATCGGGGCGTTGTTTAATAAGTGTCTGTTACTGGTTGCATTGTAATTTTATGGGTACATAAAACATTGCAGTCTGATGCTTAACATATATATATACACAAAATACAGTACTAAGAAGATAGATGGACTTGAGCCAGTGGAATAGCTGTAGCAGTAAGACACATCTGTACCCCCCCACCCAAGATATGGCAAGTGGCAAATTTGTGTGCACCACTCAAATGCCAAAATTATTCAGAAGAGGTAGTTCCTGAATGGTTGCGAGCACTTGCTCTGAAGAGGAGACAAATCAGGCAAGAGTGAAAGGGCTGCATTGATGCAGTGCCTCATAGAGAAAGAGTCTCTAAAACTTGGCTGCTCTAGCTCAACAAAGATGACGTGTTTTACAGGCTTCACCCACCCTCTTTCATAGTAAAAGAGCAAGGACTCATGAGAGGATGAAATCACAGAAGGCTGTGAAGTTAAAATCCAAGCTGTTTATTTTGTCCTTGCACAATTGGCTTGTGGAACTCTGTTGTCCGAAACTATCATAAGACTTCTTGAAGCAAAGCATTTCCCACGACCAAAATAAAACCAAAAGAGAAGACCACTGGATGCCTTCCTATGTACCAGCAGTACTGGGAGTTAACTACAAAGAAACATTTCCAAAGGTTTTTGGTGGGCAACACGAAAAAAAATCCATAAGGTGAACAACAGCTACTTTAAAGTTTCTTAGGGAACTGTTTTATTATAAGATTAGACAGTAGTTTTAAACCCTATACAGTTTCTTGCATTTTTTCCTGAAGTAACCCCGGCTGGTCCCTGATGGAGGCAAGATATTAGTTTTTCGCTGGTCTGATCTGATAAAATTACTCCTGTGTCTCCCCTGATTGAAGATGCTGCCAAAATTTCAGTGAAAGCAAGATTTTTTGTTAATATCTGCAAAAAAATGCTGATACACAGCAATGATGTACAATTTGAGACTAACATTGAATTGTGTTATATTGTCATGGTCTGGCCGGACAAGGTGCAAGATCTCACTTTAAATGAGTCTGACACATGAGGAGTACACAGATTTAACCACTGGAAAACTCATTGCACAATTCCTAGGAGCTACCTAAGGACACGCTGAGTTTTCCAAAATGTTTTGTATCTTCAGCTGAGATTGTTACGCTTTTGGCCAGCATTCCTACGGGATGGATATGCTGTGCAGAGTAGTTTGGAAAATCTGGTCGCTTATTAATTGGGTGGGAGGCGGAGGGAACTGAGTCTTGACCGTTGCTTCCAAACAGTTGGAGCTTGAGAGAAGCATACTCTTACTTGAGTTTTACATGGTGCTCCGAAGGGCCATCTGTCTTTCTGTGACAGCAGAAGGGACATAGGGAACACAGAAAAGTGTCTGTTGGCCAGACACAGCTCCTGCTTCTAAAAAATCTAATCTAGTGCAAATCAGCTTTAGAAGTATTTTTGTAGAGCTTCAGTGGCAACAAGCCCATTTTCTGTATTACAGGATAAAACATGCAGTAAAGGACACGTGTTGATTACTTTTAAAAATATATATGGTGACCTGAAGTAGAAAGGGAATTACTGAAGTGGAAAGATGAAATATGAATGAAGATTCATTTCCACAGGTGGCTGGAGGGTGTCTCAGTCTGTCAGGAATAAACAGTCACGCATGCAGGGAGACTTGCCCAGCCCAGCAGAGAGTGTTCACTGAACACACTGGTTTAAAAAATAAGAGTCTTGATCTGCTCTGTGGTGAACAGACTCGTACTGATAAGAGACAAAGGAAAAATGTATCCACCTGCTTTTACAGAGAAGACACTAAACTGGCTATAAGGGAGTGAAATAGCTACACACTGCTAGCAAGCTAAGGGTGGTGTTATTTTAACATCACTGTGTGAGTCTGTCTGACTGTCTGTCTCTCTCCAGTGTAGGAATTACTCACCTGTGTGATAAAGTCCTGGTTTAACTCCTGGCCTAGCACGGCTGACGTGGCAACTCTACATTTTCTATGTCACTGAGAAGCTCCCACTGAGAGACAAACTCAAGGGTAGCAGTGCATTTATTACAATACCTCTCTTTAAAACAGTCATTCAGAGTGCGTCTAGACAATGCAGTTAAATATGTCATTTAATTACATTTCACCTCCAAAAAGTTCCATGAAAATTAATAAAGTTACATTATGTTTGTAGAGCAGAAACCAGAAGAGGGATGTTAAACTCCTGTTACTAACATCCACACCCTAACCGTTTCAGAATCCTAATCTCTGATTTAGCAGGGGAGTAGCAGGAATGGGTATTCAACATTGATCTCTTTGCAGGAAAACTGCTGAAACCAGATGTGTAGCTTTTAACACATAAGTTCCATATTTTACATACTTGTAAGTTATATCTTGGGCTATGTACTTTGCCCATATTTAGTGTACCTTCATCAATCACTTTATGTTGCACTTGCATTACTCCTGTTTTAGAATTTTATCAAACACACAATCTGTCAGATATTAACTTTGCTAATGATTTATACAGGTACATGGCGCTCAGACATCCTTATTTTCTAGTTTACAAAGGCTCTAAATGTTACAGGTGACTTTAGTTATGCTGATTACTCCTTTAATAGCAACCACGTGTTCTCTCATTTTAAATTAGACCACTGCAAACTTCTCTCAGTCTTGTCCCAAGTACAGGTAGTCTTCTAAGTCTTGTAAGAACTCATAGGTTTTTAGTTAGGCTTCTCAGTTATTTTCTGTTTGTATGTCTCCCTTAGCAGTAAATGTTTTATTGTAAATGACAAATACTTTAATGCAGCTAATGCTGCTTTGTTTAGGAAGCATTTCTGGTTTATCATGCTCAGGATATCACTAGCTAGAGTCTCCAGCAACAGGTATGTGTTGGGATGCTCAAGGCTGGCTTTAGATATACCAAAAAAACCCTGAAGTATTAAGACAGATTTCTGTATCCATAGAGAAATAGAAAGTCAAACAGCTTCAAGCTCTCAGCCAGCTGCATGAGATAGAAGGTGTAAGAAGCATTATGGAACAAAGAACAGTCCTGGGAGGGAAGAAAAATAAAGCATCCTTCAGGAAACGTATCTCTCTAGCTACAAGAAGACTGCTGGCTACAGAAGGGAATCCTAGCGGTGCTGTTGGTAAGTTTTTGTTTGTTAACTATGCTTTGAGTTGTTGGCCTGTGACTATCTTGAATACAAAAACTGAAGATAAAACGTACAACTGTGTGTCATGTGTTTGGGAGGTGACCTTACTGGCGTTTATGCAAGAAGAGTGCACTGGTTCATGTATAACCTCCATACCCCCAGGAGTGTTACTGGTTTCTGTCCCCCATCAAACTGGATGCTCTCTTTGTCATTGCTTGCAGGGGTCTCAGGGGAGCTTTCCTTTAGGCAGAGGGGCTTGGCGTCAGACAGCACTGTTACTCTCAGTTATGTTCTCTTTGTGCCTAGTGTAAAAGTAATACCTAATGAGTAGTATAATGAAGAGGAAAATTAATATGCACCTTGAATGGACACACAATCGGTTTGCCATTTGTCGGCTAAAAGAGTAAACTCTGTGCAGAGCATTTTTTGTCATCTACTTTGACTGACAACATCCCCACCTGTACGTGGCTGTCCGAATGGGCCTTCTCACCCCCTTCGGTTTTGCAGAGCACCCTGAGCACCCGCTGCGCTGACCCATTCATCTGGAATGGGTGTCAAACCACGGCTGCTGCGCTGTGCGAGGGCTGCCTGCTCGGGCATACCGATACCTGTGCTGCCACGCGTTGTCTCACCTTCAAGAGCAGGCTGCTCTAGGCCTCTTTCTACCGCTGGCACATATGGAGGTTTGAGTATGTATTTCTGACAGACAAAACTAAATGTTGACTCTGAGAAGACAAGTCCTAATATCGTATGAGAAATGACAATACCGGTGCTGAACCAAGAGACCTAAAAATGTAGAAACCGAGTAAGTGTGGCGAGAGAGCAACTGTGTGTGTACATGTGCATGTTGTACCTGTGGTGTGCAGTGTCTCCTTTGTAAGACTTAGCCATGAAAACTATATTGGATCACTTATTCTTTGCTGATGCCAGATTGTTTCCTGTAATCTTTTTTCCTTAAATGTCATGTCTGCTTATAGCTTTTCATTATCTTAGTTAAGTGTATCTGTAGCTTTAGTAAACAGCCTTGTGGATTTCGCCACAAATTTATTCTTTTCCTGATACTCATCATTCTCGTATTTTAATGTTGTCATACAACTCCTGTGTGTTAGCCTAAATATTTCCACATATACCTTTCAAACCCTTCTAGTTCTCCCTCGATAACCAATCCCTCGAGTCCTTTTAATTATATTTACAGTTTGCCTATTTAGTTTGTCTATGCTGCTATAGAACTGTCAGAGTTTTCAGTGGCAATCTTCCTTGGACTACAGCTATCAAAACAGCCTGCCAGTTTCCCATCTGCTAGGGAGCTTTCCTGTCATATGTAGATCACTGTCAATAGGCTGTGTTCAAGAATTAGGATATTGCCTGAAATCCTTGTTTGGCTGACAAGCCCATTTTCTGTAACATCTTGTTTAACTTGTGTTGTAAGTGACATCATCTAAATGAGAATACATCGCGCAACAGAAAGCATTGCACGCTACATATGCTGCAGCCTTTGTTTAACTCTGTTTCCTCCCTGAAGTACGTTTCTAATAATTGAAGGGCTGGTTGTGGTGGTTTGGGCATCTCTTCTCATGGAGATAATTTTTTTTTTCCCCATGTGATTTACCAGGGACTTGCTCTGAGCATAACTTTCTGTAACAAAGCACACACACATCAAAATGCTTTTGCTTACGAGTGACAGCAAGGTCCTTGAAGGTCAGGTTTATGTACAAAGTTACATGCCGGATTACATACAAAGAAAACAGGACACTTCCCAGCTCCCTAAGCTCTGGGTCCCCTGTGCAACCGGGCAAAAAGGCCGGAGAAGCTACGCAAGCAGCTTGTATGTACTCTCCCATTGTGGAACGGCATGAAGTGGCTGGTACATGCACTGCTTCTGCTGACTGCATTAACTGGCAGAGCAGGTTGAAGAGAACAAGATGAAATAGCTGTGGTATGACAGCTGCTTCACTTTTGTGTATGTCTCGCTATGCAAGCTATCACTGTAAGACCCTTCTTTCTCTAATAATGAATAATAACAGATAACTGGAGATTACGCTGTTTTCTACTTCATCTTGAAAAAGGACTGGAAGCCAGCTTTTCCACAATAATTCACCCATACGCCAGCTGATGCACGCTGCTCTATACGTGCTGTCTTTTAACAACAGGACAGAAGATGTTGCTGGCTGGCTGGGGAAATGCACTAGAATCCAGGATTCCTGGATCTTTTTTAAGACAAGCTACCAAGTTTATTGTGTTCTTCTTGCCTACTGGAGAAAGATTATGCTTCCTGTTCAGAGGCATTACACCTGCCTAGAGTTTGCAAAGAGGTCTGATACGCTGCTTTGGTAGAAAGGACTTCAGCTGTGGAGTCTCTTACGGTTTATGTAAGGCAGGTCCTCTCCAGACAGAATTACCAGAAATGGATTTCCATTTTTTGGTTCTGCCATGGACGACCTACATCAATGTTCTACACATTGTTCAGCATATTGAACGGAAAGATCATTTCGTACCTAACAGGAGGCCACGGCACCATTGCTAGACCTCATTGCCTCTCCACTGCCATCTTTAATCTTCATGTAAGCTATATGGTTGCAACAAACCCAAGCTTCTCCTAAAATTTATGTCAGGTAAATGCTGAAAAGTGAATTTTAACAATTGTGTAGATTAAAAAAAAAAAAAAGACTGAAAATCACTGCTATTACCAGGCAGTGAATACAGGTAGTAGAGCTGTTTCCGTAGCAGGTAGGTGATGTAAAGCCATTAGACTCTGTTACAAGCTCTGTCACTACACCGATGCTCATCTCATTTGTGTTTCTCACAACAATCCCTGCCGTGAATGCCATCAGGATGAACGAAAAGATTGCCTTTAGCATTCATGTAGCTTTTGTGACTTCAGAGGCTCTAATCATGCATTGCTGAGGTGGGTTGCTTGTCCTCTGAATCCTGCAGGGATAACGCTAACGTGTTTCTGTAGCAGATAGAGGCGCCTGAGGCAGATGCAAGTAGGACCATTCCCCAGTCATGTTTTGAATTGCTTTGCCCTGGATCCAGCTCAATTTTGACTCTTATCATAGTGCCATAAATTAAGTATTGGAGATTTGACAACTCCCTACTGGTCACATTTGCATTGGTTTCAAAACCAGGGCAAAACAAGCGTGCCTTCTGTTCAGCTGATGGCTCTTGAAATGAGTTAGGCATCCTTACCTGACTGCAGGCTGCGATGGCATATTAATTCAGGTTGGGGTGGAGGGTGCTGGTACCTATCTTGCTAAGTTCACACCATGCAAAGCATGTTCTGATTGAGCTGTCAATGTCTAGACTGCTTTTTACTCATCAGACTTTTCTTTGAACTCCATAAACAATTTGAAACAAGCTGCGTGAGGACAGCACTGAGCAATCTCAGATGAGTCTGGGTGCACTCTAACTGCTGTATGTGCAAAGAGTTATGGCCACAGTGAAAGTGCTCTCCGGGGTGTGTTGTTTATTCAGCTTTCTCTATTACTTGCTAAAAATTCACTGCTGCCGTCAAACCTCTGGCTGGTGAAGGGAGCTGGAATGTCTTGCAGTGATCCCCAGCACACACAAAGATAACTGATGGCCTCTCTGTTGGTGAAGTATAAGCTATTTTGGGAGGCAGAGAAGTAGCACTGTCTTGTTTATAGGAGTGCACCCAGTACCTGGCGCTGAAGGGTATCTAACCCAAGTTGGTGCCTCAGGATACCACTAGTGAAAGGGTAATAGCAGTGAATCAACAACTGGAACAGTTACTTTTGCAGTCTTCCTCTAATGCTAGACTGATCTCTCAAAAGAGAAAATAAAAATTAAATTTGCATTCCAAATTTTGGTTAAAAAGTGAAGAGACTGTTCCATGTCATGCATAAGCTTCTGTTGGCAAACAGTGCAAATGAGAATTGGATTAATCTCTTGATTTAACTTTGTTGTGATCATACAATCTCTCTGAAAGATTGCAGTGCAACTTCCTTTTTCTTTAATTGACTTGTTCTCTCTGCAGCAGCTTCTCTTTACACAGTAAGTCAGTAGTGCTGCTGCAGGATTGAACCAACTGCAATGCTTTGTTAAATAAGGGTTTTGTTCATCAGGGAAATGAGATCACATGAAAGAGAGCTGATTTCTATCCTGAGCTCTCGTGTAATACCTATTACTGCTTACCGGCAAAACGTTGGACGCTACTCCATGAGGCTGCTTCTGAAGCAGTCCAAACAATTCCATTGTCTGACATCAGCTTTAAATGTTATTTCCCGGACAACATCTGAGTAATTTAAAAAAAAAAAAAAAGAAAAATTAGATTTCAGGAATCTTCAATGATATTCAGAAGCTCTGCTCAGGAAGGGAAGGTCTGACATTGTAGAGCACAGTTCAGCACATCAGTCTTGTGGATTTGTCTTTTGGATTTAACCAAAACTTTTTTTTTTAATTTTTTTTTAAGTTTCTGAGATTAACTCATGGGTGAAAGCTAGTCTCAACCCCTGCCTAAAGTGGATCTAGGGTCAAATCTATGGTCAAGAAGAGAAATAGCACGAGTTTGAACCAGGATTTTCTGTCTAGTACCCTAGCTAGTAGCTAAGTGGCTACTTTGGGTTGAGGCTGCTTTGTTGGTATTGAAAAGCCTTTGTTTTATTTCAGGTCAGGATGGAAGCAAACATGCAAATCTTGACACTTGCGAAGCTGAATTCCTACGTAGTTAATGGTGCTGCATCCCTGCTTAGAGGCAAATGCTACTGACTGTTGGAGTGGTCTTATTTTTTTTAAGTAGAATAAAAGGAGTTAAAAACAGATGGTCAAATCCCTAGTGTATGTAGAACCACCAGCACAAGATTTAATACGTTATCCCCTGCGCCACCAGAAGGAGTTATCTAAATAGTTAACAAGAGACTTTCTTCTTTGTGGAATGTGTGTGCTCTTTTACTCTTATCAAGAAGAAATCCATACCTGTCTGATACAGCATGTATTGCCTCATGAGCTTACTGTACCTCCAGTTCACGCTGATTGCATAGAAGGAATCCTGTGCGCAAGTGCCTTGAATACTGCCTGTCCAGGCACACTCATGTCATTTTTAATACAGTTAATAGCAATTTAGGAGAAAGAGCTCTTCACAATATGTCTACCCCTCTAATTGCAGTTTGGAGAAAAAACCACACCTTTTTCTAGGGCTGCATTATCTAATAACTACCTACTGCAGCTTTTCTTCTCTTAAGCATCAGGACTTCAGTAGCCTATAGGTCTGACCTGTTTTGCTATTTACAAGCCTTCTGACATCTGCTCCCTGCGTTCTCACAGGAAGGTGGAGGAGCTTTGTTATCGAGAGTGTAGCAGTTGCATGTAGCATCAGTGTTATGAAGATGTCTTTTCCATTACCCTAAATACGTGCCAGGTATTTTCAGTAGTGTGGCATAGGGAATATTGAGCTCTCTGGAAAATGACCTTTAAAGGATCTCTAACTGCAAACCCTCTGTGATGGGTTTGGAGGGTGGTATATTTTTCCCTATCACCCTTGGAAAATTTGAGACCTTTAGAAGTATTATCAATCTAAAGTAGCTATTAATTTGTCATGCTAACAGTGACAATTGACTTTAGTTTCAGAAAAGAGCTGGGCTAAGTAACACTTCCTCTCGCACATAGCAAGTGTTTTCTTTGATCTTTATGACTTCCAGTGTGCTGGAACATCTAGATACTCCTGAGCTTTTTCTCCCGTTACTGTTAAACTTCTGCCTTCCTATGAATCTGTGTTTGTGAGCCCCAGGGGTTTGCGTGAGGCTTTGATATTGAATGTCAGGACACTTCTCCAGGCAAGCTCCTCTCTTTGGGTGCTTCTCGCTCCCCAGCAGATGGTACTTGTTGGCCTGCACTGTTGGACTTAGGCCTTTACCAAGCGGTTGTGCTCATCGCGTGCAGGTTGTTTTCAGAGGGAGTAAGATAGAGTGCTGTCCTGAAGGGAACGGAATAAAATATAAATGAAGCAGACGGCACAGCTGAAAGCTCAAGATGTACCAGTGTGCGTTGGAGGGCTGCCTGCTGACTAATGAGTAGCCAACCTAGTCATAGGAGGGAGGGTCACTCTCCCCTTCTCCGGAGCACTGAGTATTTATATCTTCTTCAAACACATTTAAAGAACAAAGTTAGGTGGAAATACCTCCTGTTCCCTTCTGACATGTGCTTATCTGAGCCTGCCTCTGCTCTCTTCTCTGTGGGAAAGGCTGTACTGCCAGGATTGCACCACACTGATGTAAACTCACATTATATCACACTGTCAGCCAGCAAACAAAACCAATCTGTGCTGTATGTCTCTATCGTACACCTTGCCTTGCAACTAGGGGAAAGATGTGGCCTGGTACAAGTTAAATATACTCTCATCTCTAGCGCGATACAGTATCTGCCTAAAGCGTTTAACAACTGAGAACACGAAGTTTAGCGCTTCGCTCATCATTAATAACACTTGAAGGGTTTGGGGGTGTTTTGGCAATGGAATGCTGTATCGTCGCATACAGGATACGGTGCTAGATCCAGTCTGGATTGCTAGGCAAATGTGCGCCTGTGCTAAGGTTGTGAAATAAAGCTGCTTTTGTTATGGAAGAGAGAAGCAACTACCTTGAGAGTGCAAATCCTTCTAGTACCTGACTGTTCAACCCCTGGCAGTAGCTGGCACGCTTAGTCAGCAGCCATGGTGGAGTCCAAAGATTGAGAAGGTCATGGAAAGTGCAGGGAAGTCTTATTTACCTGGTCAGGTGTGCACCCAAAACTAGTTCTGTTTTTGCCTGCTCTGCAGTTCCAGTGTGGAAGCAAAATGGATCAGAGACATCAGATGCCCTTCATTGGCATCAAATTTATTGGACAAAATACCATGCTGAATGTAAAGTTGTTTTGCAAATATGCTGTTTTCTGCTACTCCAACTGCAGTTGAAATTTGTTTCTCATTTTAAATGGTTTTCCACTGTTGATGGATTGGGTTTGACCTTCCATAAGCCCTAGTTCTAGTGGTAAATTCTAGTTTCAAGTAGTCCTGTTGCGAGCATCAGTGCCTGTTGTTCCCTGCCTGCTAACTGAGGCAGTCCATACTCCAAAATGGGCACGCTTGTGCAGCAGTCTTAGGAGACAAAACACTCCTATAACTGGTACCAAATACCAAATGCTGACTGAGCAAGTTCATAGTGCTTAACTGCTACGTAAATGTATGGAGAAAACAAGCCACCCACTTCTTTCCTCTTGCTACTTCCCCCCCAACCCCAAGAAACCCCAAACAAACCAGCCCACAAACTGTCCATTGCTGCTTTGTAGGTACTTGCATATTCCTGGCTGCCAGACCCATGCGTGCCTCAGAATCCTAATCAAGCTGGCTCCAAAACCAGAGGTAGGAACAAACATTTTGCTGTGTTGGAAAATGTAATTTAGAGTTGCACTTCATAAGGTATTCTTTGGTTACTATTTCCAGTTTCATCATCCAGAGGCAGATCTTCTACTTTGCTAGGATGAAATTGCTAACCTCTTGGCAGAGATTTGAGTAATTCTGGCAGCAGAGGGCACAGATACTAATAGATGCATGGATCACAATTGCATAGGCCTTATTTCCTTTGTAGGTGTGGTGGGGTGACCCTGGCTGGACACCAGGCGCCCACCAAAGCCGCTCTATCAGTCCCCTCCTCAGCTGGACAGGGGGAAAGAAAATACGACGAAAGGCTCGTGGGTCGAGATAAGGACAGGGAGAGATCTCTCAGCAAGTACCGTCATGGGCAAAACAGACTCGACTTGGGGGGAAAAAAATTAATTTAATTTATTACTAGTCAGATCAGAGTAGGATAATGAGAAATAAAACCATATCTTAAAAACACCTTCCTCCCACCGCTCCCTTCTTCCCGGGCTCAACTTCGCTCCCAAATTCTCTGCCTCCTCCCCCCAGCAGCGCAGGGGGACGGGGAATGGGGGTTGCGGTCAGCTCATCACACGTTGTCTCTGCCGCTCCTTCCTCCGCAGGGGGAGGGCTCCTCACACTCTTCCCCTGCTCCAGCGTGGGGTCCCTCCCACGGGAGACAGTCCTCCACGAACTTCTCCAATGTGAGTCCTTCCCACAGGCTGCAGTTCTTCACGAACTGCTCCAGCGTGGGTCCCTTCCACGGGGTGCAGTCCCTCAGGAACAGACTGCTCCAGCGTGGGTCCCCCGCGGGGTCACAAGCCCTGCCAGCAAACCTGCTCCAGCCTGGGCTCCTCTCTGCACGGGGCCACAGCTCCTGCCAGGAGCCTGCTCCAGCGCGGGCTTCCCACGGGGTCCCAGCCTCCTTCGGGCATCCCCCTGCTCCGGCGTGGGGTCCTCCACGGGCTGCGGGTGGAGATCTGCTCCACCGTGGACCTCCATGGGCTGCAGGGGGACAGCCTGCCTCACCATGCTCTTCCCCACGGGCTGCAGGGGAATCTCTGCTCCGGCGCCTGGAGCACCTCCTCCCCCTCCTTCTTCCCTGACCTTGGTGTCTGCAGGGTTCTTCCTCTCACATATTCTCTCTCCTCTCTCTGGCTGCAATTGCAGGGTTCCATCCCCCCCCCCCCCCCTTTCTTAAATCTGTTATCCCAGCGGCACTACCACCGTTGCTGATGGGCTCGGCCTTGGCCAGCGGCGGGTCTGACTTTGGAGCCGGCTGGCATTGGCTGTGTTGGCCATAGGAGCCACCCCTGTAGCCCCCCTGCTACCAAAACCTTGCCACACAACCCCAATACATTAAGTCAGGCAAAAAGAACCTTTTTCCTGTTTCTAAAAAGGAAGTATGTATTCGAGTTTAATCCTTAATAGCAGTATGGTAAATGGATAAAAAAAAAAAAAAAATATTTTTTCAGTGACTTCATTTCACCATTATTCTGGTGATTTTTTTTTTTTTTAGCCACAACAATCTGGCAAGGTTCTGCCTTCCCCGTTACAGCGAAGGGTTGCAGACAAAATGTGTCAGACAAGCTTATTCATGCTAATGACAGCCATCCATCTTTCTTACCAGCAAAGTGCTTTCCTTGCACAGTTTTAATTTAAATCCATGAAAGAAAGCCTTTCTCTCCTGAGTAATGTCAAAGGCCTCTCCACCTCTATTTTTATTTCTTTGTCTTCATCTTTCATTCTCTAGTAGCATAGGTGCATCTCTTTCCTTATTGCTTTAGTGAGTTTCGATGATTTTGACCTATGAATGGTAAGGGTAACAGAAACTTGATCTTCCATTGCAAAACATTTCCCATTACTTCATCATTTTTTCCATTCAGACAGCAAAGCGTATTTCTTATACATGTGGCCTCATCTGCCTGTGTGGTAGAACAGCTTTGCGCTTTAAAAAATTTCTTCAGTTTCTATTTCTTCTGATTTTATCATTTTTATTGATTAGTTTGGTTAAGATTTGAAGCCTTGGCAAGTCTTGCTTGCAAAGTAGGTTTTGGTGAACACTGAGAAAGCAGTTTAGAAATCTAAACTCTAGACTCATTTTGGCGCTGATTTATCCCAGCGAGTGACAGTCAAATTCACCTTCTGTCTTTGCTTCCCACAGGCTTACCAGATGGGGGTTGGGATGGTGAACACATTGAGAGGCAGAGCCTCTGCAGCACTGGGAACAGTATGAAAGCTAGCAAGTGTCTGAGATGTGGAGAATCTAAAAGCGTGGAGATTGTTGCTTGTTATCTCAACAGATGACTCTTGCCTGTTGCATTGCTTGTGTGGTTGCTCAGTCATTAAGCATAACATAAAAGCAATTCTTCTCGTAGGGAGACATAGATGGTTCCCGCTGTGATTGTTCTGAAGGGAAAGATTTTTTCCTTCTGCTTATGATATCAGCATTCCCAAATGCTTCATTAATATGCAGAGAGTGAAGGGAAAAAAATCAGTATTTTTGAAGCTCTGTCTTGTGCTTATGATTCTGATGAGCTGCTCCTCAGCCACAGATAAGTTGGCGCCACAGCAATCAGGTGTTTGCAAACAGCAGCAGCAGAGAGAATGTGTGGATCAGACCATCGCCATCAAGGTGTCCATCCAACGAGCTATAGAAGCTGCTTGACCAGTTGCTTACAACTATTGCCTTTGGTGCATAAGCGTGCCCCTACAAGGGTGCAGTCCCTTTCCCATTCAGCTATCAGGTGAGCTAAAAGAGGTGATTTCAGCCCAAACTGGCTGGCATACTAAGGGCATGGCAAGTGCCAAAATGCTGGTATCATGAAGGTTGGTATCCTTCCACTTTGCAGGAGAAATGATTAAATCATTTCATAGTCTCCTAAGGAGTTCTCACAAATCTCTTTCCTTCTGCCCAGAAAGGTGTGTATTTTCCTACAGTTCATGGGGAAATCGACCCTGGAGCAGCTCAGACAGCGCTGAGAGGAAAGCTGTGGCTTGTGCCTCAGTAGCACGCAGATGAGTGAACGCGATGCTCCAGAAGGCACCGTGACTTGGTGATTTGCTCCCTTGAGCGGTCATCTTCTGGGTCAACGCCGCAGTGCAAAGCTACTTGGAGTTGGCAGGGAACTGCACAACAAAGCGATGTCTCTGCTGTCTCGTCACTGTCCGTTTCTTGGAAAAAAATTACCAAACCCTTGAGAGAATGTCTTCACTCCTTGCGTACAGAAATCGGGCATTGGTGAAGTGTTCACAGCTGGCACCTGTGCAAAGAAAATTCAGTCGCCTGCTATACAACGGCTTTTGTTTAATCTCCACTGCCGTGATCAGACAGAGCTCTTCAGTTTCTTCTTTGCCACTTACCAGCTTAATTATATCCAGATAAAGACTATGCTGGAGGGACAGTTGTTGCGGAAAAAACCTGGACAGTAAAGACACAATGAGATGCGCTCAAACATAGGGAGCTTTAGCCGTTCTGTCATTCCTCTTATGTACAGGCTTCTTAATCCTGTTGTGCTGACCAGAAGATTTAAGACAGACCAAACCAGGAATTGCAAGGGGCTCCTAGGATATAGAGTGTTGATACTAGGTAGTCCTTGACAGCTTAAGAAATGGTATCAGACATGATTACTAAGGATGTGTCCATACTACAATGTGCCTTAATCCTGGGCACAGTTGCAATAAGAACACCATTGCTGTGCTCAGCACTAAATGCCTGACCAGCTACGCTGTCTTTCAAATTTACTGAGGAAAGAGTGAAGCAGTTTGCAAATAATTTTAGCTAAAAATGACAAAAGGAAAAAGGACAGCACTTTTAAAATACCAAAGCATTTTGCTTTAAGATTTCGAGTTGAAAAACTGACCTTCACTTAGGAAATGTAAAGTTTGAAATGGAAAAAATATCAGTCTTAATTTTTTTAAGTCTTACATATTGTAAAGGCAAAGTAAAATACTTCATTCGGGCTAGAGAGATGCTCTTTGGTCAAAAGCTAAGGGCTTTTTTCTGTGCACCTGGAAAAACTTGTCTGCTTGCTTATCTCAAAGCAAATCTCTCTCTCCACCTCCCCACCCTGAAATTTCTCTCTCCCACCCCCCAAATTCATATGTATGTGCAATTCTGCTATTGAAGTAAAGAAGAAACCCTTTATTTGCTCATCTCTGGGTCCATAGGACCTAAAGAAGTTAATCAGTTTTCATGCCATGCTGATATATGGAACTGATCCTGTTGCCGGGGCAGTGTTGTGAAACGTGTTGTGGATGCTTTGCCAAGCCCCCTTCTCTACCTGGTCCCACGTTCATTTTGAAAAGAACTACCAAGTCAGTTATGTCTCAAGACAAAACAACCCTACTTTTCTCTGAGGTTTTCCTTTGCTTTTTCCTGATACTCTGTGGAGAGACAATCAGAGCTGAAATAGTTTCCCTTTCATTTACTATTGCATAATTTGAGGATCCTATCACCTTTCTGAATATTGCTGCCTTATGGAAGCTTCAGAGGTGGAATTACAGGGCTTATTATTTACCAAGATCTTAGCAGTCCTGTGTTGTTTATGTTTTTTTTTCACCTTAAGGTCATTTTACTAATCATTCTTGTCCCGGATTGTTGCCATCATTTGGGTGGATTTACTTTTCTCCTATAATTTGTGCACTTATTTGGAGGAGGGAGTGTTGCCAAAGGAGTCGGGCTATGATATGAACCCCGAAACATTTATTTCGCAGGTTGCTGTGTTTGGAAGGTGCTATCGTGCTGAATTAAAATAAAGCTATTGCAATTCTGGGGAACGAACGTCGAGTGCTCACCCCAGATTCCGAAGAGTCTCTATGGCCTTGTCTAGACTGACTCAAGAGGCAGTGTCTGTGCTAGATTGCTAAAATGCATTAGCAGGGGTAGAGCATACTTTAATGCATGTGTTAAAATGCACTTTTCTTTTCCTATGCTAACGTCAATAGTCTAGCTACCACCCCATACATTCCTAGTCTAGACAAGCTAATGTCCATAGATTTATGCGCCAGAGGCAATGGGTGAACCTTGAAAGGCTGGCGTATGTGACTGTTCCTTCACCTCAAAAAAGAGAATTTTAATTTTCTAAGCGTAGAAATCCTAGCGGAGGCAAAACCTTGGTAAACTTGACTGCAGCTAGCATCAGTGAGAGGAGGAGTGGGGCTTTATGTTTGGCTTTAACTGGTTACGTTGAGCTCTGATCAGCCTGCGCCTTTTCTCCAACACCAACTGGCACAGAAATAGAAAAGGTACCTCCTTGCTCTGAAGACAATGCTAAGGAGTAGTCTCCATGAGTTGTCTAGACTACCCTAAAAGACGTATTTAAAGCCCATTAGCTAAAATGACTTAATTATCATATTAAAAAGGTGAAGCAGGCAGGATGATTTGTATTCTGTGGCTGTAGCCTGAGAAGGCTGGAGTGCTTTCTGGCACTGGGGAATCTCGAGGCTCTGCTTCTGTGTTGGAATGGCCAACGGTTCTGTGCAGAGACTCCAGTAGTCTAGCACCTGGACTTCACCCAAATCTTGGAGAAAACAAAGGGTACAGAATCAGCCTGTGCATGTAGCTCTTGCTTCTGAGCATCAGTTAACAAAGTAAATAGCTTTCTTCATTCCCTGCCGTTGCAGGTTGTTAGGTCAACTGGCATTTTATGGCTTTAATGGCTTGTGAGCTTGCTTAATATGTCAGAATTGGTGGAACAGACTGTGTTTAAAATTCAAATAATCCATTTTCATATGAAATCTGTGTGGGATTTGAGCAGTGTCCAAATTAATGCATGGCACATTTGAATACTGACTAATTAGACCTAAGAAATCAGTAAGAATTGGGCACTGGTGAGAACTAAACCTATTAAAGAAACAGAATAGCAGTTCATTTAAAAAAAAAAAAAAAAAAAAAACCCAACAGAAAAAAAGCCCTGACACTTTATGCAGTGTTTTCCATTCGCAGAGATTTTGAAATGCTGATTAAAAATGCAGTGACCTCTGGGATAAACCTTGGCTATGATATGTAGAGCAGCAAGGTAAAGTCTGAGCGAGAAAACAACAGAATTAAAGTCCTGACTGATAAAGCGCAAAGTTTAGGTCCATCATTGCTGAAGGATTTGTTTTCCAGACAGTAGCAAGAGAAATGAAGTAATTACTTAAATGACAGAGCGACTGTCCTATTGATGTTTTAATGTGACCCTACGCATCCTTCCAGGGCACAGTGAATATTTGATTCCATGCTATAACTAGGTTGTTTTAAACATCTGAAAGATGTGGTCCAAGGAGTTCCTGCTGTGTTTTCTCAGTGATTTTTGCAATGCTTGAATGCTCTCCTAATAGGCAGTGCCCTGAGACCCAGGACAAAGTCTCACAGGGAGAGACCAATGGAAAAAGACTTAAATAAAGCTTCATTTTCTGATATTAAACAATGTGGTTTTGAGAGCTTCTGTCAGAAATGTGTCTTGTACCCTGGATAGGATGTGTCCGAGGCTGATTTGCTCAAGCTTTCTTACCAGCAGTCCTGTAGGAAGGGTTCTCTCTTTGGAATTGTGCTGCTCCAAATTGTGAAAAGGAAGGCCTATATCTGGGTATCCTCCATGTTTCCAGGTGAAATGTTTCAGCGGTTTTCTTGCCGTGTGCCATGTGTGTAGCATTTGAGCAAGAGGAAGATACCCAAATTGTACCAGGGGACAGGGAACTGGGTGTGTGACTTTGGCCAGAAAACAAAGATCTGTGGTTTGGCCATACATAAGATGAGTTGCAATGCTAATGTGCGAAAGCACTTGAAGATCTGAAGGGGGAAAGAATACATAAACAGTAAGTATTTTCATAAGGATGCTAAGCTGAGCTACTGCTGCGTTTCCTTGTACTACAACCCCTGGAGGTTACAGGATTGAAGAGGTTGCAATGGGACAATAGCCTGCAGAGCAATAGGAGCTGACGTGCTTTCATTCTGCATAGTTTTCAAGATGCATCCCATTGACTCCAGCAATGCCTTTCACTGGGAATCCCTTGCTTGGGAGGTCTGACTGCAGCCAGGTTTTGGTAAGACAGTGAAGTCGCCTCGTTTTGTACCAGTGCCCTGATTTGCAAAGCCTGTGAGCAGCCAAGTCATTCCCTTCCAGCTGCTTCTCATCTGCCATGTGTAAATACTTTGCCATCACGAGCAATACTGAGCATTTGAGAATACTTGCATTATGTCTAGAATTGCAATCTGAAGTGATTTTTTTGCTGCAGGAAAAACTCCCTCCCATTGTATTTATTTGTAACTTAGTCCTTACTGCCTCCTAATAGGATCACGCTATTAAATATATCATTCATCTGACTGGCTAAATGTTGTGACACACAGGCATTTCAGACTTTTATTGACTGAGCATTACTGTAATGTGAACCATGTCTAAGGAGCAATCATCTGAGTCCTGACCAAGGCCTCTGTCTTCCTTGTGATGAGGGAGTTATGTGATTTCCAACAAAGCATTAGAATGAGATGAGAATAAAACCTTTGTGATGTGATAGGGGCATTTCTTTGAATTGTGCTTTCTGTTCTTTGTCTGTTTACTGCTGCTCTTAATTTTGGCGTCCCTGGTGGGTCATAATTGGTGGAGGCAAGGCAGGAGACCGTTGGGTGTATCACATTTTAAGTGAAACAATCCCAGTAGAGACACAGGGGAGTTCTGCTAAAGGATATCTGGGACTTCTCTACACATAAAGTTGCAATATTCTTCACTAGTCTTGTGAGGATGCAGCCGTGCATGTGTAAGGTATTTGCATCACTACAGATCGTTACAGGATGGCATGGGAATACAGTCCATTCTGTAACTCCACCCGAAGTATGATTTCTCCAAGAGATTGTTATGCCCTAGTGACAGACGTGGATGTTCTTCCTACACTCCCTGCTGGAGCAGCTTATGAAGCATAAGAAGGGATGCAAGTTTGGATAGGATCCAAACAAAAGGCCAGAATTTTCAGCAGAATGCTTCCATCGGTGAGGTAACCCTAAGGGGTGAACAGACTTGCTCAGCTCTTCTGCAAAAGAGATTCATTTTGCCCCAATGAAAAGGAGAACTATGGCAGGTTTGTCTCACCTAGACACTGTTCTGGTTATCTCGTGAAGAATTTATTTTTGCCTATATAGATCTACTGTTTTTCCTTAATGCCTGTTAAATCTTTTGCCACCCTGACTTCCCTAGGTAAGTTAGATGATGTAAAGAAGCATTTTCTTTCGTACCAAAGTAAACTGCCTTTCAGCTTCACTATAGTCAGCTTAGCTGTGCGTGTGCATTGCAAGACCCTTTTCTACGGGACTGTAACATCAGAGACATAGCAGGATTTCACCCTAAGGCACCCCAGGTTTTCTTGGAACTGAAGCTTTCCTAATGGAAGGCACAAGGAACGTACAGTAAGAAGACATAAAATTTCAATTAGATTTCTGTTCCTGAGTATTTCCCAGAAGGCTAAACACAATATATTACCAATCTGAACTGTAATTATAAAGTCAGCAACTGCCTTTAAGGGGTCAACATATTTAAGCAGCATTTGCAGTAAGTTTTTTCATAAAGAACCGTATTACAAACCAGTGTTCTTTTAACAACTAGTCTTACTACCAATACGCAGAGACATTGTTCTTCTGTCCGACTAAGGATGCTCATCTCAGATGTACTTTCATTTGCTCTTAATATAAATGAGCCTATTTCAAGAGGATAATTGTGTAGGTTTTGCTTGCTCCCTTGCACAGAACTCAGAATTGGAGCAGTGAGTGCAGTGAGTTTTGGAACACAGACTTGGAAAAGAAATGTCTCTATTGTATTTAACTTTGTTATGGACCTGGCACTACAGATGAGATGCTACGTGATGTGCAAATCGGCATTTTCAGTTTTGCCTTGGGTAAATTTGTCTCGAAAGCGCATGTCAATTACATGTTGGGACCCCAGATGCATTACTGAAAATAAGATACTTTAGGATTAGGCAGGGCAAAATAGTTGGAGCATGAAAAATATGGCTTTACAAATTCAGATTATGTAACAGAAGCAGGACAGATAACAGTCAAGGTCATGAAGATGCAATGGAGGAATTTCATATATTATGTATGTAAATAGCTTGTAATGGTTTTGTTTGTAATGGTTTGTATGCAAATCAAAATGTAATAGGAACAGTAAAAACTTGCTCATTTATAGAACTTGGCTTTAGAAATGCAGAGACACTGGGGAAAAAAAAATCCGAACTAAAGCAGGTGTGATACTACATCATCCCTCAACTTGCATCTCTCCACAAACTCGCTGTCGTATGAAGGGGAGCATCGGAGGACCTTTATGTGACCTCTTTGACAATCAAACACACACTTACTGTGGTTTCCACTCATGCCATTAGTTGCTTTGAAGTTGTAGCTTCCTATGGAGGATGCCTTCATCACTGATGGCAGAACATTGATTTTGAGTGAACAAACACCATGTGTTATTGACTGGTTTCCCTGGCCCTATGGGGTATCTCTCATCTAACAAAGAGACAGAGCAAGTTTGCACACAGTTTCCAGGCTTCCTTTTTATAGAGAGACATTGGGTCCACACTTTTCCTTATAGCAAGAAGTCAAGGGATTATTCCGTCGCAGTGAGGCATTTCGGTTATATACACCCGGTCTAGTCAGAACCTGGATTTTAGTCAGTCTGCTTAGTCCCGGTGGATATTTTTTCATAGCTGCAGCCCCAAAAACTTGGATGTTATACAGTAGAAAGACTTGTTTTCTAGATCATTGTTTATGTGCTAAGGTATTGGAATGGCTTTTCTCCAGAAATTGAGGCAGAATGTACATGTCTTCCTGCCATCTCCAGGTCAAGTCTTTGAGTTAAATGCATAAATTAACTGGCCATTGATTGATATCTTTGGTTATGACTGTAAAACTGTTCCAGTATATGGTTCTGAGTAAGAGAAAAATGGAAGTGCTCAACTCTTCACACATTCTCAGTATAGGTTGCCACTTTGAAACTTGGATGGCTAAAGCCAGACACTTAAAGAGGTGGGCTTTATGGGGATGCTGGACTCGTACTGTTCTGTGACCTGTGAGAGGTGAACAAAATGTTCTAACGTAAGTGTGTAAGTCGGGTCATCCTTCCCTTCTAGACGGGCACACTCCAGTTCTTAGATAAGAAAAACCTGACAAAGCTAATATACCCCATCACCTCTGACCTGAGAGAAGTATCCAGGCTCCCTCAAATCTTGTCCTGGTACTGTGCAGCAATCTAGTAATTACCGCGCAATACTAGCGAGTAGTGAAGTAGTGCTGATTTTTCTTCACTTAAATTTTGGTGGGGAGTTTTGTTGGTTTTGGGGGTTTGGGTTTTGTTAGCCTTATACCTCAGACATGAGCAGAACTAATACTTTAGGACTAGTTCAAAAAGCCTCTGAGTTTTGGTATAGTGCAGTCATTCTGCGATTGAGATCTGTGAATGTATGTGGAAATTCAAAACATGGGGAGGGGAAGCATGGCAGTAAAATATCATTTAGCTTTTTCCCAAAATGGACAAGCCAGTTATGCTGTATAAGAGACAAATGTGGAATACTTTTTCCCCTTCGGCCTGTAAATGATTGTTAAAGATGCCATTGGGGATGATATGTGCAGGGAGGTTCCTCAGACAGTCTTGCAGAGCTGTGTTAGGATGTCCAGCCCGAGGTAAAAGGTGCCAGTTTTGCTGTCCTGGAGGCAGAGCAGGGATCATGCTGTGGTTTAATCATCCCGAGTCCTTTGCTGCAAATAGAGGTAAGCAATGCTGGCTCTCTTGCTAGTGCAGGCTATTTCCAGATCTGCGCTAGTTTAGGAGTTACCAGTGAGCTCTGTGAGGTGGAAAAGGAAATCAACATGCACAGGCTTCCCCTGCCTGTATGGGCTGGGAGCAGCAGCTCCCCATCATGCTTCACCTTGCCAACGGTGTTACAATATAGGTAGCTCCTGCACAGGACAAAGGGTTTGCCTCCCAGCTGCTTTCTCCCTTGCAGACATACGCAGGGGAGCTATATCTGAACGTTATTCAAGGATGTGGATTGCACTACAGGAAGGGTGAAGAGCTCTTGGGAGTATTGCACTGTATTTGCTCAACCATGTAATGCAATCTTTAGTGCACAATGCTGTACACACTTGATATCTTTCCCTTGATTTTTTTTTTTATTTTATCTTGACTGCTACAGTAAAGCTTATGGGTGTCTCTTTCCCCCTCTCCCCCTTTTTCCCCTGTTGGTTTTTGCTCTAGAAGTATGTAAACCAGACCTCTCACTTCACTGAGTTTTCAACACAATACGAGCATTTAGCATCATGTCATCATGACAGTGCAGGACTGTGATCCACACACATGATGATGTTTCTGTGTGTATTGTAGACTTAGTATTTCACAGTAGTAAAGACACATATGAACAACAGCACGCACATAAATATTTTGGTAAAGAATTGCTCACATACAGGAATGTAATTTCCTGTATCTGCACAATATTAGTTGCAAATGGATTTATATTTCTATCCATGTGTATAGTGAGTCAAAGCATATTTGTTGTATACCCGTAGGATTATGGTAAAAATTTGGATAAAATGTACAAGTCTTAATATTAAATAGATATTAAATCTCTAAGAAAATGACACACACACACACGCCTTCCTGGAGACATTCCTGCTTAGTTTTCACTCAGTCTTGCTTCCTGTTACAAGGAGCTTACTCGGGCTACACTGGGGGCTACTTAATTTCCCAGTTTGTTCAGTTGCACTGTAAATCTAAGCTATTTTCTTGCGAGTTGTTCCATGGTAATGTACTTCCTGCTGCTACAATGGCTAATAGACCCCGGATAAAATCCTCTCAGTGGCTTCAGAAATTAGCCTCGTAGCTCAGACTTGTGCTCCGAAGAGGACTCAATCAGGCAGCAGACATTCTAGCTGATGGTGAGCTTTACATCTACGTCTCCACTAAAAGCCAACTTGAGTCAGTACTGATGAACACTAGGCACCTTTTTCATTTATATAATGCGGATTGTGGCTCTCAGTTCAGGTGTTTAGGGACAATAGTGCAAAGAAATAAAATACCCTTCCAACTGGTCTAAATGGGCATGGAGGAGTGTGACATCTTCAAAACATTCAGCATCAGCATCTATGAAAATCATTGGTAACATTGATTCCAATGGTAGCAGGATTTCTTAACCTTTTGCTGTCCTTGCCCAGGTGCCGTTCAGTAACGGTACGCATCTGTGAGTTCAGAGTACAAGGCCTTCAACAGTTCCTGCAGGCTGAATGTACCATTTCTTTCCCATAGCCTTAAAGCTGCAGGAGTAGTAATGCTCCTATGCTGTTAGCATGGCGTTCGCCATGGGCGATTCGGTCACTGAAACTCAAGGTTTATGCATCCGCCTAGGAAATGTTTTGGGTTGGACTCTGGGTTGCCTTACACCCTTTGCAGTTTCTTTGACAGCAGAGCGTCAATGAGTTTGGCTGCAGGTTTGGCATACTCCCAGCAGCTGAGCCCAGATGACAGTCTGGGTGGGTGTTTCTACCCTAACTTTGATTTAGCTAGAATGAGTAACAGCTGAAAGGAATTTATTTGGATAGTAAAGTCAGTACAGAATTTGTCTCCATGCTTTGAAGGATGGCAGCCACTTTACAGGGCTCTGTAATTTAGTGACAATAATGAAAACAGTTCAGCCTCATATCTGTGGAGAAATCAAAGCAAAAGGTTCTTCTCTTTGCAATTTATTTAGCAGGAGAGTTGAACAAAATGAGGAGGCTTCACAGTCTAGAAGAAATATTCAAGCTATTGTCAGTGCAGCAAGTGATAACTGTGATGTGAAGGGCAATGATCCGCTTTGGAGATAGATGTACTTCATGCAAATGTAATACTTGCCCAGCCTGAGTGTACAAGAGCCATGCAAAGCTGATTTACTACAAGCAGGAGTTATTTTGCATGAATCTTTGAGAACAGATGTCAAATGTTCATGCAGCTTTCTTTTCTTCTCGGGTACTGGGATGTAAGGATGAAGGTGGCCAGAGGTATTTGTTCTTCGTGTGCTTTGGAGCTGGGCAACCTGCACAACTATATTCCTGCTCGCATGAAGCATAGTGGCATGGAGACTTTGCTCCTTTGGGGGTGTGGGGGGACAAGGCAGGCGATTGCCTCCTGTTACACATCTAACAGTGCACTTGGTCTGGATTACAGGTGGAAATGAGTGTGGGATGCATGAACACAACGCTGTGTGCAGCCAAAGGGGTTGGATGCGTGGCCAGCAAGCCTCTTTAAACACGTGGAGCCGGGTTCAGCACTTCAGTACACAGTGCAATGCCCTGTGTATGGGTTCTTCAGCCATCTCTGCCAGGCATAACCTGGACGCTCCTGTTGTTACCTAATTGGTATGGCAGTTGTGCTGACAGTGCCATGACAGACTCTCAAATGAAGCACGGCTCAGTATTGCACAGATTGGTTCCCTTCCACTCTGATTCATTAACAGGGTTTCTTCCCAAATGAGCTGAGGTTAGCAAGCCTGTTCCAGTGGCACGGATGACTGAGCATTACTTTCAGAAAACTGAAAGAATCTGGCAGGCTGGGGACAACTAGACATGCATGTTTCCACGTGGTATGTAGGAGTTGTGTAGGATAATCGTAGAGAGATTAGAGAGATCACTGCTTCCCTGTATTTCACTGATGGGGAGGACTGATTTTTTTTTTTTGTTAGGCTTTTGTCTAGATTTAAAAAAAAGTTCAGAAAGGTATTCATCCCTCTAATTCATTTGACTTTTTTTCCTTACATTTTGATTCTTCTATGAAAATAGACTACAGAAAGCTTACATTTTCTTATTCAGCAAATGGCTTCCCTTTGAGCATCGAGAGGCAAAGTGACTAAGTCCTGCTACATTTTCTTATCTAAGTACTAATACAAAAAGAAATATGAACAACTCTCTTCTTCCATCGCACTCTGGAGGTTTCACAAACTGAACTTGAACTCAAAAGATTTGGAGATACCTTGAGAATCCCAGTTCTGACACAGAAAAGCTGTATCTGAATCCTTCCGCCTCTGAACTTCATGATGTATGTGGGCACTCCTCTGATTACACTGGGAAGCTCACTTTCATGTCGGTCAACATCAAATAACTTAGACTTCATCAGTCCCTCAAAAGCCACCGTTAAAAAGGATAACGTTTGGCAGTAAACATCAGGTGAAACACTGTAATATGCCCCTATATTGGAAGGGTTGGAAAACCAGATAAATTGCAGTTTCATAAAGCTGTAGCTGTGAGAGTCAAATCATAAGATCAAAAGATGCTTAACAAAAACACCAGTTATTGCCCTTGGGACCGGGCATGAGAGGAAGAACAGAGAATCTGCAGTTAAATACAGAGGGCCAAATTTGCTGTTAGTGAAGTTCTGCTGAGGCCAGCTGGATTACTGAAGAGGAGAACAGGACCCTGTAACATCAAAAATACCAAGCAAGCTCAGGGGGTGAATACTTCTGTCAAGAATGTTCTGACATTACCAGTTTTGAACACTGGGAAAAAAGGCCCTGGCTGTATCATCCTCTGTTTTGGTAAATGGTCAGATCCATGAGATTTTGCCTGGCGTCTTACAGGATTTGCTTTTGCCTTCATCTACTCATTCATCCATATGTAAAACTGCATGGGCACCATGCAACAAAATGACTTCCTAACTACTTAAAAGCCTTTTTCGTATTTTTCCAATCTGAAACTTACAGTTTAGATAGAGCCTAGAGTCAATGTTCAGCTTCTGCATCACATTTCTGCCTTGGAGAAGTACAGATGACAGTGCAGACAAAGTGAATCAGAACAGCCACTTCTCCCTGTGAATGACACTTATGCAGATATTTAAGGACTGGCACTGTATTGTCCAAAATAACCAAGTGGAGTTACAGAAAAATAACATATTAGCTTGAGAGTGATGTTCTTTCTACCAGATGTACTATTAGTCCCACAAACACTGACCCATTTTCAATGGGGTTTGTGTCTCCATATATTATTGATCTTATGGGCTTTAATCCTTCATATAGTAAAACTGATGCTGCTCATAAATCATAAATGGACCCTGACAGCTATTTCTATCAAGAAAGAGCAAAGTCAGCTTAATCTGAACTCAGCTCCTTTCCCCTCCTCCTGCAAGGACAGCCACTTTGGGGTGTGCTTCATGAGGATAGAGCATATGTGAAAGTGATCAAAAGCTACCCATCTGCCCCAATGTGCTAAGAAAAGATGCCTAAGCTTCACTCTGTGCGGGTAGCAGCCTGCTGGTCCTAAGTGATAGCTGGTACACAGTGCTAGGAGAACATCATGTCAGAGGTGGTCTGGACTCTGCTGGAAACTCACGTGCCAAAGGCGGCACAAGTATCAGGGAGAGAGGACAGTGTGTGCTGGGGGGTGCAGTTCTGCCTAGATCTTTTCAGTCAGCATAAAAGAAACTAAACGATAATTGATGTCTTAGAACCCTAAAATAACCTTTGTTTGAAAAATCCTGAAGGATCCTGGTGGAAGTGAACTGTTAACCCAAAATGCCTTCAGTCTTGGGGAAAGGGCAAAGATAGCTTTCTGCAAGGGAGGATGTATTAGCGCTCGTCTGCCTTCTGTCTGGCAGCACCCTGCTTCCCTGGCTGTGTGAGAGAGCGCCGCTCCCAGACACCTAGCAAGTGCCCTACGAGGCCAAAGAAGGAGGCAGCACTGTGGGGGAAGTCACCGAAAGGCTGGGTACATGGTGGCTGTGCCTGAGGGGACCTGTAAGAGTTGGTTTAGCCTTGCTTTTTCCCCCCTGCTTACAAGCGGGGACTTAAAAGGGAGCTGATGTGAAATGTCAGTAGCTTGTGGCTCTTGGCAGCTGCCTGTCAGACTTGATTTAGAAAGTGCATAGGAGTGGTGAATCCCACTTGTGTTGTATGGGGACTGAGATGGCATAAGCCTTTGTACGAAGGTGAACGGAGCAATGGAGCACTTTGACATTTGCACCTGCTGTTACTTAATGTGTATTGACCTTCACCTGGTAAGAGACCTAACTAAAAACCCGCCATGCAAATCTGTTACGCTGTTTTTATAAGTCCTATTGCATGGAAACCAGAGAATTGAAGGGATTTTTAAAGTTAGAGCTTGCACATTTGGCTCATAATGGCCCATTTAAAAGCAAAGAACTGCAAAAGAGTATAATCTCAGAAGCACTCCTAGGACTTTAATGGGGACAGATGTGTGGGGAAACACCTAACATGATCGGTATCTGTCAGCAGAACACTCTTGTCATGTAGCTGTCAGGAGTAAAACAGCTGAGGACTGAAGTTCAGTGTCATGCAGAAGAAAGCCCTTGTGAAGCTATATAGACTGTTGTGCTTTCCTGACAGAGCAGAATGAATTGGGACAGAGATGTATTTATATCACTTGATATTTTATTTAGTGCACATACATATTTTAGCAAAACCCTGATTAGCTCCCACAGCATGTATTCTGTAAATCTTTGCATTGTGCCTGTGAGTGGCACTCTTGCCAGCCTCTGTGGTTCTTGTATGGCAAAAGAGGATAGTTGCTGCCTTAGCCTTCAGGGCAAACTATGTCTTCCCTTTCTACTTCTCTACTAATTCACTTCTCCTCCTGTTAAGTGCAGAGGTGTACTGCTAACCATGGAACCACACCTAAACTCAGCACAGTGTCTAGACCTGTAGTCTGCCAGGCAGCTTCTCTTCCCTGACCTTTTTCCCCTGCAACTCAGTAAAATGGCCAGGCAACTGCCCACTCCTCCCTTCCATTAGAATAGCAAAAAGACAACAACTGTCCTCATACTGTTCTCTTATTCCCTGTCCCAGGTAGGAATTCTGTTCTCTTCTCCCAGTGCAGACTACTACTTGTGCCTTCCCTCTAGCCATCTAATTAACCGTCATTTATTACACTTGCAGGATTTTCTTAAGAAAGATCAACAATTTGCTTGCTGTGTAGGTTGTGCTATTCTCTTTATAGCAAAACTGCATCGATGTCAGTACTTAATGCTAAGAGAATCATATTGCTGGGCAGTGGTGAGGGATTTGGAAGTCTGGAATGCTTGTGGCTATTGAGGGTAGGGTATCGTTGTCACCTAAAAAGATACGTTGCATCCTCACCATAACTTCCCACAAATGAATTAAGAGCCCTGCAATACTAGCTATGCTTTCTGAGTTAAATGCATGCACTTCACAGCTTCCAATTGGCTTTGATTGAAGTAGCTTTGTAAGCAGTGTTGTTTAAAAAAACCAAACCAAAAATCCATAATGAACAGTAAACTTTACTCTTACATTTATGCATTATTATGTGAAAGCTTGAGGAAGAGCTGTCATATCTGTCACTAAGTAGACAAAGGTTATCAAAACAAAATGCCATGAGAAATCTACTGTTCTACTAGCATCCCTTTGCAGACTTGGTTTTCAGAGTAAAGCTCTGCAATGGCAATGTTTCTATTTATCTTTAGTGGGGTGAGAACATCCTCGCAGACTTCAAGTGAAGGCAAGCTAGAGTTGAATTGCCTTGTGGGCTGTTTTCAACCAGTAAATGCAGCTATACCTTTTTCCTTTTTTTTTTTTTTTTTTTAAGAAATGTAACAGCTCCACTGGCTGTCTGCACATGGGTTTTGTTGAAGGATGAAGCTGTCTGTTGTGGCATGATCAGCAGCTTCTCCAGAACTTAAAACACTGCAGTGACCCTAAGGTCTTGCTGAAGTTCCATCAGATCTGAATCTGAGAGGCTTTTCTTGCTCTGGCTTGGAGTGCTCCTTCACTCTGTGAGCAGATGGAGCAGCTTGGTGCCTGGACTGCCAGCTAAAGACCAGACACTCAGCGGGCTAACTCTGCTCTATTAACACTCTGGCAGTAAGATTACATATAGGAAGAAGCTTTTCATATATTTATTTTGCGTTTATTTTTCAAAGAGTTCACCCTTGGTACCTCTTACTGGCCCTGGCCTGCTGCTTTACTGGGGCCTCTTTCTTCCAGCCAGCACAAAGATATGAGCAGCTCTGTGGACTCTATCCAAAGTGTTAAAACAAAGCTGCCAAACATGCACTGCCTGCGATGTCACCCTCAGTGGCCAGTGTTCCATCTGTGACTGGGATATCCCAACCTTTTTTTTTTTTTTTTTTTCTTCCCCCTCCTCACTTGTGTGGATCCAGCAGCCCTGTTTCACCTCACACATTTTTTTCTATTATACTTTTTCTGCTGGGCTAATTTGATCTAGGAAGGTGTCTCTCTATGGGTCCTTGTAGCCATGCCTTCATAATGCAGAAAATCATGCCATGGAGTTGACTTCTGTCTCAAAGATACCGTGGCTGGGGTCCTTTAAAAAAGAAAGATTTCTTTAGGTCTCCTCTGTCTTGACGATGATGATGATACCACTCTATGCCTCTTCCTGTAAACGTGAAGAAGTTCCACTTGTTGTGGAAAGATTGTGGACTATGGCTGTTAGCAACAAAATTGAGGGTTAATAAAAAATACTTAATGAACAGGGAAACTTGTTGAAATACAACCATGATATGTTAATAACTGATGCTATAGTATATCATGATGTGTTGATGCAGATTCTATTAAGTAAGAGATGCTAAGTCAAGGCATCTTGTGAATAACAGGATCATTCTTCTTTTCTCTCCTTTTCCACTACAGCTTGCTCAGGACTGGAAGAAAGAGAGGGGAGAATAGACAGGGAGAGACTCCCAGATAGTTGCTCTAACTATGGATAATAAAAATCCAAAGTGTCAGGCACACACAAAAGTTACCAGAAGCAGATGGTAAAAAGATAAATGAATGGGAATTGGCAGCATACCTAGAGTAACCCCAGTCTCATCAAAACAGGGAAAGAGAAAGAAAAATAATCACTGTGTACCACTTTGAAGTGACTGCAGGGAATCTATTCATTTGCTGGAAGACTTCCCAAATCCAGTCTTTGGGAGCCTTGCATGTAAATTAACACTACTGAGGATGCAATCTAATCCAGTGCCTTCTGGTATAAAGTGAACACCTCTCTGGAGGATGTCTTATCAACACCAATGTATGGATGGTTCTTCCCTCATTGGTTTCCTTTATGGGAAAGTGCAGTGAAAAAGATTATTCCCTTCAAATTATTTACATGTATCCCTTATGATTTCAGAGGGAATAGCAAGATTGCAATTAAATTTATCCTTATTAGCATTAAACCCCAAAGCAATCATGTCAAAATAGATCTGAACAAGAACTCCCCAGGAGTATGAAAAGTGAGGAGGAAATTGTCTCTACATTCTTAATTCTGGCTGTTGGTTTTGGTCTCCTATGTTTCTGTGCTGACGAACTGTACATGTTGAAGAGACAGCAGTATCCCCACAATGACACCCAAGCTGACAGCAATCTCTTCCTGAAAAACTCCTCAATGGACTCGGTAGGCTCTCCTCCAAGACTTTTTTTTTTTTTTTTTAAGGAATTACGGCAGAAAGTTAAAGGCAGTCATTTGCATAGGACTCGGAGAAGCCCTACTCTGCCACAACCTTCCTCACTCCTTCCCCAATACAGCAGAGACATAGTCATTATGCCTTGGGCCCTCCCTGCTAAAATGGGGACACCAATGTCACTGAGTGTTTCTGAGGTTAAGTACATCCAAGAGCATGAGCTGGACAGCAGCTAAGGTAATGAAGCCCGTGTAAATAACAGCAAGAAAATGAGGTCTAGTAACAAAATGCAATGGCCTGTGAGAAGTGGTATTTTCTAAAGCATTAATGACTGATATGTGCTCCCATTAGGTGCATTTAGAAAAATCCCATGCTAAAGTCTCAGGGAACCTGTCTGACTTTAAAGAATGAGGCCAGTGGGAGTCTTTTCGTAGATGTGGTGATTGGATCAGTGTCTGGGTCTCTGGTAATTTGTTGCAGAGAAATGTTATTGGCAGCATTAACTGATCTAATTCTATGGATCCTCTTTGTGAAATCAAGGTATCTGCTGGCTAGTTAAATGTGTACAGACCCCACCATAAACCTCTTGCAAAGGCTACTGCTGTGAGTGATGCTAAAATCTTTTAGGTATGGATGATGTGTTCTGTCGTATTCAAGGTTAAACTGATTATCGATTTCAGGTTAGGAACAAATTTTGATGTTCCTGTTAACTGGTACTGTTGAGGCTTATGTCTCCCCTATAGCATGGCAATTTCCTAGGACTGTCAGGGCACTCCTTATTCAACAATGCCCTCTCAGGGACCAAAGACACTTGCAGTGACCTGACCTTTTCTGTGGCCTTTGTGACACATGACAATTGTGGCCTTGTCAAATTTTGGGCCTGCCTTGGAGGGGTGCGTGACATGAGTACTGTGGATCCCTCTGGACTGAACGTCTAGTGCAGGGTTGTCTGCCCTCATGGCAGGGGACTGGATGCAGGCAGCCGGGCCATATGTCAGCTGCTAAACTGTGAGTGGGTCTTAGAGTGGTGACAATTCTATCCGTCCCTCACTCAAGCCAAGGATATGTAAAAAACCATATAAATAATTGATGTTACTTTTAACCCAAATAAATGATTTTAATTGCCTCAAAGCAGTATCTTGAGCAAAAAATTAGCAGACAAGAAAACAAAACTGAAAGCATGTGAAAATCTCACTCAGCCCTAACTGTGAGTCGTCTTGTCCCTTTCAAAAGGCACATATGGCCAAGAACAGCGCTGCAATAACAAACTAGGGCAGGAATAAGATGTTTTAGGAACAGCAAGTGGCTATCAGGGTTTCTGCACGTGATGCAGGGGGGCTTGTCTGAGGGGGAACGGGGACTGATGGGCATTTGGCAATTTTTGTACATCAGAATCCAAGAGCTAGGGAAAGTAAGTTACAGGATAGTCACAACATACAGACAGATCTGAACAATGTCAGCTGGAAATGCCCGGAAGGATCTGGCTGTGCTTCCACTCCTGCAAACCTGGGCTGAGGATCAACTTGTGTGGAAGAAATTTTAGCTTTTAGGAGAATAAGGTTGCTCTTACCTATCTGAATGGGTTAGGTAGAAGAAAGTTGAAAATAGCAATCTCTTCTGGGAACAATCATGGATGAAGGCAGAATAATAAAAAAGCATTGCTGTAAAGCTAATAGTTTAAGTGACTTTTCTATTTCTAATAGGTAGCAGAATTTCTGTAGTAAAGCTGGAACACTTTGTATTCCTCCATGCACCCAACCCCTCTGCCTGTAGCTTGGATGATTTTTTTTACATATCTGATGTTAAATTGTACCTGCCAAGTCCTGTATGACACTTGGATGTTCTGCAGGTATGTGACTAATGTGCAGTTCAAAGCAAACTGAATGGCTGTTGCATCAGCTTCCACCCGTGTCTCTTTTATTCTGATATCAGAAAATGTATTTTATAGTGGAAGATAATTTCTCCTTGCTTTAAGGAATATTGTGTGATGCCAGGAACAGAGAGAGTTTGAAAGACTGGTTGAAAAGAAAGTTAGGTGAAAATTTTTGCTCTCTTTCCGTTCACAAAACGGATCCTTGTTCCTGCAAATGGTTTTATTCTTAGCACTACTGACAAGTGCATGCAAAGACTCCTGCTGCTATCCTAATGTTTTAGACATCACCTGTAAGGGCTCTGAAGGTAGTCTGGGATCTGTTTTTTGGCTGAAACTCCAAACTTGAAGCTGGGAAGGAGAGCAGGTCCTTGGAGTTAAAAATAACAGGGAAGACCTGCTTTGCCTCTTACTGAGCAATAAAACATCTTTTCCAGGCTCCTTTGCCCACCTTTCTCTTGCTTTTTTACTGCATCCTCTGTACAAGGAGATTATGGGAAATCCATTTCTAAGTCAATAGCAAATTATGAGCCATTGACCACCTGGAACTATTCCTGGTTAGAAAAAGCAGAGTCGATTTCTGCCATAATCTTTCCCACGTCCCTGTTCGTCTTGCAACGACTGCTTTAGCTAATGGAGCAGAGAGAGCAATGAGCAGTCTCTGCTGGCATTGGCAGAAGGGGAGGAAAAACAGGAGAGCTTGGGTAAGAGCATCACTTGTGGTTTTACCCCAAAACACTGGTAATGGAGGCTAGGCATGCAAGTGTTTCTGCGAGAAGCAAAAGTTACTCTCACAAGGCCAGTAACCCAGTCAGAGACCTTCTGGTGCTTCAAATATAGCAAGCTACATTTATCTTACGATTTTAATGTTTTCTTTCCTTAGGTCCAAAGACCTTTGTGCCCCTGCTATAACTAGAGGGGAGATACCTGTTCATGCAGAAGACTGAGGGTCACTACAGGTCTCCTAAGCTACAAAAAAGCATAAATACTAGTGTTTCATATGGCACTGAACTACATATTGGACTGAGTTTGAATTCCAGATCTGCTCATACTGCTTTTTCTAGATGCTTCTGTTTGCTCTGCCTGATCTGTTGAGATGGTTGGTAACATACTGATCCAAAAATAACTGAAGTGTAACTATTGGTTCTCAGCAGAATGGGGCCTTACATTCAGAGAAAACTTGGAGATGCTGCTGTAAATGCTCTACCCTTATTATATCTTAGTGTGATATGTTAAGACAAATTAATTAGTGTGCAGTATGCTGTGTCTTCATGTAACCCTCAAGTAGTATCACACTCCTGTTGCATACTCTGAAAATATCTTGTTTCCTCAAAATGCAGGTCTGAGTTTTGCTGAACTTTTGGTTTTGGCCGGAAAACACTTTTCATTTGAAAACAATGCGTAGTGGAGAAATTTACCTAGCTTTAACAAGTTTTTAAATGTGTTCTACTGAAATTTTGTTTTGGTTTAGTTTTCTGCTGGAAAATAGAAATGAAAAAAGCTGGGTTGTCTCTAAGCAATTTTTTTTTTTTTTTTTCCGGTTCTGTTAACTAAAAGAGAAGCTAGCTATCTATAACCTAACAGCCTTCTCATTCTGGCACTAGCCTGAAGAGAAGATAGAGCTCAGAGGCTGATGTAGGTGAATGGAAGCTCATCTATCTATCTATCAGCTCCAAAAAACGAGGTTACGCCTTCATCCATCTAAATGACCACAGCAGGCATACAGGAAGCACTCCCAGGAGAGAAACAGCACTTACCAGTGCATACAGCAGCATATATAAAGCGCTTGCCATCTTCCAATTAGAAGAGGGTAAGTATCCTCATTGTTCTTTACCCTGAAATGAGGCTGCCAAGGAAACTGGATAGGAAATGGTGTATTTTGTCAAAGGTACAGCACTTTAGTACCTAAAGCAGGCTCCTGGACTACTAGTCCCCTGTTCTGGCAGGGACCATATAGCACGACGTTTGAGGCAGCGTCACCAGTGGGAGCAATTCCAATATTCCTGTAAGACTTATTGTGGGAGGTGTTCCCCTGCTCCTCATAGTGCAGGCTGTCAAGGTCAGCTGCCGGGGTGAGGTTTCAGTACTTAACAGCCCGGTGAGGTCCCTCATCATCAATAAGTGAAATACATAGAGACAGCAGAAGGAAAATTCAATTTGTAAACATGTTGAGTATCAATTATTTAGCATATAGGGCTAGGTGTGCATTGGATCCCTTACAGAGCAGTGGCAGTCACTCCCTGAATGGCCTGAAGACCAAGGCAATAGGAGAATATGATGCAGCTAAAAGCATATTTTGACTATTTCCAAGTTATCTGGATAGGTGAGCCAGACTTCTTCCTTTGTCTGGGCTCTGTTTGCAGAGGCAAATGTATAGAAAGGGATAGAAGGTGGAATATGTTCTTTTCCTTGGTTTTTTTGTTGTGGCTTTTTTTTTTTGGTTGGTTGGGGGTTTTTTTGAGATGTAGACATGAAATGGAAGAGGAGGCTTTGGCCCAAATTATAATGGTAAGTTCAATTAGATGGGGGCATATCCTCCTTTTGGAAATGTGTACATTCCTTTAGTAGCTCCTGGCTTTCTGTTGGCATATCCATATTTGTGTCATATAGCAATTAGAGCTAAGGCACAATGACCTTGTAGTTGTCTTTACAAGCAGTGCATTAATTCATTAAAGAAACTGGATATCAGGCACGTTCTGGTTCAAGCCTTATTTCTTCATAAAGTATCCTACACACTTAATGCAGTGCCAAACACTATTTTGTGTATCTATGGCACTCTCCACCCAGAAAGCTCAAAACTAAAGCATGATATGTTTTTGTCCATTCACCCGTGCAAGGATATTTTATAGGCAAACACATCTGGGTTACAGGAACATGATTGTTTTAATTGGCTACCACTATGCTGGTGCATGTCTCTGAGGAGACTGTCCCAAGTTCTGATATCCCTGTATTATCCGGGTTTGTAGGCACCTCCTGAATTCTTCCCCCTCCCATGTTTAGTCTGCAAGAGGAACAGACCGATTCCTTAGAAACCTGCAAATGCTTGAGCTTAGGAAGGGCTTAAACCAAGGTTAATATTTCCTCTGAAAAACCTTTGCTTTCTGCAGAAACAGGCTTACAAATAGTAAAAACAAACCAGGCTTGTCTAGTTCAAACTCTACAATGTTCCAAATGTCACTTGGAGGCTGTTAGGATTCAGTTTCTGTTTATACACTTGTTTTCACTAGAGAAAGACTGCATTTTACTGGGCCAGAACTAGTACAGTCACTTTCACTTCAGCTTAGTCACTCTTCTACTTCGGACAGAGCCTAAACCACTAGAGGTCAGAGGAGGAATGGACAGGGATACCTTCTGAAAAATGGAGGTAAGGATAGAATTTGGCAGGGAAGGTATTTTTTTCCATGCCTGTATCATCTAGGTGAATTTTGATAGCCTTGATTTTTAGATAGTCCCCTGGGGAAAGCACAGGAGTGTTACTGGCATTTGACATCTTTATTCAGTCCTTGGCTTTGCTACAGACTTACAGTGAGACCTTTAGCAAGTCATCTAATTGCTCTGTGCCACAGACCCTCATCTGTCATGTGAGGATTTCTACTGCATGTTGTGTTTTCCTAATTCACGTGAAGCATCATGTGGCAGTGATTCTTTTTCACCGTATGGGGGAGAGGTGGTATGGGGGAGAAGAGTGGGGCCCCACCATCCACTGGGGCTGACTGAAATGCAGATAACTCACAACCACTTTCATCTCCAAGCATTTCCTTCACCTAGAAATATCTGCAAACTAACCTGGCCTGAGGTTCAACTGCAGGGTGAAGGCTATCTGACATAGATGAAAGACATTTACCAGACGCTCTCTTCTATTGTTTTTTATTTTTGCTTTTCGTCTGGAGCATGTTGGTTATATGCAGAGAAATCAGTCTGCGCTTGCCAGATGAGCTCCCATGGGCATAAGACAGGGGACTGGGGAACTTGGTCCTCACGCAACCGCGTCCATAGGCGAGCTGAAGGTGGCAGATGGCCATCCGCCAGGAGAGGGAGCTGCCTGCCCTCTGAAGGAGCAGACACGGTGATGCGGTCACACGGGAACGCAGGAGCTGGGCAATGCCCTGGCCCACGCCTCCCTGCAGAAGGACAGTTTGCTACCTGCAGCTGCTTCTTCAAAGGCTGGAGGGAGGCCAAGGGGGAAGGGAAGCAGAGAACATGAACAGATCTTGCGCTGGCCTTTTTCAAGGCTGAGACAGGTGTTTTATTCCCACCATTGTCCTTAGAGCCAAGCAATGAGGCTCAAATGCAAGTGACTGGTATTCTGCTTGCCCGCCTGGCTGGGATGGCCACAACAAAATCAGTGGGTACAGGAATACTGCAGAGTATTAGCTTCGGGAACCCTGTCCACGTGGGAGAGGAATGCCAGCATACACCAGGATATGCATTTAAATTGCTGTGACTGAGCTGGTTAACAACAGTCTTCACTATACGAATATTTTCAAATTGCTTTGAGTATTTTTTTCCCCTTCTATTTGTTCTGTCACTTTTTACAAGAAATTTGGTCTAATCCAGGAAAGCCTTACTTGTGTTCCAGGTTGAGCATAGCCATGCAGGGCACTGTACGGTTACACCCAGAGAAGCATTCCCCATGAAGGTATGCTCTGCACCTGCTGCTGACCTCCCAGGGTGAGCAAACTGCATCTCTGGCTCACGTACAGGGCACGTGCTCTCGCTGCCTGTTAGGGGCTGTGAAATGAAAGGTGAGGAAGTATCGGAGGGGATTTTAAGGTGAGTCATGTGTGCTGAGGATTTGGGATTTCTAATGCATCTGGTTGCTCACACTATTCTGCAAGAAACAGAGTATTTCCTTGTTCCCACAAGGTTGTTTGATTACAATACTCAAAGCCTTCTTCCCCCCGCTTCATGGTAATAGGATTGTGACCTGTTCCCTGGGGGTGGAGGAAAATACTTCACATATTTTTCCTCATCACTGCTCCTTTGCTGTAATTCTCAGCCCTGGTCTCTTACAGCTCGTGGCAGCAACAAGCCCCTTCCTAACTGCCTAGGGGAGCACTTGTGAATAGTATCTTCTGGGTTGCTGTGTAAGGGAAGGACTCTGGCTGTTGTAGTGCCAATGGTAAGCACACTTTTCCATACTGAAAGAAGTGATTGCTACTCAGAGGAGTATTAGGCATGTGCGAATGATTGCATCCACAGCTTCAGTGTTAGTGCTGCTCGTTCTCCATCTGCTCCAAGGAACATCTAGGAAAGCCGCCAGGAAAATATAGTAGTAAATAATGTTTCTATTGCACCTGCCATCAGAGACTTGCAAAGTGTTTTGCAAGCTATGCTGAAGTCCTGCTGCCGCTAGGAAATGGGAGCACGTTCTTGTGCTTTCTGGTAATGTGCATACTGGGAGGTGTGAGAAGACTTAACCCTGGGCAGCACGGACCTGGTGGAGTCTATCTCTATTTCCAGGCTTGCAGTATGAACTCAGTTACAGGAGGAGCATAGAAAATTAGGTGGATGTCTCAACACGGCAATTTCAAGAAACTGGAAGCGCTACCAGATTGCTCAGTGAGGTAAAAATCCCACAATGACAGAAACGTTTGTGCTCCAGGGCTTGTTATAGCTCCAACGCCCGCTGGGCGGGACGCTGCACCTTCCTTCGCATGCCATGGCGATGGCACTCCTCCATTAGGACCCCGGAGTAGCTGTCCTGGTTAACTTCCTGAGAGGTTACTGCTTCATCCAAAACTTTGTGAGACTACGCTGCGGTTTCTTTTATCAAACATCTTATATTCAAACACTTTAACTAAAACTCCTGGCTACTTCTCTGCCCCTGTATGTAAATCTGCAGCTATAAAATGTTTTGTCCTTGCAACAAGTACCATGGAAGCAGCCTGCTTTGACTCACCCACAGTGCTTTGAAACAAGCGCCTCCCCACAGAGCAGACTGTGTCATCGTAGTGCCACAAGAAGCATGCTGCACCCAAAGGTAAAGGATTCAGGCCCTCTCCACTACGCAGACCCTGCCTCTCCCCTCACACAGAAATAATTCTTTTCAAAAGAAACCAGAAAAATAAAAGTAAAGATGTCAATGTGAAAGGCCTTGACTAAAGGAGTGTTGCACCCAAAGGTACAAGGAGTGTGGGCTGGCGGCTGTGCCCTGCAAGACGCCCATATGTTCTGTGCTTTATCAAAGCTGATGCCGCAACAGGTGGGCAACAGCCTGTGGAGAGCGGGTTCAGAGGGAATTCTCTCTTCTAGATGCTAGCAAGGACAGGCTGACAGTGGCTTGTCTGGAGGCTGTCACGGAACCTGTCAGTGACTGGCTGCTGTATTTGACAGCCTTATGCTAGGTCTTGCAGTGCAATGAGTTCTGGTAGCTCCTTGAGGGCTGGCTACTCTTTCTCTGTTTCTTTTGTTTTTTTCACCTTCCTGCTTTTAGGATCCTTGCAATAAATAGGCTCACAGCTGGTGCTAGATATATCTGTTTGTTTGAGGCCTGACACGTGATGGGTAAATACCTTCCAATTGCAGAACACCCGACCTGGAGCTCTTTGCCACTATTAAAGACCAGAAGGACAAGTCAGGTTGCTGGTAAGCCCTTTGTGAAGGGATCCCTTCTTTCCACATCTACAAACCTAGATGATGATTCTGGAAGAAGTTGTCCCCTAGCCTTGGATTTCCAATGTAAGGAAGCAAAATGCCACTGGGATGGCTCCACAGCCATTACCACTTATCTGGGGAACACCTGCCACGTGGGTTGGTGGTGACAGCTTTCCTAGTCACTTGCTTTCCAGCTGCTCAGACTAACCAGAGCTCAGCAGAGAGTAACTCTCTACTCACCTAGAAACTTATTTGGACCGTCTGGACGTTTGAGTATTTCTGCATCACTTCAAAGATGACTACAGACATCGAGTTCCCCTTGGAAATGCTCATGGATAAGCTGGAGATTGTCAGTATGAGAAAGTTGTACAGGTATAACCTATAGATATTTGTATGGGCCTTGTACGGGACACTACGAATTTTTTTTTTAAAGCTGACTGTGAGCAAGTGAGCCTTCTGTGGGTTTATCTGTGCAAAGGCCTGCACTCATTTGGCTAGCCTCATTTTTTTACCATGTTTCCACCAAAGTGGTATTACTTTCTTATCTCTTCAGGGACACTTTACTTTTACTTGGTGACTTGTGGATGGAGGAAGAAAGGAAGTGAAGTGGCTTGTCCAGGGACAGCAATGGAGTCTGTCAGAACTGCATTTATTTATCTGGTATAATTTTTCCCAATGCTGTGCCAAAACCACACCTCTCCGGTGAGCTGGTTAGATGGAGCAGGGCATTCTTATGGCCTGGAGTCAGCTCGGGTTTTGCCTCCCATAAAACTAGTTCTTCTCACCTTCTCAGTGATAACTGACAAAAGCAGATCAGCTCCTACCTGTATGATCCAAACAAGCTGTAAATCAACTCTACCATGTTTGTGTGGGAGGAGGATGTTTCCAAAGTGCTAGGAAGGAAAGCTGCCTTTTAAGCAGTCGGTTACTTAATTAGGTTGTTTTTATGGCACACTTTTCCATGGGCTGGATGTGTAGGAGGACAGGGCTATGCCCATGGTGCTCAGATGTGAGAAAGTTCATTGTGTTTCACCACCCATTCCTCAGGGAGTTCAGTCCACCAAAAATCAAGGAAAGCCCAAATGCTAAAAATACTTATATGGAAAAGAAAACCCACAGCACATTCATGTGGTATCAAGGGCCAGCTACTTCGTGGTGATAAAAGTGCTGTGGCTTGTGTATTGTGAAGGACTTCGCAGTTCAACAAGTTGTGGTTTCTTCAGAGAGAAAGATCTGGCAGCTTTTTTCAACAGTAATATTTCTGAGGCCTTAGTTTTGCTTCTATAAGCAAAAGCTGAAGATTCAGATTCGAGGGTATCGCTGAGCCTATTTTTCATAATGGTAGAAAATGTTTTGTGGATGGGATCAACAGCGATAATAAAATAAGCTTTCACAGCTATTACCTTCTAGCTGTTGTCTGGCTGTGGCGCAGTCTAATGCTCCTGTAAACAGAACTAATGGCAGGCGCAGTGTTATTTGTTTTTTCTAGCATAAAAGGTTGGCTTTATGGTGCAATTTCAAACTTCTCGATCTTCCTTGCAACCTGGATGTTGTGTAAATTACTTCTCTGAAATCCATCTGCATTATCCAGAAAATTCCAGGTATGACAACTGCTCCCCTTTCTGTCTTGTGCTAATGACAAGACAGGCTGTAAGGAACCAGAAGGGGACAGCATGGATAAAAGGTTCTACCAGGTTGGTGCTAGAAGGTGCTCTTTTTATTAGAATCATATCTGCATAAAATCTTTGTAGCGTTATTAAAGAGCCATAGATTACTGGGAACTAGCATACGAAGACAAACCTCCTAGATAATAGACTGGAGAGCAAATGCTATTAAATGTAAGGTCAGACAGTCCTGGATATAATATCTAAAAGATTTTTCTCATCAAAATGTGCCTGAATCAACAAGAGATGATATGACTTCAAAAATGATTCTTGCAAGTGTTAAGGATATGATAAAGAAGTTGCTGAAAAACATTATCCTAGCTTGGGTGATCATAAATTGATTCTATTTAAATTAAATGAAAGGAATAAACAAAAGTAGGTTTGCGATTCAGATTTTCTGTTTCAAAGGGAAAACTGATTAGGGAAACCAACATACTAGAATATGGAAAAGGTCTGGAATTTCTTTGCCAGCTGTTGTACAAATATTATCAGGATCTCTCCTGAGTACAGGACTCTCCACTCCAGCATACTGAAAGAACTGGAATATAGCAGCAGGAAGTGTTTGAACAAATCTGCCCTTTGAGAATAGGACCATATAGGTGGAGAAGAGGCGACAAAAACAGGCAGCATTGAAATGAGATGAGGGTAGTGAGTAATGATGTTCCTAACAATACATGTGATCTTATTCAACATTTGTATTGGTTTACATTTATGGAGAATTTTAAAATGTAATGGAAATGGATAAAATTCAGCAAGACAAAATGCATGATTATGAACCTACAGATCAACAAGGATTTCTGCTATACACAACATCTAGGCGCAATCGGATGAGGGAGAAGAATAGATGTAAGGGCCAGTCAAAGGATGGAGCTGACCTGCCAGGTGGGAAAAATGCAATTGCAGTTCTAGTAATCGGGAAAGGATAAGGGGGTACTAATGCATTGTACAAAGCAGGAATGAAATCTCACCTAGAGTTTTGCATCAGGTTCTTAGCTCTGAAACAAGTGCAGAAAAAGGTTATCCATTTCCCAGTCATCCTAGGAACCCGTTTTATGAGAGAAGGAAAGAGTCCACCCTGTGAGGGACAAGATTCCATCTATAAATAAGCTACAGAATGAACAACAGGAAGAGAAACATATTTAAACCAAAGGATAGCATTAGTCAAAGAGCAAAAGGGTATGACTGGGCCAGGAATGAACTTAGTCTGGAAACAAGACAAAAATTTATAATCTTCAGAACAGGGAGGCTTAAAAGAGTCTCCAAATTGGAGCTGTGGGGAGAAGAAACTTATTTTAGAAAATGGAGGTCTGGAAGGCCTTACCAGCCCCATGTTTTATGGAGAGGATAATGCAGATACAACTGAACTAGTTGACATTAAAAGCACCAGGTGCCATCAAGAGATAATAATTTTTTCTAGGTGGCTGGGAACTGAACTCTTTTTTTAGGAGCAGCATTAAGGTGGAGTCTGGTTATCTCCATCAGTGTTTACCAAATGCCACTCATCTCTGGTTTTTGGGATAACTGGACAACTTTCTGGCCAATACACATTTTGCTACAATGCTTTCAGATCTGCCTGTGAATCAATGTTGAACGTATGTATTCTGAAAGAACATGTGCCAGCCTCTCCCTTTACGTTCTCTTCCCCTCGGAGTAGAAAAGACATTTCCTGATTCTACAACCAGGCTCTAATTCAATTAAAGGAACTGCTGATGGCAGTTTGTGCAGCTTATGAATGGCAGGAAAATGTGAGTTACAGTTGCATTCAACCAGATCCTCAACTGCAAGACACGGACCTCACTTGCAAAGGTTTTATTTTTAATGTTCTTTACAGTGATACTGGTGAATGTATGGAATTCATAAAATAAGGCATAGGATACATCTGTGTGAATATTGCTGCTTGAGTCATTTTAGGAAATGATGCAGGTTGGAGACCTTACAATATTCTTCCTGCTGGAGTGGGTTTTTCCAATATGCAGCCCAGCCCTCTTTACAGTGAAGAAGTCTGCTAATGAATGCTTAGTGCTCTTTTTTTTTTTTTTTTTTGAGAGAGAGAGAGGCTCTGTCTACAGCCAAGGTTTTTTAGTAAACTGGGATGTAGCAAGAACTGACCTGTTGGAGGCTTCATTACCTTAGCTGTGTCCAGGATCTGGCGCTTTGAAGAAAAGTAGGGCTCTGTTGCAGGTGTCCAGGCAGCTAGCCCTGAACAGCAGGAGAGTGACAAGTTTCCAGTGCTACACTTGTAGACATAATATTACCTTGTTTCTTTTGCCTTGGCTTGTATGGTTACGTGATTGGATGTAAGAAGAGCTGCATGCTGGTCTTGCTGCAGGTTACATTTCAGGATGAGGTCGGAGACGATCAGCTCCGGCAGCTCAAACAAACAGTTGTTATGCTGACGTATGTATCTTAGAACAATTAGCTGCTAAAAAGAGCTAGTTGGAAACAGTAGTCCCAAGAAGTTTGTTGTGTTCCTGAGAATTAAGCACTTAAGCAATGCCCTCTAGCTTTGTTCTGACTTTGTAATTCTCTGTTATTTAGCAAAGCTTATAAAACTTGCCCTCTTGCCATATATCAATTGTGGTTCATTATGTTTTGCTGCAATGAGCATAGAAATAGACAAGTGATAAGAACAGTTGTCATTTAGGCGCTTCGGTAGCACCAATTGCCACTGTAGTTAAAGCCTCTTTTTTTCGCCCTTTGCAAAGAAAAAAACGCATTTGAACAAACAGAAACACTTGCCCTAAGTTTTATTCTTATTTTTATATGTATGTGTGTGTATATGTGTGTATGTATATATACCTGTATAGGCATATGTGTATATACATTTGAGTTTGACTGTATTTAAAAACAGATTATCAGAGCAGATGGGACCTTTTCTGACTATTTAATCCGATAGCCTGTATGTTATAGCTATAGACTTCTGTAAATTATTTCCTGTTTGAAGTACACAGGTTTTAGAAAAATATCTAATTTTGACTTGAATAATTTTTGGTAAAGTAGAACAGCTACAATTGCTGGTGAATTGGTCCAGCTCATTATCCTCATTTATTAATAAACATGCATCTTGTTTGTTGTTTGTATCTATGTAGCTTCACACTCTAGCTAGTAGGGGCTTTTTTACAGTTTTGTCACACAGATGACTCTGTAACAATTGAATGTTTTCCTATGTATATGCACAAAAACCTGTGCAAATCAGCCCTTGGCCTAAGAATCTGAACCCATTTGTGCTTCTTGAATCTGTTATTATAAAACATCATTCCCAGCCCCTTCATCTTTCTTGCAGCTGTTTCCTGAGTGCTCTTCTATTTATCAAGAGCCTTCTTGACTGGTAGTCCACAAAACTGTACTTGCTGTCAGAAGTAGATGTGACACCACAATTGAAAGGTGATATCACTTGCTTCCTACTCCAGGTTCCTGTGGTGTTCATAGCCCTTTTGCCTACGGCACTGCACTGGGAACTCGTGTTTAATTGGCTTTTTACTGTCAGCCTGGTCGCCTTTCCAAAGTGACTGCTTTCCAGAGTAAAATCCTTTGTCCTGTAAGATCTATGGTCTGTGTTCCTAGACATTAAAACGTATTATTCCAACTTGCGAAGCAATCTATATCATTCCAGCAGTAAGCTCTGCTGTCCTTATTTACTAAATGCTATAGCATTGGAAACGTGGTTGTTGACTGCTTTGTTCCTTGTCACTGACAATGTATTAAAACAAACAGAGCTAAAGTTCCTGAGAGACTCCTTCAGAAATATGCTTAGTAATATATCCGCTTATAATTATATTTTGTGGCTTGTTATACAGCCAAGTTTAATTCAATTCATGTGTCACAGTAAGTCTGAACTATTGTGGATCCCTAATCAGCATGTCACATGAGACCAAGTTAAGTGTTGTGGAAAAGTCCATTACACTGACATGGCTACCTTTCAGTAGGCAAACAAACTTTTGATCCCATTAAAATAAAAATCAAATTAATTTGGCAAGTTCGACCTTTTAATAAACTTTTGTTCATTGGTACTAATTATATGATCCCCCTGTTTCTCTATTTATCGAGTCCCATGTCAGCCCTTACATCATTTTACTCAGGACTGATGCCAGGCTGGCAGGCCTATATTTATGTTTATAAAATATTGGTACAACATGAGCATCCTTCCAGGCTCCTGGAAGTTCTCTGTGTTAACAGTTATCAGCAAGTCTCATGTCAGCAGACCACAGAGCCCTCATCCTTTAACCATCTCTGAAGTTCTGACTTAAAAGCGTCTAGGCCTTAGTAGCTTCAGACTGCACCAGTCTGTTGTTGACAGCTCTACCCTTTTATCTAATGATGAGGTAGTATACTGTCAACACTACTCTTATGTTAAAATAGACTTGAAAATGAAAATATTGCTTACAGAATATTCTGTGTCCTTTTGCTTCATTATCAATTTGTTTTATTTCTAGATTCCAATTTATAAAAATTTGTCCTTTTTATGGTAATAGTGTGGTTTTTATAGCCTCTTTCTCAGTAAATGAGTGGCTTCCTAGATTGTTATCATTCTCTAACTTTTCTCTTGACTAATTGGACTCATGATTGTTTCAGCTTTGTGAAACAGTCCCTGTTAAAACACCAAGCACTATACACCGGTCAGGTAACAACTCACTGGCTATATCCTGTTTGCGTATGAGAAAGATGATCCAGGTGTAAGCACGCCTACATGAATCACAACTAACATTTAGTTATGTGATCAGTTCCCTTTTGTGTTGAAAATGAAGCCTAATTTAAAACTTCTCTGATTAGGACACAAGATTGCTTGAACTAAGAAATAGTAGTTGCTAATAATTTACAGAGTTGCAGTTAACTTTGTAACTGGCAGCACATGTCCCTTTACTCTGCATCTATCTCACTGATTTTTTTTTTTCTCTCCCTTAGCTCCCCATCCCGTAAAAGATAAGCTTAAGTTCAAATCTACCTACTCCATGCTACTTTACCTAGGCAGTGGATTGAGAACCTCCTTCTTCCTCTTTCTTTTTAAGACATGAGTGATCTCAGAATAATCCGGATGTTCTCCTTCAAATTGCTCTTAAATTCCCTATCTTGACTACATTCAAACTGTGATCCCTTCAAAGAATCTCACTAGTACCTGTAACCACCATTACCTTGGGTAGAAACCTAGCTCAGCTTTCTAATTTTAGAGTAGTGCTTTGGCTCTGAAAAATGACTTTGCCTTTTTTTCTTCTTTTTTTTTTTTCTTTTTTTTTATGCTCATGGTATAGAATTTGCTGTGATATACAAAGAGCTCTTTGACCAATGTTCTTGGTCTCTTTACAAGCTGGGCAGGGCAATCCACTAGTGAAGCACGCCCTGCATGTTCTGTTTTGTTTGATCAAGTGGACTAGTCACCAGTGTGGACTTCAGAGCTTGAAACTGTTGCACCACTAAGAACAATAGCTGGTTCCTTCCATCCTATATACCTAGTTGTCAAATCCTGTCCCATATAATTGTAGGCAATCATTCAGTTCAAGGATGTAATTGCTGTTAGTCCAGATGAGTGCATCCCCAATATCTTCTTATAAACCAAATGGCTTCACTATAAATGCTGAAAAGGCAAGAAAATTACTAAATGTGAAATAAAATAAACCCCTCTTCTGAAAGCACAGATTGGCCCTTCAGGTGCTGAGGCTATAGATGTTTTTTTAACTGCAAATGCTTCAGCCCACTTGGAGTGCTATAAATTCAAGTGACCCTGACGATGTATTAACATAAATCACATGAGGTTATGAGACTGGGATTGTAATTTTGGGGACAATGTCTGGGACAATGGATGCTCAGCCCTAATTACAGCTGCTAGCATTAAGCTGGAATTTTCAAAGTTGCTCGAGGAAATTTGGTCTTGAAATGAGTTACATCAACTTGACTGAGAAAACCATGCAGTTAGAGCTGTACAGTTTCAGCCTGTTCCACTTTGTGTGACCTCATCTTTTATCTGCCCTCATGTGGGCAAAAACAAACAGTGGAACCGTTTCTGTTAATGTTGTTTTTGTAAGGATCCCCTTCTCATGGCTTGAGCCCTTTTGTAAGATGCCAGGAAGCTGTTTATAAATTGGTAACTGTTGGGCCTGTACTTATTGTTTTGGGATTCCTCTGCTCCCACATGGACCTGGCAGTCCCTTCCTAAAATGCTGGGGTAGTGCAAGTTACTATTTCTGTAACTATCCATTCCACACTGGATTCTTAAATGCTAGTTAATCAGACCTCAAGTATTCAGCTGTTCTGAGAAGAGGGACGCTAACAGCAAATATGCGTGTTATCATCTGCAGAATCTGACTCCTCTAGTGGGAGCAGGCAGTAGTTCAGGCTCAATACCCTTCATTCAAATATGGGACAAAACTTGCCAAAAATGTGGCATACTAGTAATTGTAGTCCCCGTTGGGACCTGAGGTGAGACCACAAACTCCGTTTATTTGGAGCATTGAGACTCCTCTGAGTATAATGAAGGTCAGTACTTTTGGAGATGGATCACTACATTCAATAGTCTGGAACATCGAAGGCCATTCACCAAGAAATTGCGAAGGACAGCGATGGTGTTTGCCTGCTGTACCAACTGCCTCTGGATACTGTGATTCTGAGCAGTCTGCTATGCCTATAGATTTTTGGTTTGGGGTTTGCATGTGTTTCTTCTTGTTGGGTGTGGGGAGGGGAGGGTGTTTTGGGGTTGTTTGGAGGGTTTTTTTGGTTTTGGTTGGCATGAGATATTATATGTCAGGCTGGTTGGAATGCTATACAAATGTAACTGAAAAATTCACAAACAAATATTCAGGCACTTATGTAGGATTGTAGGGGAGGGTGAGAGCAGCTGCTCGTATTGTTGCAAAAGCTAAATGTTTTCATGGAAATACAGCTGCTTCTGCATCCAATTTATCATTTCAAGCACTACAGCACAAGGGTCAGAAAGGCACTGGGCCTTGGGATGCCAGCTTCTGTTCATGGATTTTTTCCTTTGACTCACTGCCTCTGCCTCCATCATGTTTCTGTTGAACTCAAGGAATTAAAACACCACTACACTTTCAACATTGAGATTAAGCCTAACCTGCCTTCTGAGAGCTTTTCAAACTTCTGTGCATCTCAGGACACTGTTCATCTCTTCTCTGCTTAATGAAATTGTTCTGAAGGTGACATGGTCTGGCCGCGTTGCTGTGTGCATATGGCACCCTGCACAAACAGGTTTCGGCACACCAGTGCCCAAAGCTCTCCTCAGCGAGACATGTCATATATGAGTGTGGAGGGAAAAGGACAGTAACCAGGGGGTTATTCACATCACTGAGTGTTGAACACATACCTTAAACAGCTAAATTAAGAGGCTGGTCTCTCTAGGTAGTTTAAGGTAGAGAGCCTGTTTGAGAGAGTGACTGCTGGAAAACGTGGAGGTATATGCTAATGTGTATCCCCCTTCGCTGGTTTGGAAGACCTGCTCGATGCTCAGCAGGTCTCCCTGGTACAGCACCTCACACAAGAAACCTCTGAGCTGGATGAGCTTGTAAATGCGTAATATCAATTGTTAGTAACAAGTTAATTCAGCTAAGAAGTTTCTGAAGAAAAAAGAAGCCCGGAGATACAGTGGGCATAATGGGGAATGTAGGTGTGTAATTGCAGGGTGGTTGTTCTTGCAGAGCTGCAATCTGTTTGAAGTCCAACAATGGGTAGGGCTAGGGAGAGTTCTGTCATTGTCCTGCTCTTGCAGGCTCTTGTAGCCTTGATGACCACCTGACGATATGACCTTTCATAAAATTTGGTCAGGTTAAGGCTTATATCTGGATAACCTAAAATCTGGGGTTTATGATCCTGTAGTTTGGTGTTCTGTGTAGCTTTATTTTTCTTAAGTGAGACACTCTGTGTGTCCCTGTGTTTGAGTCCTGATTTTGAACCAGATTAAGCAAAACATGGGAAAAGGACAAAAGTCATTTTGAGTCATAATTATTTACAGTCTAACATGTTAGACTATTGTAGGCAGTTACTGCTCCTGATAACAGTGGTGGCTAGACTGGTGTACATTTTGGTAAAGCATTACTTCAGGGAGACGCCAGTCCTTTGACAGTTGTGTATTAGAGATTATTGTGACTTTTGGAAGTACAAAAAGTGATTTTTCCAAGAAAAATCTCTAGCTGGGCTAGAGATGGAAAGGCATTTTCTTGTAATTTTCATTATTTCCAAAACAGCAATGTCATGTCCTCTTGATGGTCTAGTTCCTCAGGCTGTAGTAACTGCTTAGATTAGGTAACGTCCAACCTGGTTATCAACAGGGCTCAGGTCTGGGTTTTGCCTTCCACGGGTGGTCCAACCCACCATTCCCCTCTGCAAACAGTCCCTTCCTCCCTTTCCCTCACAGCAACAGCTGGCAAGGGGGAAGGAGGTGAGAGAGAAGGCAGTTGCTGGCACCTAGCACCAGAGGATCAGCCATCGGCCCTTGGGGGAGAAGGTGGCAGGCTGGTCATAAACTTCCTATAGGCCAGGTCTCGCCCATGGACCAGCTACTGGGCTGCGTCACCATAGTTAATATTGTGGTTTTGTTTCCTCAAAGGTAAATTATAGCTGTTGTCAAACAGAAGTGCTTTTGCTCATACTGACCACCTCTAGAACTCTGGAGATGGGGAAAAATCAATAAGTGCAGACTAGGATAAAATAAACATTTTCAAGCTTTTAAGATACTAACAAAATAACGAAAGGAAGAAAATAATCCCTGAAGGGATAAACTCTGTTGACTGCGCTGGGAGAGAGCAGGGCTACTAACAAGTAAATTTGTTCTTTTCCTCGTTGAACACTCAGCAAGACGTCTGCAAGTACCTTTCAGCAGAGCATGGTTAAGGACTTGTGCATGGTTTCACTTGGTCTCATCCAGACAGCATATCTGTGTTTGAGGCCACTGGGACAAGACAGTGAGGTGGTATGGGCTGAGGTGCTTTTAGAGACATGCCTAAGGCTACATTACTTGTCTGCGGAAAGGCTGCTGATTCTCTTATCCCTAGCTAATATCTGTTAGCTGGAATCTACAGAAACTGGCCAGAGCTCATTCTGGAGCAGAGATGACATGCATAATCAGGAAGAGGCAGAAGGATGAGCTAGACTTGCTTTTAGTTGTATCTACACACCTCTTGGTAGTGTTCCCAGTGTGAGGGAGCTTCCTAGCTTTTAGACAGAACACAGTATCACCAGTTTCTAGAAAGATGCTGTCCATCTTTATCACCTGGGCTACAAGAACACTACTGTTTTGCAATCACCATGTCAAGGTTAGGTTGGTGTAATGTGCTTTCCTAGGGGCTATGCTCTGATCAATCTAGCGACTGAAGTAGGTGCAGAAAATGTTGCATGCTTGGTAAGCAGAGCAAGAACTCATATCTTCAGGGTTGGGACTTTAACCCATCTAGCCTGACTCCTATATCATCAAATTACAGCTAGTTGTCTGCATGGAGTGCAATAGCTCATGTTTGAGTTCAGGAATGCCCTTTCTAGAAAGGCAGTCAACCTGGATCCAAGGACATAAAGGGATAGAGAATACATCCCTTCTTTAGCATTTTGTTCCAGAGGATAATCACTCTGTAACAAATGTGAACCAGATGATTCATTAGATTTTTCTAACTCCAGCTCTCAGCCGTTGTTCTGGTTCTTGCTATGCCTTTTCCCACTTGATTAGAGCTCTTAGAACTGGCGTTTTTCTCCCCATGATAGAACTTGCACACTGTAATCAAATTGCCTCTCAACAACCTGTAACAGCAAAACCCAGCAATGTCTCTAAGCTAGAACCTATTCTGTTCCTCTTAAGAGGTAGTAACCAGTGATTTTAGCAGTTCAGTCATATGAATCATCCTGCCAGTAAAGCCAATTCCATCGCATTTTTTCCAGTTCCCTCTGCTTTTCCTTTACATAAATCTCATGACATGGATGCACTGGCATCTGCTCTGTTTGTCTGTGAGTTTCCACATACAGCTGAAGGTGTTAGGGTTGGCTGTAAGACCGTGCATGTCCATGTAAGTAACTGCCTAACCAATGCCTCTCTCTGCTGCATCTGTAGATGTCTCTGATCTGAAACTCCTCTCTGTGTCACAAATAAAAGGATGCTCTTGCAAGCCCCTTCAGCTTCATCCTGCATTGCTCTGTGTTCAATGGCCATCAGAAGCCTGCCCGAACTTCGGAGCATATATGTTGACCTTTAATATTAAGTTGGTATTTGGGCTGGTTTCTCTTTTCTTGGGGATTTGCTGGATTGAGGGAGATTTGGAGAAGTCACTCCCCAGCCTTTTTAGGCAGCTATTTTAACGTGCAGTAAGCTGTGTTTGTGTGCTTGGTATTGGTTACAAATGAAAAGAAATAAATTCAATTAAACTTCTGTTTCTTAAGAAAACTGTGCTTTTTTAGTTGCTTTCACGGGAACCATTTGTCCCATAAGACTAAGGTCTTTAATTTTGCCTTACCTTTTAATCTCATTAACATCTTCTGAACATTGTTTTCTGCGTGCAAAGCCCAGGGGTAGCCCAAACAGTGAAGAAAGAGTGGACTAGACTTTTGAGCAGACCATACACATTTGAGGGCTCCTGGTTACTTTGGCTGGTCTCTGTGGAACTCCTTGAACCTGTAGTTCAGCTGTGTTTAGTGCCTGGTATGTCTAACTTAACGCACGAGTTTTGCCTCCGCTGCTGGGCAAGCTATGTGGTCTTTGTGAAGCCATTTCACTCCTCTTCCCCCCCCCCCCTTCTTTCCTCTCTTTCCTCTCTTTCCTTTTTCTGTTTAATTCTACCCTGTTTTTTTTTTTCCCTCTTGGGCTATATAATATTCTGGGTGCATGCTGTCACTTGACCACATTATGTACACCACTTGAATTCTGAAATTAGTGGGAATGTGAAGAAGCAGTTTTCTTACTATAACCTTTACCATATAGTCAGTCGCATCTGAACTGCAGATGCTGCTATAGAGTGAAAAATGATTCCCTAGACTTCGACAAGTCAACCAGAACATTATCCTATGTTAATCCAGCTATGTTGTTTCTGTTACCGAAACTAGCTCTGGAACATCTGTGCAGACCTATTCAAGATAAAAACGCCACTTACCATTATGTGGGAGTGTCGTGCGTCATCAGAAACGGTGCTTGCTCCTTTCCTCAACGGCGCGTTGCTCAAACAGCCCTGAATTGCACGCTGACTCACCAGAAAGTGCCCTTTTCACCGGCAGCATCCTGGGGGTTCCTTTTGCAGTATCTCACCAGATTACTCGCATAGTCCAGCCCTGGTGTCATCGGTGCGGGCTCTGAGGAAAGGGTGTGACAAAGGCAGGTATGTTGAGCACACACACACCACATTGTGCTGTGAGTAACTCCGGTTTCCTCGGAGGTCGGTGACGGGGAGGCAGGGAGGGGAGTTTGTTTAAATGTGTATCCTGGAGACAAAGGCTTTAATCATGACACAGTTTCATAGGTAAGATCAAACTGAGAGAAGTCTGAAATCGTAAGCTACTGTTCTTGGACAAGTGCATGCGAGCTCTCGAGCAGTCATTTTATTTCTCTGTTTTTAGTTAGCTTTTGTAGTTTTACTACAGGTAGGACAGGCTGGAGCCACTCTGGTTGTGAACGCTTTTATCTCTTTGAAGACTTCTCCTTTTGAAATGAAATTTCTCTTGGCCGTTCTTAACTCAAAGGTGGAACTTTATAGAGAGCGGGATGAAACTGTTTTCAGTGGGGGGAACTCTGGAGCAATTTTACTTCCTTTGAAGATGCACATTGTTCCTGAAGCAACTTCTGTGCAATAGGGAAATCGTCTGGGGCCGAGCAGGAAGCTGCGAGGCTGGTAGCACATTCCGGCGTGCCCTCACCCTGCCTCACAACATCGTCCCTTCCCTGACAGCAGCCTTTGTGTGACTGTAGACAGTTCTGGGGGTTGGAAGTAGGCAAGGTGTCTGTACGGATTTGTTCCTAAAACCAGATCAGAGGGTGGGCCTCCGTGGCCCACGTGGAGTTTACTGTTGGATACAAGGCAGTATTGCTTCAGTCCTTCTTTTTGTTCGGTATTTCTTTTGCCAGCTAACTACACAACTCTGCCGCTCAACGCGTTCTAAGCCCGCTGTGCAGCGCTGTAGAATAACAAAGCCGGACCAAGGGCACTGGTGACTTAGCCCCACCACGTTGGCTCTCCCGCAGGAGCGGGGCCGCGGCCGGCCCCCAGGGCCGCGCTGAGGGGACTCCCTTCCCGCCGGGGCGCGGGGCGGCCGTTGGGGCGGGGCGCGCGCGGCTGCGCGCGGCCGCTGAGGCGGGACGGGGCGCGCGGGGGCGGGGGCGGAGCCTGCGCCGGGCCCCGCCCCGGCCCGGGCAGCTGTCAGAGGCGGCGGCGGCGGCCGGTCCCGCGGGCAGGCGGCTGGGGCGGCCGCGGGATGCGGCGCTGAGCGCGCGGCGGCGGCGGTCACTCCGCGCGGGCTCCCGCGCGCCGCGGTTGCCTCCCGCAGCCCATGATGTGCCTGGAAAGCGACGGCTCCTCCGGCAGCAGCCCGGGCTGCGGCGGGCGGCTCCGAGCCGGCGACGAGGAGGAGGAGGAGGACGGCGAGCGGGGCTGCTGCGGCCGGGGCGCCGAGGGCGAGGTGCAGACCCTGTCGGGCAGGATGAACCCGCCGGCGGTCGGCAAGCACCCCGAGCGCCCGGCCGCCCGCCACAAGGCGCCGAGCCTCGGCCGGGCCCGGGTGGCGGCCGCCGGCATCCTCAGCGTGGGCAACGTGCTCAACTACCTGGACCGGTACACGGTGGCAGGTGAGGGCACCCCTCGGCGTCCCTCCCCGTGAGGGGCGCCCGGGCCCGCCGGGGCGGGAGGCATCCCCTGCCGCCGCGGGGCCAGGCTCTGCCCGGGCGCGGTGCAGCCGCCTCCGTCCCCGCCGCCGCCCGCCCGGTAGGGCTGCCCCGGGAGCGGGGGGGGTTGGGGGGGGGCGGGCAGCGGGGCTCGCCCACCGAGCCGGGCCGGGGGCTCCGGTTCGCCGTGCCTGCGCTGGAGTAAGTCGTGAGGGATGCGGTGTGGCCGGCTGCGGCGGGTGCCCATTGTGCGGACCCTCCGGTATTGTTCTCCAGTTTGTCCGAATTTTATCGAAAATAAAAGGAGGTGTCCTTTGTTCGTCTCGGCTCGATGGCGGAGTAAATGTTTGGTGGGGTTTTTTTCAGAGAGGACTGGTGCCGGGTAGCGCTGGGAAACGCGGAGGTTACTTTATGTGATTTTGTGGGCTGATGGGAGAAGCGTTATTGATCTTATGAATAGTATAGATGCTGTGGGTGACAGGTGCAGCTGCTGGCAGATACATACAGTCTGCTGTGAAACGGGGGAAATAATAGAGGAATGCGATCACTTTTGTTTCTGTGGGTGAAAATCGCACTGAAGCAAATCACCTTTGCTTTGTTTCTGTCGAGTCCCTCCAGCCTGAAAAACCAGGCTGTCCTTCAGTCCTTTGCCAAGGAGGGTCCCTTCTCTGCAGAACTCACAAGTAGGTGACAACAGAGCTGCCTGATAGTTTCTGCTGGCTGGCTGGCAGCGGAGCGATACGCAGAAGGAGCAGCAAGGCAGCTGCATTGCACTTTGCAAAGCGTCTGTTTTCTTGAGGTAAACATTTTAAAATCGTGCACTCCCTGACGGATGTGTTTTACCAGCTGTACTATGTGCCTCAGTGATTACTACTACTATGAAGCTCAGCTCTGAAACAAATGTGTGTTAGGATGTTTACTGTACAGTCCCTGGAGGGGACTCCTCATTTATTCTTGTCAGGCAGTAACAGCAGGGAAGAAGATGATTACTGAACTTTTTCTAATTAGAAATGAATTAGGCTTGTCGGTATTCAACTGTCTCATGTAATTAAAATATAATACATATTCTGTGTTTGGCAATACTGATAATTTTATCTTCAGAGCTTATAAAGGGGTTTGTGCATGTATAAATTTTGCTCTATGCATATACATATTTTAATCACTAGGACTCAATGTGCTGTTAAACAAATCAGATATTTGTTTATACTACATTAAAATAATATATGTTTGTAGGGCAGTAATAGTGTGCAAGGGACATAAATCTAGTCACTATTGTCAGAATAAGTTGGCCAGGTTGGCTTTGTTTTGTCTGGAGTAGGGAGATGGGGAGAATTAGAACGAAAATTTAGCTGACACTGCTGTGTCTTTTTTATTATTAATTTTAGACAGGGCTTGCTCCTTCAGGAAATGTAAAGGCTAGTATTGGGAAGTATTGAGTACTCGCTTGGTAGTCAGTGTGTTACAGGAGGAAGCTTGAAGATACAAGGCTGATCTGTTATTACTGAAGGAAATTGTAGTTTGCTCCCTCACCCTCAAATAGGAATCTCTCTAGTAGAGAGTTTTTCCATGCATTAAAGGAAAATGGTGCTTTGTGGTAAGCTTCCTTATCAGGAAGCTATCCCCCCACTTGTGCACACTTTTTGTTTTTAAATCACTGTCTTATTCACCTATTTGCTGTAGTACTTTCACCAAGACCTTTGTCATCTGATTTTTCTGCCTGCAAGAACAGAAGGCGTGGGATTCTCTGGCAGAGGAAGGGAGAAGCATCTTCGTTTCTGGGAAGGCTGGAAAGTGCCTGACCAAACAGAGGATAAAAATGCCTGCCTACTGTGATGTAGTATTGCCAGTCCCAACGCTATGATTGCCAGTATTTCTAAGATAAGCTCTGGTTTTACAGTGCTCGATAATTGCCCTGTGGAACTTATCTGTTAGCATTCAGCTTGATATCAAAGATATAAGATCTCAGACATCAGACTCTCCTTTGGGGACAGAATGAAATTTTGCATGATCTTTTTGTCTTCTGTCAATTGGTATTTACTTTTCAAACTGGTGTTTTATAAAGTGCTAATCCAAAACAAGGAATAATTTAAATCCAGTCTAACAGAAGAGTTGTGGTAATAAAAATGACGTGTTTTGAGCTCAAAACTGACTTTATTATAAAGTCTTGTCTAAAAGCAATCTTTGCTTTTATATTTTGAGTCTTAGTGCATACCACATGCTTATGTGACGTGCACTTGCATATGAATCAAGCTAGCGCTTTGAATATTCAGCTCATGTCTCAAGACAGGTAATAATTAGTGAATACAACTCTTCAGACCTTCAAAGTACCTTTCAAATATGAATTGTTGCAGCAACGTAATAAGGGAGTTTAACACTAGCCACGTTATGGCAGGGGAAGTAGCATCAGAAGTTATGATTTACCTAAGGCCAGTGAACTGTTGTGAGAACTGGAATTAATTTCTCGTTCCAGCTCTATTTGAAACAAGCGTTAGAAGAGCACCAATACCAATGGAAACTGGTTCCTGAGGATTTGTGTCTCTAGGGTGATCCCTCTTGTGGGTTCTCTGATGTCAAATAAGAGTTGACCTTTGTCATTAACCTTTCTCTTCTTGTTTTATAAGAATCTCTCCTCTACCCAACCATTTTTTTAAAATGAAAGTGTTGGGAGCTTTGGGACTTCTTCCTGCTGTCAAATTTAGTCAAAAGCAGGTCAGTGGACTCAAAAGTGATTAGCAGGCAGCTGACAGACAGGCATAAGCAAACAGAGAATCCAGTGGTATGGGCACAATACTACAAGTACATCTTCTATCTTACTTGAAAACTTGGTTGCAATAATTTTCGTCTTCCTGGTCACAAATGCAAGTATAAAAAAAGCAAGTATATATTTAGTGTATATGTGTAAGTATATGCAAGTATATATTTAGTCACTAGGAAAAAAGATCATATATGGAGTTCTTTGTTGCAAATGTAATTCCCTGGGTATCTTCCACTATTTTCTAACATAACCACAGAGAAGCTAGATATAGATGCATCCAGTCAATGCAAGGAGATCTTATGTAATAGAAAGAACTAGGCTGACCTCTCCTATAGCACATCTTGCTCCTAAAAGTAGAAAGCAAATGCTTTTGCATTGCTAAAAAGTAAACAGCAAATGTGGTATGTCTTGATGTTTACACTCTGGATACAAAGACATTGTGGATAATGAGTTGTTCTTGGGTAATCTTTTTTCAGGTGCAACAAACAAGGAAGTAGCTGTCTGTTTCCTTAGTTTTGGTTTAATGACTTCCCAGTATGGACTACATGAGTTTAGGATGGGATGTGCCTTTTGGTACCTGGGACGTTCCATGCCAGAACTTGAGTGCAGTTCCTGAGACACAGGACATATACAGCTTCACACCTGACACAAAGTTGCAGCTCTTTTGGGAATGCATGATGAAACTGGGCCTCCACTGAGGACTGGCCTGCTTCATACGGTTTAAGAATAAGTTTCTTCCAATACTTTAAAAATAAAAAGCCTGCACAGTAGTAGTGGATGTTTCAATAATGTCCTTATGTTTATGCAGAGTTGGAAATTTCCAGTGTGTATAGGGGATGTTAAAATATAATGATATTTGGGAGAAGCTGTCCCAGACAAAAAGTGGGAGTGCCTCTACTGTGGCTCTTCTAAAGAAAAGATTGAAAACTCTGTGCTGAACATTACTGACTTGAAGGGAAATGATCCTCTGCAATTTTCTTAATAGGTCTTTGATCATACTGAAAACAGTTGCCTGTGGAAAAAGCATTCTTTCAAGAGCCGTGATATTTTGCTGCTATTAGGAAAGCAAAGAGTAAGGAAAAGGGAAAACTAGCAGTAATGAAACCCTTGTAGATTACCCGTGAAACTACAGCATTTCAGCCATCTGGTGATGCTGGGACATACCTTCTTCCTTAATGAAATTTTGGGAAAAGTCATCTAACCTTCAGAAGCTTGGAATGTGGTTTCACAATTATGCCATGGATGACCTTTTACTATGCCTGCTGTTGACAATGAAAATAGTCTTGCTTCATTAGGGTGTCACCTCCACCTTCTAATTCAGACGCTACTTCCTGGCCTTTCTGTAGTGCCTTTAATTTAAAGGTAATGATTTAATTAAGCTGGAGAACTACCCAGTAAAGTAAACGAGTCTTACTATCCCACTACAGAAGGGGAAACAGAGTTGTAGAGTGTCGGCGATTTGCCTGTGGTAATGTAGTTAGTGGCAGAGTCTTGGGTGGTATTAGTTCATCCTTGAGGTTCTCTGTCCCTGTGACACAGTATGCCATAGGCTTTGGTTTGCTGTTTTTGTCCTGTAAATGTCTGTAACTTGCTAATAACCATATTTGTGTTAATTAGCCTCTCATTACAACACAGTTGCAAATCAAATACCATTCTTTGAAGATACATACATGCAAATGATTATGGAAAGTTGAAAGTCAAGTTTAAAAATATGTAGTACGAGCTACAACTGAAGGGTTAGGAAAGGTTCAACACTAACTCTCAAGTGCAAAGACGTTCAAGAGGTTATAAGCCAAAACTGCTTCTTTTTACTTGTGAGCTCACATTTGTGATAGTAATATATTACCTCATAGCATGTTTGATACTGAATGACCTTCATGCAGTCTGAGAACTCATGTATGTAATGGGACAAAGACAGCCCCTTATCCCCATCGTAGCAAGACTATGCTCAGTGCTTATAGTTTCAGGGAGGAAACCATTAAGAGGCAGTGCAAGCTCTTCATTTTTTGTCTCTTGTTGAGCTAATCTCAACCTAGGACTCAGCTGTGGAAGGAGTGTAATGTTGGAAAATGTTAGAAAAGAATATTGACAGAACCCTACTTGAGCCAGCAGTGCCACTAGCTCACGTATGTGAGAATTTGCAAAAGGAGGACAAGGTTTTGCTTGGACAATAGGTACCTGTACCTGGCTCAAAATTCAAGAAGTACTGCACTGTGAGCAGAAGCTAGAAGGACTGAACCTCATGCACTTCAAAAGCAGGCAACAGAAGGCACTCTGCAGCACAATGACAAGGACTGTGTAGTAGCATCTAGTTCTCTAACGTCGTGTTTTCCCTGTGTGATGGGCTTTATTGCATAGTCAGCTGCTTCCTGTTTGCCGGTTCTTATGCGAGTTGGCAGGATTTGTTCCAGAGTATTTTACATTTCAAGTGAAGTCTTACTATGTTTAATCATAGTATTTTTCTTCCTTGTGATGTAAGTTTGCCAGATAGTAACTATCTTTGTTATTATGTGCAGATTTTCCTGTTTGACTCTGAGATCCTCTTTCATGCATGTTGATTAATTTTATCCCCAAAGCATCCAAGTCATCACAGTCAGTGAATGTGGCTTTTATTACATGGAGTTAAGATCCTCATAAATATTAAGTGTGTTCTTAAGAATAATGTGATGATCTTACTAGTCCCTTGATCTCTGAGACTGTCAATATCAGAAGCTGTGTGGAAAAGCTTCTCTGGTCAAAAGTGTGGGAATTCTGTAATCATTCCTTCAGGACTTTTCAAATACCATGCCAAGCTGTAATAGGGTTAAATTCCACCAGGCAGCTTGTTTTAGTTGTTCCTATTATTATACATTTATTCTTTATTGCTTCTGGTAGACTGTACATCAGAAGCAAATAAGCTGCCAATTAGGTAGCATCGTGGGCTACTAAGTTCAATAGATGTTGTTAAAAGCTGGTGACTTCTCCCCTAATATGAAATCCCATAGCTCTTGCTTGGGCTTTCAAGTGCTGAGGAACTTGTGATTGAAAGGTGTTATAACGTGTCGCCCGAATCAGGTAAAGTTTGTAAAGGTCTTGAGGTTCCTTATAACTTAATAAAGGCTCACGGTACCTATTCAGGAGATTCAATGGGAAACCGTAATTTTATTTTACAGATAGAAATTAGGAAATTCAGAGATCAGAACTCTTGCTGAGTTGCTTGTTTGCATCATCATTGCTTTATGTGTATTATAGACCAAGACATCATTGTGCAGCTTCTACTGAATCAGATGGTGCACCCAAGGTACTTATAATCCATGTATATCAAGAGATATCAGAGAGCTGTAGGCCATGGATGGGAGAGTCTGAAGGAGACAAGAGACAGTATTGGTTAGCGTAAGGGGCCCTAGGAGATTAGCAGATGTGACTTATTTGGTAGGCAGCATAGCCAAAGAGTGAGGAGAGATTTGAGGGAAGACAACGGTAGCTTTCAGCAAGTGTTTACAGACAGCGTCTACCAAACGTGATGAGCACCACAGGAGAAAGCGTGAAGATGTCTGTTGGAAATGGATGATGGAGGATGATGCCCTTCTGCTGGCTGAGAGGGTTTTCTGGAAATTGGCACTACGGATGTAGGGTGATGAGTGTTCTAGAAAAAAATAATGTACGTTCAAAATGAATTCTATAAGGGACCTGTGAAGTGCCTAAGGGGCCATGGAAGTTAATGGGAGTTCAGCAAAATGGGCTTGGGCTCAGAGCCCAGAGAGGTATAAGTGAGGTGAACAACTCCTGGTGGTTTCCAGAGAAGTTTGAGTACAGAACTTGGCATGGACCTCTCTTGAAAATTGCATTTTTGGTGAACTGGTCTGAAATTCTTGGTCTGAAAGTCAAGAAGCAAATCTGAGACAGGTACAGGCAAAATAAAAAAACCCCAACAAACAAACAACAAACCCCTAAACCCTTAGTTCTGAGCTCTTAACTACTAGAACCTCCCTTGGAGTTTGGTACAATTAAAGTAGTTCACCACGCTATTCAAAGACTGGACGACTACTTAGAATTGGCACGCACAGCAGGCATCTCATACGCATTTTTTCTTTTTTTGACACATCTGTTTTCATTGTTATTTTGTGGGTGTTTCTGTCTTATGTAACCCAGCTATTTCTGTAGGGTTGCAGGGAAAGGAAGTAAAAGGGAGGGAACGCTAATTTCTGTGCTTCTGGTTTTACAACAGTATAAATAATCAGGAAAGTGAGAACTTCAGGGATCCTGGATGACTGAAGGGATGTAGAATCCTTCACTTCTGAGGTCATTCCTTTGGACCTGTTGCCAGTCAGGGGTGGCTGAAGGTTTCTTTTGGAAGGCTCTTGAATGAGCTATTCAGGACTTTCTGGTGGTCTCTTTCTGCTCTTCATGATGCTGTGTGTTTCATGAAAGCCTCCACACAAGACATGGCTGGGAACCACCGTGTTATCTCTCAAAATATAAAATGACAGAGTAAGGCATTGAGTTCTGCTGTCAGGCTGATCCTTCTAGACAGCAATGAAGCATGTCGTGAGACCAATGTAGCTGCTCCCAACTATTCTGTACTTCTGTTTTTGAGGGAATAAATATCAATCATCCTTCTCCAGAACTGTTGATCTTCTACCACAACTGAAATCATAGAGCAATTTTAGCTGAAGAGAAGGGAGAGAAATACAGAAGAAAAACTCAGCTTTATGCCTTGCCAGACCTAAATTCAGGTTTCAGCAATATGAACATGCCAGGGTTATGTTGCTGGTGAACAATATTATCTCCTACAGGCCTTTTTTTTTTTTTTTTTTTTTTTTAAATACCTTTCCAATGCTTCTGCTGGTGGCCAGCAACTGCAGTGGCTGAACAGAACAGCAGAGGGAAAAGATGAGGGTTTAGATGGAGAATAGCTGCAGTAGTAGCTTGGAGCTTGGCTGGCAGAATGAGAACCACATGCTGGAATGAAAATCCTTTCAGCCTTGGCATGTGATGATGTTTTTTATTTTAAGGCTGCATTGAACCAAAATTGCAGTAATCCATTTTACTCCTTGTTCAGGCTTCTGCCAATAATTATGTAAATAACAAAACACAGTTAATTATTTGTTTCATAGCTTCCCATTTTCTTTATTTGTATTAGAAACATGTCATTATTGTCTTAGAACGTGAGCCCTGTGTTCTTGGCAACATGGAAAACAAGAGTGGGTGAACTGACAGGACTTCTGTCTGCATGAAGCCTGCAGGGCTTGAATTAAACCTACCCAAAGGTTAACTTTGATTCATATGGCTGTCCTATGATTTGATGATCTGCTCTCTCTGCATATTCTCGTTTCAGAAAAGTGATCCTTTGGGAGAGTATGCCAACAAAGCAGTACAGATCTGAAAGGGGGGGTCTTGCCCTGTTGTTGATTTGCAATTTTCACTTCTTTCTGCCTGTCACCTCTATTTCATGATTTGTGCCTGTGTGGTAGTGATGACCTTGGATGTTTTGCATTTATGCTGGCTTATATAGTTGCTTTAGCACACTTTTGCTACAAGGTGTGCAGTTTGGGAAGTTTACAAACCACTGTGTTCTCTTGCTGTATACCCCTTCAGTGAGACTTTTCATTTGAAAATGTGAGACTATGACAGGATTTTTTTTTTTTTTTTTTTTTGCGTAAGATACTGGATTCTTATTTTTACATTGCCTTTTAGTGTTGGGTGGTTTTCTCCAACAGGCTTGTGCTTGTAAACTTTATCCCAGCTAGACCCACTGTGGCTTGGCTGTCCCGAGCAGCACAAGTTAAATAATTTGATGTGACATCAGCTGACCAAGTTACACTGCTATCCAGGCTTTAGTAATTGAGCAGGTTGGTGTATGAAATATTGGTTATGGGACACTGAATCAGGGCTGCTTAAGCACTTTGGGGCAGGGACTAATTTTGTGCAGTTCCAGGCATACTGTCAGTGCTAAATAATAATTAATATAGAATTGCAACACTGTTAATAAATGCTGACTGTGTAAGTTAGTAAACAAACTATGCAATAAGGAAAAATGATTTCTAATGCACCAGTGTGGCTCATAAAGAGTGGTCATTGTGTTTGTGTGTTAAGCTGTTAGAACTCAAATACTGCTGCAGCTATACTAATGTTAAAACATTTATAATAGTCTTGTTATTTCCGTCTAGCAGCCAGAAATGCTGACTAACTTTCAGGATAATCTTTAATATATTCAGGAAACAAAATACCCAACGGCCACTGGTGACTGACACCTACAGTGCTCTGATTAAAACTGACAGTTCCTGATCAGCTCCGTCTTGGATGTGTTAGTTCCTTCTCTGGCGGGGACGAGAAAGGGGGAGGACAAAAAGCGATGTAATGTATTAGGAGATGAGACTTGACTTTTCATTTGCCATTTTTGAGGAATTTGTAACTCATAAGTACCAAACAAGGTACCTGAGTAATAGCACTTGGAAGTGCAAACATTGATCTCTCGATGATGACTTTCCTATAACAAGATATGGAAAATACTGAAGTGTTGTTATAGACAAAAAATCAATGACTAGAAACCAACAATGTGCTGAGATTCCTGAGCTTCTGATGATCAATTAAGCTACGGTGTTTGGGGCACTAAAAAGCGTGCGTGTGTTTTATTCCCAACTGGTATTAAGGCAAGGGAGATAATTTTTTTTTTCCCTCTCTAAATGAGAGGAGTCCTGGTGTTTTTGTTCATCTGTGCTTGCATACAGACTGCATAAACAATTACACAATCCCTAATGAAAAACCTTGAGTCACTGGTCAGAACGTGAGGTTGTTGGGTGCTAATTCTGGCCAAAGGTTAGGCACTCACCCACTAGTACTCCACACAGCGAGTGTACCTTCTGCCCTTTCCTCCCTGCCTTTCTCCCCAACAGGATTTCTTAGCTGTCGAGGGAATAACCAACTTTATTTCATTTACCTCTGTGTTCATTTAATCTACTTTTTATATGTATGCAGGTGCTGGATGCTCATGAGCTTTCCTAGCACGTACTGCTGTGTGCTTGCCGGCTCTGTGGTGTACTTTGAACTGTACAGAAGTGCCGAAAAAGCAATAAAATTAATGATTTTGCTTCTTTTGCCTATTTCGTTATAGCAGAGTCTTGGTAGAACTGCTCAAATTTAGGGTCACTTGCTATTTCCTTCATGAAACATGTATTTTTAGGTAGTCATAATTTGCACCTCTTACATGTTGTCAAATTCCAGCTTGGCATAAAAGGATATTGCTCGCAGTTATTTTCTAAGCTTAGATGTGTGACCAGTTTTAGAAGCTAGTGCACTGTTTTAGATGTGCTTTAACACCCATGAAATTGGGTAGACCTTTCACTACTTAAGTAAGTTTTGGGTCATACTCTTAAGTCGCTGGGGTTGGGGGCACTGGAGAAGTGGGGCATCTTTCTGAACCTGTATGTCTCAAAAGTTACAGATGCAGTGCAGGGAGAACAGCTACGCTTCTTGGAGCTTATTTCTAGTGAAAACACATTTGTTGAGTTGCTGCGTAGTGCCCTTCCAGACGTTCTTAGTGTCTCATGTCATGCTTCAGTAAAGCTCTTAAAAACTAAAACACTTTTCTGAGTAGGGTTAAAATTACCTTTGTCCTTAAAGGTGTGCTAAGATGCATGTAACATTAAGGCACATTTTTGGCAGCTATTCAAGGTGCAGTAGGTGTTACTTTAAGTTATTACAAAGCTACCAAAATTATCGGGTTTTTTGACTGTGGATCAAGAGGGATTGCAACAGTAGCTGAAGAAGAGAGAGGTAAATCACTTTTGCTCTGCATTTCATTGTTCTTGTTAAATTTCTTTTTCTCATTTGGAAGTGACTCAAAATTAGTAATGCTTCTGTAGTCATATTATGTTCAAAAAATATATAACGGTATAAATGTCAAACTCTGTACATCATTGCAAGCTTACATTTGCCTCGCAAGTGTACATTTAAATCACTTGCATTGCTGAAAGCCACTTTACTTAACAAGAATAAATTAGCAGTAGAGCTAATGTTTGAATAAAAACACAAGTTATGTGAGTGGCTGGATAGAGGTTTCTATCTGTAAGCACATGCAATACAATCTGAATCAGGATTTAACCGTCTTGATTTAAATATTCAGTCAAGCTCTGTTATACCATCCCTTCACATTTTCTATGTGAATAGGAAATATGTTCATCCCCATTTAGGAATTACTGGACTTTGTAACCTGACGATGTTTGGTTTTATTCCCTTGAAGACTTGTGCAACTGAAGTACAAACTGCTTCAATCTTGAGTGGGAGAGATTTCCTATGCAGTTGCTATCTGTAGCAAGAGATTTGTGCACACAGAACAAGCCCAGCAGTGGGAAAGTTCGGTTTGTCTAGATAGTTGCAGACATTCAGCCTCTGGTCTCTGTGCAGAGACTGCCAGAAAACAACAGGTAGGATCAGTCATAGTGTGGACATCACTAGTTAGTAGATTTAAATCACTGATCTGATAATTAAGCTGTTTGTACCTTTCATTAATCAGACTTTTGGCTGGCAAAACCAGTATTTTTCAGCGCTTCAGTTTTCTTGGTAGATTAAAACAAAGACATAAAACTGTTTGCTTGCATGAGTTTGGCTTTAGTGGAAGAAGCTGGTAAGAAGAAAATTTATTAGCAGCACAGTTTTTCCACTGTTTTCAGGGGTTCTGCAGGGTTTTGTTCTGCAGGAGTAAGGTTTGCTTTTTCTTTTTTTTTTTTATCAATGCTATTGGCATAATATAGAAGATCACTGTTTGCAGCTTCCATTCGAACATGTGGACTCCAGTTGCCTCTGCTAGTATTGAGTAGTAAAGAGAGGAGACCTAAAATACAGATCTTACAGTCATGCAGGAAGTTACTATTTTAAAAAATAGGTTTATAAGTATGATGTTTCTAAAATATATCTGCTCCTTTATAATTACACAGTTTAGATATTAATACATATAATTTTGAAAGTATAATTTAGACTCTGGTAGGTAGTGTCATGACAATTTTAAGGTAGATTTAAAAAAATATTGTACCTAAATATCTCAACAAGAGCAATTTTCTTCCTTAGTGATATTCTTGGCCTTAGTCTGGAGGACCTGATCCTAGACTCTGGTGGGTTTTTTTTGTTTTGGGTTTTTTTCCCTTTTAACCCAGAATGCAATAGACACTGAAGTGTTCTGTCTTTTAAAGAAACAGTCGCAGGGTGCTTCTGTAAGATTTTAGGGCAAGAGGGAAGCAAGAGCACACTTTGGGTACTTTTAGGTTACAAGTTATGGTTAGAAAAGAGTCTCTTGGCAGCCCTTAAAAAGCCAGGTAGTAAAAGACTTGGTTGGTGGTAAGCTGAAAGAGTGTAGCACCTGCAAGTGTTATGGATGAAGTGTCAGTCTGTGTGTGTGGTGTTGTGTTCACACAGAGCTTCCAGACTCTCCTGCTCTGTGATGTATTTCTTTTAGCAGATTTGTTTCCCTTTAAATCTGGGATAGCATCTTTCCAGTCAAAATTGCTATGTGGCATGTGGTTTGCTGAGGGGAAAGCAAGTAATTTTTTGTCTACCAAAGGATCATGCCATGTCAGCTGTCTGATCCCCCTGTAATTTTGCTGTGGACCACTGTTCGGTACCCCTGCTGCTGAGGCTGCAGCTGCATGCGCCCTTTAAGTTCAGAATGGGTGCTTAGAGGGTCCTCCCTCTTTTTCTTTCCTTCTCTCCCTCCCCCAGGCTCTCACTTGTCTGTAATCAAATTAAACAGTGGCACCAGCCCCAGTGGAGAAGAGCTCCTCTGTTAGAAAGCTGTCCCTCTAGAATTTGCACACAGATCTCATCATTTGCACCTGCCGTTGCTGGCTGCTGATATGACCTTGTGTGCCAGCAGCTTGTGCTGATAAGTGTTCCCTGTTCCTCCTATCTCAGTTAATAGTTTTAAGGACACTTAATTCCTTGCCAGTCTTCTAAAGCTTGTCTTTGTCCATAAACACTCTGCATTATATTTTTACAGGGTCCAGTTGAAGAGTGCTTTCAGAGCATGTAACGAAAGCTAGAAAGGGCAGTGTTATGAGGTTTCTGTTAAATACATAAAGAAAGGCAGCAACCCAAATCACCAGCAATTGGTGTCAAGTGATAATGGTGCAAGGATGCTGGGTCATTTGAAACAGTAGCAGTCACTTGTGGAACACTGCAGACTTCTATTTGAAACCCACTGTAGGTTGGTAAAGCCACTCTTGGTGTTTCTGTTCAGATCTTCTGGGCATTGGGCCTTCTCTGGGGTACAGAGCTGCTGCCTTTTCCCCACGCAGGACCCTACGTGCCAGACACGCCTGCCTTAGCAGCTGCACTTTGTTGAGTAGGATCGAGGCGCAGCGGCATGCGAGTGTGAAAAGGCCGTCGGGCTGTGAGACTTGCCAGGTCTGCCTACTCCGCACAAGTCCTTCCACCATGCTTTTCACTGTCTGACGAACCCCTTCGAGTCAAACCAACACTTTTTCAATACGGAAGTTTGAAACCACTGCCTCCATCACTACCTGCAGGATATTTCCTTATGTCATGAAGCCATCTCATTTAAAAATTTTACACTTCTAAGTATTCACTTCTTTCAATCCAGAATTCTTTGGTTTCACACAGACTTTGTATCAACTCTCTTTCTATCATTGAAAATCATTGAGACAGCATTGTGCAGTGGAGCTTTCCAAGACCCCTGCTTAGACTAAGCACCAAACTGTGGCATTTGGCTTCCTTTGGGGTTCGTTGCTGCAGCCCCCCTCACTGTGGATAATTTTGGTGCAATGTTTTCATTTGGGCAGTGGATGTTGCACATCTCACTGGTGGGTGTTACAGAGGTAACTGTACCCACGGAAGGGTGGATCTCTGTCAGAATTGGAGAACGTTGGTGGAACTGAACAGGGTGCAGCCTGCCTTGTTTCTTCTGCTATTGCACTGTTAAAAACATTAATCTTTTTAGCTGCTAAATATCTCCAATTGGTGATTGCTAAATGTAGTTACTTATGTACAAGCAAGCTCAAACAATGGAAAATATATGAAATATGAACCCTTTCTTTGTGCTTGAGTGGGAACATTCATCTTGCTTTAGTGAGGAATGTTCACCTCACATTTCCGAACATTGTATTCAGCAGATGAGCCGTTTCCTCCTTCTCCTTCAGGTTTTGGTTTCTCCTTTGGAGACAGGGGGCTGAGAGGCCATGCTTAGGTGGACTGTTAGAGTAATTATCAAAATGAACAGGCACGGTTTTAAAGATGCTGTTGTGTGATTTTATTGTTACTGAGTGGAGGGGGGTGGAAGTTGGCTTGGATCTTGTTTTGTTTTTCCATAGTTCAGTCTATTGACATGTAGATGAGCAAGAGTCACATTGGGAAAGAGCTGCTTTTGACTGTAGCAGTGTCCCCAAGTGGAGAGGAGACTGAAGAATGCAAGGGAACCTCACAGGGAAAAAAAAAAAAAATCCTACAGCTGACAGCTTCCTGTCAAGCAGCGTATTTGCAAAGATTATGGAAATTTTCATGTTGCTACTGAGTTTTATCTTTGCTGGTGTGAGTGACTCTGTCACTCTGTTAAATGGCTGAGAGAAACCTCCTTGTACAGGCACAGGCATAATTTCACACATCCTAAGGTAATGAGAGTAAATTACGGGGAAACTTCGTTCCTAAACAGTTGCTCTCAGCCCAATTTCATGGAAACTTTAACAATAAAACAAATACAAAACCTTAAAAAAAAAAAAAGCCCTTAAAAATAGAGATGAGGTTAAAAGGAGACTGTGTCTAATTTTGTTAGCATTGTGGTCCTAATTTGTCGCTTCTGGTGACTTGAATTCCTCACAAATTGCTGGTTTGTCTGCAGATCTGTAATTCCCACATGCTGTAATTTTGCCCTTAGAAATGTTGGCCACTGGCAGCTCTCTCTTTCTGAGCTGGAATTTTGAATGTTTTAAACTCCTCAGCATGGTCTTTTTCTGTTCAATCTAGGTGGAGACGCTTGCCTCTCAGGGAGGACTGAGAAGCTGTCTGTTGTGCTGTAACAGAAAGCCCTGAGAAGGCAGTGATGATGAACAGGGTGCTGGGGTGCTGAAGGTGCCTGCTGTATGTGTAATGAAGGCGCTTGGATTGCATGCTGGCTGTAGAGAGAAGTTTGTGTTCTTTGGCAGCCGTGTAACCGTCCAGCAGAAGGATGTGCTGGAGAACCAGGCTGTCCTCTTCTAGGACACTTCAAAATGTGAGATCAAGAGCTCACATTGCAGGAAAAATTCTGAGGTGTTTGCTATGGAAAATCCAAGAGTCTCCCAAATAATGTGCTCTGCTCTTTAATTCCTGTCAGCTAGCAGAAGGGTCAGATACTGCTATGAGTCTTTGGCTGGTTTGAAATCACTAGCTACATGCTTTGAGTTTCAGCTAGCACCAGTCTCTCATTTTAGGCCGTATGTTTAATTGTTATGTCATAAACTGAAAGAATATATCATTTATTATAAAGTCTGAAAACTTGAAATGCTGAGGTGAAAGGAGAGATGGATCTGAGTTGCGCTTTCATCTGGTTTTCGTAATTTCAGTTGGGTTTCATCTTGGTGTTTTTTTATTGTTGTTGTTTTTGAGGAGCCCTGAGAAATTAAACCTGATTCTTTGTTGTTGGCTTTTTACATCAGTTTTACCCTCTGGGCATCTCCTGTTGTTATTATAACCGTTACTATACTCATAGCCTTAGTATGGATTTCTCAGGTAAGAGGACATGACAAGTAAATACAATTAACCAAACTATTCAGATCTTCGAGGGCTTATGATGTAACCTAACCTGTGGATGGAGGCCAGTCTTGAAGTACAAAGATACTTTAAGCTCCAGATATTTTTACTTTTCTGCTCAGCTCTAAAATTTAGGGGAGTTTTGATGCTTACTAAAGTAGTCATGGATGCTTCTTAAATCTGAAATGCTTGAGGAAGGCTTTTTGGTTGTACGCTAATTACGTATTATTTCCATTTACAGTTAGGAATTGCAATGAAGGACACTGTCATGCTGTGTTCTGTGCAGACGAGTAACAATGAAGACGGTCGGGAGAACAGAGCTCTCTGCTTAGCACATGGATCACCTGTGCCATACCTACATGTGCTAATTCCTTCACTAGCCTTTCCTTACGTATAATAGGGATCTCTGCTGTTGGCAGCCCTCAACCAATAAGGCTGACCATTGTTATCTCTGCTTCTGAACAAATTAATGGGGTTCTATGTTGTTTAATATGAAGCAGGAGACTGGGCCTAAGCAGTTTGCAGGATGCATATGTGGTGCAGCAGCAGCAGTAACAGTGCTGCAGTGCACTTCTGTGCCGTCCCTGGTACGGCGAGAAGGCAAAACCACATTCTGTAATTTTATGAAAGAAGAGTGTGTAATTTAAGCAAAATGCTTTACTTGATAGGCTGCAACCATTTATTTTTCAAACATGCTGTGAAATGTTAGTAGTGGGTTTGTATAAAAATGTTTGATTGTGAAGGAGGAATGTTTATTTTGGGTTGAAAAGTTTCAGAAAGGAAATGATATTCATATCTTGATCAAAGTTGAGTAATGTGAAGTTTATAAGCAAAATAGCTGGGCTGAAGTCTCTTCATGTTAGTGTGAATATAGGGCAGTTGCAGAGTGTTTATACTGTACAACTGAGATCAAGATTTTGCTACTTTATTTTCCTGTGTTAGAAAGGATAAATGGAAGAAGGAACAGAGAGCTCAAGCTAGGTTTTGGACACTGCCATGAAGTATTGCTGTTTATATTACTGCAGAGTCCTAAGGTCCACAAGACTGGATGCTATTGCAGAAGTCACTGTGCTCTTTAACCCTGCTGCATCCCTGTAAGTGGTGCTGGAAGCAGGACAGCAAAAAGAGGATAGGGAGGAGGTTCAGTCACCTCAGGGGGACTTCAGCAGGAACACATGAGAAACACAGATGGCCCGTGTTCCAGAGTGACCATCCTGCAGACCTGCTGTGTGCTCTTGGATAACTGGGCACAGCCTCTCTAGCTCTGCGCTCCCACCTAGCACAGCAGGACTGTCTAGCATATTAGAACTCCTCACAAATAATCAATACTCACAGTGGTCCTCTTAGTTGTTTATTATTAATATCATAATGTTGGTGATGATGCTGATGTCTGCCTTGTGTTTGGAAACTGAGAACAGCAACTAGAAGAGGTCGATCCTGAAATGGCTTCTCAGAGAAACAAAGGTATCTTTTCATCTACCTGCTCCAGTTGTTTTCAAGCTGCTGCAAAAACACTGATGCTCCCCTAGCTACCTCTTGTTTGGCAAGTGCTTTCCAGTGTGGCAAAGCACCATGCTCCTGCAAATGAATAAGCAGTTAATTTGTGAATGAGTTGACTTGCATACCTAATTTCCTTTCACACCTCTTGTTTGCAGCTGATGTTAGTGTGTGTTAAAACATGAAGCTTTCCCTGCGTTATGCTGAGAGAGAGTGAGCATGTGTGCAAAAGGGAGAAAGAGGGTAAGGGCTTTTAAGTAAAAATATGATGATGGATGGCATTTGAATACCTGTACTCTGACAGAAATTGATGATGTAATTCAGAGCATATCAATTAGTATGAAGGACTTGAAGAGGAAATTGATGCAACTCAAAACACTTTAGGAGGCTCTGGAACTAGTCAGTATCTAGCTGGAGCAATGGAGGCGAGGATTAGGATGTGCTTCTGCTGAAATAACGTGTTTGGTCATTTCTGAAGGCTTACTTGAATATTTGTAGGCAGTAGCATTGTTAATTTTGTCTTATAAGACAAATCAGTTATTGTTTTCTGCAGGGAGGAGAAAGTAAAGCAAAAAGACACATTCCCCTTTCCCTCCCCTTTCCCTTCCAGGTGCTTTTGCTCCCCCTCTAACTGTGGGCATGGCCACACAAGTAGTTGCTTTGGCAGGTGACTTGGGGAGCAGCAGCAAGTGGGTCAGGGCAGGGCAGGTAGGTGGGAATAAGCAGCTGATAAGCAAGGTACTGGGACATTGTGCTGGTCAGATAAGAAAGATAAAACAATTAAATTTTTGTGAGGGTAAAACCCCAGACAAATAATTTGTCCTTTAACAGGCCAGATAGCCATAGTAATATTTTGGTAGCAAGGCAAAAGGCACAGGATTTTATTTACTCCTAGTTGTACAGGTGCAGGGCTTGTTTTGCAGCAGTTACGTGAAAAAGAGGGTGTTGACTTGGTCAGGATAGAATCATAGAATCATTTAGGTTGGAAAAGACCCTTAAGATCGAGTCCAACCATAAACCTAACACTGCCAAGTCCACCACTAAACCATGTCCCTAAGCGCCACATCTACACGTCTTTTAAATACCTCCAGGGATGGTGACTCAACCCCTTCCCTGGGCAGCCTGGTCCAATGCTTGGCAACCCTTTCGGTGAAGAAATTTTTCCTAATGTCCAATCTAAACCTCCCCTGGCACAACTTGAGGCTGTTTCCTCTCATCCTATCAGGATACCTGTCAGAGGGACAGGAACGATGTGTTGTTTTCTTGCATTCTCCTTTCATTTGTCTCTCTTAACCTGTGGCCTTGTCTTATGTCTGAGCAAGCTTTTTGTGTTAGGAATCATCATTGTTCTGTTTGCAGAAAATAAATAAAAGGAGTATGGTGGTGTCTGATGGGAACTTACACCCTACAGATAATAATTGCACAACTATGGCCACAATAATGAGCAGGCCTTTCAAGTTTGCCATGCAGCTTAGAAATAAGTACTTTTTGGGTGTGATTGAGTTGTATGCTGAGTTTGGAGCCTGTTTTTTTTCTGTTTTGGGGATTTTCTGCACAACCATGCGGTTTTGTAGAGTTTAGTCTTAAAGAATTCAGTAACTGCAGTAACAGCTGTTTTAAGGAGAGTGCCAAATATCGCAAGGGTAAACAAACTCCACAGGAGATGGCAGTTCTTAAATCCTACTTCTTAAAAAGTTAGGACTGATTCTGTAAGTGTTTCTTTAAAAAGCCGCAGCATGAGGCACAGTGTATGCTGTTGTCAGACGGGAAGCTAAAACAAGACAAATGTCTGCTGGTGACTCCAAAAAGATTTGCCTTCTGTGGAGCTTCTGTGAAGCTTCTGCTTTCCTTGCTGAAGTGGGGAGGTTTCTCATGACTTCTGTCTACCTTTATTAAGCTCCTCCCTTCAGTCCTACTTTCAAGACCATAATCTTTACCCTGAATTGGCCCATTTCCCTAAAACTTGCTGTAAAAATAAGTACTTAAAAATTATATAAGCATAAAGCTTATTAGAGGGTATGTAGTAGGGAATCAAGAAATCTTTTGCACATATGTTTAAATAGTTCTTGCAGTATGACTGCCATTAGGTTTAGACTATTTTGTTGATGCTGTTGCTCCACCACAGCAGAAATCTCACTCCAGCTGCGTATGTGAAGGGTGTAAATATCAGAACTAGCAATTTTCTTCAAGCATTTTCTTTGCATTTGAATGGAGCACAAAAAAAAGGCGTCTGATCTGACAAGCAAACCTGATGATGGCTCTAGGAAAACAGTTTTTTGTTTTTGTTTTCAAAGCAATTTCTGCAGTTTTTCTTCACTTCTCTGTTGCACAGTTTAGCTGACTGGAGATGTATTATGCCTCTAGCACACAGCAGGATCCTTATGTCTATAGATGTTTTAGGCAGTCTTTTCTTTTTGCAGTATCCTAGGGTGGTGTGCCTGAGGTGAATATTTGTTTTTTCTCCTCACCCCCCAAAAGTGGCATTAATAACAATATAAAAACTAGGAAATTACACAAAAAAGAAGGTAGGAGTGGGATGGAGTATGTCTGCATTTGACAAATGTCTTTGTCATTTCTAACACCTGCATCTTCTAATATCTTTGGTTGTCCCCAAATATCTGCAGTCCTTCCCTGGGCCCTTAGAGCATCAGAAGATAGGGAGCAGCAGTTTGTGACCCCACCTGCAAGGAGACGAATTAATGGTGTTCTCTGAAATTACAGGTCATTTAAAAGTAATTGCAAGAGATTTCTCTCAGTCTCTGCCATTTCAGATACCAAGTTGTGTTTTCTTACCTGTAGCAGACACTCAATAGGAATGCAGCTAAGTAAAGAAAGAAATGTGAAGTCAGTTCAAGATTGGACAGGGTTATGTGTGTATTTTTAAATAATGGTCATATAAAAGTCAAACTGCTGATCGTGTTTCGGAACACAGAAGGAAAAACCACTATATTTGGGTTCAGTTCTAGTGTGCATGGAGCAGTTCTAATTCCTCACCGTCAGTTCCATCATAAAGTGGGAGCAAAATGAGCAGGAGACGAAACCAAAATCAAATCCATTGCATGGGAATTTGAGTTGACATGAAAGGCAAGTTTCTTAATTGAGGGAGGAGCAGTCCAGATATTGTAGCAGCAGAAAAAAAAAGTTAAACTGATTTAGGGAACAATTTTTTCTGAATATATATATCTTACAGTCCTAGTAGATACCGCATTTTAGGATTTGGTTATACTTTCATGTAGAAATCTCTCTTGGTTAAAACAGTGCCTTGGGAAAAGGACAGATGGTAACTCTTTCCCAACTCAACTTCTGTAGCGAATAAATGGGTGACTATGATCCTGCTGGCTATTAGCAGTGATATATATTAGGATGCTGCTAATTTTCCATGTATTTGCTACGTGACTTAGATTTCACGCAACACTGCAGCACTGCGATAGGTATTAAAAAGCAGTAGATACGTGATAGGCACTTCTCCAACCATTTTTGTTCTCTGTCCAACTTTTCAAGAACAACCAGCTATGTGACAGTTCCTCAAAACTGCATCAATTTCCTTGAGGATCACCAGGTGCCTTCTAAGCATGCCTGGGGTATTTCAAGCGAGGTGTTAATAAGACTCATTTACTAGGCAGATTGGTGTTCCAGATTTATATATGCATTAGCACAAATGATTTTCCCCTCAGTAACTTCTAGTTTTCTATACGTTTTTCGTCCTTATGACATTTAAGTCTGTGGTTGGGGACTGCAGGAGTCTGATGAAGAAGTATGAACAAGACTTTCAAGGTGTTCTACTTCTGAGTTTTTGTTCCTTATTAATTACCATTGTTGTAATGAACAGGTGGCTAATATAGTGAGCAGAAGTAGCACAAAGAGCAGTTTTTCATATTTCTAAGAAGTGCATGGCAGGTAAAGAAAGCCTGCTGGTTTGTTTGCTTTCCCAAACCAGTTGCATTTGGTCCTTCCTCACTTCCACTTTCTCTTCAGTGCCAAACCAGGCAGAGCACAGCCAGTGTACAGCTTTGCAGCTGTGCACAAGTCTTTCAGCTTGCCACAGAGAGAGGAAGAAATTGGACAGCATAGATGGAATTCTCTTTTGTTTGATTTCCTTCCTCTCACTGCTGCTGTCATGAACACGTGAAAATTACCTCTAGCAAAACACTTAAGCTGAGATATAATCTGCCAAGGGAATTTGGGCATACAGTACCTGCTTAAAATAACAATAAATTAGACAGTTGGAAGCCATATTCTCAGTGCAGCTCTGAAAGTCTCTGGCTTGAGTATAATTACAAATAAGATTTAAACAATGCCATTTATTTATACAAGCTTGCTATGAGTCATGAGTTGCATCTTTCTAAATTAATGAAAAGATTAATTTTCTCTTGTTTTCATTTCCATCATCCCCAATACCTTGCGGGGAATAGCTTACAGAGTAAATGACTTCTGGGACCCCATCTGAAAACCATTCCGGTGTGGAGGTTGGTGAGGAATGCTGCAGCTCTCTTGGTAAAGCGCGTACCTCCTGGGAACACCTGGCGTGCCTGTTCAGACCTGCACAGAGCTATCTGCTGGTGTTTGGGTGGCATTCATGTCTGGCTGTTGGACTGACTTGAAAGCGCCTTCGCTAGCTTGGCATTTGCCTGTTTGAAAATAAAGTTCTTTGTGCTATGGTAGCTCGCATATCTATCTTGTCAGGTCCTTGTGGATTTACCTACCATCTATATATGCTAAAACATGTTCGGTGGTGAGCTATATCCGTACTGTGGGGTGTTCTGCGCTTCTATGCAGACCAAACTTCTCTTGGTTGAGCACTGAGGGATTGACATAAGCCGTGGTCAGCAGGTGCTCTACAGCCCAGCTTCCCAGCAAATATCTTGCACACCATGTGGGTACTTGGAGTCAAGCATGGTTCCGGCCAATGTCATGAGCAGAAGGAATAGAGGCTTTTGGGCACGACACGCTTATGCAAGATCTTAAGCCTGCTCTCCACCTGCAACATGTATGCCCCCACAGCAGAAAGCTTGACGAGTTTCTTTTATCTGAGAATCACTTTATCTGATAGCACCGATTGTGGTGCTCAGAGTTTGCAGTACTTCCTGAATCCTCATTTACTTTAAATTTACTGACCGCACAGGCACTTCACAATACTTTTGTGAGTTACTTTCAATAATCAGACAGCACTGAGGGTTTTTTTTTTCCCCTTTGCCTCAGACTGGCACTGCTTTTTTAATTTCATCCCCTCTATATTATGCAGCGTTCTAATGGGAATACAACTAAGATGCTTTATTTTCTGCTCAACATCTAAATCAAGAATAAATGATCAAAAGGATTGACGTGTGTCCTAAAAGAAGTACCTTTAATACCAGTGACTGAAGTGCACGACCAAAGAGCGTGGATTACTGTTCAGATTGAGGACTGGGTTGCCTTTTAATTTTAAAATGGATCTTTTATTTTTCTTCTCTATTCAGTGAGAAAGCACATTCACAGGACCCCAACAGGCTGTTTCTTCAAAGGGAGCTCTGCCTTTTATGTTCTGTACAAGTTTGGTGGCCAAGCATTTTCTTCCTGACCCCATCTCTTCAGCTGTTTAGAAACTTCTATGCAAAAGTAGGGTGTGGGTAGGGAGGGATTATTTCAGTGATAGTCCCTTATGTGCAGCACCTGTGTCCAAACTTGATTATCTCTGAAGATTTAACAGTTTTCCACTTCACATGTAAAAACATCCTGAGATAAGGAATGAGAGTTAGGGACTGTCCATCCCAAAAGTCATGTTTTATTGGCCGGCTATGAAACTTCAGGTTATTAAACATCATTGCAAGAAATTTTGCTTGGTGTTTTATCTTACTAAAAGACTGATAACGTTGATTAACAGAAGTGAGAGTTGTAACTGACATGGGATAATGCATGCATTTCTGACTATAGATACAGTGGAGTAATGCTGCTGCTTTGTTTCTGTATAGAGAGGAAAAGCCACTATGGCTGGCTTCAGATCTGTAATACATATAGTTGTTCTGAGACAGGAAAGTCTCTCTGGAATGAAATGTGGCCACTATGACCAAAATAAAAGAACTTCAGCAATTCCAGTAAATGAAGACATGAATTGCAATGGAAGCAGTTTCTTTTAAACAGGGTATTTTGTAAGCCAGTCTCTTTCTAGGTTATTCTTTATTCCCCTCACCCCTTACTGTTTTAATCTGTTGGCCAATTTTGGCCGCACTTGAAGAAGGAAGACTTCTAGAAGGAAGACTTCTCAAAGATACAATGCTGCTAGAGGTTTCATAGAAATTTGGAGCCAGGGAAATGAGGGAGGCCCTGTAACATGAGCTTAATGTTTATTAGATGTGAAAGAAACCGCAAAGGCAAAAGATCTTGAACATCCGCCACCTCTGAAAAAGCTTGGAGAATGCTGTCTCTAGACATAAAGCCATAGGAAAACAGGGATCATTAGTTCTGCTTTTAGGAAATAACTTTCTGCTATAAACTTGCTGTGAACTGGCTTGTGGGACCTTGCCAAGCCTTTCTTTGAAAAAGATGTGGGCTTCTATGAGCTATGTGCTGTGGTTAACTCTTGATCTTGTGATTAGCTGTCCTGACTCTGAGGTGCACCTGTCATTACAGAATTAATGCACATTTCACGAGCAGAAGCTTAACAAATTAGAGCCTTTTACTGTTCATAGTAAAGGGGGGAAACGCAAACTCCTTCTTTAGCTAGCTGTATTGCAGTGTCTCCTGAAACAAGTGGAGGCTACGTCCTTTTTTTCTTCTACTGCATTGTTAATTATCACAAATTAAAGTATAGGTGACTCGCTGACAGCAATTTTTAAAAAATCTGACTCTTGAGAAATGAAGGGTTCAATATCACCCTGTTTTTTTTTAAAAACAGAAAACTTTCTGTGCAAGGTGAAGGAAACGTTTTTCTGTGTCCTGGAAAGAATGTACAATTATTAATCTTTTTCCCAGGTTCCTGTACTCATCTATTTTTTAAGAAATTCATTACTGAATGCCCTGAGGGATAGTTCATGGAATTTGGTATCACTTTGAAATTCATGCAATGAAGTTAGAGTTAGAACTGCATTTGTCGCTGGATGATGTTGAATTTAAGTATGGCATCTAACACTCCTAGCATGCTGCAGGAAGAACTAGGGTTCATCTTTGGCAAAGGAGGAAGCCTACTGCAGTGGATAGCAGTCCAGGCTGAGGCTTGGGGAAAAAGCAGGGAGCTTGAGTCTCTTTCTGGGCTGTGCTGCTCAATTATACGTGAGCTCAGATGTATCGCCATATGTCTCACTGTGTCCCTTTCCCCATGTTTAAAACAGGTAATGATACTGACCTAAATGATAAATGCTTAGTACTTCCTAGATAAAAAGCACTATAGAAGAGACGTTTCCATTTGCACAAGTCTTGTTAAATTCCCAGGTGCTTGTTAATATAATTTCATTGCAACATTTCTCACTGGTGGCTATGCTCACTATGGTGTGTTTATCCACAGGAAATGTTTCCTTTTCTTCGATCCTAGTCTTTTCTTCAGAGTGGCAGTAGATTTTTGATTCCTTGTTTTGCCTTGCAACAGTTAAAACACAGGCAGGCCTGTCAGCTTTGTCATATCACAGATGCCAGTTACTGTGAAATCAGACTTTTGATCAAAGGCCTTTATGTTTGCAATATCAGAGGCTCAGCAGCCTTTATCACCTACCCACAATCTACAAATAAAGTTTGAACATGGAAAGTGGTTAAAATGGGTCTGCTTTACAAACATAGAAATAAAAGCTGCCCTAAATCAGAGAGACTCTCTTTCCTAATAACAGCAACAACAAAAATGTTCCTGTCTGTTTTTTATTTGGGATGCACGTCTTATAATTAATCTTCCTTCTCCTAATTTCCCTTTCATCTGGGGCTCTTCTAGGCACTTCACAAGAACATAATAACCAAGCCCTACTGTATCTGTGACACACATGATTATTGTTATTATCTTCATTAGGCTAATGCAGACTATGAAATTCTGCATGATCAAATAACTTACCCAAGGTCAAATAGTGATGTAGTGTCAGGATTGGGAACAGAGCAGTCCTGTCCCTTAAGCCTGGGTTGAATTCAGGTTTTGCTAACGTGGGTGTGTCATTTAGGAGTGTGCATCACTGTCCTGTTACCATAGCCCTTCTCACAGAGGTCCTGTGGCAATGCAGCTAGGCAAAAACCAAAAATGTTGCTGTGGAGGGTGTTTTAGCTTCAGAAATTGCTACAACTTGCACTGAGTAAAACACTCTATAAATAAAACAGGGCAAGCCCTGTTTGTGCTATGAGGATTTCCTGGTATCACTGTAGTCTCATGGCTACACCAATGACCCCTTCCAATTATAGAGAAGCCCTAGCTGTCATGCTTATTTTAGTGCACTCTGTTCTCATCTAAGTACACAACCTCGTGCAGGTATAAGGTTTTACACACAGATTTTACTGCTATATCAGCTATAGAGCTATTGTAGAACACAGTAAATTCTTTAATAGGTCATATTTAAGAAGTTAGACTGATGCATTTAAGTATCTCCTGTGATAACTCCAAAGCTGGTTTCTTTTCTTTTTTCCCTAATACTGCTGTGGGTAAGCCCTGGGTTCCTTAACAAGCTTTTGAGCCCCACACCGATCTTCTTTGAATACCTGTGTGCCTTGCTAATTAACTGTACAAAGCCACTTGCCTTGTCAGCTAGATGAATTTAAAGACATGTTGCTTAGAATAACTAATGCAGCCGTCAACAGTTGGGCACCATGCTTGATCGTTTCCTAGCGCAGCTTGACCAGGACCCAGAATGAAATACAAATGCTTAATGCATTTCTGTGGGAGGTGCATGCACACACGTGTGTGTGCACGTATGTGCGCAGAGGAGGAGTGTCACATTGCTTTGTGCTCAGGGAAAGGTATTTTCAGTCAGTGGGAGATGTTGGGGTGGGCAATGACAGAAGGGCATTTCCACTCATACACAGATAAAAAAATGCCTGTGATTAGAGGACTGCAGTGGCTGCTTTAAATAGTTATGGAAGAAAACACAAGAGGGTTCCAGGAGCCTATGTTGGCAGTGTGTGGTAATATACCCACAAGCCTCACTGGCAGGGAAAAATGTCTCCCTCGGGTCATGTGAGGATATGAAAAAAGCTCCTCTAAACAGGACCTTTTGATTTATTTACATCATACATGTAGTAGGATTCTTGCGTAGATCGATGCACTTGTGATGGGAGAGTTCCCCAAGAGAATACAAGAATGGGGAGAGGGAAGGAGGAAGGGAATACGAGGGGTATGAGAAGCTGCTGTACAGATCATAGTGCCCTCCAGATCAGGAGATGGGTGAGGAGACCCAGAAAGTGCTGGTTATGGTGCTCGAGAGAGAACAGGGAAAACAGGTGGATGAAAGGGAGCAGTGTGCAAGGGTGGCCTTGGAGTAGCTTTATCCTCCTTTCTTTAGGCAGGTTGACGGACTCATAAACCTACTTGCCATGTTCAGCAGCGGTGTCTCAGAGATGTTTAAAGCATATATTTAACAGTGAAGGCCATTGCAGGATTACTAAAGTTAGGGTAGGTATTTTTATCTGCAGCCAAAAGCTTTTTCATCTGGAAGTTAAAACAAGAAGATTTAGGTAGCTACTTGAAATAGTAGGGCTTTGGGGTTTTTTTACAGATTTCTTGTCATCTTAGAAGTGGGCTGCACCACCAAGTTTGCATCACAGTTTTATCCAGGTTTTAATCTGTGGAGGATATGCTAGAGGCAATTCCAGCTCTTCCTGCTTTTGCACTTAAAGCCTCATGATCCTATCCAGATCTAGGTCCCCGAGGGAGATTTGTGTAGTGGACATTAACATTGCAGAGCCACTTTTTAAAATCAGTATGCAGCTTGGCAGGAGCGCTGGAGATGTGCTCATATACCCCCATCCTGACATGAAGCTGATTACCAGAACTCTTGATTAGCCCAGGACCATGACAGTAGACATGTCGTGCTTTGACGGAGAAACTGGCAGTTCCAGGCAGCAGAAACCTGCCTGGAATGTGCCTGACATTCCCTGCCGGGCTGCTTTACCACCTGGCTGCTGTTCTTCTGCAGACCACTCTGTACCCGGTATCTCTGGATCTGGCATCTCCCCTGCATTTTATAAAACATTCTTTGTAGTAAAAAAGAATAGAAAGCTCCTTACAATTACATACAAGTATACTAGCGTGCCCTGGACAGCTTGTGATGTTCCAAAATAGCTTCAAGGCATTGCTAAGCAGAAGCAAAATGCAAATGAGAAATGAGATGCAGTCACTTGGAAGTATGTCCAATCTGAGTGCATATTTCTACAGATTTGATAGAAATCTTAACTGGAGAAATTAGCTGTCATCTGCTGTAAATCATCAGTCGCCAATTACCCCAGTTGTTCACTCATATCTTAGTCTTCTGTGTCACAAAAGCGTGTGTGGCTGAAAAAGGGGAGGCAGTGGATAAAAATTCCTCACTCGCTAGAGTCTGACATTAGAGAACGTAGAGACTTTCTTCCATTAGCCTTCACAGCCTTGAAATCTGCATTTTTTATTTCTCTCTAAATAATTTTTTTAGTTTAACATTTTGAATTGAATGTTTTTTGGTGAAATGTGATCTAGTGACAGCCCCAGAGACATAGCTGCTTGTACATAGAAGGTACACCTGATAGCACAGGCTTTTTGGTGGGCTTCCTCTTCCCAACCTGCCTGAAAATCTCGAGTCCGACAGGGGCCGTGTTGGAAGATAACAGTGCAAGTTCTCATGGTCTGCAGGGACCAGTCAACGAGGCAGGCAACAAAGTGACTGGCTAGAGGTTACGCTTGCACAGAATTAGGTTGAGAACTGTTAGCCTCATGTCATGCACGCCATTAGTTCTCAGTTTAGTACTGTTAAAATATTTGCATGTACTTTGGCTGGTTCTAAGCGAGTAGTATCCGCGTATTTACTAGATAAGGTGATATTGAGCATTCAGTAGGATATGGTAGTATGCTTCAAATGTATTTGGTTAAAATATAAGCAAGAAGAGGTAAAAGTAAAGGCATCAAATTGATTCTGAGAATAAGAGCCTAATCATTATGTATTGTCTCTAGAAGAACTTGTAAATGACTTTCCTTTGTTGATTTTGTCTGGCCAGAAACCATGAGAATAGAGCTGTGAAGTCCATAGCCACATCTGTACAAAGCCAGCAAAAATCTCCAAAATGTCTCCCAAAAGAGATTTTGTAGATGCTTATTTTAATTTCCTTGCAATTTGTGGCTCATGCCAGTTTCCTGACTCATTGTCACTCCGGTATGGTGATACGCCAAGTTTTCCAATAAGGAAAACAAGGGAGTGGTGAGTCACTGGCTGAATTCATATGCACTTGATTTGCTCTATCATTATCTATACCGTTTTTATTTATTTTAATTAGTTCATATACAAAGTCTCTGAGATATGTGTCATTGCATGAATTAGCTAGACTTGTTAGTCTTCTGTAAAGATTAGAAAGCCAGAAGACAACTAGAGCTTTTGGTGGCAGGCCCACTTTTTTCTACCATAGCACGCATAAGGAGAGTATGAATGGGGGGAGTCTCTGAATTTTCTAAGATTTGAATAAGTGAAATAATAATGTTCTTATTTTTTGAGGCTCTGCTCTTTGATCTGAAAATCTGTTAAGGCTGCTGATTAGATTGAAAATGTCAAAAGAGTAGCCTTTTCCCTCAGTAAAGATTGTGTTTCGTTCTGTGTTAGAGCAGAGGTATTGCAGTGCAAAGCGTGCCTTGCTTAGTTTGTGCGGGTTAAAAACTAGAAAGAGGGTCTGAATTGAGTCCTGAGATAGAGATGCTGGGTATGGGAGAAAGGCCTGGCCACCTTCATCTGAAAGCTGTTAATGATTCCTGTCATTTCGGATGGCTAATATAAACCTTAGCTACTACTTATGTTTCTGTTGGTTGTTTAAAGTTGTAACAGCTTCTGATTTTTACCATTCCACATAAAGGAATCTTTCCAAGTCTCAATGAGTAAGTTTGGTTTTAAGTTCAGGTCTAGGTGCCAATTCATTTTAGCCTGTCCTTTTAGCCAAATCACGTCATTTATCTCTAATTGAAGTCTTCCCTTGGCTTGTGGGAATTGCAAGCCTGTTTAAGATAGGCTAAGGCAGGAGACTCAAAGTGAGATGAGGCAGGGGTGAAATAAAGGATCTCGTAGGGAGCCGTATGGCAGGGGTGGAAAGGAGAGCAAAGTGACACTGTGAGCTTAGTCTCAGATTTGACCCATGTCATTTTGCAGTTTTACTGGTGAGAACTGTTGTTGCATTGGATCATAAACGGAAAATCTTCCATGTTTTGGAATTTATTTAAGCTCTTGGGCTCATGTTGGCCGAGTATCCCATGCTCCCCATTTGACAAGGGCTTCCTTCCCAGCCATAGTCCTGGGAACAGACCTACACTGTAATTAGGGAGATGAAGGATTTGATTAGGGTGTGGTTTTGCCAGTGAGGCACCCAGCATTTGGCAGCCATGGTTGCATTCAAATTCCTATTTGTTTTGTTTTGATTTTTTTTAATCTGAGCAGGACTAGCTGTCCTGCACTGCGTTCCCTAGACGCCCTGACCCTGTGTTAATGATGCCTTGTGCTAATTGATTCTACACCTGATGGACTTTTTTTATCTCCTCCCACTCTTGCAGGCAATTTTGTGTAAAGGCTTTGCATACAACATTACAGGGGAGTTTGAGCTATGTTAGAGGAACCATCATTTATTACTACCTAGCCCCTGCCAGAGAGACAGGGAGAAGTTGTTTTTTAATATATTTTCTTCTCCAAGCCTTTGGTTAATTGCATTCCTTGGTTTTTTTTTCCTAATGCTTAATTACTTGTTACATGCCGTGCAGGTAAGCCAATAGCCTTTGGGAATGAATGAATAGCTCAGATACTTCCCCACTGATATTATAATAATGATAAAAACATTGAATGGAAAAAGTGGGTGTGACAGGTGGTGCAAGTCTCTGAGGATAACATTGGTTTTCGATTCAGAATAGGAATGTCACTACAAAGCAGACAGAAATTTTTATTTCGTTTCCCAAGCAGTAGTGTGCTTGGCAGAGTGTACAGCACCTATCCTAATGAAAGCCCACTGAAAATACTACTCAGGGTAAACAGCAAGTCCTCTTGTGTGTTAGAGCTACAGCTGTATGCCCTTATGGGTTTGCTCTCCATTTCAAACACAGTCTTCTGAGACGAGCCTTCACCCCGTCACCTTTCTGTATGTGCAGGTAGTGGGAGGCTATCAGTGTCTGTGAAGGCTTTGAACTCTCACACTTACCTGCTCTGGGGTTTTGTTAGCAGATTTTTAAGCAGCTGTTTCACGGCCTGTGAATGACTGCAGTGCTGGGCGCTGAGACCCTGGCTCGTTCTGATCTTCGGCTTGAACTGCTGTGCTGTGCCTCGCAGTGCTTTGCTTTATTACTCAGGGAAACCCCTTTCTGAACATGGCGCTGTGGGTGTTGGCAGTTTCTTTTCAATGCTTTCTAGGTCACAAGTTTCTTGCATGCCAGTGTGAGCTGATCTTAGGAAACCCTTGTTTTGATTTGTCTCGTTGCTGGTTTTGTTTTGTTTGTTTCTTTTTAATCCTGCAACACTATTTCAAAACCAAAGACTATTTCACCAATGCATATTGTCATGTCATACAACAGTGGAAATTAGTTTTGCAGAAGGAAAGTCAGTGTGTATGTCCTAAGGAAGCTCCTGTCAATGTTTTCAAGCAAGACGTCACCACTGATTTATCAATACTTAAAGAGCAGGCCTGCTTCTTTTTGCATGTAAGACACGGAATGCTTCATGGCAATCCAAAGAAGGTGGTACGGTGTTTTAGTTCTAGACTTGCTAGTTCTGGTAGCAGTGGGAATTTATCTTGAAGTACAAATATCAGCAGGGCCACCATGGTGGTTTTCTGCAGCTGAGTATTTAAATAGGGTCCAAATTGTGAAGCTGGTGTTTAATAGCTAGTGGGTGGCTGAGCTGAAGCCAGCTCGTTTGAAGCTTAGGGATCTGTGTGTGAAATGCAGTCACACCTTGGGGTTGCAGTGAAGATACAATCACAGAGACCTCAGAATAAACTTCTCTCCACCTAATCTTTTCACATGTCTCTGAACAGACAGGTGTGTACACCACTCCTATGCCTCCTTAATGCATTATTTGAAGCAGGTTGAATATGGCTGCAGGCATGAGGAAGAGCCTGATGGTAGGAAGGTGGCTTGTGCCTTTAATGGCTCAGAGGCCAGGGCTTGGCTATCCCTGCTTGGTTACCTCCACCTGCAGGAGCTGGTCCTGGAAGAACCAGGGAGCATAGCCTGGGAAGGAAAATGCATTCATAAGGAGGAGAGGTAGGTAGTGACAGGTAATGGAGGAAAAAGACTTATTGGTACAGAGTCTGCTCTGGCTCTTTGGGAGCCAAGACAGTGTGTGTCTGGGTTCTCCTCCGCCTCCTTTGAGGCTTCCCCAAAGAGAGGTGCAAGTCCAGGGCTGCAGTGGGGCAGGAGAGAGGGTGCTGGGGGCACACAAGATTGCAGTCAGTGCCCAGCCTGCATCGTGTGGAAAGCTGTGTGCTGGTTCCTTTCAAGCACCATAATTTTTCCCCATTAAAAGATACCTTTAAAATTGCATATGCTTTTTAATTAAGTAGTTACGTTGGCCAGTGGTATTGCAGCACACACGCAGTGTTTAAAGAATGTGCATTGGCATTACTGATGCAAGGCTTGGTGAGCTGAAAACCTGTGGCTTTGTTTCTGTAGCTTTGCACTCTGTGCACAGGCTAACTCTGTATTTTGCACCTGCCTTGGAAGCAGTTTGAAATCAAATCATGATGTTTTGTTTTGGTGAGTGGAAAATGGGGCTCTCCCAGGGAAGCTCTAATGTCTGTTTGCTTTGAAATTGTGATTTCATTGTGGCTTAGCTTATGAACGCTGTTTCTTACCATGGCGACTCTTTGTTCATATATTCAGGTAGCAGTAGTTAGGTGAAGAGCCCATGTTTCTTTTAAATATAAAGGATAACCAAGGCACTCTGCACACTAGATCTGCTATGGAGTAGTTCTGTAAATGATGGTTAACACAAGAAACATCTGTACTAAGATGACCTTCTGTTCAGAGCATCTTTTTACCCCATATCAGATGACCTTCCAGTCCTGCAACTTTTGTTTTGTTGTAGCTCTGGTCAGGAACACAAAGCCTATCTAGGCAAGCAGCCTGCCTCATGCATGATCTGTACCACCCACCCCCCTGTTTGTAGCCTGAACTGCACACTTCCAGGAAAATTCGCCTTTCCTAAAGCATTGCCCCTAAATCAGAGATAACTTAGGCCATTAAATGTGGACCTGCATTCCAAAAGCCTCAGAATCAGGTCTTTTATAGTCACTGTTTGTGAAATGGCCATTAAAAATGGCAACAGTACTCTGGATCCTGCACTAGATCCTAGAAACCCTCTGACACTGTGAGTGGATGAGGTCAGCCACGTTCCTCTTCCCCATTTACTTGACATTCCCTCCCTATCTAACACTGCACGCCCAAAGACCTTTTATTCTCCAAATTCCTCTTAAAAGTCCTCTTCATGCCCAGTGCCCGCAAAAATCCGATAACTGCCTTGGTGTCTTTGTCAGGTACTTAGACACTAGCGTGGCAGGCCTAGTAAAGTAACCTAGATAGGGCTGAAGTAACTAGTCATTCCTCTGTCTGGGTTTCCCAGTAAGTCCTGTCTCTGCGCCCATCTTGATCAGCACTCCTGGCTAGGTGCTGCCCGTGTTTCATCTCATTGAGTTCCAAGCTCTACATCAGCATTAACAGTGTCTGGTTCAGCTGGTGAGATGCTTTGGAAGGTTGGCACCATGTTTCCTGTGTGTTTGTTCAGTCCTGAGAATGCCGAATGTGCTTAGGAGATAATAGGTGATAGCACTAACGTGTGCCGTGTAATCATAAAGACATCCCCAATGGCCATCAGCCCTGCTGAGAGGCTGTCTCAGGAAGAGTGGTGCCTGTTAGCTGCTCATGGCTGTTTTAAGATCCTCCTGGGACGTAGGTATGAACCTTAACCCAAGAAAGGCCTTGTCAGCCACATGTGGCGTCTTCCCTTTCTTGGATTGCATCAGGTGTTGTGAGACACCTGGGAGCACATCTCTACAAGCAACATGATCATTGTCTGGAGCCTGGCTCCAGCTATCTCTGCCTTCCAATCATCTAGAAGCAGAAGGGAAAGTCAAAAGCTCTATCATTTTCCTGTATTCTTCCCTGGTCTATCATTGCTTAATTGTATCCCTAAATCTTATTAAAGTTTGGGGTGAGTCATTGCCATGGTAAGGTGGAAGCAGAGCTGAGCAAATTTAAGAGAGGAGGAGTGTCTTCCCATGTGAGTGTGCTGAGCAGGAAAACTCCCACAGCAGAGAGAAACTCCTATCACTTCACAGATGTGTTGCATCATCTGCTTGCTGCTGCCTCTAATTTAATGCTCTAAATCCCATATCAAAACACCTGTAGTCCAAAGAGAATATAAAATAGACTTGGAGTAGGAAATCCATGCCAATTAGACATGCAGATCTCTCTTAATCATCTGAGACCTTCTTCCAAGCTCACACAGGACTTACAGTTGTGGTTCTATATTGTCCTGTTGCATTGACTGTCCACAGAATCCACTTCCCTCTCCACCACCAGAATAAAGTTGTAGGCTTAATCCAAGGTGGCTGCACTTCAGTGTCCTAAATGTATTTCCTTTGTGGCTACAGTCGTTCAAGCTTGTAGAACACTTTATGATCTCTCGTGGAAAAAAGCACTGTAGAACGGTAAAGCCATTGTCACTGGGCGGATAATTTCTTTGTAATGAACTGGAAGACCTCCTCTGCTTTACTGTGTAGGTACCATTATAATCCCTTGCACTTGCTGTTCTGGTTTCTGATGCAAATCCAAAAAAATCTTCTTTCTGAGGCTATGTTTTCCATCACATCACAGACTCCCGCTCCTCATAACTTTTGGTGGTTTAATGTGCCTCTTTGGCATTCTGGCATGGCTGGGAATATGTTGCTGTAGGCAGGGCAGGCGCCTTTCAGGGTGGTGGAGGGAGCTCGGGGCGTGCATGTGTATTCCATCATGGGATTAGGAGCACAGAATCCCAGAGTAGTTGAGACAGGAAGGGACCTGTGGAGATAATCTAGTCCAACCCCTCTGCTCAAAGGATCTACCTCCTCAGACAGTTTTAATAAGGCAGGACTACAGCTCTTCATCTCCCTTTTCCCATCCCTGAATCAGTCCCTTTGGTATCCTGTGGCAGGACAGCAGGTTGTGCTGTTCTGCTTTTTGTACAGGTGCTCTTGACCCTTGTGCACCTGCTAGTTTAGAAGGTATGAATCCTGCTTGGTGATCACTTCAGCCCAGAGGTTTCTACCATGAAACCGACATCAAGGTAGTCTGTCTGCACCAGCTTCAGAATACATTTTTTCATCAGCTGCCATCCTAATTAGAGCGTTTGCTGGGAGCAGTACAGTTGCAGTGTCCCTGGTTTAGTATTTCACTGCTTTGTTTTTCTTCGCAGCCTTTAGGTAATGTACTTGTAGCCTATTTCATAGACTTTAATTATTAAAATGAAAATCTATCGTCATGTCAGTGGGAGTTGTAGCCCCATCCTGAAAGAAAGGTGGGTGCAAAACTTAGCCCTTTGTTACTGAAATAAAAGAAGCTGCAAGCTGATGGGCTGAACAGGAGCATGGCATCCACCAGGAAGCCATTTGCCCATGGATCAGGAGGTGAATGGGCATCACTTTGACCACCCAGTGATGTACCTGCGCGGATTAAGTCTTGTATTGAATGTCTCTGTAAAAGTAAGGAGAGCTTGGATCCCTCTGACTTGGCTTCTCCAGCTGGAGTGTCTGGGGCTCAGCTGCAGGGAGTTAGTAGGGTATTTCATTTCTGTGTAGCACAACTGAGTGACGATAGGAGAACATAAGAAAACATTGTATTTGGTATTTCATCCCTTCTTCCACGTTCTTCTTGAGAATGTTGATGGGTTTATCTTCTATAAAATTGGGATTGTAGTACCCACAAGTCGTTCTGACTTGCTGAGCTTCACATGATGTGGGCAGTCTGAGACCAACCAATAATGGAGCACAAATTGAAGGTGTTCAGAGCTGGTTAAGCTAAGTAAGGTTTCTAGGTTGTGTTGCAAGAGAACCGTTTTTTTGTGAAAGGGTGGGACACCAAGGGGAGTATGTAAGTCATCTAAGCCACAGAGGGTTTTGCTAGGCAAATGCAAAATTTATTTTTGTTCATCAGATATTGCCTGGATAATGATATCTCAGTTATTAATGGAGCAAATGAGGGAAGGACAGCCAAGAAATGCCAGGGCATTTTGAAAATGGAGGTAAATCTGCCATCCAGGAGGAAGCTAAGAAGTTCCTGTTGGAATTATAGTAGACAGCAATGCTCCAAAGGAAAAGAAAGGCCAGGGGAACGCTGTGTCAGGCTGGATGTAATCAGGCACTTAATACTTCAGAAAATTATAGAATCACAGAATAATTGAGGTTGGAAGCAACCTCTGGAGATCACCTAGTCCAAGCCCCCTGCTAAAAGCAGGGTCAGCTAGAGCAGGTTGCTCAGGACCGTGTCCTGTTGGAGTCTGAATATCTCCAGGGATGGGGAATCCACAACCTCTCTGGACAACCTGTTCCAGTGTTTGACCATGCTCACAGTAAAAATGTTTTTTCTTATGTTTACATGGAATTTCCTGGATTTCAGTTTGTGCCCTTTGCCTCTTTTCACTGGGCACCAGTGTGAAGAGCCTGGCTCGGTCTTTTTTACCCTCTCTCCTATCAGGCATTGATACGCATTGATAAGATTCACACCCTTCCCCACCTCTAGCCTTCTCTGCTTGGGGCTAAACAGTCTGATAGAGAGAGTACAGAAGTGGGGATTGTTGTAGGAGGTTGAATTAATGTTACTGGGCAGATATTGGTAGTCTAAAGCCAGCCTGAATGCTGCCCTGAGTAACTGGTGATGTACAAGTGATACGGAATAGGACAAATGAGCTTTCTTGCTTTTTCCTTCCTTCTCTGTATCTTTTTTTTCCTTTAGTACCTTTAATTTATGTCTGTTTTCTTGGCACTGTCCCGTGTCTTCCGGGAATAGTTATCTCTGGGTCTTTTATGTCTCTGTGTTTGTCATTTAGTGTGATCCTGGCAGTCCCAAAAGCTAAGATATTTATGAGTTCAGGTTGGTGCTTAGTTGATTCCCGTGACCTGCAGTGATGAGCAGAATCACTTTGGATAAAGCCTCAGATCAAATTTTGAACAGGAGGTGAACTTTCATAGATGTTCAGTATAGTTGGAGAATGGTGTTTCTCGTTTTTAAAAAAAGAAACTTGCATATCCTCAGTTTTGGGGAAGACAGTAGCCTAAATAAGGAAGTCCCAGATATTAAGAGAGCTACTGTCTCTGTTCCAGACCCAAGAAGTCAGAGTGCAGTTTGTTTAGACCATAGACAAACATTCAGGCCTATGGATCTGTATCTGACACAACTGGACCATCTACAGCTTGGCAAACGTGTGTCCTCCAAGATGAGTTATACAAGCTCTCCTGTGGGTTTTCCCCGTTGGCTAGTTGGTTACAAAAGCATGCCTGTTCATATGTACCTGACATCATTACATGTATTTGTATGTTTGATACCCAGGTGCTAAATCTAGCTGACTATGTAAATACTACAAAGCCTGTTAATTTTGCTTATGCCAATTAATATATTGGGGGTTCAGGGAAGAGAGAAGGTTGGTTTTGGTTCTGCTTGTAGTTGCTTTAAAGCTAAGCCTTTGGTCACTTACCCACCTTTACTAAGCTATTTTAAATTTATTTTCTGCATTTGTTTTGGAAATGAGAACCCCCCCGAACTAGTTAAATGTGAAAACTTCCATCATTGCTCCTATCAATATGTCATATCTCCTCCCAACAGAGATTTATTAAAACTTGTCTTGGATTCAATTTGTCCTGTTGAACCATTTGAATCACCTAAGGCACAGAATCAGTTTCCCTGTATTTCTGTAAAATAACAGAAGGGATCTGGATTCTGCAGAAAACAAACAAAAAGAAAACCCTGATCTTATTTAAGTAGAAAGGAAAGACCAGTTTCTCATGCATGAGGATTTCATTCCCAAACTCTTTGCATGAAGTTATATCTACCTACCTCTGCTGTTACTGAAGTAGCCCAAAATCATTGAGTGTGCATGTATAGAAAAGAAGCCAATGTGCAAACTTGAGAAGTTATGTGTCTAAACTACTGGAATTTGAAACTTGCTGATGCTTCACAAAAGGCTTGAGCTGTATGCTTTTCAAAGGCTGAAGACACTGAGTTTTTTCTCTCTGTTTTCCTTGTAGGTGTGTTACTAGACATCCAGCAGCACTTTGGAGTCAAAGACAGCGGGGCTGGCTTGTTACAGACAGGTAAGAGTATTTGTTTTCTCACTGGTTTTTGTAACCTTCCTCTTCTCAGAAGAGTGCTTTCAGATTTCTTCAGTCATGGCCCTTGGGCACATGGGCTGTGAAATATACTCTTACTGTGAAGATGAGGGTTTTTTTGGTTTTGATTTGCTGGTGGGCAGGAGATCAGGGCTCAGAATGACTTGAGTGCAGAATGGGCCAAAAGCAAACAAACCTAATATTATTTATGACAACTAAATTCAAATAGGAGACGGCTACTTCCCCTAGATCAGAAAACTCATGATAAACCAACAGCAGGATCCTGTTGTTCTCACTTCTCTTAACTCTCTGTAGGTTGGTAATAAGTGTGATGTATGATGCCCTTCATGTGCTCTACAGAGAATCTGCTGAACGTACAGTAATTGGGAGTACAGTGTGGCATGAAAATGTAAAACTTGTCAGGACAAGTACCTAAGGATGAAAACTGCAGGAAAGGCTAACAATCATTCCATTCATGCTAACTCATGGATTAACAATATCCCTATGATTTTGGTGCTGTTAGCTTCAGACATTTCCCTCCTTGTGTTTAAGGAAGAAGGATTATTGCAGTTGTGATGCCCTTCTAACGTAGCAGACATTTGAATGTTGCAGACATCTGCAGACAGAGCTGCACAACCCAAGGACAAACCCAGCTTTTCTGGCCTCTAGTCCTGAGGTGGTTTAGAGGAGTGCCTTTGTCAATGGGCTGGATTTGATGACATTGAGTAGCAGTCTCATGTAGTTATGACAGTACATTTGATCTTTATGGAAAGTTGAAAGGACTAGCCAGAGAGCAAATGCAGTATTTTAAGGAGAGAAACAGTCTGGTTTGGAAACTTCCTACAGAACTATTAGTTGGAGTCACAGATTTGTGGTGCTGTTGTTGTCTCGTCACTGCATCTGTCTGAGGGAACCACACTGGAACAATTATACCTCTGAAAAAATTAGAATTCAATTAAGATTAGAAATAGTGTGCCAGAAAGACATTTTTTTTTTCCATGCTTTTTTTTCTTACACTATCACAGTGGATACCAAATGCCTGTCAGGAGCTTGTCCATGAAACTGTAGCCAACAATAAAGAGTATAAAATCATTCATTCTTTATGGTCACACTAGAGGTGAGAATGTTCTGGAGCTCTGTGATTTGGCCTTCGATTTCAACTGTGTGAACCACTGCAGTATCTCCTCCTTTTTATTTTCTGCAACCCATGGCACAGCAGGGTCCTCATCTGTGGTTACAGCTTCTTGGTAATGTTGCAATACACACAATTAATAACAGTTTGTATTAGGGCTTTAAAAATGCTCTCCTTGTGGGATGGCAGAGTTCAGCTAAGCTGATGTGTGCAGCACGTGTCCAGAACAGAAGGCCTGAGCTTTACAAGTGTTACTGATTGTAAGTAGCATCAATCAGTTATGCCCAAAGTGGCACTGGTTGTCCGTCAGGCTCTTTTCTACAGCAATTATTTATATTTATTTATTGTACTCAGAGGAACAGGTCCTCAATGTATCATTAGACACAAAGTGCCTTCGAGAAAATATTCTGGTGGAAAACGACACTTGCCAAAGCATATATTTAATCTTCATTCCTCTCAGTGGATGAAATCCTTCTGCAGATGATTTAGTGACAGCAAGCAAGAGCTAAGCTCCAACAGAGCATTTCATTTCTTAATTGCAAGAAATGTTATTGATTTCTCTAGCAAACATACAGGGCATCTGAAAATAGCATCACTGAGATATTGCAAGATTGCTGCCGAGTGTGTCATGACTTTTGTAAGTGATAGCTGTTGCTTTAAGAAAAGCAACATTTTTCTCTCGTTTTTTTTGCTGATCTGAAAACGGAGGGCTTGACTTTGCCCCTGCAATATAGATAATAATGTATTAATCACAATACCATCACAGGAAAAGAGTTCTCGCAAAATAAAACACCATTTCACATAAGTAAGGGTAGGGGCACATAACTGAAAACTTATTAAATGTATTACTTCAGCTTACCAAGTTTCTGTGTTGGCAGCTGGCCCACGGCCCATGCACCCTTAACCCTGGTGAAATAAAACATGCTAGCCTAAACCACCATAAACACTACTTCTAATCTTTTGCCTGTTCTCTAAGTCTGACCTCTCTAGATGTGCAAATTGGGGACGATGGATGCAGAGTGTAAAAGCATTTGACCAAGGTTGCAGAGGAAGCCTACAGTAGAGCTGGGACCAGGACTGATGTCTCCCAGACCTCTGCCTTAACCTTGAACGTTTCCTTTGCAAGCAGAGAGACAGAAATATTTTATTCCCAAGAGATGGTCCTGCTAACTAATTGAGTGATGTGAGACAAAAGACTGCTCATCCTGAATATGTCCTCGGAATAAAGAGTGGATTAGTCCTCAAGTTGTTAATCCTGCATCTAGATGAGTCCTAAATTAATTTACAATGTTAATGAGGGGGAGTGAAATGTAGTATTCACTGGCAGTTCATATCACTCATCAAACAGGCTTTAAAAAATAATAAAGAAAATCCTTTTAACTGAGAAACAAGGCTGCATGCAGTTTTAGGAAGAGATGGTACTGAAAACTCAAACAGCAAGGGGAAAAGAAATCCACCAAAGGCAATGTATGACCCTGCATTCATACCATAACCCATTCTTTGCAGGCACAGCCAATCTCATAGCTCTCTCACTCCAAACATTCAAAAGCCAATTCATACACTCTCAGCTTCTGCTGCTCTCTGGAAAGCAAAGGTGACTGGTTTCTTAGGAATTGCAAAGACAGAATTTGAATTTTTGTCTTCTTTTGTATTAATCCCAAGGTACAAGCCGCTCTTTGCCTAAGAGATATAATGAAAACTGGTTAGAGGGGCACTGTAATTCCCTGTACAGCAAAATCACAGGGACACTACAGCCTCATCCATAATGGAAAGGAGCAGAACGTGGTAGTCTCTGCAGCAAGGATCCTGTGACAGCAAAGGACACACTGACAGATGGACAGCAATTCCTGCTTGCTCAGTAGCATTGTAGAATAACAGGCATATAACTATGTTGATTCCAGAGCCCCACTTATCTCTTGATGATGCTGTAATTCTGTGCTGATCTTCCTTTTTAAGGCACTACATACGCAGTTATACAAATATTAGTTAAGTTCACTTAACTGTCCTACGGGTCTGCATCCAAGCTTTGTTGTGCTTTTCATTTCTTACTGGTTGCTTTTCCCAGCTGGAGAAAAGACAATCCTGGCTGATTTCAAAAGGCGATAGAGCATCTCCTTGCCTACTTGAGCTGTACAGCTGTAGTCAGTCGATACATTTATAAGCCAAGCCATACAAAAAATCTTTCCCATGTGTGGAGTTAGGTAGGAGCAGCAGTTTGGACTCACCAAGACTACAGGCCTCTAAAAACACAGGCTGAGAAGATGGACAACTGGATTTGTAGAACTGCTTCAAAATAGTGTTGTCCTTCCATATATACTTAGACCACCAGTGCTGTACTCTGGTTTTCACTAGATTTTTTCCCCTTCTTTCTTCAATTTTTGTGCTTTATCGCTCTGTCTGCTTTCCTTGCCCTTGGATTTATTTTGCTTTTGTGTCTCTTGCTAGTGTCTATTTAGCACACCAGAGCTCTAATAATAATAGTGCCTGGCTCTCAGTACAGTTTATCTTCTGTAGATCTCAGGATGTTTTTTATAGGGAGGGATAATGAGGCTTGCCCTTTTCTACAGATGAGGAAGCTAAGAAAGCCAGGTGGGAGAAATGACCTGCCCAAAGTCACACAGCGGGTCTGAGGCAGAGCCAGAATAGAACTGCGGTCCAGTTCCTGAACACGCAGTATTCAACTAGGTTAATGCTTAGACCCAGAGATTTGGTCCATGTTAATGGGTACCTTAATCTTCTAGCCTAGGCAGCTCAAGCTCAGGGGAAGGCACATAAAACAGCGGGGACTTCTGCAAGCAGAAACGGTGATGCATCAAAGGGAGGGTATGGCAAGGATTCCATTGAAATGCAGAGGGGAAAAGTGTTTGTCTTCAGAAAGAGCATAGGGGTGTCATTAGAGGAAACCGTAGTAACAAAAAGTTTATACCATAAAGTCAGAAGCAAGGAAATGTAAGGAAGCAAGAGATCTGGAAGGACTCATTAAAGGTGAATAATCATAGGTAACTGGGGCTCTGAAAGAACTTGTCTCTTCTCACGTGGAGAGAGATGGGCATTCTCCCAAATGCCTCTCAGCCCCTGGTTTCCCAGGAAGCCTAGCAATGCCAGGTACTTTCTTAAGTCTTGTTGTGGGCTCATTTTTCCTGTAAGGGTCAATTCCAACTAAAACCTCTGTTCATTTGAAAAGTGAAACCTTTACCTACCCGAGTTCCCCTACCTCTTGAGCTGACCTAGTGTAACCTTGCACTATCTTGCAACCTTGCAAATATGTTAGCAGCTCTGGTGTGCTATGGTTGTACCAACTGAGCTATAAGCAAGTGCAGTGAGTAGGGGATTTGAAATAGTGGAGTGCAATGATGGGATAAATCAGACTTGCTAAATTGAAGGTTTTTCTTTCAACTCCCTTTGACTCCCATCTTCTTGTCACTGGCTTATGATGACAGCTTATACTGCTCTAACATTTTTTATTTATTCCACACAGAGACCGCCTCCTCTGGATGCTAACATTGAATATGTGTATATTACGAGTTGCAGGTGCCGCATGTTTCTTTTCTACCACCTGCTTCTACCTGAATAGATACTGTCTTGCTCCTCATCTGTGCTATGCATAACTGAATCAGATCTTCATCTTTCACTTCCTACTGCACCTGCTTAACTGTTCTTCTTGCTAGAACAGAGGAACTTATATTCTGGACACTTTCCTGTTTTCTATTTAAAATTCATGAGCTTTCCTTTTGAGTGAATGACTTCTTACACCAGAGCACATCCCAAGGCCCTGGTATCTCAGGTGTCCAATCCAGAAGGCGAGACAGAATGCTTTGTAGTTGCTCTTCTTGATTCATGACTGCAAATGGTTTGGACCACCATGTCCTACCCAGAGCAGGTCATGCCACTGTCATCTTCCCTTCCCCCAACCGTGCTAAACATTCTTAAATCCAGGTTACTTCTCTGGCAATCTGGGGCTCTGAATACCAGGACAAGGTAGAGCTCTCTTTCTGCCAGAAGGAGATCCTCTAAGTCGTATCAACAATGAGCAAAACCTTTTTCCTCATTTCCCCCTCCATGCCTGATTTTGTACCATGTTTTCTGAACTTCTCCAGCCTTCTGTAGCATGCTGCTGATCTAGGGATTAAACAGTTTGTATAGGACAGCTCCAGTTTAAGCAATAAAGGTGAAAAAGTAGGGCTCTGCGTTCAGTGTTGCTCGATTAGTGTTGTGACAAGGGTAGGTCTTTTACTTATCAAGGTGGAGTGAGTTGAGATAGTCCAGAGCCTGATTATTTCCTGCATAAGTCCTTTACAAGTTCCGACAGTCCTTTTTTCCTGTGTGCTAGAATGGTATCTGATACGCTAAGAAGTCATGGCAATCTGAGAGTCTGATTCATGAAAGCAGTTAAGCCTGTTTGGAAATCCTTCTGCAATCAAGAATGAAAGTATTTTCTCGAATCAGTGAGCAGGTTATAGGAAAATGTGTTTGTGCCCTAGCCCAGTCCCCCATACACCAAGGACCAAACTATAAAAATGCTGTTTACCGTGTGCACTCTCACTAGACAGCCCTAGATTGCAAAGTAAATAATCTTTGGTGGGGGAGAAGGGGCAGGGAAGGGAGGGGAAGATGTCCTTGTCTCCTGCTGATAAGAGGTAAATGCTTGAGCCAGTGTTGCACTTTGTCTTTTTATTGTACGTGTCAGCAAGTGAGTGCAGGCTACTAGAACAGGGAAACTCTCCAGACTGGCTTGTCTTCATGAATATCTTGATTTTATGATACTGCATGGCCATTAGCACAACATAACAATTCATTTTCCCATCCTGTCTTCCCGCTTTGCAGAAGGAAGGTTTGTCCTAACTATTGGACTTTCAGACAGGGCAGGTACTTGGGCTGGTTGTTGCAAGAGAAACTTGCACTTGTGCTGCCTGTGGCATGTCTGTTCTGTAAGTAGATATTGGCCTATTTTCCCTCAGGCTGTAGTTCAAGCACCTCTTGCCAATGTTGCGTTCACTTCTGTAATTTATTATAATAATGAGGGGAAAGATTTCCCACAGATTTTAGAGAAGTAGTTATCATTCCACCCAGAGTCCTAACAGTTTTTAACATAGCCTGTCCATCTCCCCCTACACATGTTCCTAAAACCTCAGAATTTCATTCAAGCTCTTTACGGTGGAAGATGGGATTTTTGTTGGTATTGTGTAATTCTTTTAAACAACAACTTCCTCTTAATACCAGCTATGCAATCTTACGTAGCAGGCATCTGCACTGTATTGCATGTTTCATGCACAAATAGTTCAGAAGGGCTAGTCTTGTCGCCTTTGCTTTTTTCATTAACACCATATTTGGAATTTTGAAAGAGGGAGATGAACATTTGAGTTACATTAACAGTTATTTTAATGCCGTTATTAGACATCTAATGGCTACCAGTTGCTGGAAGAGAGGTGTGTACTTATATTCAGTACCTCATGACTCGTGTGCTTTTTTCCCTCCCCCTCGGCAGTCACACTAAAAGCTTTTGGTAGTAAGTGGAAAACCTGCTTAGCTTTAATTCTTGCTTTTCACTGAGCCTCTAAGTTTAATTTTCAAGTGTGGTGAGCAGAGGGGTGTTTGTATATGGTCTAAATCAGAAGGAGCCCTGTATTTCTTCTCTGTACCCTGATCTAGATCTGTGCATACAGTTGCTACTGATACATATTGGGCCCAATTTAAAGGTAAGTGTTAGCCCAGAGGGGAAGTTTTTTTGCCTTGACTTTAAGGGAAGTTGGATCAGGGTCTTCTATGAACTGGGAGCGAGAAAATAGAACTAACTTTTATAGTACATTTTGTATATTTAATGTGCTTCATCCCAGGGGAGCCATAAGTGTTCTTTCTTAAAAGATTTATTTTAAGATTGTTTTGGTTTTGTCTTGCTTCCCACACCTGAAGAGCTCTCGTTTTCTTCGAGAACAGACCTACAGTTCTGCAGGACAACATACTGTGTTGTAAAAAATGTAAGCAGCTATATTCAAACAGGGATCTGAGATCAGGTGATAAAGAGGTCAGGCTTGGTCTGTGCCCGCTGGGAGATTTCGAAGTTAATACAGTATGGTTGGAAGCATTGCTGTTGGAGGAGGTGTCTGATTTGAGAGAGAGATCATTTGGGTAAACCAAATAGCCTTGACAGAGTGTGAAGGAGCTCTGGAGCACTGAAGGTACTGTCTTGCAATGAAGCAAGAGCATTGCTGTTAGTTGTTGTAATACTGCAGGCATTTGGTAGACTCTGGAAGTACCAGGGTGTTTTTGTAGTAGTGGGAATGTTGGGGTCCTAGACCGGCCCATATGATCATTTTGCTTCTCTAATGTGTCCTGTCTTGAGTTCCAGGTGGCTTTTCCTCCAAACCAGTGCTCAAACCTTTTGGGCTGTGTACCAGACCACTCTGCATCCGTACAATCAAATTTTTATAGTGATTTATCATCAGACCACTATAAAAGTAATATTGCTGTGTGGCTGGCTGCAAAAAACTTACTGTCGCTTTGTGGAACACAATTTTGGGAACCATAGGCTTTAACTGTTACAAGCTGCTGAAACAGGTGGTGTGTTCCAGGCAGAAGCAACTACATTTCAGTACGGGCTGCAGTGATTCCATGTATAGACCCATACGCACTTGAGGAGGAGCGACTCATTTGTAGACATATACCTGGCTTTGAAAATGAATTCCAGGGTGTCCTGGTTTTGGCTGGGATAGAGTTAATTTTCTTCTTAGTAGCTGGTACAGTGTGTTTTGGATTTAGTGTGAGAATAATGTTGATAACGCACTCATGGTTTAGTTGTTGCTAAGTAGCGCTTATCCTAAGTTAAGGATTTTTCAGTTTCCCCTGCTCTGCCAGCAAGCAGGTGTGCAAGGAGCTGGGAGGGAGCACGGCCAGGGCAGCTGACCTGAACTAGCCAAAGGGATATTCCATACCATAGAACGTCATGCTCAGTATATAAACTGGGGGGAGTTTGCTGGGAGGAGCGGATCGCTGCTCAGGCATCGGTCAGTGGGTGGTGAGCAACTGCATTGTGCATCACTTGTCTTTTCTTGGGTTTTATTTCTCTTTTTTTTGTTATATTCCTTTTCATTACAATTATTATTGTATTTTTATTATTATTATTGTTAGTATTATATTTTATTTTACTTTCGTTATTAAACTGCTCTTACCTCAACCCACAAGTTTTACTTTTTTTCCCGACCCTCCTCCCTATCCCACTGGGAGCAGGGAGGAGTGAGCAGCTGCGTGGTGCTTAGTTGCTGGTTGGGGTTAAACCACAACACAGGGCATCAGTTATGTAAAAGTGAACATTCCTCATGGTATTTGGTAGTGTTACCGGCCTGCAGAACTAGATTCCAATTAACACAAGTAAGTCTGAATTGCATGAATGGTGTATTGTTGCACCAATTCAAAAGAAATCTCCCAGTGCACTCCCCTTACCCCCAATACTTGCACATATTCCAGGATTTTTCCTGTATCCTGATGTAAGGTTATAGAGCAAAGACCAATTTTCTGCTTAGATTATGCAGGGAACCTGGTTTTGGAGGGAAAATATTACTGACCGTAGTCCATCACTTACCCCAATTCAATGTTAGTTCTCACAAAAAATGTAAATGTACATAAACATTTTTTGCTAAAACTCTCTTCAGTTGTTTTCAAGTTTTAGTCAAATGACTGAGGATGGCTTAGGTTTTTAAATCTCAGCTGAAAAACAAACAGTTATCTGATGGGATGAATAGTAGGAGGAGGGGTTCACACACATTCTTGTGTTCTTTGCTGCTGCAAGCAAAAAAGTGCTTTGGTTTTCATTGGAAAGGATGTTTCCAGGGGAAGTTCGGTTCTGACCTCTTTTATTCCCCCACTGAGTTATACATCAGGTTATTCCTAATTAAACATTTGGACAGTTTTAACCATTTCCTCCTTCCAACCTTTTCATCCACTAATGTTTACAGAAGCAAGATTTATTTTACATATTCTCCTACTGCATCATTCTCCTTGCTCTTTGTAGATGAGCTGAATTGGAGATGTAGCAACTCTTAATTTATTCTCTTGTGTGGGACAGTAGTGTTGAAGGGAGAGCATTAATAGTAATATACCTTTCCTGCCAAGAGTTGCCTTAAAGAACTAAGAATTTATAATAACTTTAACTTGCTTATTTGGAACTACACTAATTTTAAATGGATGGTTACAATAAATTACTATTGGGGTAGACTTGGAAGTGAATTAGGGAGGCAGTACAGGTAAAGCAGTTTGAGCTTTGATTTCTTTTTACAATTCTGCTGATGGCACTGGCCAAAGTGCTCTCTTCTGTGGCTCTTTTCCCTGTTCCCTTTCTTCTCTGGATCATCGGTTTGTAGAGGCAAGGCAATCACCTACCCTGTAAGCCTGTGATGAAGTGCTTTTTAAAACTGACCCTGTTAAGAGTTTTGGCTGAGTGAAATTTTCACGATAAGATTTGTCTGTCTGGTGTTTTTGGGGGGAGTTGGTTTTGTTTTGTTTTGTTTTGTTTTCCTTGAAGGATGTTTGAAACATGTTCCGAATTCTTTGTTTTTAATTCCACCTTAATCACAGTTACTGGTTTTATCCTTGCCTCTACCCACCCTGGGATTTGAGTGGTCCTGGTCACCACAGCAATTGATGGTGTTAGCTATCAGCTCCGTGCTTGTATGTTCAGCATCCTGTGGTTTTGTCCAACCTACCTGGCAATATAAATAACAATAAAATTGCCTTAGTTCCCTTGGTCACACCTTTCAAGCACTAGAAATCATTGACGAAGTCTGACAAAGAAAGGTACTCTTTCATGAGACCCTTTGTGACTAGAATGGGTCATGTAAGAAAGATGGGTGAGTTAAAGAATAACTTTGCCACAAAAAAAAAAAAAGTAAGGTTTTTTTTTTGCTTACTCTGGAATGTGCAGGGTACTTTAGAGATCCATGTGTCATTGAACTGAGTTGCATTCAATTTAAGCATATGGGCTGTTTTTAAAAGCAGCCTTCCATTTTACAGGTGTAGTTTAGGATATATAAATGCTTAACTTACTAATTGTCCCTGCAAATCAAAGTAGTTAAGTGGCATTAATTCCACCAGCAAAATTGCTCACAGGGTAAATTGCAAGCTCAAAATTAGTGATTGAGTTGAGGATCCTTTAAAAACCCGATACTAAAAATAGATATTAGTTCAGGAGGGCTGATGTAAAGAGTTATTATGGTGAGAACCATGCAAGTGTTTGACTAGATAACTCCATGTCCTTTATCAATCTTCTTGAAGGTAAAATTACACAACAGGAACATGAAAATGTCTCATAATTTTTGCTGTTTTGGTCCCCCCCATCCCCCGTTTTGTTTTTAAATTGACATCTTCCACCATCAAAATGCTGCCCATATGATGTCCCCCAAGCAGGGGCTCACAGGAGCACTGCTGGAACGTATAAATCTAAGGTACTACTATGTTGTTATAGGTCATGATGCTGAAACTGTCATCAGCTATGTGCTTGCTTTTGCTTAGTCATGTGGGCCTAGAAAGAAGATCTGTCTTGAAGGGTTATTCTGTTGCATTTCTTATAAAATGGGATGAGATCTTCTTATACAGAAACCTACTTCTGCAAGATGTTTAGCTTCCCTAGTATCTGTCACGATCTGTCAAAACACCAGCCTTGCAAGTTGGCTATTATGCTGAAGGTACTTGGAGTTTGTTGGCTACAGAGTCACTGTCAAGGGACAGATGGTTTAGATGTAGGTACAATAATAAGTGGAATCTAGTAGACTAGTCTAGTAGACTAGTGCCCTGCTCTGGCTCTTGTGCTGTCCCGTGTCCTGGGCCATTAGTCATTAGTGTAAAACCTGTTGTTCACAAGGGACGTTCAGGTTTGGGTATGTGAAGGGAAACAGAGTTGAGCTTTGGAAACACGACCTTCCAGCTCCTCACAAGACCAGTGAGGCTAAATCCACAAATGTGTATCTAACCTGCTGATGGGTGAGGTCTTCATGCTCCATTGCGGTGTGGGTCTGCACAGTGCCCTGCCTCTGTCAGCTGGCATCACCACCCAAGAATTGCAGGTGGTTTCATTTCTGTTTTACCCATCCAGAGTCTTCAGTTGCTTCCAGCTTTTTGGCTAACATAGCAATCATGCTGTTTGCTAACTGCTTTGAAACCCATGGATGTAATAATATGGCAAATTATTAGCAAGTATGATACAAAATATGTCATATTTGGGGGGGAGGGTGGCAAGACAAAGAGAAAATATTAGAAGAAAATATCTCTGGAAAAAAATGCAGAGCAAGAGAACAGACTTTCCTGAAAAGCAAGTTGTCCAAAGTTGCCCTTGTTTTCACTGAGGATGTTTTATGGCAGCAAAGGTAATAATACAGGATATTATACAATGGATGTTGAATTTTCACTAAAAGCTCCCCAGTGAGATATTCCTACCAGCTGCTCATGTTATACCTTCCAATGACTTGGACAATACAGCATATGACACACTGAGCTGAGAAAATGTTTGCATTGTGTATAAACGGCATGTTAATTTTCCTGGTTTGTACTTATTGAACTTGTTCTTTATGGATTCATAGTCCAGAAACTAGACTCCATTGTCAAGTCACCAGACAAATAAACTGCTGGCAACACCATGACAAGTTTTCCCCCAGGGTTCAGTTTTCAGCGCTCTAGGACTGCTAATAATGAAGCTCAGCTGGCATCTTGGGACATTTATGACGGCGTGGTCTCTAGGGAGTGGAATGGAATAGGCACTGAACACAAACTGACTTCGGATGGGCCACTGGTCAGTCATCAGTCTCACCTTCTACATATTTAGGCCTGATTGAAATGGGCTTTTTTAATATGTTAACAATCCCTGGGTTCACCAAATACTGTCTTTCCTTTTTTCCATTAATGTAATTGATGATGCACGAAGGCATTGCATTTGCAAGCCTTGCGCATTGCAGTATTCATTTCAGTATGTTGTTTTCCACTAGTACTCATTCTACCAGAAAGATATTAGTCGGAAGAAATTTAAAATGAGGGATTACTTAGAACAGGGTCCAGTCATGCACCATGGCTATTGAAACTACTGTTAACCTGGGATCTTTTACAGAGGTCATGTTCTTTTATCCACAGATGCAAGTTTAGTTGCAAAGCTCACTCCTGGAGCTGCAGTTCAACTTGGTATTGAAGTGTTTTTGCAAGTCAGGGATGGCACTTCGGAAATTCATGTGGGTGATAATCTTAGAAATAACAACTGTAAGACACACAGAGACCCGATTCATTCTCCAGTGCAGTTATGATCCTTTTCCTTTTACAAACCATGGCAAATTAAACATTGGGATACGTCAGTATTTCAACAATTTCCTTAAATTAGTTTATCCCTTTTTGAAGGCCACTCAGCCACTCTGAAAGACTTGCTCTTTGTCTAAATTGCCATTTATAACAGCAAGAGCCAAAAGCATTTCTAAATACTGCCAGCAAAATTGAATCAGCGAATAATTTCTCTCGAATAGCACTAGCCACTTACAATTGTGAGAGAGGCTTCCTTACATACTCTGTGATCCCTCTTCATTGTAGGATGAAGACTGCTTGTCATTGTAGGTGTTTATTTGTGGCCTGCTGTTTGTTCAGCTCTCTTGTCCTACTAGTCAATACGTGATTGCAAATTGCAGTTGATAGCAATGTTTCTTTGTATTTACTTTCTGGTACAAAAGCCTATTGAAATGTTGCTGGCATTTGAAAAAGTGGATGGATAAGCCTGTGGCTCTGTACCCTGGCAGAGAGTTGTTTAAGTGCTGGTGGGCATCATGTGGAATTGGATAGGAAGTATTTATGGCCCCTATCCTGTGCTCAGACCACTGCTTCTTAAATGATGATGAGACTCCCTCTAAAGCGTGCTGGACACGCAAAGCTGTGGGAGTTGAGGGTATTCTGGATATCGTAAGATCATGTTCTTAACTTCTCTGGCTCGCTCATGGATCTTGTTAGGAGGTTGGGGTTTGGTGGTTGTCTGGAAAGCCTCTCGTAGTTTAGATGACAGTCCCTAAGAGAAGCATAGGAGGAGTTACCTGATGTATTTAACAGCAAGAGAAGGCAGCATGATAACTGCTGAGGGGCTAGAGCCTTGTTTTCTGCCAGAGGTAGATCTTGCTGTCTGGCACATCCAGACTCCTCCCTGACCTGCACTGTACTGTTAACCAGCCTAGGTTAGTGGTTCGGCATTTTATTTCCTGGCCCTTGCAGCTACTGGTGAATTGTTTTTGTCTGAACACGCAGCGTCTGTGACTATGCAAGTGTAATGACTCGGGTAATAAAACATGAGAATTAGTTCAGGGTACAGGGTAAGTGAGAGCGCAGATGGTTCCTTCCTTGCCTTTTAGAGAATCTGTGACTCACAATGAAACTAGACAGCAAGTGCATTTACACACACGACACTCTTGGCCAACTTGTCTAGTCCAATCCAGCCAGCCCGCCCCGGCCCCTGTGCGTACTCACATTTTGTCTTCACATGCATGCCCTTCACTTCCTTCTTACGGGACTAGTTTTAAAGATAATCTGTATTATTAATTTGCTCGCTCTTAAAAATAAGGAGGGGGGTAAAGTAAAAGCACATAAAGTAATGAACATCTTGAAAAGGTAGGGTGTGTGTTTTCCTTATGTCTTCCTCATAATGCAGAAACAATCGGTATAGGTCAGTTTGCTGGAAAGCACTCCAAAAACTTATCAGTGAACAGTTTGCTTGTGGAAATGAATGCCACAAGGAGTGTTGTCAGGGCCAGAGCTTAAAAGACCAGATCTTTATGTGGATAAGACATTATAATTCGTGGGGGGTTTTAAGCCAGCATCTGAGTAATTCAGCTGCCTGTATAAGAATTTTGTGTACTTTCCTCGGAAGGATCTGATTGCTCTCACTGTCACAGACAGGATGCAAGACTACATGGTTTTCTGATCTGTTGCCATTGTTCTCATGTTCTTATGAAGTGGTCTCCTGAGGTTACATGAAAGATCTTTTATTGGGGGACTTGTTATTATTTATATGCTGCCAATGCCTTAGGCAGAAGGATGGACACTGCTGTTAAGGAGAAACTGTGAGATTCTATCGAGAGATGCTTTTCTCTCCTTCTGCGTTGCTGCTTTGAATTGAAACCCAGTCAGCACTATAGAAATTTCCTCTGTAAAAATAGTGTGGTTTTGGTCCAGTCGCTGATGGGTGGTAGCTTATACAGCAAGAGCTGTCATTGCACAAGACACTATTGTATTTTACAGACAACTCAGAAAAAAGCAGGCAATTGAGCAGGACAAAATACTGAAATTCCCTCTGTGACCAGCAAGCAGCTTTTTAGAAGTAAAGGTTTGGTGGGCAGAGTTAAAAAATTTATATGCTTCCTCCACAAATAAATATGACGCTATCTATATCAAACACTAAGATCCCTGGGAGGGGGTAAAGTTGGAGGAAAAACTTTGAGGAAAATAAGACAATCCCAGGCTGTTGGATTAGCATAAAACAAAAGCAATTACCCACAATTGCTTTAGCATCCATATCTTCTGTGGATTTTAGCATATTCCCATTCCACGGTGATTTCTATTCCTAAAAAAGTGAATTAGCATAAGGCTGCAGATGGCAGGATTTTAAGAGCAATACCCCTTGTTGGTGCTGCCTGCATCTTATAGCAAGTGAATAAAAATCAGGTATTTCAGATGTCCTCTTAAAGTTCTTGTGATGAGAGGTAATATATTTTCATCCCTTAAAATTCAGTTTGATCTGACAAATGTTTGCCTTTCTCCAGATAACTAGAGGCAGGCAGCATATGACCAGGGTGAAGTTAGTCTGTTTAGAAATTTAGAAAGATCTGAACTGACCTCTGTGAAGGAAGTTAGCTACAATTCGCAGAGATGAATCAGCAGTTTTCCCTTCAGATTGATACTTTTCTTAGTTATTGAGGTTTTATTGATTTTAAAAGATGCCATTTTCCTGGTCTGCTAAAAGCACTCTTGAAGATGTATGGCTGGAATTGGAAAGGTAACAATTTTGCAGAAGAATGGTGTGAAAGGAGTTTACTTACCAAACCCTGACACACTTATTTGCACGTGTACAAACGCATGTTGTGGATATGATTCCTTGTCCTTCCCTGTCCAGACATTGGTGCTCTGCTCCTGCACTTCGGTGATAACACCGAAGCAGGATCTGGGGTGCGCTGGAGGTCTCTCGTTAACCCCAGAGCGTTTCCTGTCCATTTGCCCTGTGTTTATATGCTTTCCGGAGCAATTTCTGGAACATGGAATCTACAGATATGTCTTCAGTTTTAACTTGCAGTAGGACAACTTTGGTGGATGTCAGTGACAGACATTAAAAGCTTGAGAGCAAAGTCTCATTTCATACCTCTGTTCTGGCCAGAGTAGAAAATGTTTGTAAGGAGGCTGTCAGTGCTGTGTTAGTTGATAGCCAATTGCATAATTAAAATGAGAGTACGGCTATTTTTGCTTCAAAAGAGGGAGCATGTGTTTTGCCAAGCCCACTATAGATGGTACAACAGCCCCCTAACGAATTGTATGTAATAATAACTAAAAAGAAATCAATCAGTCCCACTGGCTGCCTGGGGAGAATGCCAGCAAAGAACTGTGTCCCCCCTGTTCCCAAAGCAGAGCCGTGTGGATTTGCAAGGCTTTGATGTTGCTTTTCCTTGTCACTCTCAGCATCCCCTCAGTTCCCACCGGCACAGCCCTCAGGACTGATAGCTGCAAAATCCACCCCGAGCTTGCGGCCCTGGTGGAAGGCGATGGCTGAGGGTCTCTCTCTGGCCAAGACTACTAGCAAAACCAGCATCTGTGCACCGGCCTTCCCCGAATCCCTCGCCCTGTAATGGAACTGTAACTGAGTTAACTGTACTGTGCTCTAGCTGTTTGTATGGCATATTTATGAAGTATATGTTTGGTCACTGCAGGGTTTCTCCTGCTTTGTAAACGCAACCAGCAGCTATTAGAAACTCATGTGTAGACATTAGCAAGGCATTCCTACTGTGGAATACTCATTTATTTGTGAACTTCCTTTTAAAAACAAACCCAAACAAACCTGAAGTCTGACAAAAGCTCTAGGATAAGAATATGTCAGATGAACATTTCTTTTAGCAAGTTTCCCTGAGTACTGTGGCACGAGAAGCTCTTGCTCCCACTCTAAAGAGAAGGGGAAGCACTTCCTATTGCATTGTTTTTATTAGGAAGCTGCTGCTGTTGGTAAATTACACGTAGCAAAGAATTTGTTAGTAATACACTGTACTTTCAAAGTGTCTCCTCTCCCTCCTGTTCTCTGTTGCTGCAGGAAGTAGGTTTTGAGATTGATTTCTCTTTGACAGAAAAACTCCTATTGCACACTAGTTAATTATTTGAAATTAAAATGTTCATTGAGGTAGGATGCAGGAGTAGTGGTGCAGTTGTAAAGAAGGATGGTAAACTTCATTTTAGGATGAAAACAGTCTTCCCCCTCCGTCTCAAATTGGAAACAAGGAACATTATTTCTCTTTACACCAGATACAAATGATGTAGCATTCTATTAAGAGAATAACAGATTTAAAGTATTTTATTGCTAGTTAAATCTAATTCATGGTACTCAATGCAGATTTCAAGGATGAAGGGATTTAGATTATTCTGCATTATCAGCTTTAGGCTGTCATTTCTTGGTGTGTTTAAGTGCACGCTGTGGTTGAAAAGGCTTTGTGGGCAAAGGTGCACATAAGTGTTCCTGCCCTAAGGAAACTGCCGTGCTTCTGGCCACCTGCTTATACTGCCTGCCTGGCACTTGCACTGCTGTGCCATAGATCAGGGACCCTGCCAGAAAAGAGACAAGTTTAGTTTTCAGTCCTCGACAGTTCCCTCATTTTGCTCTCCAGATGGCCGCACAAGCTCTAGTACTGGCACAAGGGCGAGTCTGACTGGTTCTTTTAGAAGATCTCACCTTTGTTTCCAAAGGCTTCTGTGAATGCGGTTATAGTGTGTGCCTGGTATCATAATTGCAATGGAAAAAGAAAGATCTCAAGTAGAGGAAGGGAATAGAATAAAATAAAAATCCTCTGGGTTTATAGTTATTTAAATGCTTTTCTTAAGACAACTTTCTCTAGCCCTGAGCCCTGGGTATATGTCGTGGTTTAACCCCAGCCGGCAGCTAAACACCACGCAGCCGCTCGCTCACTCCCCCCCACCCCTGGGATGGGGGAGAGAATCAGGAAAAAAACCTCGTGAGTTGAGATAAAGACAGTTTAATAGGACAGAAAGGAATGAAAAACAATGATAATTATAATAATAATATGACAATAGTAATACTAAAAGAATTAAACTATACAAAGCAAGTGGTGCACAATGCAATTGCTCACCACTCGTTGACCGATGCCCAGTTAGTTCCTGAGCCGCGATCCGCCCCCCCAGCCAGCTCCCCCAGTTTATATACTGGGCATGATGTCATATGGTATGGAATAGCTCCCTGGCCAGCCCGGGCCAGCTGCCCCGGCGGTGTCCCCTCCCAGCCTCTTGTGCCCCTCCAGCCCTCTTGCCAGCTGGGCATGAGAAGCTGAAAAATCCCTGACCCAGTATAAACACTACTTAGCCACGACCAAAAACATCAGTGTGCCATCAACACTATCCTCCCACCAAATCCAAAACACAGCACTATACCAGCCACCAGGAAGAAAATCAACCCTGTCCTAGCCGAAACCAGGACAGTACGGGTGCTTCATCCTCCTGGAAAATGAGAGCAGCCCTCCTCCCTCCTGGAGCTTTATTTGAAGATCTCAAATGGATGGCACGTGTGCAGAACGTCCCGGAAAACTGCACAGAAAGGGAAAAGCAAACCTGCTATTCTTTCAGATGCAGACTTTCATGAGTGCTAGGAGTGATTACTGGCTGTTTCTATAACAGCAGCTAAGATTGTTTTAGGTGTATTTTAGTCGTGTTGAGGCAAAACCAATCTTGTAGCAGTGTTACACGTGATGTTGCAGTGCTGCAAAGCCATTGACCAATCTCTGTACCTCTGGGATCTCACGTCTAATTCAGGATTGACCACAATGGATACAAATCCATCCTAATTGGCTAGCTAAGTTAATGAAGTTTTCCTGCAACTGATTGCACAATGGCAAACTGACCCGTGTCACGCATTGTGTGAGCACCGAGGCTGCAGCCAGGAAGGGATGATGCCCTCTTTCGCTCCACTCTGTTAACTGGCAAAGTTCTCAAACAGTCAGAGCCAGTTAAGTCAATTGGAGAAGAAATTGTGAGGGGACAAAGCTTCTGTTAACTGACTGGGTATTTCATTACTTTACCCTGTGAGTGTGCATGTGCAGGGTCAAAGTCACTTGTGGTTTTAGGAATGTAACTGTGAACCACGTTCCAGCTTTCAGAAATAATTTTAGGTGCAACTCAATAACATGTTAATAAGCCGTTACCTAATCAAGCTGGCAGAAATGATGCAGATGCAATTTTGTCTTCCTAATTTTTTTTTTTTTCAGAGTAACATGGGAATAGTTGTACCAGTCCAGACCAGAATTCCTTTTAGTATATTATTCAGTCTTTGGTTGTGATCAATAGCACATATATAGGGGGGGGGGGGGGGGGGGGGGGGGGGGGGGGGGGGGAAGAACAGGACAAGATTATGGTGATAGTTCCCTGGTATATCCTATCAACTGGATAGCTGAGGACTTTCTGAACCAGAGGAGTTATCTTTAACAGTCCTTAAATTAGTATTCATCCAGGAGTTTGTCCAATCCTGTTTTGAAATAACATAAACTCTGAGCTCCCATAGCCTCCTGTGATAAAATCCCAGTGTTTAGTTAAGTTTTGTGCATGAAATATCTCCTTTGATTTGAATTTTGCAGCTGCCAGTCTTATTTGATGCCACCTGGTTAGTCTTCTAAGAGAGGAGGTGATTCAGTTTTCCCCTTTTCCATGCTACTCATGGTGCTAGATCTCTTCTATATCCCACATCCATTGTTCCTTTTCCAGTATGTTTAATGTTTTACTGTAAAAGGACCTGTTTCATCCTTTTGACAATTCTTTTTGATGCTCTCTCTACTTTTCCCAGTAATAACCTTTTATGTTACAGGGATGCAGTAAACTTACAAGTACTAAAATGTGTTTACTGGTAGAGAGCTTCTGATCTCTGCTGCCATTGAGGATTCATAAGCAGTTATATCTAAACAAAAAACTCAGCTCTAATACCCACTGAATCAAGTGGGAGTCCTTCCATCAACTTTGGTCAGGAGTCTAAATCAAACCACACTAAAAGCATTTTGCAAGAAAAACAACTCAAAGTGGAAGTGGCTATAAAACAAAAGTGGCCTTGACTTATTTAATCATTCATTTCCGAATGGTAAGAAATGCAAAAGCAGAGTTTAAACACTGACAGACAAGCTCATTCTCAGGGTTCTGCTGGTAAGTGTCAGCAATCTAATGCTGTCTTCGGCAGTAATTTGCATGCCTTTTGTATGGCACTGCCATGGAAAGCAAACTCTGCCACAGCCTCCTGTTCCTGCCCCCTCTTTTCGTCCGCCAAGTGATGACCCAGATTGTGGAACTGACCCAGATGTGAAGATTTTTTTTTTTTTTTTTAATTGGTGGGGAGAGGTGGTGTCTGCTCCTCCTCAAATGTTCTCATGTGTAAATTTAATCCCCCAATCAAACACACTTTGTAGCCACAGAAGACATTCTGCTAGCAAATACACTATTTCTTTCATTGCAAAAGATGTTCATCAGGGCTGGCTATCTGCTGGTCTCCCCGAATCAGCTCACTGCAGGGTCAGGCAAGCACCAGTTTAGGCGCAAGGGAAGCGGTGGACTGTAAGCTGTACGCTGGAACCGTTCCTTTGGATTGCTGCCTGCAGCATTGTATTATGAAGCACATCTCTAGGAACACAGTAACTGGTTTATTGATGTTCAGGTTGCCCAAATCCCTTTAAAACAATGGTAATGTAATCACTGTAATTCCCAAAGTGAAAAGCAGAAGGTGGGTTTGGGTTTTTCCTCTTTTCTTTTTAAATTATGTTGTCTGTGTACAGCTGCTCAAAATTTAATCTAGTAGCAAGTTAGCTCCTGCTCCAAGTAAATTTGCTGGACATCCAGAGAGACTGAACAGCACAGTAAAATGCTAGCTTTTCCACCGTACACTTAGATAAAAAATTTTGAAGTACAGCATGATAGAATTGGACCTCAGTGGATGCGGAAAATGGTTGTGAAATAATAACTGTGAATAACCTTCTACTTAATTGCTTTAGCGATAAGCCAGATATGAACAGCTGAATCTTTAAATGTAGCTTCAATTGACATAATACTGGAAATTAATTTTTTTAAAAAGTGAAAAATTTGAGTGCTGTTTTAGATTTTGGCTTTTAATTCAAAGCCATTTTTGCCTTGCCTCTAAGACGCTGATTGCCTCAATCAGGAAGCCAAGGCTGATTTCAAACTTTGAAACGTCATAGCAGTATTTGTGAAGCCCTAAGTGAGAGGAGCATCATTACTATTCTTTAGGGAGTACTGGTATGCTAGGGACCATAGAAACGAGGCCTGTAGAGTGATCAGTTTTATAGAAATACTGGCTTAGGTCTATAGAAAGTAGGCTGGAGACATTGTCTTTCTTTTAAGTTTATATGGGAGGCAGTATATATTAGGGCAGAGCTCGTGTTCTCTGCAGTGCATTGTACCTGGTCATTTCTGGGTCTCTCTCTGTCTTCTGGTTATGAGCAATAACACTGCTGGCTGCAGGCACGTGCCTGTCTCAGCCCACCAGTAGCAGTGCCAGAGTCAGCAGTTGACAGCTCACTGGTTATAGTCACCTCTCACTGGTGGTGATCAAACTGTCCTATATCCTCTGAACAGCCCTTAAAATGGGCTCTTTAGAAGACCAGAATGACAGTAGTTCATGTCTTATAGCTGTGGTTTTACTTCCATTACTGGACATGCAGCAGTACTTGCAGATGGATTTGTTGAGTTGAATGTTTCATGGTTTGATTTGTATTTGAATGATTTTGTCTGTAAGCCTACTCAATGTAAGGAACTGCCATGGCCATTGGACTCTAGTCTTTGCCAGTCTGTGGGCAACAATACTCATGTGTAAGGCTTGTTTCCTTTTTTAGCCTTCACTCTCTCGCATCCATAACGTCACATACTCACCACTGTATGGATCACTGATACACTGTACTATCTATGGCAGTTTTGACAGCAGTTACTTACATTTGACCATAGTGGTTGCTCTTTGCCCAACACAGTTCCGCTCAAAGCTCAGGTGGCGAAAAAAGCTCGGTATGTTACTGGACTGGTTTTCTGGCTATTCTTATCTGATTTTCTGTTTCCAAGGAGTGGATTTCCCAGCAATTCCCACTGAAGCAATTATTCTTGTTGGCCAAGGTAAACAAAGCAAGCCTTCAGGATATCCTTTGCTGGGAATATAAGGGCTAACTCTTGGAAAAATCTGGATTCTGCAGTGAGGAGAAGGGGTGGAATTATCAGTACTGAATTATTCTGGGGCTGCATCTTATGTATTGTTGAGTCAATCATGAACTTGCCAGGAAAGCTGTATTCAGGCCTTGTCTGTCTTTGTAAGTGTGTTTTTGTAACTGAGTTCTGACCCTGTCACAGCAAATGAAATTGAGTGGTATCATACAGCAGCCGCCTTCTCAATGTAAATGTGTATGTCAACTGTGTGTGTATATAGTCATCCTAAACATGTTGTTTATATTTTATATCAGTTTGCTCTAAGGAAAAAACTGGCATCTCATGGTGCAACATGCTCCCTACGGAGAAGACAAAATTGGAGCTTGAATACTGATGAGTGGCATCTGCAGTGAGGGAAATGCAATCTAGAGTGTACTGCCAAACAGAGAGATACTAGAGAAATGCAAACCGTGTGAGTAATTAGGTCCACACCTTTTAAAGCACTGCTTTTCTCCTCATTAATTTGCAGGGGACACAAGCACACAGGAATGAGGCAGTTATGGAATTCTCTATTTCGTCTTGTACTGTGGTCTGTTCTGGGAGAGCATTTCAGGCCATGTCCAAACCAAACATTTGTATACTTAAGTCCAATTGATTTGGTGTGTTCTCAAGCCTTTTTTTTTTTAAATGCTCCTGTGTTCGATGCTGTCAGTATATGACAGCTTTGCACGACATACGGAACTGATGGTGTGTTTCAAAGCTCCTCACACTTGTCAGAAACTTCTAGTCTGCATGATAGCCTAGAACCCAGTGATCTTGTGTTTTGCACTTGGCAAAATGCAGTAACACGATCCATCTGTTTGGTGTTGAATTAGAAATGAAGTAAAACAAAGTCCATGCAGAGAGTGATGTAACAGCGGACCTATAGTAGAGTTTGTGGTAATGATAATTTGAAGGGTGATATTTTGTACAAGCAATTGTATTGTAAGAATTCATCTCCATCAAAGAATGAATGTTTTAAGTCACATTGCCGAGATTTCCCAGGGCCTTGGATTGCCCCGTAGTCAGGTATCACTTTTACCTTGGTCACATCACCATGTTGTGTCTGAACTCTATCAGGTTTAATGGTTAAGTAGCATGAAAGGATCTTCGTTCTTGCTTGGCTTGTATGGTGCTGTAAGAAAAAATTCACTTTTAATTGTGATTGTAGATCTTCAAAAATACCTTTAGCATAGATATGGTCCTGTAAACAGGGCACTGCTGAAGCTGGAAGACCTGCATGGGTTCAAGATTTCTGTAGTTCATCCTGGGCAGGTCACTTTCCTGTGTCTTAACTTCCTTAGCCCTGAAGCAGAAATTAGTGATAACTTCCTTTCGAAATTGTCCCAAGCCTCACTGTGATTAAATGTGCTGTGTATGTATGTGCTGAGTAGTAGTATTATAGCATAAAACTATAATGAAAAAGAAAATAAAAAAAGAAGCATTGCAAAAACATGTCTTTGAATCAGAGGGGCTGGTTGGGCTGTTGGCAGAGTCTTTATTCACCATTGCAGGTAGATGGCAGCTGGTCCCGTAAGCAGCTTGAGAAACACGTGCATTCAGGACCGAAAGTCCCTGGAGTAGAAGTGGCTCAAACAAATCCCAGCAGGGCAGTGTCTCATGCAGAAAGAGCAGGATTGTGCTTGTACACACCTGTAAATTATCCCATCCAGAGCGAGCTGGGTGTTTAGGTGTTCTCATTGTTTGGAAATTTGTTGTTGGGAAAATATTAACAACCTCACAGCACATAGTTCTTTGCTGTGTCTAAGTGGATTGCCAGTCCCTTGAGGCAGAGGCTGTCTGGGTTTGCCTTCCACAGAGCCAAACACATTGTCAGCACTCAATTAGATGTGTATATACGGTTTCATGCTGACTCAGAGCTCAAAGATAGCCACTGGTTTTTTTCTTGTTGAGCATCCCTGCGTAGAGAGAGCGAGCTATTTTTACCTGAACCTTTCTAGCATTATTCCTGATAGGAAAAAATAAACCCTGTGTGCTTGAAGTCAAAACTGAAAGAAGGGATCTTTTCTTGGAGGTGCCTGTGATCCTCTCAACCTTCCAGTAACTGAGGAAATGCAGCCTCTGCGTGTGCCTCTCTGTCAATGCCTCTCTTCCTTCTTGGTTATACTACATGGACAACCCGCTGGCAGGAGAAGCCCCTCTCTGAGACACAAAGGGTTGATCAGTCCCCGTAAGAAAAGAGCAAGTGCGAGAGAGGCAACGGTGTCTTTGGAATCAAGGGGTGGAAGGCTGATGGGTCAGAGCTGTTTCAGGGAACAGTTGTAGAGTCAAGCTGGTAAATTTTTGTTTGGAGGGAAAGAAGAGAAAAATGGGAGCAATGAAGTCTAGTTCCAGTAGGCAGGAGCTTTTTGTGACTGTTAAATATAAAGTCTACGGTTTCTCCCTCTCCCCTCATCTCCTTTGCTTCCACTGGCTGGGGGTTGACTTTTCCACTGGGTCCACAGACAGCTCTTGAGAGAGGAAAGTATGGGCTGAATGGCAGCTCCCTGGCCATAATCCCTGAAAGATGACTGAAGCTACAGTACATGAAGTAGGCAATAGAGGCTGGGGAGGATGCTTTCCTTCTCTGGTGGGTATTTTGGGCAGAGGAGAGGGAGGGAAGTGTAAGATTTTTACGGGTTTTTTTTATGCTGCACATTTTTGTAATTCCAGCCGTGCACAGAAAAAGCTGGGCAGTGCTGGCTGGGAAGGTGCTTGTGCACCTGTACAGGGTGGGACAGGCATTCAGAGGCAGAAATAGACACCAAGCCATCCTGTTTCGGCAATTATACTCTTCCTGCTTTCTCACCACAGTCGGCATTTCAGCGGCTAAGCCACAAAGGGAGGTATAAAGACAAATGTGATCTCCTTTTGAAAATACCTGTACTTAAAAGAGCCTCCCTCCTGGGATGGCATTCATTATGTGTCTGTTTATTCATCCTTTGCTTACATGATAATTTGCTCCTGCAGAAATATATCTCGGCTCCACCCAGTGCTGGGACTGAGCCACTTCTGCTGGCCCTGTTGGAGATCATTTACCAAGAGAAATTAGCTGTATGGCATACATAATGGCGACTGACATAGCTGTACCTGCCTACAGCTGTTCCGAACGCGATCACTACCTTTTCAGTAGCTCATCCCAAATCCCAATGGATTTCTAACGCTGCCCTGGCTTGCACTGTATGTTTTCTCAAGAGTTCGTAATATTCTGAGATGGCTTTAAGTGTAAATGGGAAGAGGAGCTGTTGATTTGGAAGAGGCAAATGAAATGCCAGCCTCTGTCACAGCGCTCTCCTAATATAAAAGATTTGTGGCAGTGGGCTGAGCCAAAGCTGCAGCTGCTGTGGTGTCACTTCGGTATTAATTGGGGAGTGGGGGAGTGCAAGGAGCGGAAAATGCTGTGGAAGAGGGGAGAGGAGCCAGGCAGGAAGATGCTGGCGCAAGTGCCAGGCTCCTTTACTGGAATTCATCCCTCTGCCTTATGCTGTGGCCATCTTTCTCTACAAATTAATCATGTTTCTGCTGCCCGTCTCTCCAACTGAACGTGCTTGCAGTTTTCTGTCTTCTGGATAAGATCATGGTGTTTAGTTGTCGCAGAACCTCAACTCCAGGTCTAGAGGAACTGGGGTTTCCATCCCACCTGGTAACATGCCCTAGATTCATTCACCTCTATTCTGCCAACCCAGTCTGTTGTTCTGGAGTCTCGTCTGTCATTTGCAGGCGTAATTGCAAAAATTGATTCATGGGAAATGCCTGTAACAGGCAGATCCTTTTGACAGACCACACAGCCATCATATTCTGCATTTATTTGAGTCAATCAATGCTCTGATGCATATTTGGGTCATAAATACTCTGATATAAATTGCATTTATTATTATGACAGCTGTGTTCCATTACCTATTATTTATTACTTTCTGTTGTCCTTTCGTTTTACACCTCGTGGAGCTGTCAAGTCAGCTGCTTACCGGTGACAAAGCTCACAGCTCAGCTCAGAACCTTCCAAAAATAAATTCTCCAGAGATTTGAGTAACAGCAAGATGTATGTTGTTGGAAAGGCATTGGGTGATCTTTTTTTCGTTTGTTTTATTGGAAAGAGGAGGTTTGTGCTTTTTGCCTGCTTTTGCCCAAATTCCAGAATTAAACTTTGCATTTATGCTCCAGAGGTCGTCGAAGCAAATAATCCCACTGATTAATGTGAATTTTGGATCACAACCTCCATGTCTCAAAGTTGAATTAATCAGGTTATTCGATATTTGAAATGGTGGGATGATGACTTGGATGTTTCTAATTTTGCCTTGGAAGCTTTTTTAGCTTCATGTCTTTTGACATCATAAAAACAGCAGAATATCTGATTCTGAGATGAATGAATTTCCATGTCCTTCCAAGGGTAAGGTCAAATTGCAATGGGCACACTGCTGTGTACGCGTCAGTCATTTTCTGCTTCTCATTCCCAATAAACAGTCACATATCCTTCGTGCCAGGTTGCCGCACCAGCTTTGCAAGGTGCCAAGCACTTTGGTGTTAATTCAGGAAAGCACTTAATCATGGAATTGCTGACTCTAAAGTGCTTAATATAAGCGTGTGCTTAAGTGCCTTTTTGGACTGGGGCCAGGGCAGATGTACCCTTGCAGAGTAGAGATTTGTAAGCCACTTCTGGTCTACTAGAGCTGAGTTCACTGGAGATCAAGGGTTTCAGGGATGTGCAGCTCAGGGAGCTGGACTGTGCTGCAGGGGTGGGTGAGCATGACAAAATGCCTCTGTGTAGGAAAGAAAGCATTTATTTACCCCGGGAGACCCTGTCCTGTGACTAAGCAGGGAACCTGGGTCAGCAGAACGGTGGGGCTCTTGGGCTACCCCAAGCATTGCGTGCACCAGCGGAGCGGGAGGTGGGAGCCTGCGTGAGCAGAGACCTGTGCCGGAGACATGCAACAGCCCTGTCTGGCAAAGCTGGGCTCTGCACCGGCAGTGTGTGTGCTACAGGGAAGGGGCAGCAGCGCTGCCTGGTCTTCCTAAAAGGTACCAGCCCCGCAGTCTCACGTGGGGACTGGTTTCCTGGGGATAGAGTGCTAAGCTGGGTTTCAGACTAACTGCGTCGTTTCTCTGTAAAACACAAGAGATGAAAACACTGCGTAAGTGCTCGTAGTTTTATTCAACAGGTTTTGTTTGCGCAAGGATTTTGGGATAGATGCAGGGACTGAGCGTTCTGTCTGTCAATAGGGTTTACGTGCTAGCTTAACAGCAACATTGTTCATAACATTACGATTGAAATATGTGTGATATAATGTTGCATGTGCTTCTTTTCATGTCTTAACATTTCTGTATTATCTCCATTTATTTTACTGTAAATGTAAAAAGAGTCAATCTGTTATTCTGATCAAATATCACAGTGCAAAGTTGATATACACACAATCATGGCTCACAAAATACAGATGCAAATGGGTATGTATTATTTATAAAGCAGCTTTGACATCTTAATATACTAAAACAGAAGAGACATTTAGATCATTTCATAGTTCAGCGTTCTGCATGTTTTTGAGCTATCGTATATCATCATCCCTGAAAGATTCATAATTTGGGTCTTAACCACTTTAATTTTATGCACGGATTCCAATCAAAGGGGTTTGTGTCCTTTGCTCTTGCCTTTTTTTTCCTATTCTATCCCCCCCACCCCCTTTTATACAATTAAAAGTAGACGGCTGGGGTTAGACAATGCCAAAAGCCCACCCCGCCTTCCAAGAACTACCCAATAATTAATGAGAGTCATAACTCTATGACTAAAGAGGGATCTCCAGGTATTCTAGTGTCCCACCCAAATCCTTCTGGGTTTGCTGAACCCAAGACAGTCAGTGGAAGTCAAAAAGTTCATACTACGCGGCAGTAAAATCAATGTAGTTGCTCTCCTACAAATCTCTAATGTGGAAAGACAAAAGCCAGGTATAAATCAGCTTAAAACCTGGCAATTTCTGCCAAGTTCCAAATTAATCGTGAATATGGTGTGAGTGCCTCATTTCAAGTGTTTTCAGTGGTGTCACTGGCCAGATTGTTTTGAGCTAGGCTGGAGGAGAGAACTCTGAAGTTGAGGAGATTTTGCAGAGGTTATTCTATCAAGAGCCTCATTCCTACATGACAGAAGGTCTTGGGTTAATGCTTTGGGTTTTTTTGGAGGGGAAGCAAAGGGGAAAGGTGAACTTGTAGTCTTTCAGAAGAGGACACTCCTGGCCTGTTAGGGCTTTGTAGGTTAAAACTCTTTCTTTCAGTGAAATTGTTGCTCAGTGATGGGTTTAAATACAAGTTCAGTACTGGTGAAAGGACCTAATGAGGAGACAGGAGTTTTCTGTCTAACTACAGGGCTGGTGCCAGTAGGATGATAGTAGTGTTTACTGTTTTTCCTCACTGTTTCATGGTTGCCTTAAAATACTGCTAGGAAAAATGAAAGAACTTCAGTTTCTGTGGCCTATTTCTCTCTGGTCTCTGCTGCAAGAGCCAACAAGGAGCCCTTGGCTTGCTTTCTGTTTGCTCGAAACTCCTTCCAACCTCCACTTCACCTTCTCAGTGACATTTAGGTGGAAGCTCTTAATTTATTCTGTGCTGGTTTTGCCCATCCCCAGATTCTGAGCTCACAGCGGACTGTGAGGGGCTGGTGCTTTCACATGTAACACGAGTTCATTGGTCTGAAGTTTCTCTGGGAATGAAAAATCTGTTTGATTAATGAAACACTGACTTCTGAAAGCCTATCAGACTGCGCAACTTTGTAAGTCAGGGCTGCAGAATGTCTAATTAAATGGAACTGCTCTCTAGAGGATTTGGCTTGCAGAAAATTAGTTTTCATGTTCTTGGCCTGATGTTTATTAAACGTTTCTTTCCTTTTTCTCTCCTTTGCAGTTTTCATCTGTAGTTTCATGGTTGCGGCGCCTATCTTTGGTTACCTTGGTGACCGTTTCAACAGAAAGATCATTCTCAGCTGCGGGATCTTCTTTTGGTCAGCTGTCACTTTTTCAAGCTCCTTCATCACTGAACAGGTAAGATCTTTGCAAAGGCGCTTTGCAGGGTGTCCTGAAAAGATGGACAATATGTTCCTAAAAAACTCCCCGCTCCCCATCGCAGTGTGCTCAAGGGGAACGTATCCCTCTGGTGTGTATTTGAGATAGAGCATGTTGCGTTATCTGACCTTTTGTGGGTGAAGTGTGATCTGTGTAACTGTGTTTTCTTAGCTGTGAAAGCTGTTATTCTTTGATCATGCACATTCGTAAAAAATAACAGGTGAAGCATATCAAAGCAAGAGTTTCTGTTGACATAAGGGCTTTGTTTTGAGGGAGATCCTAAAGAAACTTTAAAAGGCTTTACAAAAGACTTGGGGAAAAAAAAATCCATGGCTATATAGTGGTTCTCTTGTCTTCTGATACGTAACAGAAGCCATTAGAGTTCATTGGGAAGTCTGCTTGTGGTATGTGGAATGACGAAATGCGTCCAGCAGTGGTTTTACGCATGCGCTTTGTTTCCTGTCCAACACAGGCAGTGAGGGTGCATGATAGCATAGAGATTAGACATAGTTTCAGCTCCTGTAGTGCTAGCTGATGGATATGTCTGGGGAACTGATGATGGAGTTGTCAGGCTCACTTAATTTTGTCAAGCTATGCACAGCATCCCCCACCTGCTTTCAGGACAACCACAGTACCCCATTTTGAGGACTCCTCATTGCATTAATTTTCTTGCCTGTCAGAGGCACTTGGAGGAAGCAATGATCTGGCAGTTTCTGGGGAAAAATATCCTCTTGTTTAAATCATATTATAGAGGAGGTTAAATTGCTGCAGGTGGCAACATTCCTGGAGAGACAAATCACAGCTCCTGGCATCATCAGACTGATTTCCCCATGGGAGGCAGGGGCATTCCTCATTCTGTCCAGCTGCGTTCCAGAGATTGCAGCATTGTGGTCACGCCTAAAGAATGACAACCAGGGACTAAACCTCTCCGCCCTGCTCCCTCCTGCCCACCCACATGCTTTGCTGTTTCTAATAAAAGAGAATTTCCACCTAAAGCGGGCAGTGGCAGTCACATGTCTGTCTGGCTTTCGTGTTGGATTGATTGTTGCTGCGTTTCTAAAGAAAAATGCATATGGCCAAATGTAGAAGCCCTTAACTGAGTAAATTGTTCTGGTTTATAATTGGCCAGGAAGCATCCTTTCCAGAGAAAGAACATCTCCCGTCTAAAATGAAGAGGCTTTTTCGGTTTCCCTTTTTTTAAATCTCTCCCATAACATTCTGCAAAAGCAGCTGTGATCAGAGCCCAAAGAGGGAAGCGTTTTATGAAGGAACCAATTACCTGCTTATAAACACTTCTCATGTTATGAACACACATTCATGCTCAGGTTCTCATTGGTCTCTCTGCAATGGACCTAGTCCCGTAGTTGCAAGTAGTGGAACACTGGAACTGATGTAATCTATGTTTTCAGAGTTGATTTTCAGTTTAAGGATTTTGGGCTTATTAGCTGAAGTAGTTCAGAGATTAATATATATGGTCATTAGTATACAGGAGCTCAGAGTGGAAGTGGCATATTGTTAGCCAAAGAAAGGGAGAATAATGTTTATAAAGCTGGATTATGTTTGGAATCCAAACCCCAATGTTTTGGAAGTCACAAGAGAGACAAGATCAAAATAGCCAGACCTGTGTTAACTCCTCCTGGATTTGCCTCAGTACTAACTCTGGACCCAAACTACGACCTTGGACAAAAAACAACCCAATACTGAGAAAACTCCCCTGTCCTGATTTTACTGCGATCCTCAACTCTACCAGAACTCTACTTATCTATTAAGCCAGTGGTCTCATGCCCAGCTCTTGTCATTGACTCCACGAGATTATGGAAGATTTTGCAGCTGCTGTATGGATGTGCTCTACCCAGTGGCTGCAGCAGTTGAGCAAGGTCATAAGAATAATCCCAACTTCACATAGTATCCCTACCACTTTGGTATCCTTTTTGGAGGCCTGATTTCTAATTGGGAAGACATGCCACATTGAACAAGGTGAATTCCTGAAGTGCTAATGAGAAGAAGGGTCAGAGAAGAGCTGATGCAGCTTTTTCTTTATGCAGTGACTAACTAGGCCATTTTTCTTGAGCTTTGTCTTCTAGGATTCATTTGAGGAGCAAAACACTGGCTCTTCTCTCAACATTTCTTTCTTTCTTTCTTGTAAGACAGTATGTGTGTTTGTCGGGGAGGAAGGCTAGGAGCTGAAATATGAAATAGCCATTCAGTAGAAATAGCAAACTGTGTCTTCAGGGATTGCCTTTCTTCAAATTTTGACAGTGTCTAGTGCTTCATGCATGCTATCATTGTGTAATTAAATGGAGTACACGTCCGCATAGTTCAAATTTGGAGTGTAAATGGAAAGAGGCAGCTTAACAAAGGCAGAAAGCAGCTACAGAGCTGGTGGACTCTGAAGGCACTCAATTTGAAAAGGTTTTTGGCAGTGTGTTGGTAATATTAGTTCCTGGCTAAAATTTCAACACTTAAAGGAAAACAATCAAAATGCTAGCATTTGAGTGAATATCTAGATTATTTGTAATTTATTGTGCAGACAAGTATACAGAAAAGGACACGTTAATTCTTGCCTGTCCTACTGTCAAGTTGTTCGATAAAGAAATACTCATGTGGCAAGAAACGGACATGGAGTGAGAAACTACCTGAGAGAGATGGATTTTGATCTGGAAAAAAGGATTGGAGCACAATGAAGCAGTTCATCTAAGATACTATCTAAATGCTATTTCATGTTGTTTGGGTTAAAAAGATAGTGACTGAAAACTGGCAGATAAAACAGGGAATTGGATATATATGCCATGCAGACATGTAGTTGCTAGAGAGCACTGCATTAAGGTTTGTAACCACTTACTAAAATATCCTTAGTTATTTATTACCAAATATCTTTGGGCTTTTAACATGGAATAATGACCGTCAAATAAATGAAGAATGAATCTTTCATCTGCTAGTAGCTACTAAATAACTAAATAATAGGCTCTCACAAGGAAAAAAGAAAATCAGACCGAAATTTAAGGATAGTTCCAGAGTATATAGGAGGTGATAGTTACAGAAGACACCAACGCATGAATTCCATGCATAGCAAAATAGAAACAGGACAACTAGATACTTAAATGTTTGGTTACTGTTCATGAGGTCTTAAATTACATTTAAAACAAATCAAAATAAGAAACCCGAATAAATACCATATCAGAGAGTAATTCCATAAATATACCTGGTTTCATGGATAAAAATAGCTAATGATAAATTTAACGAAAGAAAATCGTCAGAAGTAACAAGACTGAGATAATGTTGAAATGGTCACTTTTTATTCTGTCAAATAATGTGATTTGATAATTTGTATTAGTGCACAATTTCTCTATAGAAAAATAAGAAATGAGTCCTCCTCTACTTTGTCTCTGGTACTTGCACATTTCTGCTCTATAACACTGTTTAGCACTTCCTAAAATAAAAGTTGCATAAAAAAAACCATTAACAAACCTGTTCATTAATCTAAAATTAAAGTTAGTACATATTTAGACATATCTCTAGATTAACTCCATTTATAGAAACTTCAATAAAGTATGTATATATCTTGATTTGTATTTTGTAAGTACAAACACCTGCTTAGAAATCACCTCCCTTTATGCATGCCTTTTAATCAGTTCTGCACCTGCAGGTACACAAATTTTGGTACTTTCACCTGCAAAACCCTTTCTTGTGTTGTTTTTGGCTTTTGGCAAGCATTTGGAGAAGACACTTGCTGGTTGTTGGTTCATGCTCCGTAATGAATCAGCAAAAAATAAGTGAGCTGCTGTGCAGTATAGAGTCATATCACAAAGAAATGCACTGAGCACGCAATCTTCATGGAGTTTCTTTACCAAGATGGATTTCCATCCACACAAAAAGCTAAATATATGTCTGTCTTCCTCTGTATCAATATAAACTCTGATTTAATAAGTAACAAGTTTTTTCTCTGGATAGCATTTTGATGAGCATAGTGCCTGATTGCCTGTGTTGTGACTGATCATCTTGAGCTGGTTTGTATTCCAGGATGTCAGTGGAAAGAGTCTGTAATCCCAATTGCACCATTTCTCTCTTTCTGAACAGTTTCATGTGAAGCAACTTGGTTATCAGGAGTGATCAGGCCACGTGCTGAGAGTTTGTTTCTGGCTGCTTAGATATCCACATCTATTAGTCATAATAATAGTTCTCACAGCTGACTACTTTGGCCAGAAATTTGTCTTAGATGAAACCTTGCTTTTGGTGCTAGCCTTCCTACCCCTCTTAGCACAAACTTCTGAGAGATCAGGACCCCTCTCCCTCGTGGGCAGATACCAGTATCTTAAAGCAAGAAAGAGCTTGGAGGTGGAAAGTTGCAGGTGGTTCTCCAGTCTTGTGAAATACTGCTATTTCCCATGTAAATATCTTGAATAAAGCATATTTCTGTGTAAAAGGGATGCTGTTTTACAGATGAGCAAAGTATTCTGCTAAGTAGTTAGGCTCCACTAGGCTGGGAGACCAACTGTACCTAATAATCAACCAGACCAGGCTGTGGTAATGTGGCTTTGCTGGGAGACATCAGAGTTGCAGATGGTAGAAAGTTTGGAAATGGAAAAGCAAGAATTAACAAGGTAAACCAGGAATGTGCTTTTGAATCCTCCAGTTCTTGGTAAATATTTCTGCTTAAATGTTGATATAGCTAACATGATAAAACCTTTTTGCTCCCACTGCAAGTTAATCTGGATAGGTATTTCTATTAGTGTTCTTTTTCTTTTCCTCTCCTTTTGATTTATCTCTGAAAGAGGAAGCAAATAGTCCACTGTGGAATTCCAGTTAGCCTGCAGTGCTTGCTAAAGTCCTGTCTTTCAGACTTGCCAGATGTTTATTTATTTCCAAAGCTTGTCTTTCAAGGAGTGCTAAAAGAGAAGCAACAAATTATGTGCAGTATGGAACAAATGGTTAGCTGGGTTAATTTTAAAAAACATAAACATAAACCAACGCCACCCCCTACACACGATGATTCACTCCAAGGAAAAAAAAAAGCCTTTAGTCTTACGTGCTCTGGCAGAAGTTGTATTATAAAACATACAGCTTCTGTTCCTTTGCTTCCACTGTGTGAGATAAATCCACAATATGAAAAACAGAAACAAACAAAACTAAAAGCCCCAAGCCATCCTTTTGTATGTAAGAAGGGTACTGAGTGTTATCTTTGAAGTCACCATGAATTACTGGAATGTTTATATCCCACTGTTCCATCCTATTATTTTTGAGCAGAACTCTCTTTTAGAAAGAAGGCGAAAGAGATTCTCCCAGCAACTTTGTGAAGTCTGCTGCACATCCATTCAATCCCTTCCCTCACATGCAATTCCTGACAGTTCATGTGGCTGTTACAGAAATCGGTGCTGGAACTAACACTGCGTGTTCATGGACAAAGGCTGTTAGTTGGCTCTGGTGTATTTTGCCAGCGTTTAATGTGGTACTGGAACCCTACAGATGAGCATATGCTGTTGACATTTGGATTTCTGCACGCTTGCCCTTTTGCTAGACTGCTCAGGAAAAATATAGCGCACTGCGTACTCTCTTATCACAGAGGAAGAGATTAGGGTGGGTAATGTACTACAGTGGTGTTGATATTCTGTCTGCCAGCGGTGTCAACACTCAAATGACTAAGTGCTACTATTATGGCCGTACATGTAATGCTGGTATAGTGCCCTGCTGCACTACCTGGTAGCTGTAACCTACTCCTGCTTTGCCTCTGCTCTGTTAAGATGAGACATAGCAATCTATACGTCTCTTCTTCTCCCCAGCTATCAGGGCTCCCTCCTCACCACAGGAGAGCTGCTGTGCTGGGGGGGCCGGGGATCAGTGGGTGCCAGGTGAGGGAGGATGCTGTGCTGGATTTAGGTGGCTCTGAAGTCCCAGAAGAGAAGGAAAGGGTAAGGGCTCTCATCTCCGCTTTACACCGCAGAGTGAAATTCTTTACGGACTGATTCTGCCTCACTTTCCCTCTCCCGTATGTCTGAAAGCAGATGGTTTGAAGAAAGATAATTCCCACAGCCCCCTTTAGACCTACTTCCCCTCTCAGCAGCCTGCTATGCAAAAGGCTTACTTGCACTGCAATGTGCTGGTGATGGCATTGCCCATCAGGAGAAGAGATGAACCTACCTCAAGTCTGGTTATATGTACCTACACCTGTATGGCTGCTGGAGATGGGGTTGAGATCTCCAAAGCTGCAGCTCTTGGGAGGTAGGAGTTGTCAGGTTCCTGCAGCAGTTCTGCTGCGAGAAACTCCCTCTGTGTTTTCATGGCTACTTGACTCTCCAGCTCTAGCTAGGACTAGGTCAAGACATAACAAAATCCATGCTCCCTGGACAAGGAAGTATGAGAGTTTCTATGGGAATTGAAAGGCACCATTTCTCAGACTCTCTCCAGCAAGAAGGCACCTGCTGCTCCTTCCCACTGCTATTTACAGCAAGTTATAAGTTTTACTATCTTGCATTTTTTGTAACATGGATTATGTGAGGCATACTGTAGGAAAAAAACACGCTATTTCTTATTCCTTCAATAACGAAGCCTTGGCTTCGCTGGTCTTAAGGTATTCTGGGCATCTGTCAAGTCTGCTAGCATCTTCAGCACAGCTGATACCAAATACTGTATGGGAAACTGTTTTCGTGTAAGAGCAACATCTTCTCTTACATAGACAAGTGTAATAATTCGAACTCTTGAATCTTGGGTCCTCATTGTTCCCTCAGATTTTGCTGACCTAGGACAGAACAGATGGGAAAAGATTTATATAGATGAAATAGTTGCAGCTTGCTGAAATAGAGTGCAGAATTACTGTCATGTGTTTGTCTCCTAGGTGCTTTATATTTCTACTTTGTCCCTGTCTACCTGTCCCTCTTCCAAGGGAAACTATAAATGAAAAATAGATTAGGGTGTTCTCAGAGCATCAGCCCCAAAAAGCCAATCTGTGAGAGGAGGAGGCTTTTCGTAGGTGTTAGCAGAAATTGAAGTGTTGTATTTTCTGCTCTGAGTGTTGGTTTTTTCCCTCCAGTATCTGCATCTATGTATCTGTAAAGCATTTGGGAAGAGTTATTGAAAACACAGCTGGTGATGGCTGCCAGGAGAGAGACACAGTATAGTTCCAAAGCTTACTCAGAAAGCTTATTCATGTGATGAGAAAAATGAACTTCAAGAACCTATCATAAGGAATATCTCTACCATACATTGCATTTCCTGTCTGCAGTGTGTCTGGAACAGGATCGGTTCTGCTCTCCCCTCCGGGACCCAAGAGCAATCAAGATTACACCCCCAAGTCCCACCTTCCCCAGTAGGGTCAGTCTGGCACCACCTCCCCTTCAAACTTCTCAAATCACCCCAATCGTGTGCTGTTATGTTCATAAGTGTGCCTCCTGCCCTCTGCTGCCTACTTTTGGGTCATTAATCGGTCTGAAATCATGCAATATCTGAATCAAACACTGTGGATGCTGAAAGAAGAAAAGGTGTTTCTCTTGCTGAATGTCATAACTCACCAGAACTGACGCATGCTGCTGCAGAGGCTTCTATTGCCGGTTCATTAAAATGAAGGCAGGAATTTGCACTGAAATGTCAGAACTGCTCCTCAGAGCTCAGGCATTTTCTAGAGCAGGTGGACAGAGGTTTGTGCTGGGAGACTATCAAGAAATAGACTTGAGGCTTAATGCTAATTTGCAGTGGGTCTCAGTGAGGGCTCCCTGTAATTGCCTATCCTTTTTTTAGAGAACCGTTGGTTATCTAGGTTACTGGAAGATGTTGAAATCATTATCATAGGATCTGTGATTGTGGTTCTGATTCAGCCCCTCCTTTGGAAGCCTGTGGGAACCTTTTGTGTGTCTTTGTGGGAACTGAGTCAGACCCTACATCTTTTTAAATTAATACGCTTACATTTGATGCTGTTTCATCGGATCATGACAATGCCTAGAGACAACAGCTGGGGACCGTGGTGCTGGCATGAAAGACCTTTACAGGCCAAAGACCTTTACAGCTTTGTCCCATTTTTATGCAGAAACCTGAATTTATAGTCTCTAGGTTGAAGAGTAGGAAAGTTCAGCCGCTGTGTCAGTTAATGGATGGTTTGGAAGCAATGCCTGCCTGTAACTATCATCCCACCTGTCCGGCTTTTATTGTGCCTGAGGAGGAAATCTCACCTGGGTCAGTTATTTGCTGAGGCGGCAGAGGGAAGCAGGCATATTTATTTCATTGCCAGGCTGTGTGTGTCTTGGAAGCATTCCTTCTTCTTGTGTTGTCTATTAAAATGTATATTCTGCTTGTCATACTGCAGCAGAGGCCTAACCCCAGAACATGCTGATGGAACACGAAAAGGATGTCTTATTGCTTCAACCCTGTCTTATTGGAAGTCTCTACAATGCTTTAGCATTATGCTTTATAAATAATTATTACAGCATCTTAAGCTCAGCCTCATTCAAAACATTCCAGGAAAGGAAGAAAGGGAAATTGCTCCTTAAATAGACCGGGATTGAATCAGCTAGGGGGAAAAAAAAAAGGGAATTAAAAAAAAAGAAGGAAAAAAAATAGTAGTGCTGCGTGTAAGTTTCCAAGCAAATGTTAAAATGTAGAGTAAGGAATTATAAAATTTCCTATCAGCTTAACGTGACCCTTGCAGTAGTAGTTGCGAGCTGAGGAACACAAGCCATTCCTGATGCAGTGCTCCACTGTTGCATGCTGTGCTTCAGCAGTGGGGAAGTCTGGGTTGGTGTGATCCTGTTCCTTTGGAAATAACCTTCCCAGGTAATTGTGTATTGAGGGTAACGAGAGGATGCCAAGTTGGTGGAGCAGAACGTGTCCCATCATGCTTCACTGGGATGTTCAAATATGGGTCTGGAGAAATGTTACCATTTGTTTAAGGATGTAAGCTGACACACACTTAGCATGGATATAAATGAGGCAGCTTATGGTTTGTGTTCTTGAGGCTTATGACTTGGAAAGAAGCATGATGCTTCAGGAGAGGTTGGTTAATGATGCCTCACAGACAAAGAAAACAATTCATTCAACCCAGTTTTAGGCTCATTAGGAGGCCTGGAAACAAATTTAAACTTTGTATTAGCAGGGCCTTGGTGGTTCTTGAAGGTTGTGCATGTTGTCCTGAAAAACAGGATGCAGGAGAGAGGGAAAGTGTTATTCAGCCTCTGGCTTGTGTTCAGGTGCAAAAGTATGGATTTGAGCCTTTCTTTGCTTGAGCTCTTGGTTGCCTCCTGATACAAAAGCATCAGTCATTCTATAGGACGTGTAAGTGCTTCTTCAATGGCACACACAATCTGTGGCCTCCTGGGTCATGCATAAAGGCTGAAAAAAGGACTATTGTGTTCTGAGTAACGTGCAAATAGTGTGAAGATGGGAAATGTCTTATAGTACCAGGAGCTAAATTGGTCTTTTGAAGTGTTGACATTTCTTTTAAATGCATAAAATTCACATGCTACACAAAACACTGCATTTGCAGTGATATTTGCAGATAACATTGAATTAGAGTACTAATCTCAAACCCATGTAATAGATTTTGAGCTGGAAATCCCTGGGAACAGTGCTGATCATCATGTCTGAAAACATGATTGAAGAAGTCTCATGAGAAGATAGTGACAAAACCTGCAAATGCATTTAATATAGTTAAATAGGATTGTGATTTTGTCAGATAGGCTGGATTTAGAGAATGAAATGAAGCTACAGCATGACAAAACCTTGCCGATTAATTACGCTTCAACTAGCAATATAACAATTGTTCAGAGAAGATCGTGAATAAGAAGAAGCTGCTAGGTTAGAAGGAATTGGTAGATGCATCAGTTTCTCTCTGGAAATCTGATGCTAAAAATGGGACATCTCTCAGAGGTAGGCCAAACATACTGCAAGGTCAGCCTTTCTCACGGTGCTTGGGTGCTTCTGGATCTTGATTGAGTCAGCAAGCCAGAGAAGCGTGAAAACAGAAAGCGGGAAGAAAAAATTTCAAAGTTTGGAATGATTCGGATGGTTTTTCAGCAAAGTTGCCTAAAAGGTCTGACCTGCTGGTGTACTTAAATTTTTAGCATATGCGAAGTAAAATATGCCAAGAATCAGCGGGACCAGCAGTATAGGTAAAGTTGCCGGCACTATAACTTTGTGGTAATTTCATTTAAACCTTGAGGCATTCCATTAAAATGTGTCTTTCATGGACTCTCAAAACTTGTTCTACCCTTGAAAATGCATATAGTTAGGGCAAAACATTCACACTTGGATGTCTCAGTCAGTTGGCTGATGCTTTTTTCAAGGGGTGCTGAGAAATCATAGTTTCTGCAATTGTTTCAGAGATAGGAACATGGGGTTGTACTCTCCAAGAACCAGACCCGTCTGTTGGATTTGACTAAATTTTGGTTTAAGAATTGGTCCAAACCAAAGAGTGTTTGAGCCGAGACAGTCCATCGGGTTAATGTGGTTAGATCTCACGCATTTCTATAGATGTCACTGAAGGTGGAGATGTTGTTAGTGTTATGTATCAATGCCTGTAACTATTTGTTTTGAAAAATCTGGTATCTGTTTATAGCTGGGTTGCTTGGATTCAGTCTTCGCTTGTGACTCATCTCTGGCTGGAACACAGCAGCCTGTTACTGCCTGTGAATATTCTATAGTTTTGTGTACGCCAGGCCATATTCCAGCTGTTAGTATTTGAAAACTTTTGTGTGTCAAGAACCTTGCATTGTTTCCACAGTTGCAAAAATACATTGTAGTTCTCCCAATCCCTAGTTTTGTGATTATGTTATGGTTGTCTTTGCACGTCTCAGGAAGGGAATGGTGATAGGGCCTAATACCAGAGATACCTGTTGCAAGTGCTGATAAGTGTGTCCCGCCTGACAGATCTGGAACAAAAAGCAACAGTTTGTTTCCGACCCAGAACTATTAAAGTTCTCAGAGGAACAGTTTTGGAAGATACATTCTGGCCGAGCTGCATGTAATGGTTTTGTAACACAGATAAATGACCACTATTTCAGCCATGTGAAATGCTACGGACTCCTCTGTGTCTTACACCAGAGCCACAAGGATGAAAAGAAGTGCTTTAACTCAATGTTCTAGCAGGCACTGGTAACATGGGGCTCTTTATGATCCCTATGATTTATTTGAAAACATCAGCCTTTTTCTTTAAGGTCTATTTTATAAGTAGCTATTCACGTAGCATTCCGCTGGATGGTGTTCTGGTGAATAAGCAAGCTAATCTGTTACATTTCTTCCAATTACATTCCAGACTCCTGTCATTAATGCAATATTAATGACCAAGAGACTAAACCGAGAAGAACATAAATCCCACCATTTGAGTGTCACATAATATTTTTACCACAGGCAGGTCAATCAGATGAAAAGCCCTTCAATTAGTAAGGTGCTATGCTGAAGTGCTGCTTTGTCTTAACTGAGGCTATTGTCAGGACCCAGTGGTGCTGCTTCATCGCCCAGTGTCTTGTAATTACATTACCTAATTGGAAGGAGAATGGGAATTGGGCTTACTCTTTTTTTTTCTTTTCTTTTTTTTTTTTTTTTGTGCTACTCAAAAATGACTGAAAAGTAATAGAAGAGTCTCTCACAGCTGCCACAGGTTTGAAGGGAAGGCAGCGATGGGAACTTGGATTTCAGACGCTGCAATTTTAATGTTGAAAGGGAATTTCACATTCCAAATTTGCAAGTAGCTAAGAAAATCTTGGCCCTGATTTTTGTACCTGCGAGGCACACAGCAGCTCCCTGCTGACTCTGGGAAGCGCTGTGGGAGTCTTGCTACTTCCAGGGTGGTTTTGTTTTTGTTTTTTTCTCCAGAGTGCTTAATTAGGTGCTTCACTTTAGAGCCTATCTGTAGGTATCCAGTTGTTAAACACTTTAGTTGCTGATTGAAGGGTGTGAGGAGTGAAAAAGGAATATCTTACAGTCTTTATTGGTTATTTTTATGTACTAAATAATAATATAAATCTCATAAAATAAGGACGCTTTAATCAGCCAGAATCTTGAGTACATTTCCAAATAAACTTTCCACATTCAATTAAGTGTGCCTGAACAGGTCACCTGGGAGAACTAAAGCCATTAACAAATACTAGAGACAATCAAAGGAAAGGTGAGTGGACTTTGCTTCATCTCCCTTGCTAATTTCTATATTTAAATATATGTTTTGTTCTCTTTCTACTTGCTGTAGTCTCTCTTCTCCTTGTGAGGCTCTGAATACCAGCTGAATTTTCCCAAAAGGGAATTGTTCAAAGGTGAGGTGCTCAGAGCTCAGAATTGGTGGGACACTTAATGCATCCAAATGAGCTGAAGTTTTGAAGTGTTTGACAGAGTGTAAATGGATGCTGTAGAAGAATCAGACCTGCTTTAGGAGCTATAGTATAAGTCCATCCTAATTGCAAAGGGTTGATACATTGACCCTTGACCAAATGATTAATCAAGTGTACTAAGGTTTCAATAACTCAGTAGCTTGCTATTAAATCTTGGTGTGGTGTAATGGTCTCATCTGTAACACGTTTATAACCTCTAGCCAGCATATAATAAGCATGTGTGAATAAAATGAATGTGAACGTGTGAATAAAATGTGTGACTACTTGAAGGAAGGCCCAGGGCATTTTCACTGCAATGTTAGTGACCTGCCCGTCAGAGTTCAGGGAAGACCTTTGGGTAAGAGAAGTGTTCTTCATTGGACACAAGTACTTAAACTTGTATAATTCCCATGCCCCGGCAGGCTTCAGGGAAGCCAAGTGAAGAAAAACCTGTTTAGGGTGAATGCAACAGAGACACAGTAGATGAGATGGTGTCTGCCCTATGGATTTAACTGAGATTTTGAATAGCTTACCTTTGCTAAAGTGGCATCCTCACTCTCGAACTGTGCTTCTATCCCTAGAGAGCCTGTAATATTGCTTCAATGTATATCAATACCTGAAAGGAGGCAGTAATGATGGAGCCAGACTCTTCTCAATGGTGCCCATTGAAAAGATGAGGCAACAGGCACAAACTAAAATACAGGAAATTCCATTTAAACATAAGAAGAAACATTTTTACTGTGACAATGGGCAAATACTGGAACAGGTTGTCCAGCGAGGTTGTGGCTTCCCCATCCTTGGAGATATTCAAAACTCAACTGGACATAGTCTTGAGCAACCTGTTGTAGTTGACCCCGCTTTGAGCAGGGGGCTTGAACTAGACTATCTCCAGAGGTCCCTTCCAATCTCAACTACTCTCTGATTCTGTGACATGCATGCAAAGGAGAAGAGCAGTTTGAAAATGGTGATGAAAGATGGGCTTGGCATCAAGAGTTCAATCTGAAGGGAGGAAACTGTAGAACTTAAATCCAGTAGTGATAGAAGTTACGGGAAATGTTGTGTGCAGTAGTGACTTCAAAGGCAGTTGTGATTGTAAAGAGGTGGGAAGTGAAAAGTGGTTATGGGTAAGTGATGACACACACAATGAGGGAAGAAAAGAGGACTCTCAACCCAATCACGTCTCTGCAGTGGGCCAAACGGCAAAAGAACCAGCAACTGCAGTGAATCTCCCCCAGGCTACCCTGCCAGCATGACTCACGTCTGATAAGGGAAAACATCTTGTTGGAGGTGAGAAGGGTAGTTTATAGTTACATTTATCAGACAGATAACTGTAGCATGAACCTCTAAGTGCACTTGTATCTCTACAGAAAACAGATAAAATAGTGATAGCTCACAGCATTGCATCAGAGCTGATAACTCATCAACCTGTCGCCAAGCAGACTCCACACAAGCACGTACCCTGGCTAGTCGCTATGTATGCCACCCAGAGACTAAACATAATCAACTCCTTTTGGTTGTAGGAAACTGTGAAAACAATGCTTACCCCACCTATTAATGGGGGAGAAAAGTACTGACCAACAAAACATCACAGTAAACAGTTCTGCCCCCATCTTATTTTGTATTTTGGTCTCTCTCCTGGCAATCTCCATGAGGGATTAGTTAAGGTTACTTGTAGATAAAGGTAGATACTCATCTTCCTTTGTTCCTGCACAAAGATCTCCCAGACAGTAAGATACCAAATGGCCAAAATTTGGCATGAATATTCAGTTACTTAAAAGTCTAGGCTGGACTTCACAGGAAGACATGTTCTTCGAAACTGGCATGGAACAATTCACCAGTACGAAATATGTAACCCCTCTCTAGCTCTTTACAATATTTATTCTGCTTTTATTAAAGGAGAGTTTGAACCATTCACATTTGAGAAGGTAGGGTATGTGACTTTGTGGTCCGTATCTAGACTTGACACACCATTCCTATCAAGTGTGTGGACCCAGGACTTGTATGCACCAATGGAAGCCAGGTGCCTTGGTTATATGTATTCAAAATTTGTAAAGCTTTAGGGGTACACAGAGGTGGAAGATGTATTTAGGCTTATCTGTTCTGCTGTAGCCTTTGGCATCCATCCAGAGACAGGATGGAATTTAAAACATGAACATCATCATTTAATGTCATCTTGTCTTTCATGATATGTCAGTGTCCCTGTTTGACTTGGAAACTTTCAGGTTCTTAAAGGTGACCCCATCATTACAGGGAGGGCTAAGAGAAATGGAGTGTTTAGCATTTAAGCAGATATGTCACCTGCATTTGTAATGCCATTCCATTGCTCAGCTCTTCTAGTGACTCTCAGCTAATGAGCTCGAATTTGAACTGTGAGTTTACAGGAGCCAATGCTCTTAGTCACAATACCGATACTCAGAAACATGTTCCTGGTTTGGTTTGCATCATGGTTAATGGTACATCTTTGCCGTACCTGCGGTGAAGGGTGTGGTGTGTCATCTCCAACCACTTAGATCCCTGCAAAGTACTGATACGACTGGGAAAACTTAATGGAGTGCAAGAGGAAGTGGTGTTTGCCTGGCCAGAAAATACAGGTTCTGCTCGGGAAAGGCAAATGCTCGCACATGAGTGTAGCTGTCAAAAGGGACCACTGTTGTGCAGCCCTTGAGGATGCATTTGAGCCCTGTGGGTTTTACTTTGGTCAGCTGACTCCTACAGTGTATCACATTTATCTATCTTCAGTTGATCTGACTGATCACTTGTGACTGCTGTGGTACCCTGGATGTTGTCAGTGCAAGACTCTGCCAGCTGTAGAAATACAAGAGTGTAACTGCAGTATAGTTCAACTGAGTTTGCTCTAGAAACTCAGGGAAATTAAATCAATCCCAATGGTTTCTCCTTAGTTTATTGTCATTCCACACACATGTATTTCAGGCTTTGTGCGGCAGTCCTAGCTGCCTAGTGGCAGGAATGGCTTTATACACATCTTCTTTCCAAGGATGCAAACCCTGATTCTATCCTTGTTTGTTGCATAATGTTTATAGAATAAAAGAAGGAAAATATGGCAAACCTCAGCCATATTCAAACCTCAGCAGTTCAAATATAGAATTTCACGGTGCTGAGCCCTCTTTTACAGAAGCTAAAAGTAGAATCCGTAGGAGGTTAACTCAATATCCTCATATAGGAAAAGGTGCAGGTGCAGTTGCTGTAGCAGTATAAAAGATTCTTCTTTTAGACCAGCAACATCAGTTCAAACCATGGCTTGCACTGGTGCTGTGCACACACAGCACACAAACTAGTAATTTGTACTAGGTTGGCTATATCTGTGTGATCTCATCGGTACGTGTGTCCCTAATCTGAAAGAAGCATGTATTCAGCTTCTTTTATGAGACCCTTACAAGCTATTCCACATTCAAATGCAAATAACCGAAGCTTAAGGATCATATGATTCTTTAGACATTAAATCTGGTTGTTCAGAGTTGTACACATATTTGACAGATTACAGGTTTATCACTGACAGCTAATCTTTTAGGGAACTGTGGCTTAATTCCTTTTGTTAACTAATTAAAAAAAGAGAAAGAAGTTAAAGCTGTAATTAGACCTATTAAAACATGTATTACTCACTCAATGGTCTATACAACTAGGATAAATGTATAATTAGGAGGTTTGTCCAAACATGATTAAAGCTAGTCACGTGTCCTAGGCCATCAAACATTTATGTGTGCATGAGATTGAGAGTAAAGTCGGTATGAAAATGTGAATATAAACCATGTCATACTTTGCAGAGAAAATACTTGAACTATCTTTTGGCAAATTATAAATATTTAACTCAAATCATGAAAGCTTTTTTCAGATGAAAATTCTGGAAGGATTGTGTCACACTTAGAGCTTCTAGTGGGTAGTGTCATTGGCAACAGTAATCAGACCAGGTCCATCTGACCCCATGATCTATCACTGTTGTTGACCACGGTTTGCTGATAGTTTAAGAAATTTAGGAATTAGTAGGTAGAGTATTTCTATTAGCGATTGGAACATTCCCTGAGGCATAAGGATTTGTATCCCTTCCAAAACTCATACCTATTTTGGGGGATTGGGTTTCTTTTTTTGTTTGGGTTGTTAGTCTTCAAATCACAAAGTGGTAAATTCTTCAGCTTTAGAGCTAGAGCGTGTTTGTCCTTCCATATAATTAGGAGATGGGAAGAAGAGAGCAGGTCCATTGACCTTACCTACCTCACATACATACATATGAGTGCTTTCTCTGTGCACTAGTTTCTGGTGATGGCATCTCTTGAAGGGAAGTTCCCAGGAAGACTGTGGCAGTTCTGGGTCTCTGTCAGCCACCATTCTTTCCATATGTTGATGGTTTGTTGTATACTGGAATCTTCCCTGGCTTGTGTCTCATCAGCCCCTTTGTGGTGCATACAAGTTGGAGAAAGGGACTTGGAGCACCTTTGCATCCTAAATTGCCCCCAGAGCTCACAGCAGTCGCATTGTATGGTTCAGGTGTTCCTATGATAACCCCTCTCCAGCTGTCCACATTCAAGTGGGCGCCTAGGAGCTCTGCTGCAGCGTGGCTGTGGCTGTGATAGTCTCTGTAGCACTGCAGGCTGAAGCAGAGGCAAGGAGAGGGATTTCTGCCATACAGTCATTTGAAGAAAACCATTGCATCTCTACAGACCAGGAGATGTTGGCAGCTCTCGTGGAGGTGCAGACATCCTTGACGTGACTGCTAACCAAAATTAAAGACATAAATGGTTTGCTGCAATAGCTCTTTGTTTCAAAAAACTTTAGTTGCAAGCACTGACCCAGACAAAAAGACATTGAAGTCTTGAGGTTGCTGGGCTTAACCTATGGAAAAGAAATAAGCTCAGGTGCCGAGAGCTGACTCAGATGTTTTCAATTTTCCTGCCAGAGTGAGAACTATTTGCACAGATGAACAAATTACAGAAGAGCTCCAAAGTAATGTAGAAAGGAATAAGCTTCTTTAATAGATATCAATTTCTGCTTGGGGAACAGTGAAATTCAGTTAAAAGTCTTATCTGCCTGTACTGCTTTTAAGCGCAGATAACACAGAGAAGACTTTGGCTGGTGTCAGCCCTTTTTGTCTCACTAAACTGCTGAGAATCCTGGGGCAGGACAAAGAGGAAGAAGCACTTGGGGGGAAAATCTAGTGCAGAGAAGATGGTAGAAGTGTCCGGCTACAGCTGTGGAGGAGAATGATGCTTCCTCTGTGTGGGTAATACCTGACTTTCCCATTTGTTTATGTTGGTTGTCATGTTTGCATATACTCAGAGAGAGGTGTGCATATGGGTGTATGTGTATATAAATGCACACACAAAAAATAGCAGTTGCCTGTATTGCACACACAGTGATTTTGGGACCAGTTTCTAAGTGGTTCATGGTATGTCTGAGGTCAAAATGAGTAGCAGCATAAGAATTTTGGAGTTGTTTTGTTGTTTGTATTTTTTTCTTCCTATATGAAAAATGAAAAGATTAGGCCTCTCTCGGAAAGGACCACTTTTTGTCTCGGGGAGGTACCCAGCTGTCCCTGTTCAGAGATGACAAAAACATAAGTTTCGACTGACTGTGATTAGAGATGGAAGATTGGGGGTTCTAGCTGACTGTAACAAATTACTGCATAGTTTTATTGTATAGGTTCCAATAGAATGCATGCTAGCCAAAGATTCAGAAGAGATCTTTCAGCAGGATAAGAAGAGGCATTAGCTCTTTAATCCTAGATATAAAGCTCTAAAACCAGGCACAACCTAGAGCTGATTATAAATAATTACCTGATATTGTTTTAGACTTTTGTATGTTTTGCCTAGACGTTATACCTAAATAGTTGCATTGTCTGTAGTCTTGAATATATCATCTCAGAAAGGCAATACCATTCATGTCTTTATGTGGATTATGCTTTTATAAGGCTGCTTTTATTGCCAACTGAAGTCAGAATCTCATTACTTCAATTTGGATACCACTGCTTCAGAGAACATAGTTGAAATATTAAACAGATATTTGGAGTGTGTAAGCATGGGATAAGCCAGGGAGGAGGATTCGAGGAGGCACTGGGGGAGAAGAATGAATGTGTTACTTGTTGCAGATGATTTCATTGTATTGGGACTCTGATTCAATGGTATTGATGGAACCGAGTCACTCTTTACCACAATAGGAAAACTTGTACAGTTTTCCTGCTTTACACAAGGCTTGTAAGAGGTACCTTGTAACAGCACTATTTGGAGGAAATTCCTGTCCGTTGCATTCACTGGGAGTGATACTGGCTGGTGAGCACAAACTTGTGTCATTCTTATGTAGGTATTTCAAATTTGAGGAACATCCAGTGCATTTGCAAACTTGTCATTCTACAGGTGTAACTAGCACTGTCTACACACTCATTCCAGGTCTGGCAGATGGCTATTTTGCCTGTCACCCTCTCTGTGATCCAGATCTGAACCTCTTAAGAAACCAAAATCAGCCTCCAGTTCCCCTGCTTTCTAATTCTGCATGACTAAGTCATTCAGCATGTTATAAATACTGTTGCTCAGTCCAAATACATTGGTTACCTGTGCACCAATGATTGTCAGCATATTTCTGCAGTGGAGTGGTTTAGCATTGGGTAATTGGCATAAATTAAATTGCTTGAGTCACAGTATTGCCCTTTCTGCATACACCCACGTGTCTGTTATGTATGTGCAGCTTATGGGAGATACAGGAGTGATAGCAACACTGCAAACGCCCTGCCAGCAAACAAGGAACTTGTATACACTCAGAAAATAGGTATTGGTGCAGAATTTATTTCAAAATAAGAGGAAGTGAAGAGTGCGCAAAAGTATGTTTTGTGTGACTATAGGAACCCTCAAGAAATTCTTTTCAACCAAGGGATTACAGTGAGGAAAACAATGAAGACATGTCAGTGGTAGATTTTTGTCTGCTGATGGATATATTTATGACTGAGGCACGTGGCTTGGTGTCTGCACGGCATTTTCCATATTTGTGAATGAGAGCCCTGTACTCTGGCTTAGCTTTGCTGTATGGCACAAAGTCAGTCACTTCCCTGTAAACTTCTTCCCATCTGAAGAAGGGGAATCAGTAATTGCTCATTGTTCTCAAAGCACTTTTGTGTTTAAGGATATATCATAATCCCTGTTGTTCTTCTCACAAATGATCTATAGAATAATAACAGTAAATTGAGGATTTGTAGAGGTTACATTTGTAGAAATAGATTTCCCTGTGCTTACAGTTTTCTGCAATTGACTGTTTAATTTCCGCACCTGCAATTACTTCTGGGTGTAGCTCAACCTGCTTAGATGTCTGAGAACTCTATTGTGCTCATGTGTCAGGTATTTAGGCATCAAAGTATTGTGCCTTATGCCTTCACACAGCAGCACCCAGAAAACTGCAAGTGTAGTGAAAGAGGTCGGCTTGAAAATCAGGTCCTTGCAGTTTACGAAAGTGTTGGCTGAAACAGGGAAATGGGCCATGAAGAAAATTCTATTAGATGAACAACTCCTTTTCGTCCATTTTAGGCTGTGTTGTGCTGAACGTGAAGTCCATCTCCTTGTTCTGTTGGATTGCCCTTTACTCAGAAAGGCATGTAATTCTCTGGGCAGCTTAATGCCTTTTGCAACCCGTGCCGTTGCCTTGTGTGGCTCTGAATCGTTCACCTGGTGGTGCTCCTTCCTGAGCACACTGATGTCCCTATGGTTCACAGTAAAGCTCAAGTCTTCTCTCTTTGTGACCGTGCATCTCAGCTCAGATTGTAACCTGAGGTTTTTCAGAACTGTTCAGTGTTGGCTTACTCTGCCTTCCTGTTGTGAGGGGGAGATTTATGCTTTCTTTCAAGGAAAGCGGAGTGAGATAGGTGCTTAACACCTTTGAAAAACTTCCCTTATTCCGTAGCTTCTAATGAAGGAAAAAATTTAGAGTTTGGGGGATTGCAGGTTCAACTTTTTCACAGCTTTGAAGAGCCTTTAGGATTTCACCAGTCTTAACTTGTCCCTTGGCATGCTGGGGAGGTTGGGACTGTGCTCAGCAGGTATTGCTTTTTCTGGATCCCAGAGCAGGATTTGTTACTCACCCGCCTCCCCAAACCTTCCTCTGTCAGTGCAATGTTGCTGGCCCTTGGGCTTAGCAAGAGCGAGCTGCATCCTGAGAATAAACTGAGGGTCTTCTGCCTGTATTAGAAATATCTTCGTGAGTGTCACTGAGTAAACACGTATTATTATTATTGCTTTTCTTTCATGCCTATAAGTCTTCACAAAAAATATAGTCCCTTTTCTCCCAGCAGAAGACAAATGAAACGAGTTTGAGGTTTTAAAAAATAAATGCATACAAGGGGATCGCTTTCCAGTCACGTGGGTTTATCTTCCCCTGTTTGCGCAGATTTCACTGTTGTCCATCCTGAATTAAAAAAGACAAAAGGAGACCTGCTAACGTGTTTTTATTTCTTGTCTCAGTATTTCTGGCTTCTTGTGCTCTCACGAGGTTTCGTTGGCATCGGTGAAGCAAGTTACTCCACTATTGCACCAACCATCATAGGAGACCTTTTCACCAAAAACACAAGGACCCTTATGCTGTCTGTTTTCTACTTTGCAATTCCTCTTGGCAGGTAAGTGACATAATGCTTCTTTCATCTGGTTTTGGCTTTTCTCTTAAAGTAAGCTCACACAGAGCTTAAATTGCTAATGATAATTCTTCTGTCTTTGGTTGGAATGGTTTAGGCAGGAAAATACTGTGAGCAGTGACTAATTAGTTGCAGGAATTGGATTCTTTTTCTAGCCCTGTTACTGGTTCATGTGTGACTTTTGGGAATTGGTGGGAAGGATTTTTTTTTTTTTACAGCAATGGGGTGGAAATGGAATCAAAATATTTTAGCTGACTTTTTTTTTTCCCAACATTATTAAATTATACTATTGTTTTGAATAATGTTATATTGGTTCTCTGAATCGTTGCTTCAGTTCATGTGAGGTCTAGGCCTTCTTTAGGCAGTGTCTTTCAGGTTACTGTGAAATCAAAATCTGTTAAGACACTGGGCTGAGTTTTCAGAAGTGAGCAAATGGGTACCTGCTTCTATGTGACAGTCTAAATATCAGAGGTTTCAAGAGGAATATGCTATATAACATACACAATTTGAAATTTGGACTTTAAAAAATAATTTTAGTTTAAGCTCAAATTCTGCCCAACCTTGAATTTGGCCAATCTGACTAAGTTTGGAAAATGCGGCTAAGCCAATCTTAGATGACTTGGTAGCTGCAATAGCAGTGGCCAGTCCATTTTAGTGCTATTGCCACTGAAACAGCAGTTAGTAGAAATTGTGAAGTCTAGTGTAGACAACAAGGCTGAAGAGAGAAACTGTAATGATCGTTCACACTTAGTCTTAATGCAGAGAAGTGGAGGACAGCCAAGCCCATAGATGCCTGATGAAAGTAAGAGGCAGACTCAGATCTGGAGTAATTATTTCCTCTGGCACTTTCTTTCGGTTGAGTTCCCTTATCAACCCAATGCAGTATCTGATTGTTGGGACAGGAGGGAGTCTGTGATTTTTTTTTTTTTTTTTTTTTTTTTTTAAATAATGGCTGACCCTCTATTGTGAGGTTGTAGGCAGGGTGTGTTGACATAGTTTGCATACCGATTCCCAGAGTTGGACAACATCCTGTGCAAAAGTGGCATCATGGGTTCATTTCCAGCAGGGAAAACATGGGCAGCAGTTTAATCCTCCCCAACTCAGGGAAAAACAACTGGTTTAGGGTGGTGCGTTTTAGAAGTTAGAGCACTTATCCCTGAGATGAAACTCACAAACATCCCTTTGCTCTTGAGGAAAAAGAGATAGCCAAGTCCTTAACTGGTGAAAAGAATATTTTCCCAAGAGGGCCAAGGATGCCAAGTATTTACATTGAGAATTCAGTGAACTATGGCTAGCAAGAAATGACAAATATCCTGTTGAGCTTGATTCTGGGACTTAATTAGATCAATATCCAACAGAGGTGTGGATCCACGGTTTGATTTTGGGGCCCGTCTCTGTAAAAAGCCCAATAGATGGCAACCTCCAAAGCTTAGCAGACACTTCAATAAAGACGTGTGATGGCTGCCAGCTGCCCCGCAGCAGTTCTGGCAACTTTTAGCCAAGGCAATCTCAGCAACAAATGCAGCAGTTTTGAAAAAAGGATATTCACATCCATTCAGTTCACTTTGAGAGAAGCATGGCTACGTTCACCTTTATCTAGTCTCTTGTGAGCCACCTTCTGTTACCACAGTGTAATTCTTAGCATGGGGCTGAAGGTCCTGTTGCTCCTTTATCTTCAGAGGGGATTTCCAAGCTTCGGGTCTGATGTTCTCCCGTCAGACTGTCTTGCATATTCTTCTTAGGTTTTCTTACAAGCTTATGGAAAATGGTGTCTTCATGGGTAATTAGAACCAAATACTATTAAATGACAAGAAAAAAATTTAATGATGGAATATGGTGTGTCCTTGAAGGGCGCTTCTTAACTGGGAGCTTGAACATAATATTGTTAAGTATTCATATTAGTGCACAGAAAGGCCTGATGTAGAATTAAATTATGGAATAAATTCTTTTTGAGGCTTTGTTTCCATCTGCTGTAGATTGAAAGGTCAGCTATAAACTTGAGATCAGTGTCCAAATTTCCATCAGATTCGAGCATTTTTAGATCAACAGTGCTGGGAAGGGTTACATATTAGCCACCATCCACTTCATCCCCCATGTTTCTTCCTGCAGGAGAAGAGAGCCTAGGACACACAATTGATTGTGCCTCTTTTTGTCTTTGTTTAAGAACAGCTATGACTGTGGTACTCTGTTAAAGCTCTGAGTGACTCTCATCTTTGTATTTCTTGCAGTGGCTTGGGATACATCACTGGGTCAAGTGTGAAGCAGGTTGCAGGAGACTGGCGCTGGGCGTTGCGGGTAAGCCACTCTTAATAACATCTTAATAACAGTTGCATCGGTTGATCAGTGTTAGGAAGAGTTCTATCACACAATTCCTCAACCTGTTATTATATATAGAAGGTAAAGGATTGGTAATTACATCTATGGATATTAGGTGCATAGCAGATGCATTCTTTAAGCAAATGGGAAAGGTATGTGGTTTTGGCTCATTGTACTTGTTTTTTTCCCTGACTGGGAGCAAGAATTTTCCAATCACTGTATTATCAGTCAACCATGATTTCTTGATGGGATGGGAAGACGAGGCATTGGCCTTAAATCAACTCCACGGTCTTTCAGTCCCCTGCTGTCAAGAAACTCTGAGAATGGCTTCCTGCTTTGAGGAAAAAACACTTTGTTCCAGTTTCCGCTTGTTTTTCTGCCCTGAGACAGTCAGTTTCCTTCTATTTTAACCTCTTGGGACCTTGATAAATGTGTTGAAAAGATAATACACTCCAATCACATACACACAAACAGATCCTGCACACAAAGATGTCTTGAAAGAGCTGAGAGGAAGTGGCCCAGCAGAACTGCTTTCTGACCTTTGGCAGTCTGGGTGGCATGAGCCCCCGTGAGGTGCATTCTCTGGCTCTGGCACTTCATGAAGACAATGAATCTCATGAAGCTCAGGCCAACACGATTTATAACAGCAGGTGATGAAATACGTGGGTTCCCATCTCAAGCAAATGTGCCATTCTGTGACACAGGCCATTCCCTCCCTGTCCAGCAAAGCCAGGAAAATCACCGTGAACAGTTCATCTGCAGCTAGGAGAGTGGAGAGTAGTTTCCAGCTGTGAACCTGAAATGAAAAGTTTAATAGCCTACAGCTTCACACCAAGAGGATGGCTACCTCATTCAGTAGCAGAAATACTTTAAGGGTAGAATTAACTTTTGAGCAGAGGCCAGCACAAGGAATAAGAAACCCCAAAGCTCCTTCTCCTGGTCAGTAGGCTTTAATGAGGTTGATACATTTGAGCGCTCTTGTGTTTCTATCTAGAAAACCCAAATGATTAATTTGTGCAAAGAAATCCTCACGAGCATCTTTCTCTTCAGATGAAGTCTCCATAGTTGTCCTGAGAAATCCAGGCTATCTGCAAGACTGTACCCCTTATGGGGTCATGATTTCCACTATAAATGATACATTGATGCATGATTCCCTGACTGTGCAAAATCATGGGGAATCTGACAAGCTGCAGACTTCTATGATGGTTGCTTTGGACAGCATTGCGTAGTTTTTGTAGTCAAACAGCATGTTGAAAGCTTCCAGACATCAGTGTAAAGCAGCCTCCGTCCCTGTGGCAATTATTATGCTCTTGCAAGATGTGAAAGATTCCCCTAGGTGATGCTTCCCTCTGTGATCTCCTGTGGTCTCCAAATCCAGGAGAGGTCAGGAATAATCTGTACTTCAGTGGGCTGAAGAAAACAGAAGGGCACATTGGCAAGTGGCAGCTTTGTCTCTGGGTCTAGCAGTAAAGTCAGTGTTTCATTGGAGCATTACTGAGTATTAATGGATATTGTCCTGTTGGGGGATTAAGCCTTTAGATAAAAATCAAAGAGACTTTAAATTATATGGCCCTAGAAAATCCCAGCATTTCCATTTTTATTTTTTTTTTTTTACCAGTGCTGTGTCTTGTGTTCAACTGTAATAAGGATACTGTATCAGGCTTCATTTATCCCTGGATGAGGGATTTTCCTGACTTTCCAATTCTGAAATATTTTTGTCTTCCCTTCCCTAGAAGAATTCTGGGTTTGTCGTCTTTGGACGTGAAACACTGCTCTATGTGTAAAGGCCGTTCTCAGGTTATTATTGGAAGCATATTTTTTTGGAACAGGAATTTATTTTTAAAACAGCATATATAGAAGAGATGATAGTTCAGTGAAAATCCGTGTTCCTATTTTCCTAACGGAGCTATTTTCCATTCTGACAATGATGGAATTTCAGTGTCAAAACAAGAATCATGTTTGTAGCTTGCAAAACACTGTGAGATCTTTGTATTTTTATCTAGTGATTGGGAGAAAGGATTGGAAACTGGGAAACCTAACCCTTGAATGTGGTGTTTTCCTATCTTCCAGCCTGAATTTTCAATGTTTCTTGGTCTGCTGTACACTGAGGTAATCTGAGGAAGCTGCCTAAATATGAGAAGCCATTGTGGGTTAGCTGGAAGAGGGATGCATGTCAAGCAAGGATTTTCAAAGCCAGCATGCTCCCTACATCCAGAAATCTTTCACCTGGCCTCAATGCCTTTAAAAGGCTTCTGCACTCTCCCAGAAACTAGTTGGACTCTTAGCCCAGCTGGGAGTAGGTTTCCGAAGAGTTAAACATCACTGAAGAACCGCATTTAGGTGAATCTTGGTACTTTGATAACACAAAGAAATGGACTGCCTTAATCAGAGTATTCTCAAAGCTGCATACTTCCAGAGTGAGATAAGAGAGTCCAGGGAATGACAGGGAGGAAGGAAAGGAGCAGATGCCTCAGTGTGCTTACAGATTCTGGCTAGCTGTAAAGAATCGAGTTGCTGAAACGAAACTAATGTAATCTGCTTCTTATTGACTAGTCAAAGCAAACCCTGCTGACTCCTGTGCTAATTCCCTGTTCCTTTCTTGCAGGTATCTCCACTCCTGGGAGTGATAACAGGGACACTCATCTTGATATTTGTACCTGCTGCTAAAAGAGGAAATGTTGAACAACTTGGGGGACAGCTGAAGGCTCGGACCTCATGGCTAAGAGACATGAAAGCACTGATTAGAAAGTAAGAGCACTCTAGTAAAAAGCATGCTTTGCCTCTAATGCTTAATTGGAACATCCAGTGGCCTGTACTTCTTAGTACTGTGAGAGTGGAAAGTGACAACATGCAGGGAGTTGCAGGAAGCTTAGTTTGTGGACCTAGGAAAGAAAATCACAGTTACATTTTCACGAGGTACCGACTGCAGTGACAATGATGGATTCCAACTTTTGCTGTAACCTTTCCAAGATTGAGATCTAAGAGAGAGTCTGCTTTATTTGGCTCATACTTCAGACAAATCAAGGCTTTTGAAGTGTAGAAATTGCTGTGTTCCTGTATTAATTGTTGTGCTACTGTTGTTCAGACGCTTAGATCTTTTTTCTTCCTTGAAAGAGCTACTCTGCTGAGGGGAAAAAAGAGAGTTAAATGCCAGAGCAATTTAAGAGGAGAAAATACACGAAAGCTTGCACTACATGGCAGGTTTAAATATATATGTTTATACAGCCACATGTGACTGAATGCACGAGCACTGAATGTGCTTGGGTGCTTGTATATGTGCATAAAAGATCGCATGCTCACGAGTGTTTTAAGCAGCTGTACTTGCTTCCAGAAAGCTTGCCTGTGAATATGCAAATACTTGCACTTGTGAATTCAGCGTTACATCGGAATTCTGACGGGAAACTTGTGGTGTCCTTCATTTTTAGAACTGCTGACTAGAATGCCTTCCTGGTATTGTCATCCAGTATCAAAGGACTATGAAAAGTGATGATGGTTAATTTATCGATATTTCTATATTACTTATTTTGGTAGTTTATCCAAGTAGTAATCATATGGTGGCATGGATGGGGAGGGAGAAGTGAAACTGGTCATCCAGGTAAACAGGTGATATTACAGTGAAAGCCCTGTAATTCACACAGCATGTCTTAGTGACTAAGTACTGATTGTCTTCTGAAACGGTCCCATGAAAAATGGTCGCTATGAAGCACCTCTGAAGAGTTAAATACATTATTATCAATGGAGCATCACGTATGAAGAAGTATTCCATGCCTCTTATTCTCCATTGCTTTGTACCTTGTATTATCTCTGCCCCTTGGCAAAGGGAGGTGGCGAGTATGGGGGAAGCGCTGGCTCCTGTCCTGGGGCTCCTGCTTTTTCACTTGTCCCACTAAACCTTCTCTTGGTTTTGCCTCTTGCGTCTCCACAGCCGCAGCTACGTGTTCTCATCGTTGGCCACCTCAGCTGTCTCCTTTGCCACAGGGGCACTTGGCATGTGGATCCCCCTCTACCTTCATAGAGCACAGGTCGTGCAGAAGACAGCAGAGACCTGCAGCTCACAGCCCTGCGGCACCAAAGATAGGTGAGATTCATAGTCCGCTGCTTTAAAGAGGGGAGAAGGGGGTAGGGGCTTATTTACCAGAGGAAACAGGCAAATCCCACGGAGTCAGGTTACTAGAATGTCTGTAATTTCCTCTAGGTCTTTGCAACAATGATAGGAAATGCTGGGATTGTAAACTAGGTTTTATTTCTCTTCTTCATTGCATGAAGTCAAACCAAGGGAGAAGCAATGACCTCAGCTCTGTCGTAGTTCCCAGGCCATGCTACAGAAGTAGAAAAGAGACTTTTGTCTTTGTCTTAGAGGATGTTTGGAGAGCTGAGAATTTGGTTTCTTAAGACCCATACTTATCTGTGATAGCAGCAGAATAAGCTGGCAGGTTGGGCAGCCACAGTGGTGGCTAGAATTCAGAGGGTGGACTAGTTCCCCTAAAGGCTGCAGGGACTAACCCTGAAGGCTTTTGTTTCTGCGTGAGGGAGGACTTCACTGTATTTCATTGCTCTGTATACTACTGTGTATGCTGAGTTTTGCTGAAGAATGGTGCAGAGATCTGGGACACTTTGGTCTGGAGTGCTTGATGTTATACAGTGGTTTGGTTTTTCAGTCCCAGTTATATAATATCACTTGCAGCACATAAGCTATGAAAAGTAATTCATCGTTTTGTGCTTTACCATGATGGCACAAAACATAAAATGCTAAAAAAGCATTTCTCCAGGTGAATAAAAGATATAAAAAACTGCCTTTTGTCAGCTCTTTTGCTTTTTAGCTTGTGAGGGAAAAATAACATTAGGAAAACCTTCTTGCTCTAGCTGACACAATCCGATCTCAAGTAAACTACTTAGTGGTTTGGAGTACCATCAACTAGAGCGCCCAGCGGGCAGTCTCCATCTATTCTGCAAAAATGCAGTGAGCAGAAAATACAGCTCCAGTCTGACTGCCCATCTGCTGTTTACAAAGAGAAGTTTTCCACTCCTTGATGTCACCTATATTTTGAGCTGCCCTGGAGCTACTGTAATGTAGCTGCCAAAGACTCTGTAATCCAAGTCCTGCACATACAATACGGAGAATCCTTGACAGCTCCTGGCTCTTTAAATTTAAATTAACACATTTCAAATGTGTAACCTAACAGCAAAAGAAGGCTTCTTTGAAGTGGTCTGAAAGGACTTAGAAAGTCAAAGTATGTTGAAAGTCACTGGTATTTAGAGTCTTGTTAGGTTTCCTTTCCCTTAAGCTTCCTAGTGCCTGTTCTGTCCATGATTTCCCCTTACATGATCAATGTGCAGGTTATTACTTAGTTTTGTGCATACATAATTAGCTGTACAATGCACTTTATAGGCAGCTCAGTTCCACACAAAGAAGCAGTATGAGCCCTTTGCACGTTGATCAATGCCTGTGTACAAGGCTGAATTTCATATGCTGTGTTTTTCTTAATTGCAGGGGAAGAGTGCTAAAATCACAAGCACTCAGCAGGGGAGCTCATTTGTTTTATTTTAAATTTGCAAAGCCAATGTGCAGATTTCCATTAGTCAGTTTACCCTAATAATTTGTTCAAAGACCATGCCCATTTTTGGGAAAAAGTCTAAAAAACAAACTTGTCTCTTTTTTTCTTTTTTTTTTTTTTTAATAGCTTGATCTTCGGAGCAATCACATGCTTCACTGGTTTCCTGGGTGTAATCACAGGGGCAGGGGCAACCAAATGGTGCCGGTTAAAAACCCAGCGAGCTGATCCTCTTGTCTGTGCTGTTGGCATGCTAGGATCAGCCATCTTCATCTGTCTGATCTTCGTTGCTGCCAAGAGCAGCATTGTGGGAGCCTATGTAAGTATAATCCTTTGCATATGCCAGTCTCACTCTCTGTACCAAACTTCTTAGAAGACTACGTGCATCATCCCCTGCAGGAAGCCTGAGATGTTGGTCTTGCTTTTCCCCTTCTGAATGTCCTTCATTTTGCCCCTCGGCATTTTGGCACTATCTAGATGCGCCTGGAGGGAAAATGATATCTCAACTGCTTATCTCTGCTTACTAACTGTCATCAGAATTCAGAGCTGGGGATTTAGCGCGTGCATGGAAACCCACAGTTCCCTGCCTTTGGGTTGTTCTATCTATACCTCTATCCATACCTCTATTGCTCTTGCCTAATGTTTTGGTACAGGAAAATTGGCCGCTTCCCTTGCAATAAGGGTATTGTAGCTGCAGTGATACCAAATTATAATTACAGTATAATTTGTCTGTGGGCATGCTTTTGGCTACCTGTAAGTACCATTAATTTCCATAACTAGGTAGCTTGCTGCAGACCAATATTAATTGCCATGTAATTTCAATTTGTTGTTATCTGTATTACCGAAGCACCTGAAAGTCCTAGTCATAGCCCAGGAACCCACAATACTTGATGCTGCACAAATGCACATTAAAATATGGCCCCTCCCTGAGTGTTTATAATCAAAGTATATAAAAAGACATCAGATAGATCTAGACAAATAGACTGAAGGGAAAAGAAAAAACTCAAGTATAATAATCCAGCCTGAGACTAGAATCTTGCTTTCAGTAGAGAGTAGAAATCCAGTACACTGGACAGGTCCCAGGTTCCCTTTCAATGTAATAGAGAGAAGCCTGGGACCTGTGAGAAGTTTTTGAAGGGAAAGCATGAGATGGTTGGAGCAGTGGGATAATTTCTGAAAGCCCACCCTTAGCTTCCACACAGCAGTGCACACTCCACCCAGCAAGGAGAATTCATTTACAATTCACCAGCCAACCAATCTGTGGTTCCTTGTTTCTCTGTATTTCTAGCACTAGCCTAGCCATGGTTATTTTCTGAGTATTTCAATAGCTGCCCTCGTTATGGGGAAACACAAGAAGAAAGAGTGAAAGTTTAAAAGCATTAAGACAGACCCAAGAATGCCTACTCTGGCCATTTAGAACGTGTCAGAAGGAGATTCAGTCCTCTGGTTTGTGGCATGGTCTAGAACTAATCTTTGATTCAGCAGAAAAAATGATCACCTCGGACAACGTGTAAGAGGGTGTTACTGGCTGGCGAAGCATTAACCCTCCTTTCATTGTCAGCCATCTCTGAGTGCAGAGATCTGTCACATCCCTCCACCTGCCCCTCCCCTCCACCTCTATGTGCAGCCAGACCTGTGATTTTCTCCTTTCTCAGACCTGATGACAGACATGTTCATTTGTGGTGTTTAGTCTCTTTATGCAGAGAGTCCTCCCTTTCTAAGCTGGAAATACTGTTTTAAAAAATTTTGCAAGAAAAGGTGGTTATTGGTTTCATTTTCATCTTTTTTCCTTTTTTTTTTAATAGCCATGTGACTATTCTGCATTGTGTAAATATATAAATATAGATGGTAGTGTTTAACCAATCTTAGAAACAATTTATTTTATTATGCATGAACAGTAAATCTAATAGAGTCAATGATTTGCAAAGGAAGTTATATCTGCATATGGAGGAGGTATGAGGAATATAAGCCTATTTGCTGATGCTGTTAGGCTGAAGCATACATTTGTTGTGGGTAACACTGCCTCTCTGTAGCCCTAAATACGCTCTCTCTGCTGCTGGAAACCTGATGCACAGAAAGCAGATTAAGAGTCTAGTTAATGTGCTGATTGGGGAATCGGAGATCTGAACTCTATAGATTCCACATGTGACAGTCGGCAAGTTATTTAACTTTGTTTTGCCCCTGCAAAAATAAGGATTCTTAATTTACAAAGGGTCAGGGTAGCTTAGATCATTAATATTTGTAAATGACCTGGAGTTAGATGATCTGTGGCCAAGCCATCCACTATAAATTAATATAAACAGAAACCAATGACACAACAGCTGTTGCTGTTGCTGTTTGGCGTTATAGGTGCTAACCCCGTTGAGAGAACAGGTCTATGTTCGAGCTGCCAGTGTCTCATAACACAAGGTATTATCGTGGTGGTGCTGTATATCAGTTGAATTGCCTTTTCAAGGCAAGTTTCAAACACGAGCCCTTGTTTTCCCATGCCATTCAATGCTATTGCACTCTTACAGACTTCCAGAGTGTTTAAATCCCCTGTATTTCACTAGGAGACCTGTCTTGCAAGGTTGCATGGTGTAGGAGTCTCTCATTGCTCTCTGTTTTAAGTCTCATTGGTCCAAAATGAAGGAGAGACTGTTCTCTGGCTCTGGAGTTGGAACACCTACATATGGTAGACAGCATGATGGACTAGGTTACCTTCCTTATCTCAAAATCCATCATAATAGCTTGTTCCGGAAAGAATAGAGTAAAATTTATGGGTGGATTTTCTCATCTCTGATAGCTTCCTGGACAGCTGTGTCCTGGCTCTCATCTTGAAACAGTATCCTTGAGTTCTGTATGACTGTGAAAGGCAAAAGCAATGTTCTGGTCTGTTCCCCAACGTGGTGGTGTTTGCAGACCTTCTGTATTGTGACTGTCCTTAGACTTCTGTCATTGATCACACCGGGCTAAAATTGAAGCGTTACTGTTTTTGGACCCCTCGTTGGGTCAGAGCCTTAAAATTATCACTTCCAAGCATGTAGATGGGTCCCCATGAGATGGTGTTCTCTCATACTGAGCTGTGGTGGCCACCACATCACCGTCTCTCTCCCTGCTCTGCTTAACAGTCGAGAGTTTTTAATGTCAAGCGATACTGGCATCAGCTTAAATGAAGTGTTCAGCACTCCAGCAAGAATCAGCAGAGCCCTTGCTTTTTAATTTCGTGGCTTTGGGGGTTTTGTTTGTTTTGGAAAAGACCTGCATATCCATTAGCATGATCACCTTGTCCCTTACAGGCTGTCAACTGTCTGCTCTCTTCCTCCCCTGAATGTGCGTACTTTTTCTCCCCTGCTCAGTCCTGTCTTGCAGGTGGTTTTGGTCCCTGAGGGCAGCTGCTATTGCAGTTCTGTAGCAGCCACTCCTACCTGGAGCAGGTAGACAGACTTCTTTTTTCCATCCAGTCTTTTCATACTAATCCAGTAAGTTATTGGCAGTGGTGGAAGTGGCTGGAAAGGTGGAATAAAACAGCATTCTATATCACTTAGCTGCCCAGACACTTGTATTTCTATCTTTTACTATCTTGCTTGGCTGTATAGTCCAAGCAGTTCTTATTCTGTTTTCCTTGCAGCGTGTGGATATGTGTTTTGTAGTCCAGCTCCTTAAAACAGCAATTTGCATATCTTTAGGTCCCACTCTTTCTGAAATACGTACTCTTTGAAATGTTTGGTTTCAGACCTCTCTTGAAACCCATTAGCTGTATGGCATCATTGTATCGCACTACTCAGACATTTCAACAGCAGATTTTACGCTAGTTTAAATCTCCAAATGACTGGAGAGAGATGCTTTGCTTGGCCTTCCTTTTGACACTGTTCCAAGTTCCTGTTGTACCTCAATTTCAACATCTATTTCAATTCCTCAAAGACATTTTATGATCTTGCAGAAACAGCAAATCCCAGGGTAAAACCTCGCCATAGAGCTTTTACAGCATCTCAGTCTCAGCTCCAAGGACTTTCTGTTGACATGGTTTTGGTGACTTACCGGCTTCTGAGGCATTGATATTGCCCAACACTGAGGTGGAGTTAGACTTGCTTCAAACTCAAGAGTACATGTGGGAGTCTTACCCACCATTTCAGAGAGAAATACAAATAATGAAGATGTAGGCAGATATGCAGTTTGCAAATAGCCGTGGAAGGAGTTTATAACCTGCTTAGATCTTGCTGTGAGGGCTGCTGGTGTGACCACTCTGAAACCTACTTTGTTTATAATTTTTGGGAATCAGAATTTGCTAACTGATCACATAAACAGAAAGACTTGAGGGGGACATAACTTCTGTCAGCTCATCACAGGTGAGCAGCTCGACACCAAATGGAGATGGTGAGATATTATACAACACAGCTGGATTCAGAAGAGGATATATCTGTAGAGCTGAAATCTCCGTGTAAAATGAGGCTTCGAAAAGTGTGTGAGGAGTCAAAACCGTGACCATTTCAGGAGCTATTGATCTGTTCTGGAGGCTGCCCTATTTGCAGTAAGCATCCCTAGAGTCTCTCTCCAGCAGAAATGCCACATATCCTCATATGCCCTTTGCAGTGGATGAACTCATTTTTATAAATCCCCATTAGCAGCTGAAGGACAGACTTTTTTTAATGTCAGTATCTTTTGTCCTACTTTTTGATCTTCCTCTTGTTCCTCTTTTCCTTTTACCAGTACCCACATATTAAGCACGTGTTTCATGAAAACATGTTGGGTGAAATACACATTCAACAATTCAAAACTGGTGCGCTCTGAAGTTTGTAGCATTTCAGTGATTTATTTATAGGACTTGTGCTGAATTCCTGCAGAAGGGGGCAAGTTTTACTTGCTGCGTGTAACAATTCATACGTGTATTATGTGTATGTAATTCATATAACCTTAAGGCAAGCAGTTGCCTGTTTGCAATACTGTATGAACAGGCAGGGCATGTCGATGCTGCATTCAGAAGTGTGATTACATCTTCCCCAAGCTCAATTTAATCTATCCAGCCACAGAACCTGTCCTGGTTTCGGCTGGGATAGAGTTAATTTTCTTCTTAGTAGCTGGTACAGTGCAGCTGCAAAGCTGTAGTAGGACAGATTTCGGAGCAGGTCCTGAGAGCCCACCTGGGGCTCCGGTATGCCCTTGCTACATGACACATGGCTTCAACTCCTGTCAGCACCTTGAGTCATTGGCTCTGTGATTCTTAGCTTGTCAGTTGTCATTTCCAGTGAGAGCCAAGTTCAAGGCAGACCAGTGGACAGTGGGAAAACGGCAAGAGGAGATTTCCTAGCTGAGCAGCTGGGCCATAATGACTGGCTCAGACACCATCACAGAGGAAGCAGATCCAGTCACAGAAAGAGGGGATAGGGAGGGAGAATGGGCAACAAAGACAATTTTAGAAACAAATAGAGGAAGTTTTCTGCAGGTCAATGCATAAGACTTGCTAAATAAAGCAAACTATTCCTGGCAGTGACATGATGGTCTGAGGGGTTTAGGCAATCTCAACCAGTGTGTGGGAAAGACAATTGCAGTGGTCACATCATGCCATAGCTGCCAATCTTGCAGTTCCTCCTCCCACCCCAGACTGCGCCTGTGCAAGCATCGGGGACCGGGGCAGTGGCCGTGACCGTCAGCCTGTCAAAGCTCACAAGAACACCACAAAACGACATCCATCTGAATGTTTCCTCAGAGCAAAGTGTACTGTGTATTTCTCGCCAGCTTTGTTTCATTAATGAGTTGGAGCCTATTCAGCATAGCAAAAACTGAACATAAGGCAATTGAAAGGGGAATCTTCAACTATCAGAATCCAAGTCTCCATAGCTGTTATTCCCAACTACCAATAGGGATTCCAGGAGTAATGTTTTCTCTCTAGATGCCACAAAAAGAAATGGGTTAGCTGGGCAAAAAGCAACCTTTTGGGGGAGATTAAGGGAGTTTTGCTTGCCTTCTTACTGGTGGGAAATGGGGGAGCTGGTTTTTACAAGTCTGGTTATTTAAGGAGCTTTTCGTCTATGTGTTCTGCTCTTCATAATACAAAAAGGAAGAGGGAAACGTGTGTGTGGAAGATTTTCTACCCTTGTTTTTTTATCCTATTGAACCTGCATTTCTTAGCTAAATTGTTAACATACAGTATAAAAGCAAAAGGTTCATGATTGAAATATGAGTAAAAAGCTTTTTGATGGAGGCACTGTTCCTCCTGAAGCTGTGCCACCCTTGCTCCATTGGACTCAGTCTGATGAACATTTAATGATGAGACCAGGTTAAATTCATTTTTCCTCTTGATCATTTCCAGTTCTTCAACTGCTACAACTGTTTGTAGAACCGTTTAGTGAACTGCACTGCACCAGAGAACTGATTTGGGTTAAAAACAAGCAAAACAAGCCCCTCTTCCCCTGCTTCCCCCCAACAAAAGATTCTTTGCCCCATCTCAGTTTCCTGCTCTGAATCCCTGCTTGGCTCCGTTGTACCAGCACAACTGAGAAGGCAGTATGAGATGGGAGTAAGTGAGGAGGGAGTGCCAGAGGTGGAAAGGATATGTGATGACTGTTCATACCACACAACCACAAAAAGAAGGTCTCATCCCACTACATACACAGGGCTTTTAATGTATCTTGTTGACCGTCTCCACAGTCGAGAGTTGTATTTCACCGTAAGACACCAATGTTGCAAAACCCATACTTAAGTCTTGTCTTGACTGTACGTAGATATTACCAATGTAATGGTTGAGTTGTTACAGTGCCTAGACCTATGTCCCCCTCAAAAAGGACAGCAATATGCTATCAGAGGAGGGAAGGGATCTTGCACATAGTGGGTAGAGAACCTAATTTGGTTTGCTACAGAGCTTAACACATAACTTGATTCCTGGTGATGAAAATGACTGTGTTTTGGGGAGTTGTGGCCTTCTTGCCTTTTTTAACTGGCTTTTTGGAACAGAATGATGCAAGTATGGAAGCCCAGGGCTGTCTCTTCTTGCTGGCTTCTCATGTTCTTCTGTAACCAAATGTGTCAGCCTTTTGTTTAGCTGCTCTGTGGATCATAAACAGTTTACACTAACGAAGTTGCAGGCCAACCCTCTAGAGCTCTGATAAAAGTCTATAGTTTTCTAATATTCAGGATAAACCACAATAGTAACAAGGAGTGTATTCTGTAGGTTTGAGACAAATAAGCAACAAAGGAAAGTTTGTGACAGGTTATTTTTCCTTTGAATGTCAAATGAATAAATATTCTCGTTTCTGTGTGTTTTGTTACAACAGATTTGCATTTTTATCGGAGAAACTCTTCTGTTTTCAAACTGGGCTATCACAGCAGACATACTAATGGTGAGTGTACTTTGGAACAGCATCTTTCTCTTTTGGGGGCCAGAGCAGTTTGTCAGCTTGCAAGAACAACCTGAAGTTCACAATTTCTTCCAAATGCCTAGCCCCTACTTCAGCCTATTCTATTTTTTTTTTTTTTTACTTGCTGAAAAGGAAAGTGAGAGAGAGAGAAAGAAAAAAACATTCTTCTTGTCCTTTGTTCTGAGCACCAGGAGAGGAGATGTTCAGAAAGGACACCATTACTGAATTCAAATAGTTTCTCCAAATTTTAAGTATTTGTGCAAAACCTTACAAGCAAAGAAATCGGCCAGCATTTCCTAAGTCAGCACATTAGTGGATTTTGTTATCAATAACTCAGCTTTGTTCTGCAATAGGAAATCCTTCCCTCCCTCCTTCCTCTGACCACAAAGGCAGCCATCTACCTCTCTCTTTGGCTTAACTCCAGCAAACCTACCATTCAACACATACACAATAGAAAACCACCTCTGGGAGAGGAGAGAGGAAAAGAAAGTATAAAGAATTTTTGGACTATGTCCACCTTGTCCAAGAGGAAACTGTCAGGGACTTTTCACCTCATGTCCTTCATTTTCCATTCTTTCTCCACCATAGAGCTTTTTAAGTCTTTCAAATCAGAAAGCTGACCTCAGCAGCTAGATTTTCGTATGAAATAGTCTGGACGTTTGTTAGAGAGCCTTGCATGTTTTGTAGATGCTTCCATCAGAGACGTACAGAGCCTATCAAACATACTGTATGTTGAAATCCCATTGTGAGGGAGGTTACTCCTTGCTTATTGTATGAAAAAGAAAGAAACTAAGGCACAGAGCCATTACAGGACTTGCCCGAGGTCTTTTGGCAGCTTGTTGACAGAACTAAAAACATAATCAGTCTGGCATCAATAGAAAACTCCCTTGACTTGTATTTGTTGCTTATGCAAACATCAACGAGAAAACAATCTGGCTCAGTATTCCTAGATATAAAGATAATGGTGTTGATATATTGATTCAGCAAAGAACTTCAAGCTTCTGCTTAAGTTCTGTTTATGATTTAAGTTCAAGGTCGTGTTTCTACTTTAAGGTAGCTCTGTAGTTGCCATAACTGTGTTGCCTGATGAACTTTCAATCTTTAACTCATTTGTGCAGAGAACGCTTTGGGAGGTGGGGTGGTTAATTCCACTTCTCTCAGATGTGAATAAAGCACAGAGAAACAAAGGTTATCAGTGTACTTCAGTAGCATTACATAGCTTTTAATTACCGAGGTTCGTTCCTCCTACCAGTCTAGCTTTAGTGTGATAGAGCTCTGCATGGGCTGAACGGGTGGTTACTCTGTACTTACATGGGTTTTGGAGCTTGTGCTGAGTTCAAGGCTGCTGTGGCCGTTCACTAAGTGGTATCTCAACACTTAGACAGATGTGCAGTCTACAGACAGCTGTGTTGAGGAAGAAATTCTACTACAATATTTGTAGTTGCTCATTACTGCCTCCTGCCAGAGCTTCCTGTCGCATCCTGCCTTTGGCTGTGATGCTCCCAGGAGCACTCCCAACTCTTTCTGGTCAGAATTAGCTGATGGGCGTAAATAACAGATCTTTTATATCCTCACTAGCGCTGGCTGAAACGGGTAAGGGCTTGGCCATGGAGCACATCTGCAGTCCTCCAGCAGTACTCTCAGAGAGCAGCTGAGGTAGCCGTCTCTGCTGCCAACATAGCGCAGCTGGAGGGAGGGTACCTGTCGGACGTGTTCAAGGTCCTCCAGAAAATCTGTGCCAGAGAGAGAGCTGAAACATGACCTACGTTGTCTCAAGCTAACCCCAAAAGACATTTTTCAACCAACTACTTTGTTATATCAAGTGTACTAAGGATGCTATCATTGTCCCATTTTAATTACTGAGATTTTTTGTGTTGATTTCAATGTGACTTCAGTATCCTGTAGCTTTTTAATAGCTTTTATAGGGTTTGCCATCTGTCTTACCAGCATCCTACAGTCAGTTGCATTTTGTAGGGATGCATTTGCAGTTATTTATGTTGCTTTAGTGCAAAAGAACTCCATAAGAAATGATTGGAAATAATTGGAAATAATTTCTTAGTTCCAATGGGCAAAACACGGGAAAGAAACTAAAACCATGTTAAAAATTGGATTTTGGTAATTGATGCCAACTCTTAAGCTAGCTGTTCTCTTGTCTGTTTAGAAAAATGAACTGAGTGTCATATATAATGCTCAGCGTAATGCCTTATCATTACGAGTAGACCTGTAAAAGTGCTATACAAATAAATGTAAACATCCACGTAGATCAATGCAAGCCTGTAAGCAGATGGTCTGAAGTGCATTCATATTACACAAGGGGTTTGAGAGGATGTTTAGTCGGACAATAGGTGAGAGCCAGGGTTATAACCATGTTTGACAGACAGCTTTATAAGAAGTCCTAGCCAGAGAAAGGTGTGGATATGCTTTAGCGAGATGTGCTTTAAATGTTTGGCAAATTAATTTCTACTGATTACTGTTTATTTGGTGTAATCAGAAGTGTGCCTGTTCTTGCCTGAGGCTGGTAAGGAGTTTAAAAGCATTATTAGTGTAAGCTTAACAACACTTTCATCAGATACATAAATATTATCCTGTTTTCATGGATAAAAAGCTCTCAGTACTGGCTGAACACTGTTCCCATTGATTTCATTATGCCAGAAGTGAGGCTTTTTGGAAACTGCATCCCAAATGATTTATCATAGCTCTCCCAAGATTTACAGATCTCATGACTGCTTAAGAACCCTATTGGGCAAGTTGGTAAGCATCTTCAGAGGTTTTGCAAGTTTGATTTCCTTGGCAAAACAAGGATGTTTACTTATTATCTTCAAATTTAATTGTTGGCTCTTCATAGCTTCGTGCTTCCATTGCATCTCCTGTTCTTGCCAGTGTAACGGTTGGTGTGCAGCTCCTCAAATTGTCTGCAGTAAAAGGTGCTGAGTGCTAGGTTTGATAAACTGTCAGCACTGCAGAAGGTACTGCCTGAGATTTTAAAAGGCTGATATTTGTTCCAAATGCAAATTTGTACAAAACAGGCCTTATTCTCCTGAGCACAACTCTGCAAATCTCCTCCCAGGCACATGCTCAGATGGTGCTTAGGGAAGGCGGGGATGTTTCTTATGGAGCATGCTAATTATGAAACAGATTTTATCAGCCATCTCTGCAAATTGGCCTCAAAATTGCCAGAACCCCAAAGTAGCATTAAAACTGCCTTGTAACAGCAATAATGAATGAGCTTCAGTGCAGCAGGCAAGTGTGTAACATTCTGAGACATGCTGAGTGCTTGGGACTTTGTGGAATCTGGTCCTAATAGTGGGGTTTTTCCTCCATAGCACATCTCAAAAATAAAGATGATGGACAGAGGCTTGGTGGCATTTCTGTGTAAGAGCCAGTAGGCAATTTAAAGGGCCTCAGCTATTGCCACCACAATCTCTTTAGGTCTTTGCTGAGAAAAGCCATCCTCCAGTTTATGCAAAGTCCTGACACTCATGAAAAAAAAATGCTCTGCATATTTCTTTTTTCTTTTAAAACATTAGTTCTTTTTAAATGGTCATGAGCTGCCATGGAGGAGCTGCTTTAATGTTTTGCTGTAGAGTCAAAGTCTTCCTTTAGGCTTGAAACAGGCATAGACTGGTGCTCAGCTGTGCCGTAGGCACGGAGGAATGTTGCTTTTGTTCTGATTACCCTCCCCATAAATAACAAACAATTATTTATGTAGTATAAAATACTGCCCTATTTTTACAGCCGAAGATAAATAGCATTTCCAGAAGTTCTCATTGTTGCTTCTCTCAGTGTGCCTCCGCACATCAGTAATCTGAGTGCTGTAGTTCAGATTTTAAGGCAGGGTGAGGAGTGCCTTGGAATGAAGGTACACAGCCCACTTCAAACACTTGAGCACAGCTCTGACCGGGAAGGAGGTGCCAAAGGGCGTCTCTGCAGTTCTTCTGTGGGCCAAGGGCTGCAGATGGAACTGTACTGCTCCATGTTGTGCTGTGATGTGGAGACCAGGTCAGCCTCCTTTTACTTCATGTAGACGTATTTTTTTAGACAGTGTCTGCCTAGCTTGAGTGGAGGGTCTCTCTCGGGCTGCTTTCTCTGCATCGCAGCCTTTCCCTTTTGTGAACAGGAGTTACAACGGGGACGCCTGGACTATTTCCAGGCTCTGGCAGTGGCTAGAAGGGGGTTAGCGTGTGTTTTCTTTGCCTTTGGTGCTGAAAGAGGCCGGTATGCATTGTCCTGAAGATTACTGCCTGACCCAGAAAGGGTAGCAAAGTGTTTTAGAGAGTAGAGTTTTCTATCAAAAGATTAGCCATAAACATCAGAACTTACCTCTTTGGCACGTGGCCTTTTACTGGGAGAAGGGTGATCTCTCCTTGGCTTTCCTGGTTAACTCATTTCAGACCAACTCATCCTGCTGGTTTCACTACAGGAAGGGGATGTCAGCAGTAAACCACGGCCTTTCTGAACCTCTATTTAAAGAGCAGAGGTTTGCCAAAGCTGCTTGGTCAGCCTCCCTGCCCATCCTCTCTGCTGCCTGCCTCTGAACCTGGAGTCAGAGATGAGCCGGGATGATCCCACGGACTTCCGCCTCGGCTGCTGTGGCTCTCCCACCTCCAGTTTCTGTGGAATGTTCAAACCAGGCCATGTATGGTTTGAATTTAGGTCTATTTTAGTATCAAAATGCCCATTTAGAGCTGTAATTTACTGCTGTCTTCCTAGAACAGTAGATAATGTTTGCTACCAACTACTTCCTCTCCATCAGAATAAAATGCTTTTTAAGTAGGGATAGGGTGGAGTATTTTTTGGTGTTTTGGAGATGCTGGTTTAAGCCTTTTTTTCTTTCCAATATCTCTTTAGAGGAGGAGGAAAAATCTCATGTTCATTTGCTTGCCACATGTTGGGTTTTTGGTTTGGGGGGCGGGGGGTGTTTGTCACTTGAATTCCAGACTAAATTTACTTTATAGTGCCAAACCATATTGATGGTTTCAACCGTCAATAACTTCTGTAGCTAGGCAAACTGAAAACTTGCTGGAAATTCTGTTGCTACTTGCAAAACTATATGTATGCATAATACAGATATGCATGCAAAATTATGTTTAATATATGTGTGTGTATTCATGTTTATAAATACATATATGCACACACACATGTGATGCAGGTATCATTCAAATTTCTTTCTCCGGTTGGCACCAATTCACTGCCACTCCCTGAAAATGGTATGTTTTTAATAAATTTGCCATTTCCTTTGTCATTTTGCTAAGAAAATGGATAGACTATAGAGCCAGGCAGGCTTTCTTCTCCAGATTTGTTAACATAAACTTTATAGAAAGAAAAATATTTTAACATAAGTTTAAAATTCCCTGTTTCACACAACTCTAGACTCTTGAAATAGGCAGAATTTCACTTTATCTTCTCAGATGCCCTTTCTCAAACAGCTCTTGCAGAATGCTTCTCCATTGCACCTGTGTGAACTGGGGCCAGGTGGGAAGAACAACAATAACTCTTTTTTTTTTTCTTTTCTTTTCTTTTCTTTTCTTTTCTTTTCTTTTCTTTTCTTCTGTCTAATCTATCCAGGTTGCACCCATTACCCTGCATCTTTGGGGAATGGTAATGAATTCTGTGGCTCTCCTACTGTTTCACAGTGTGACCTTCAGTTCGTTTCTGTGTCTAGACAGAAAAAATCTAGACCTTATTTTCCTCTTGGGATTTCTGTGAGCCTTCAAGTCTGTTTTGAGCTCCTGGATGCAAAAGGAGGACAGTGTTTAACCCGTAGCCAGGTGGCTGCTGTGGATCTGATCATCTTTTGCTCTTCTCTTGCACAACAGGAGTTTAACAGGGTACCCGTTTAATATGTGACATCAAAGTGCATTAGCAGCGTGCATTTGCAGCTTTGTCAAACTGGTAATGAAAGAACTGGCAGGTCATTCTGAAAGCACATGGTAAAACCCTAAGGAAAAGCATTTAATCTAATTTTGCCCATTGTTCCTAATTGTCTATGCTTGGAATGAGATGATCATTCTAAATAGGCATCAGTTCTAGTGTGGATTTTCTCAACGCTCTTTCTTTTCTTTCCTTTTTTTATGGCTAACTCTTTCCACTGCAGACAGGGCAACTCCCCTTCCCTAAGAGGAGCTGTTAAAGCACTGAAACAGTGCTTCAGATCCTGTGCCCTGTGATATGTCGCTGTTGAGCAGTGAGTTCTCCCTACCTCAGTCAGCTAAGGTAAATTGATCTCTGTGCATCGCTAGCTGGGGATATGCCAGTCCTGAAATGTCACATTTAATTAATAAATTACTTCAGGAAAGGATTGCAAGAAAGAGTTGAAGTCTGGGAAGGCATGCCTTCTAAAGAAAGACTAAAGGCAGCCCATTAGAGAGAAAGCAGACAAGTAAAAGGGATCATGGTCTACAAACAGCTAAACAAGAGAGTCATTTCTGGCAGGGTAGATAGCTCTTCACAGCAACAGAAAAAGGCAGAACAAGATTCAGTGCTTAGAAGTGGAAACAAAGCTCACTTGGATATAGAGACCTGTTGAATTCTTCATTACTTACAGCCTTTAAATCAAGACAGGATCAATTTATAAACTGGGATATGTGGACTTGATGCAGATGTTCTTAGCCAGCTTCTTTCACAAGTTTTATGCAGGGGACAATTACTTTTTTCTGCTTCTAAATGTGTATTATAAAATTAAGGTCATTCCACAGGATGGGGGTTTGTTGGGTTTTTTTCTTTTTTAATCTTTCATCCCCTTCCATGGTTCGGGCTCTGTTTTCTGTGAGCTCTGGTCCCTTAATGGGGAAGTAATTTATATCTTTCACTGATCCTGTGTAGGCAGACTGATTCTGCATGACCTGGCTGAGGGTGTCATGTCCTATTAGAGGAGTGGAGACCAAACTACAATATCTTGGCTATGGAAAATTTTCCTAATGTGTCTTTGTCACTTTTCACAAGTGGAATTGCAAATTTTTGAGAAAAATATAAAGTGGCTAGAGATGGAATGGGAGGGAGGATGTATGACCTTTCATACTGATGTGAATTGCTTATGGTTTAGGAAACAAAATGATATCTTTATTATGGAAAAAATGCAATATCCCAGGCTACAGCAAAGTCCTCGTTTGGAAGGCTGGTGGTGCTGAGCAGGTTATGTGCTGCAGGCAACCTCAAACTTCGCTCTCCCCATCAGCCGAGCAAAATACAGGCTGAGGAGCAATAGCAAAGTGTCTCGTGGGCAAAGCTGTTAGTCAAACTCACGCATTCAGTGCTGCTGAGAGGAGTGCAGACCGGACAGAGCTTCCTTCCCTCAACACCTCCCATCAGGAGTACTAGAAAGCCAGGAAGGGTAGCTGAGCTCCCCAGTTGCTTGAGCCACCCGTGGACCGGACAGTGGCTGTGTCTGCCACCGACATCTGGGGAGCTTGTTTACTTTGTCCTGACCTGGGTATAAACTGAGCAGTACAAGACAGCTGGACAGGTTCCTACTTCAGTTTCCTTACGTATTTTTTTTTTCTTTCCCCTTCTTCTTTGCAGTATGTGGTCATTCCAACACGCCGTGCAACCGCAGTGGCCTTGCAGAGTTTCACTTCACACCTCCTGGGAGATGCTGGCAGTCCTTATCTGATTGGATTTGTAAGTGCTCACAGCAGGTTTTGGCAGGGTTGCGTGCCCATGTTTGTTTTTGTTTACTAACTGCTTATCTAAAATGCCAAGTTAAACCATGCTAGGGAAGGAAGGCCTGTATTTATCAGCAGAATGGGAAGCGGTGCAGTGCAATGCAACTTTTTTACGTGCTTATGTTATCGGTGGGCTCCAATTCAAACCTGGAAGGACCACTTGGGCACGAGAAGTGAGCTTCTAAATCTTTTTAGCCTAGGGCACTTGTAAAGCTTATAGACAGCCCTGTAAAGGGAGAGCAGTTACTTCTGTGGTGTGGACATAGGTCCATTAGAAATTAGATTGGAACAGAGTCGTGTGTGCGTGTTTAACTGTTAATCTGGTCTCAGAAACCAAATATCTATTTATGGGTAGCAACATGCAGCTGTTCTGACCTGCTGATATTTTGAACTTGCCTTGTATGATAATAAATGATGGTGTAAAATCCATGGCGGGATGGGTGTGTATGTTTTGGGGGTTTTATTAGTATTCCTTTCTGGTGTGTATGCTTTGGTTTTTTATTAGTGGTATTCCTTTCTATTACTGTTGCAGTTGTTGGCCTTGGTCTGACTGGAGATCTCCCTTATTATGCCACCATTATCCTAGTGCAGAGCAAAACAAAAGACCCTGCTCCAAAACTTGGCAATCAGAGAACATCACAGTTGAAAATATAAGGCCTGGGAAATTTAATGAGGAAAAGAAATCTAGATATACTGGGGTAATTTCTTTCCCTTGCACCCTTCTGTAGTTTGATGCATTAAGTTTCAGAGAACACAGATCACCATTTATAAAATCTAGTAGCTTCCATGTAAAGCCCTAAGTGGCACTGCTCATGTTGTGTTGAAGGCGCTGCAGTTTTCCAGTGATGTCACTGGGATCTTCGCTAGTCCCATCACCCGAGAGACAGAACTCTGATGTGCTCTTCCAGCTTGGTACTGCTGTGTGACACAGCTGCTGGGTGCTGTGGACTTTTTTTTTTTTTTTAAACCGTCATTTCTTAGCTATTCATCCCATAGACACTGGTGTGTGTATCTATACATATTTATTTATATATATTTAATTTTGTGTATATAGATTTAAATATACATAAATATTTACTTTCGAATGCCAGCTCCCAAAAATGACATAGTTGCTCTGTAGCCCTCTGAAGCATACATGAAGAGACAGATACAGATCAGGCTGAATGGACCAAAGAAATGAGAAGTGTCTCAAGAGAATAAATATGTACAATTTGGCTTACTCTTTATTTACTTCAATGTTCTGGGCACCCAGGGAGAAATCTTACTTTAGAAATTATCTGAAAGTGGCAAGAACAAAGGAATCACTGGAAGAGACTGCTTTGTGCAGGGCAGGCGACATGGGGAATGTCAAGTAGGAGAACGAAATAAGCAGGCCGGCGTGCTTTGAAGGCAGGCGCCAGTGATGAGAGGCAGGGTCTGAGATGCAGGCAAGGCTGTCTCAGGTGACTCTGCTGCATGTTCATTCTTTTTCTTACGTAAGAGGGATGTCCGGGAGGAATGGCGAGGACCCTGAATGACTGCAATTAATCTTGAAAGTTGCCTAGGGCTCTTTAGTGTCACAGATTAAAAAAAAGGACTTTGGTTGTAGAAAATAATGTGCCTTGCCCTTCTGGTATTCAGAGATCAAGCAAGTTGTGAGTTATTTAAGGCTGCCTGCCTGAAATATGCTCAACCCCAATTTAATAGCTGCCTTAGGCTTTCTTTAGACTGGGAAAACATTAGTTATGATTTTGAATTACTCTTTTCTAATGCTGTACTTGTTGGGCAGTTCTCATTTGGGAGGAGACTGCTCAAGTACAAGGCTCTGTGGCAGGAGAGCAGGAGTGAAGCACTCATGTCATGGAAGGCACCAGCATTCATTTCTGTAGCCTCTGGCCTGGCTTGGCTGACTCATGCTCCCTGTGCTACCATGACTTAAAGGTCAGCTGCTTCACATAACGCAGAAAAACAAATACTATTTAAAGTGAAAGGACAAACAGCCAACTTCTCCATCAGAGCTAGGACAAGCAATCAACTGGATTGTTAAAAACTGCACGTGTTTGTCATTGGAATTGTCCAGCTGCGTTGTAGGATGGAGACCTTCGTGCAGGATTGAAATCTCACTTGGGCAGGTTACAGAAGTGGCTTGGATTATGACTAGGATTTTCAAGGTAGTCTATGGGAGCTAAGCAACCTATTCCTGTTGGCTTTAAGGGAAATTTGGGAACCCAGTTCCCATAGTCCTTCTGCAAATCCCCAGCCTGAGGACATCAGCTCACACTGCTGTTACTCCAGAGTTACCACGAAGCAGACCAAGAGCAGGGTGTAGGTCTTGAAAGAGAGAGGCAGAAGGCAGGATAAATCAAATGAACTGCAGTGACAGGTATGCTCAGAATGGGTGAAACTCAGCCTCCTGATCACTCAGGGTTCATCTGAGATCCTGAAGATCTGCCATTTCTTCTGACTGCTTACAAAATCCGCCTGAAGCTCCCTCACTAAATGAGCAGTGTTTTGATCAAATATGGCTGGAATCTTACATAGTTTTGGTGAGCTCGTAGTGAGATTCCCTCTAGCAGTGCTCTTAATAAAGAAATCAGATACTGGTGTCCTTGTAGGACTAAGCTGTCGCAGGCAGTTGTCTCTGTTTGCTGGATACCAATAAATGTTGTATTGATCTTATAATCCTCATGTGGAACGTAACATGTGCGCTTAACAGCTGCAGCCTCACGTGTGCGGTTGCTCCCTTGCTCTGTGGTGTGCCGTAAGAGTTGAAGGTCAGACTCAGATTCTTCTGTAACGTCCCGCAGTTCCTTACAATCACCCAAAGCACTAAATATACATTAGTATTTAAAAGCTAAGTGGAAGGAAGCATGTATGTATGGTTATTTTTCATGTCTCTTTAAATATTGATAACTTTTATTATGGTAAAAAGGCTTAAGATTGACTTACAAAGAAGTTATGCAAATGCAGTTTTAGGGTGGCAGCTGTAATTTGTGTAAGGTTTTACTGCCTGCCAAGCACTGAGATCAATTACTATAAATCAGTGCTGCCTGTTCATTCACAAATAAGAACAGGCATTGCTGCGGTATTTCATTAGATGAGACAGTTTTTATTCCTAGATAACGGTAACTTTTTCAGGACCTTTGTGATAACCTGCAGAATTTAAATAATTCCTGTGTAACAACTTGGAGTATAACTGAATGCTTTATTCTTGAGGTAGTCAGTGAGAAATTTCACCCGTTCAGTGCATTACACCCAAATATCTCTAGTACTTTTCCCTCTGTGAAAGGCCCCACTATGCAGACACAGTTGCTGAAGCACAGAACAGTTAAGAGAAATACCCCAAATCCCACCACTCATGTTGAGTATCAGAGAAAGGTCTTCTAACTGCTCTTCCTGTGCCCTAATACCTAGACAGCATTTCAGACTCCCAAGAGCTGAGTGGAGGTAGCTAGCAGCAGGATGTGAAATACAGTTAACTCTTCTCAGGCTGCATCATAGCTCCAGCTCTTTGTATTACTAATTCTGGTTATATCTTTGTTGCCCTTTAAAATTAAATAACGGTAAGAAGTGCCAGTGAGTCTGCACTTCTGTGTTCATCTGTGCACGTGCATGCATGAACCTGTCTTCCCTACTCAGGGTTTACATTGTTCCTTCACACAAACAGCCGTCTCCCTCCGCTCGCTGACGTACTCTTTTGCTTGAGGAAAAGCAAGTACAGGCAGTGATTTTTTTCTTTTGGGGCTGTGCCTTGGTACTTTTTCTTTCCTTCCTCTGAGTCTGTCATTTGCTTCCTATCTGAGCACAGCAGGGCTTTCCTCTTCCATCCTTGCCTTGCATCTAGCCCTGGCTGTGGTGAGAAACGGGCACCTACTGCAGGCTTTGCTCTCTCTGTGTGTGCCAGGGAAATTGCTGTTGTGGGCACACGCTGTCCTTGCTGCTCTGGTGCTGTTGGCTCTCCTGTTAGCTGTCTGCTTTATTAAATTCTTTCTCATCTGCCCTGTGCAACCGTCCATCAAGTCTAGGGATTGAAACCTGTCTGTACCTGCTTGTCACCTGGCAACATCAGTGTGTGAGGATGGCGTTTTAAAGTGCCAGAGATCAGCTCTCCTCCACCAGCACCTTTTGATGGGCTAAAAGCTACTCCCTGTACTCCACTGGTGGTGGTTCCCACCTGCCCTGACCTCCTTGGCTGCTGCTCCTTCAGTTCTCCCTGAGGGACACAACCTCCAGCCACTCCAGCCAAGCAGCGTCAGGACACTATGCCACAGTCTGGCAACTAGGCTCTGTGAGAGGGGGGACCCCGATCACTCATCTGCGCGCGGAGGGTCGTGCAAAAGCTCTCCCCCCCCATCTGTCCATCTCTAATTATGCAAACGGCAGCATTACCCGAATTGCTGGGTCTCTGACACCTTCCCCTTGGCAGACCCCGTGACTGAACGCCGTGTCGGTTTGGGGTGCCCAGGCACGCTGGTTCACCTGGCAGCAGCGATCACGAGTGTCTGAACGGGCACCTTCTCTTTGAACAGTCTCCTTTCGAAAAAGAGGTCTGAGTGTGAGTGACCTTGTAATTAAATGTAAGCAAATCTGAGCTGTTCTGTTTTGAAGGGGTTTTGTGCCGCTCCTAGTATTACCTGGAAAGATTTTAAGAATAAGTCTATCATTTTTTGCCCTTCCCCAACTTTCTTATGTGAGTAGGTTGATAAAGTAGATCTAATGAGCTACTTAAACAGCAAGAATGCTAATGACCTTCCTTTAGCAAGTAGTTAGCAGAACAGTGTTAATTATCACTGGTGCAGAGTATCAGGGAAGGCAGATCAGCAACTCAGGGAAAACTGTAGTAAATGCAGCAGTTAAGATACTACTTTAATGAAAGTTATAACCGGAGGTGTAGATTTCACAGCCTTCTTGTCCCAGTTTGAGACAGCCTTTTTGTTGATTTGGTTTCAAAGGTGTTTACCCATCCAAGTAAATATATATATGTATAGAAAGTAGTTCTATATGTAAAGACTTGCCTGCCTGAGGAAGTGGAATTCATGTATTATGGTTTAAAATTCATATTTTATGGTTTAAAATGCTATGGCTACTTCAGAGTAGATCTGTGGACATGCTTACTCTGGAATAACATTTTTTCCAGTTTAGTTTGCTAGATTAAAACAGGCCACAGCCTGCTGGGGCTCAAATCCACTGCTGTCTGACTTAAAAGCAGGGTGGTGGAATAAAGTGGATGGTTGCGATGTGATGCTGCAGTCTGGGTGTTTTGTCCCTGACCTGTGCAGCCATTCCTCAAACGTGGCCCATTATGTGACTGTCTCTTCTGCCAAAGCAGGGTGTGAAATGAACTTGAGTTCAAAAAGGCAAGCATATCCTGTAACAAAAATGTGCAAATTATTCTCCTAGCATCACTCTCTGTTTTATGGACTATCAGGAGATATTCCACTGCTGTTGCAGGATTAAGGATGGAACGGAGGTCTCTGTCTTGTTGCCTTTTGCAGCATGTTACATGTTCTAATATATATAGTATATATGAGTGTGTATAGGCAGCATCTCCCATCACCTGATGGAGATAGTGGTGAAATGTGATACACATTTATGTTTTTTATTGTTTTTTCTTTACCATGTGCCAGCTGCTTGACTGGTGTTCTGTAGGGCTAACGGTATCACTCCTCCTGTGGAGATCTTCCCCCACATTCGTGCTTGCATATGACCCAGATTGTGGTGGGTAAAATGGGACTTGCCCTTGCAGTCCAACATCTGATGTACATGTGTCAGGGAAATACTGTGAGAGCCCCCAGCCCCTCAGCCTTATTATCTGTTTCTTCAAGCAGTAACTTTAAGTTGAGGATTTCTCTGGTCCTGGCTGAGCTGAGTAATTAAAAGCCTTTCTCATAGTGCACGGAAAGGCCAAATCTTTGACATGGCTGTCAGCTGCAAGAAAAGGGGAGAAATAAGCACCTGGAGACCAATCCACATAGGATTTATCTCCTCATTGCAACGACCTAACAAGCTTCCCCCTTCTGATGACTCAGCAACAGACAAGATTTAAATCTGCCCTAAAAAACCAAATGACTTCCCATATATAAAACGCTCTTTGCCAAGGGTTCACAGCCTGTTCTGGTTTTTTTTCCAGAGCTGCTGTGCACCTGTCATTTCCCATGACTTTGGTTAGAAGTGCAGGTTCTCAGTATTTTTGATAAACGGACGTTTAAAGTATGTAAAAGTATCTTATTAAAGAAAGCCCAGAAATCCAGAGCTATCGTTGTTTCACTCAAGTATTTCAAGCTCTGTCCCAGCTGCTGTGTCACTCCTGCGCACTAAAAATCTCATTAAGTAAGTGGCTTCTTTCTCTGAGCTGCCAAGGACCCTGTACACTCCCAATACGGACACAGAGTTTTCATGGTGCTGAGCACCTTTCAGAACGAGGTGTCCAATTTCTGCAACATGGGGGAATGACTTCCTTCTCCGGGGATATACCACCAGGGAAAGGGACCTGTGCTGCAAGGAGAGATGGGGGACAGGGATGCTGCTAAAGGGTGTGCTCCCAAACTGTGCTCCTGTGCCACATGTAAGTGGGCACCCCCCATCCCTACACATTTAAGTACCTCTGCCCCATCACGTAGCCGTGTTCCTCAATTCCACATTCCCCATGGTACAAGGCATCTCCTGCTGGGACAGGAGAAAGTCCAGTGTTCACTTAGAAAATCCCTGGGCAGGCCAGACCTGGAGAGAAAGGCAGGTAATGACATGAAGGAAATAGACTTTCAGCCCTCTCCAGGGCAAATGCTGTCTGGAAGCAAATGTTGCTCTAACACCGAGACACGTACAAAGTCCATTTGCTAGCACTGCAAGCAGAACCCTTGATTGAGTCTTTTAAATTACTGCAGCCTTTTCAAGGAAGCACCACTTGTTTAACACAGCCTGGTGATCCTGGGAGGGGGTACAAGGGCATAAACAGATGAGCCTGCCCCAGGGGAGGAATCCTTGCTATGGGTATTGCTGGGGCAAACTCAGGTACCACGCACTAATGCAGGATATTGATATTGTCACCAGCCAAGTATTAAATTTGTTTGCCATCTCAAAAGGACACAATTAAGATTAACAGGACGTTTCGCTTTTTTTTTGCTCCAACATCCAAACACGCCAAGGTTAAAATTGAAATAACTCTTAGACTGTAATTGCTTTTACCTTTCTGCAGTTTTCTGAACGAATATCATAAAATAGTCAGGTTTACTTCATCTTTTTCTCATGCCATTTAGCACAGTATAAATGCTTGTGCTCCCCCACAGGCCCAGAAAATTGTTTACTTTTACTTTATAAAATCCCTTATTTTTGGTTTCCAGTCTTCATTTGCATTCATATTAGATTTAAAAAAAAAAAAAAAATCACAGAAACCTTTCACATGCATCTCTGAATTCAGAGTGGGTGAACCCCAAACCACTGTGGGGTTACAGGGAATACTGTGTTAAGGAACTGTACTGAAGAGAGGAGCCAGGGAGACCCTGGCTTGTATCAAATTTGTAATCATGAAAATCAGGTATTTGTGCCAGATACTGCAGTGGAAATATCCTTTTATGTAGCAAGATTTGTGCCCAAGAGGCAATGTCAGAAATTTAGAAAACCAAGCAATTGCAGAGGAATTGAGATGTTCGACTCAGCAATGAGACAGAGTAGATGAAATGATGATTTCAAAGATGTTACCATTACACTGTCTAATTAGTAAATCTGTTTAATTTAACCGCTCATGGTGTTCAGGAGGGACAGGAACACAGAAGCAAGCCATCTTTCTAGGGCTTCAGCCCACCTGAGCTTTTATTACATCAATAGTCTGTCCAGCGTTCAAAAACACACAGCACATGCTTCCCAAGAAAGGTAATGATGTTTCCCTTTTTCCTTCATTGTCTTCTGCGCTCAGATTGAGACACAAACAGAGATTTTGGGGTTTTGGATCATGCCCGCTGCAGCTGTACTGTTCGTTCTCCGGAAAGTGGGCATTTTTTCTAGCTGGACTCCATCCAGTTGGCTGCCACCGGCTGAATACATGCCATTTGTATTCTGTTGTAAAAATGCCATGAGCTGAAGTTTATTTAGCAAAGTCATTCCTCTTGGTCTGAGATCTGTTACACAGTGAGGGAAAAGAAGACGTGAACTTTCATAGTTAGGATGTTATCACAGACTTTTGATTAGACTGCAAAGCAGCAGCATTATTGATTTTCCACCCCCACGTTTTGGGTAAATGTTTTGAAGTTTTTTGCCACCTACCAATTGGCAGAACAAAGAAAGGAATCCCACACGTGACTCCATGCTGAAGAACTGGCACTGACTGTGCATGCAACTCCCACTTTTTATTAATCATGATAGAGAGAAGACACCAAAGATGATGCTAGATTGGGTCTTGCCAAATCACAGACAGACAACTCAGGATGCTATCATTGCAGGGAGTTTGGAAAGCCAAAAATGGGCAATACAGAGCAGACCATTTGGCAAACAGTATGTTGTTCTTGGAGCCCAAGTCTGTAATTATGTCCTGTGTCCTCTTGAGAGGAGATGCCAAAGTTCCAGTCTTAGCAGGTGGCTTGTAACTGAGTGGAACAAAACAACAGGGAGTAGTGACTGTTAAGTTAACAGCAAAAACATATATGTGGGCCCTGATAAAGTTCTAGAGTTAAGAGATGCAGACGTGGGTGAGGGGATTATATGAAACCTAGATGAGAAAGCCCGGCTGGCTTGGTGGGAAGAATTATACCTTGGATGGGAGGAAACACTGCTTTTTCTAAAATGTGCACTTACAGAATATGTTGGGGTAAAAATGAAAAAGGTAGCAGATTCAATATTAACATGATTTGGTGGTGTAAAAGGTCAACACGATGCCTTAGAAGGGAAGGTGTGGGGCAAGCTGCACTGGGAGTTTTATTTGTTGGGAGACTTTACGTTTTCAAAGCTGGTTTTAGCCTAGACTGTCACGTCATCCATAAGAGAAAGCAATCGGGAGCGCGTGCTTGGTTTTTCATCCTCTACTGCTGATTTATCATGTCAATTTGTTGAGTGATTTATTGTCTGGTCCTTTTGGAGGATAATTGTATCTATTCCCAAAAATGAAAAGTGGTTTAGAATTTCTAAATTTCTATTTTAGAATAGCCTCAATTCTGGCTATTGCACACAAAGGGGCTGATTCAGTGCCAAATTTTGGTTCATAATGAAGAGTAAGGGAAATGTTGGGAATTAAGGTGTCTGGATACAAGAGGTAATAAATTACCAGCTGATGTCCCTGTCTTCTGGGTGCAGTGCATGTTCTGCTAATTTCCTGTGGGTGCATTCTTTTCACATTCAAGTCTCATTGCTATTTTTTAAGAACTTTCTCAGACTAATAGCCACTGTTATTTGCCTTCAGTCTAAGGACTTTTTTAGCCATCATTTCTCGCATAAGACTTGTCCATAACACTCTTGTTTTTCCTTGTGTGTGTTATACACTGTGAATAAAGTTCTCTCTGAGAGGACAGGAACACTTCCTTAGCTATATTCCAAGCACTGAAATTTTCTCCTCCTCCTTTCTAGGGCAGGGAATAAAACAGAGAAGTCTGGCTAAAAACCTTCAATTCTTTCTGTAGATACACTCTTCCAGTGTTTATTCACTCCTCTCTACTTGAGAATGCTCCACCCTGAAAGACAGTCCTCTGCTCTTCTGTGTGCAGTGGTTTCACCTCCAGCATCAGGCTGGCCGCTCCTCCTTTCCTTCATTCTAGCAGGAGCCAGGCTGAGCTGCAAGACGGATGTTAGGGCACTGAGACCACCAGTGCTCCAGAGTCTCCCTGCTAAAGCACACTCTGCGACCTGTTCATTTGAGTCCCCACGAGTGTCGTCCTTCTGTGACCTTCTGTTGTGCTTGGCCTCTGCTGAGGCATCTCTTCACACACGTTTACCTTCCAGGTCGCTATACGCTGGCTGCAGGGCTGTGAATTGGTGATTTCTCCTGCGTGTGACATTTCCTCACTTGATTGTCAAGATTTAAGCCTTGAATGTCAGATTTTGCTTGTAGTTTGTGTCTGCCGCCACCTTTTTCATTAGCAGTAATGTAGCAGTTTAGAAGTTGCTGCACAAGCTTTGACTGTTTCTGGAACCGATTTGCGTGTGTGCACAGCAGTAGGATTTTATGCTGCAAATTCCCTGCAGTCTTTTGGTATAAGCCAGTATTTCTGCCCAACAAACACAGATAAAAACAGAACTGGACGTTTAAATACCCAATGCCTTGAGACTCACCCCTACTGCTGCTACCATTCTGTTGGATTTATGGAGAGTGAAGTTGTTTGCTGGACACTAAATATGAAAATGTGATTGTTTTAGCTACAGACAGTCATTAAATATTACTGAGTTTTAGCAAAAGCTTTTCATAATGAACTAAATACTGCCATTGCATGTCACTGCTCCTTCATGTAAGTGCAAACTTGTGTTCACTTTCATATAATTATGCTTTTTGGCTGTCAGAAGATGCAGGTTGCCTTAGCCCATAAACTCGGTGGTGCGCGGTTCTTCGGTGTGAGCGCAGCCGCTATGCAACAGACCTTGTCTCAGCCTGGGGGGCACAGTCACATCTTGCACACAATTACACAAAGTGCAGCAAGCTTAGGAGGTTAGAAGAGGGAATGAGGCCCATACCTCAGACATAGGGATAAAAAAAAAACATGTTCAAGTTCTATTTCTGAAAATCAGATGGGATCTCTGTTTTTTTGTTCTGTGAAAAACATTTCCCCCTTCCCACTCAATACACAGAAATGGAATTTAATACCTGCTTTTGCTGAAAGGTTGGTAAGGTGTAGGAGTAAGCAGGACTTGATAGAAATTGCAGAAGATGGATCACTCCCTCACCCACCGAGCAACGCTGGTGTGGTCCTGCCGGCACCCCAGGAGGCTTGGTCAGTACAGCAAGGTTAGACACCCACGGATGCAGTCACTGCAGCAGCCAGGGAGAAGCTGGAGAGGGCTGTGGGAAGAATAATAGATGAGGCCAGAAGAGCGACAGGGAGAGGAGAACCCCTGCCAAGCTGCTCACAGCAGAAGTTGCCCAGGCTCCAGAGTGGCATGTGGAAGGCTGAAGCATGCAAGGGACATTCAGCTTTTACTGAGCACACTGTTCCATTTTAAACCTCATGCACATGTTCAGTGGGTAGTTGTTTAGGGGATCGTGTTCCTTCACCATGATTGTGTCTCTTTTTCATCTAAGTGACTAATTTTTTTGCCCATCTCTCCTAGATCTCAGACCTGATACGACAAAGCACAAAGGAGTCCCCAGTCTGGGAGTTCCTCAGCTTGGGGTATGCACTCATGCTCTGCCCGTTTGTCGTTGTCCTAGGAGGGATGTTTTTCCTGGCCACAGCCCTCTTCTTCCTAAGTGACCGAGCCAAAGCTGAACAACAGTGAGTAACCTGGCAATTGCAAATGGGGAGGTACCGCAGCCTGTTTTCTCTCTTGAACGTTATGCTTGTACTGTTCCCGGGGCCTTGGTCCTTCCAGGTAAAGGATGTCGGGTTCTGTGTTAAGAACCTCGGCTCAGCAGAGTGCATGAGGCTGCACGAAGCACAGGGGCTTGGGTCATGCTGGCTGGGCATCCTTTACATGCTTCTGCTCCGGTGGATCTCGGTTGTTGGCCATACGGCCTGGAGGGGAGCACAGTATTTGAGGTCACAGGCCCCTTTTACCCTTGCGTGAGCATGCCACAGCCCAGGCCATCTGTGGTGAGGGTTCGCTGTGTGCTGGAACCGGTGGACTGCTAGGTGAAGAGCAAGAGATACTTTACAGAGCTTGGTGGTCAACGTTGAGCCCACAGTCCCATCTCAGCCCCCTGTGCCCCGCTCACTACCTCCAATACACAGGAATGTCAGGCAAGAAGGAAGAAAGCTGTGTGTGGGGACATACGTGCTCAAGGGTCGCTGTAATAAAGATAGTCTTTCCCAGTCCCTTATTGCAGCTTGTAAAAAAAAAGCTACTGTTTTTCAGTAAAGAAACCGATTCGGACCACCTCACGGTTGGCAACCACAGTAATTCAGAAGACGCTTCCACATGACATACAAACTTCTGGGGTTAGTCTCTTTCTCATAATTGTCAAAAAATAAGAGTATCTGTGTATAATGTCATGCTGAATATGGGGGTAGGTGACTAGTCTGGTGTGGACTATCAGTTGCCTTTGCCTTTCTCCCACTGGGAGAATGGGAGACATGCAGACATACAATGCAGACGTTAACAGCCTGTCGTAATTCTGCAGACAAAGAGAGCAGAGTATACCTTGCTATACCTTAAGGAGAAGGGCCTGGCATATCACTGTCACTAGACATAGTACAACTAGAAGGAAAATACGGTACTTGGAGGTTGATGTAAGTGCATGAACAGTTTGGGAGATACTTTCTGGCTCACTCTATCATATCAGATGGATGCAAGAGATTAGGAAGCAGTGCCACAGATGGTGCTGTGGCCCTGTAAGAGCAGTTCTACCTTCCTTTTACTAACACGCACAAATACCAGAGAAAGGAAAGGTTTTCTGCCTCCTGGTGCCTTCAGATATATGCATTCCCCCTATAATGAGATGTTTAAACATTGGGGAAAAAACAAGACCTCATTATGTATCTTGTAAGGAGGTTAAGTCCTGCACAGTTGAACTTCACTGTGGCTTTGGAGATGTGACATGACTGCTGTGCGCCTGGTTTGTTATCTGCATATAAGGGCTTTAAATTGCAAGAAGTGAAATTGGGAGATTAGATGTTAGGAACAACTTCCTAAGAGAAAAAAGAGGTAAATGCTGCAGCAGATTATTTGGAGAAGACATGAAAGCTGTCCTGTGTTTCTGAAGGCCTCCCTGGCTCGGTCTTGAGGCAGGAAGATGGGAACTGCTCTCTGGCTGCCTTCCAGTCCTATTTCTGTAATTGTGCACATAAGCTGTACATGCAAGTAAAAGTAGTGATCCCTTGGGGACATGGCGAGCTGAACGTAAATTTCTAGGTGCTCAGGGTGGCTTTTTTTGCTGCGAGGAGCCAAAAGTTCTATTTGGTGACAGGGTAGTGATACAGCGCAGCAGATGAAATCCCCCTCGTGTAGCCATAGCGTTAGCCTTTGCTCAGGGCCCCGACCTCTTCTTAGGAAAACTTCTGTGTTTGTCTTCACTGTACTCAGAGGGGAGAGCGCTTGTTCCACGTACTTGTAATTACGGTGGAGGTATGTGTCCCTTTGCACCACGTACTTGTAATTACGGTGGAGGTATGTGTCCCTTTGCACCACGTGTGTTGCCAGCATGGCATGACAGCATCTCAGGTGGTGAAGGAGGATTTCAGTATTCAGGTACGGATGAATTCCAGGTCACTCCCATCTTTACCAGCATGTCTAACCCCACCTGGACCTTTATACTGGGCAATGCACTGTGGTATCCAGCCGGTATCACAGCTCCAGTGGAGTTCTCAAGGAAGAGGGCTTTCTCAGGAGGCACTGCAGGTCACAGGCTGGTTCCTAACTGGTTGACTGTGCTTGGGTGCCAGCGCTGGTGTGTTTTACAGGATTGTTTTACAGTGCACCAAAACACCAGCTTTGCAGTAGTGTTACTGTGGGAGGGAGATCACATCCCACAGCTCTGCTTTCTCCTGCATAAAAGCGTTTATTTCTGTCTGTTGCTGTCTAGCTTGAGCCGATACGGTTGTACTCTGTTCGTGTCCAAAGCATACCAGCTTCCCAGCCAGTCACTGGTCCACTTTTTGAAGAAACATATTCAGGCTTCAGGCCTGGTTTTGTTGCTCTCTCTCTTTCAGCATCCTTCCCTTTCCTGGTCTGTCTGATTCACATTTGTTTATTAATTTTATATTATTCAGCCACGGATCTTTCATGTTACAAACTGGCTCAGATACAGAGGGAGAACAGTTGTCATAAATAATGGTTAACAAAATAATCTCTCTCAAATGACTTCTAGTGCACTGCCTCTGGGATATGCCCACTCCCACGTTAAAAATACCCTGGCATCCTACAGTCAGATTCCTGGAGAAGTGCAGCTTAATTCAAATTTGACACATTACTGAACGGTAAGACAGTATCTTTAATAAGGTTGGCAACTGCGGAGCAAGGCTTCTCTCCCTGCCATGTGCAGTGGTGTCTGTGCTGTCGGTTGGGTCCCGTCTGCCGTTGCTGACAGGTTCAGTGGTCTCCTCAGAAGAATTTATGGGGGAGGATTTGTTTGTTACTAGCTGCATGCTTGCCTGTGAGCGAAAAGACAACAGAGCATTTTGCTATTAGCAGCTTAAAACTCCATGCTGGACTCCAAATCCGACGTCCAGCTCCCACCTATCTGACAGGCCATCTGCACTTGGCATTGCGCACCTTTGGCAAGGATGGCTTTCTGCCTGGCCAGTCCTCCCGTGTATCCTACCTATTACTTGCTGGGTATCGGAGAATTTCTTTTTCAAGATGCCTTGTTTTCCCTCTGCAGTCAGTCATGCTGCTCAGACAACAGGACTTGGACATGTGCTTTGCCAAAAGAAATCAATTAACCTGCAGGAATCACAAACGCTGGTGTCACACGCCAGAGATTAAACCCATTCATCACCAGTAGGGTCAGGGCACGCAGGGCAGATGTCGCAGACCTCTCTAATGAACTAATACGGAAGCGAAGAAGTGTAACGCTGCTCTCTGCAGCTCTGCCTATGGAAATTAAGCTTTCCCTGCTTTAATTTCCATGCTTCTGTGAAAAGTAGTTCAGGGTTTTGTTGCTAGGATTTTTTTGTTTGTTTGTTCTTTTGTGTAATGGTCTCTGGGCTTTTGCTCAGAGATAATTTATTCTTCCAGGCAGGACAGAGTATCAGGATAGCAACCTCTCTTTCCTGTAAAGCTTCCTCCAGTTTCCACCACACTTCCTTTCAAAAACAGAATTTCCAGGCTTTCAGTGCCTCGTGACTTTTTTTACACTACTTTTATCATTGCCACAATTCCTGGCATATTTTGTAGATCACTTTTTTAGCACAGGAATTCCAGTCAGTAAGTCTGCCCCTCTTACAAAAACACTCATGAGAAAAATTTCCTTATACAGCAATTCTTTTTTTTTTTTTTTAAATCACGATTCTTTTATAACTATTTTCATACTGCTTCAGAAGTCTGACAGCTTAAAGAGGCTTTTAGTAAATTTAGGACTAGCAGAGAACACGATACAGTATATCACTGTAATATAAGCCAATCATTTTTGGTGCAATTTTTATAACACAAATTTAATCCCACCCTTCCAAAGTGATGAGAGAAAATGGTTAAGAATGGTTTCTGTAAGAGCTCTTATGCACCAGTAATAATAAATACTTCAGTTCTTTTTTAAGCCACTCAACTACAATTCCTGCTGTGATTTCACTTGACTATACTGTTGCTCCTTTCCTGTTCTGTGCTACTGCAGTGGAGGGTTAAAGCAGTCATATTTTATTTCCAAACGTGACTGCACTCTGTACTGTATTTCTCTTATCTGCTTAATGCAAATTTGTGAGACCCAAGCTATACTTTGAGATCCTCTGGAAGACGTACAGTCTTGCCATGGCAGAGCCCTACAGAAACGGATCAGAAATCTGATGACCTTACTTTTATTCACCAGCTCCGTCACTGATACCTGTCAGCCAGAAGGCAACTTTCAGAGGTCAGGAGTACTTCAGGTACTTCACTCGTTGGAAGTAAAAGCTCAGCACTGCTGAGAATTGTGTCTGTGGTCTGTCTGTGTCCTCTTCCTCACTCATAATGCAGATAACTTGAAAAAACAAAGCTTCACCTTAGAGAGCTGCAGAAGAAATGCCTACACTGGTACTTATTAGAAGCAATGGCTTCACCAGTAATTGGGAAGAACGTGCTCTTTTTATTATGAAAAGGAAAAAAAAAAAATGTCCTTTCCTCAAGCTGTGACAACTTCTGGGTGCCAGGGCATATAAATCACTGTAATGTAATTAGCGGGTAACATGATTCTTTTCTGGGCAGTCAGCGTGAGCGTTAAGCATCTGGAGCTTTGCTGAGCAGCGACCCTCCGGCTCCGCAGCGGCAGGGACCTGTAGGACCACCGATGCCCGGCAGCAGGCACAGGGCGGTTCTGCAGTCCTGTCTCCAACAACGGCCACTCCCGGTTGGTGCTGAGGGAAAACCCAAACTCACCTAGATTTTTCCTGAGAAACACCACCCTGTGCAGGTGTCGGATAGTCTACCCCACAAAGGATTTTTTTTTTTTTTTAAATTTTTTTTTAAATTTAATTCCCTGTTTTTATACCTGGAAGCATGAGGTTTTCTGGTTTTTCCCATATCCTTCCAGAGGTACAGAAAGATGCTCTGGATGGATATCCAAGTTTTATAATTGTTCAGTCCCTCTCTGCATCCTGCATGATATATGCTGGATATTTTCGCCAAAGATACAGCAATGCAGATCAGGCAGCAGGATGCAACTGCAGTGTGTATCCCTGGTGCAGACACGAACAGGAATAAATAGCTGCACTGATGCAGCTGGTCGGAACAAAAGAATTTAAGTATTTAACTAGTTACCACTCAGCACTTCAGAGACCTGTAAGCCTAAATGGTTCACCCATTTGTTTACATGACAAGAATCACATTATTTAAACAGCTCTAGTAGGTTTTTCTTCTTTCCTAAAATTAAAATTAAACATTTAATAAGAAAAAAAATGACTCTTAACACCTTTGATCAGGTGTGGAAACTCTTGCTGAGTAGCAGTGCTGATTAACATTTCATTTTGAATGTGGTGGGTACAAACACTAGAAAGAAAATACTCATTACAGACTAGATAGTGCAAGCCACAAAAAGAACAATCCCTCGTCCATACACCTTTTCTGCTGTCTTAAACATGGCACATCTGCAAATTACATTACAGGAAAAATGAGAATAATCCATTTTCAGACTCTCTCTTCTGCTTCACATCAGGCTTATTTTTAGCCTTTTCTAGAACTAGATATAAAATGATCTCCCAGTTCTCCTATTGCAGCAATTTGAAAGTGTCTGACCTTATTTTTGCTTTGCAGATTCTATTATGTGGGGCAGGGGAAGGACTCGCAGAGTTGTCAACCCTCTTTTTCTCTGATTTTTCTGTGGCAGCAGTTAGAGACAGAAAGGACCCGTCAGATGACCTCATGTTGTTGCCAGCAAAGGATAGAGTCCCCTCCATTAATAGTGTCACAGGTATTAAACTGGCGTGCTAGACTGATAACTGAGCATGTTCCATTCTGGTAGTCTGCATTACTAAAAAGAATATTTCTTCTATGAAATATTTTAAGATGTATTGCAAGGGTTTTTTTAAGGAGGCTGGCCACTTACTTTAGAGAGACGTCTCAGTGTTGCATTGAAGCAGAGTTTGGATTTGAGGATTTCAGGGCCAGCAAGTGGATTTTAACAACTCCCATAAAGGGATATTTGAGGAACAGTTCACTCTCTGCTGATATTCAGCTATTTAGGGGGAATAATATGATTGCTTTGTTTGTTTTTTACTTTACAAAAAAAGACCAATAATTAAACATTTCCTACAGTGATATAAACTCACAATGCTTTTTTAGCCCAGATAAGATGTCCTTGGCCTTTGAAGGCATGTGAATTTACAGCAAAAAGCCAGATTAGGATGCAGAGGATCTGTGATGATGGTAGAAGAGAGGCAAGGAGTGTGTTCTGAATATCCAAGAGTGGCATGATAAAGACGCATAGACTGCAGCTGAGAGTAGGCTATTAGACGGTTTATATGGAATCAAAGAGTTGAGAATACGAAGGGAAGAGGTGGTGAAAATGTAAGTAGTTTTATTATTGGTGGAAAAAGCCTGCTTGTAGAGCTTGTTTTTTCCTGCCCTGTTTACTAGCCATGTTTGTAACTCCATAAATGGAGCTAGCAAATATAAGAATGTAACGGCTTGGGACTGGCTGAATTTTAAATGCTGGTTTGCTTCTTCAGTTGGGAGCTGCTGGTTTCATGCAGATGGAAAATATGGTCTCATATAGACAAAAATACTGATTTGTTCTGTTGCTTTAGTCAACTTGCGGATTTCCTGCAGGTTAGGTAGGAAGATGTCAAAGGTCAGTTTGGTTGTTCACAGACATTTTGAGCTCAATTGTGGTCCTTACACAAAACGCTCATGGCATTTGAAATATGCTGTTCACGTTAATTGTTGGCAGCAGGAGCTTTGCTTAAGTACAGGCAGAAGGATTGAGCCAGCTGGTGTTGGCATAGCTCTTGCTAACTGCAAGCCGCAGAAGAGGCTGCAGGCAGAACTTCGTGGTTCTCCAAGCCCATCAATTCCCCACATATACTGACCTTTTGAGGTTAATCTCCTGTGCCACGGAGAAAGGAAAACAATATTCCTAGACTATTCCTAGCTACTTAAGTGCTGTTCTACAGCAAGAATGGAATTTCTCCATGTGCCTGAAGTTATAGGAAGGCAAAGCTTACTTGTCCAAGAGCAGCGCCAGATCAAGAACTACTTGGAGTCCTACTGCTGTCTTGGCTACCGACTCTGCTGCGACCTTCAAGAATTCAGATGCTGTCCCTAAAATGCTCATCAGCTGTAAAACAGGATTGAAAGCACTTGCCCACAAGGTACAAGGGGCACTTAAATCATATGCTTACAATGGATTAAATATGTCAATTTGCATTGTCATTGCAAAGGACAGTTCTTGGCATGGAGGGACTTTATCACGCAGGAGGATATTTTAAACTCTTGCTAAGACAGTTTCTTTGCTAGGGCTGCCCTGGCAGAGATACGAAATCTGATCAGATTCCACGCAGGTGACTGGAGCACTGAACAGAAGGCAGCCTTCCAAGCCAGAAACCCTTTCTGACAGAAGGAAATAGAAAAAAATCATGAAAAATTCAGCCCTGTTAGTCTGTTTCCTGAAGCCTGTCACGGTCACAGAGCATCTTACAAAGGTATTGACTTTTACCAACAGTAGATGACCTCTTCATGTGGAGAAATCTGCAAGGCAGATTTTCAGCAAGCTGTGACTGTAGGTGTGTTAGAGTAATTTACTTGTAGTTGGGTCCTTGGCCTGAATGGCATCTTTTAGTGAAACAGGGACAAAGCTGTTGGAGTATTACTTCCAGTCCTTTAATAAGGATGTCTTAAGTGTCTTAAGGCTTGATCATTCCTACAGTTGCTGCCAGACCACTACCACGTGCCAGACAGGGCTTGCCCAGGCTGTTACAGCAGAGCAAAACAGAAGGACGGTTCCCCATACCTGGTAGCTTAGAGGTTGGTGAAAAGAGCTGTATCATGCGGCAGTTATTCTGGAGGGTAAGAAGTATGTTTCTAATCAGGTGGCATCAGGAAGTTCTACAGGATTTTCCGTTTAAAGATTTAATTAGATCATACCTGCTTTTTATGTCATGTTTTACCCCCTTTCCCATTCAATCAGGCCAAGAAAAAAGCAAGACCCTCCACTTCCTCCTTCCTCCCTTATTTCAGTGGATATAAGAATATGATGTTGCCCACATCTTGGGTACATGGCACTAAAAATCCCACCACCTTAATTCTGAGCCCATCAATATCTGGCAGAATTACACATACAGGGACAGACTCAGGCACAAAGTTTTGAGGGCTGCAGAGACCCACATCTTCGCTAACTTCAGGAGTCCACATTAGCGTACCACTGCAGAGCAGTAAGGCAGACTTATCTCTGGAGTTCATTTCCATCCAAGTCCTTGATACCCTAATGAGTGCTGTTAACCGCTCGTCTTCACATCTGTTCTGTCACAGCTGCCTGGAAAAAGAGAAGGAAAGGTTATTGATTTTTTCTTTATGCCAGTTTTCTCCTCTGTCAGGATCTGCGAAAGAGGAAAAATAGAAGCTGACCTGTGTTTCTTCCTCTGGAGGCAAATATGCTCAGCACCTAGATTAAATGAACAGATGGAAAATACTAACATAGTCTGCGCAGCTTTAAGGGGCTGTACCGAATAGAGAGAAAGAAATGTATTCGCTGTACATGATTATCATATTCTGTTCGCTAAACCCACTGACGTGCAGGAAGAAAAGGGGATTTAAGCCAATTCATTTCTTTAGCGCAGCTGGCGGAGCACCTGTCATCACCAGCACGAAGCTCCCGCCGTCGGGCTGCCTCCCCGAGAGCGCTGCTGCTCCGTACAGCCTGATCCACCGTTCCTGTCTCCAGAGGGAAGGGCAACTCTATGCCCGTGGCCGCCAGGAGGGCTGCGCACAACCAAGTCCTGTTTGAGCCTTGGTTTGGAGTGCTTCAGATTTACACAAGCCCCAGGCTTCCTCTCTGGGTAGAAATGGGTGAGCACAAGCAGGCAGCAGAGCTAAATTAAGCAATGGTTTCCTACTCCAATGCAAGCTACTCCTATGCCTGATTCTTTGTTAAATTTTGTTAGCATTCTGCTTAGCATCCTTTTCCCGTAGCAAACTGACCTCAGCTTCATCAAACAGAGCCTGTTCCTGGGAGGCTGGATGAACCTGTTATGATGCATCAGGAAGGTCAGCGCATAGACTGTTTTTAGCTGGGCCAGTCCTGTCCCTGTACCACTCACTGGGATCTTTCTAGGTTGATGTATTATTATTGCTCACCTTTTCATGCATCTTCACTTTCAGTCATTGCTTTCAGCCGCAGCATACTAGGAGCCTTTTAAATCAAAGCACTGAGTTTCTGCAGTAATGCATGTTGTTAATCGTGTCTTTTCCCAAAGTTACTGACTTAACTATCAAAATAGCTTGAGTTCAGTTAAAACAGGACATGCTGTCTGGAAGCAATCCTTGATTTGGCTGTTCTTATACCCTGCACAGAAGGTAATAGGCTGTACTAAGGTTTAATGTTCTGCAGCCATTTTTTTAGGGAGGAGATGGAGGCACAAGCACACCTAGCAGTTTGTTCAGCATCCCAGGAGAACTCTGTTGTAGAGTGGGGCATCAAAGCCATCTCCTTCCAACTGCAGGTGAAAACAGCAACTGTACTTAGTTACTGGAGGACAGTAATGGCTAGTACATTTACATTCTGCACTGCTTGATTAAAAACTCTGAATAACGAAGGGCATAAAAGGTACACACTTGAAGTGGGGTCTCCAGCCTGCTGGTTTTGCTCTTCGTAAAGCGTCTGGCAAAAAGGTGGTGCGTTGTTGGGACCAGTATGTTACGCTCACAAGTGTGGTAGAGAGCCAAGCTGAAAGAGAACTCTGCAGTAGATAAGACAGCTGGGTTTGGCTTCTGCAGTGAGCAAAATAATAAGAGAAAGCAGAATAGCCATGGACTTTGATTTGTTTCGGGGGCAGAAATCTTTGCATGAACTCCGTGCCCACATGTGTGGTGCTGTTGGCATGGTGCATTACTAGATAAAACTCGGGGTTTTTTTAATGGAGTTTGACTGATTCAAAGTCCTCAAGGGAAATGTGACAAAATCCCAGTGAAATGCAGCTATAAATCCCTGTGTGCTGAAATACCACTGAGACAAAGCAGTGGGGTCTGCGTAGAGTACGAATGAGGTGTGATAACGGATGAGGGGTGGTTGGTTGTGTTTTTAAGGTGTTTCCTGGTCCTGTGTTACCTGTTTGTATTGCTGGCAGGCCAACTGCAATAAGCTTTATATCCTCTTGAAGCTGACTCTGTTTATGAGGGTGTTGACAGTAGGCAGTCAGTGATGCAAAACCTGAGTGGGATGGTCTGTAAACTTGTGTCCATTTCCCTCTTTTGTTTACTAAAATGTTAATGTGTTTTGGCAATTGGCTTCAGCAAGGATTTCTTTAAGGCAATTGATCCCTGCAGTAACAAGATGGTGGATGAAGCGATCCCTGTATGGGAAACATACCCTTTCCTGACAATTCTCCCTTTCTGAACCACAGCTGGTAAATTAGGAGGCAGTTATTGTGCAGAGAGAGGACTTTCCCTGTGCCTAAGCCCACTTTATGCTCCTCTGCCTTAGGGATCTCTTTCCTCCTTCCAGCTGCAACTACACTTGTCCTCTTGTAAGTCTCAGGGAGACCACACCGACAGCATTTCTTCTACCCTAGGATTTTAACTTACCTGATGGACCTGAGTTTGTGTGCATTTGGAGATCCAGAAATCCAATGTGGAAGGCTGCCCCAGCTCTTCTTCCCCATAACTATTTTGTCGGTTATCTGCAGGAATACAGTGATAACAATAGCATGAGCTAACCTTGTGTGCAAGTAACTTCCTGTGTTTATCAGTCGATAAAATTCACTCTTACATCTGAAAGTCACAGAGGTGTGGAGCTACAAATGATAATCCTCAGCCTCTGTTTTTCTTGCACGGGTTCAGACAGCAACATTAGATTTGAATGCTACTGATGAGTTTCAGTAGCTGGGTTTGCAGAATGCTGCACCTGCCTGGGCTGCTAATCATCGCTGATACACCGGCGGAGTGTGTCATTGGCTCTAATGCTTTGATGCCAAAAAAAAACCCCTTTAACTAGCTGTATTTGAAAAAGAGATTTGTTTTTCATAGATTTAAGGCCATAAAGTCCCATTACCTTTCAAGGATGTCTGTCCATGTAAACATTTCATCACCTAAAATTTCTGATTTCAGCATGTTCACAAGGCCTTTTGGAAAGGTCTACCCCCCCAGCAACGTCTGAGAAAGTTCAGACAGGGAGGAATCTGCTGAAGGGTGCCATTAGTGACTGTTATGCTCGTATCCCTTCCTAAAGCGCTGCTTCAAACAGGCACTTTATAGCATATTGCATGGTACTTCAGAAACACAGAATTCTCTCCAGTGAAATGAAGGAAGGAGAAGGATACTTAATCACGGGCAGGAGTTGCTGCTAAGTCCAGTGATCTAGCTGCCCCTGTAGCCCCAATACTCTCGTCTGCTGAATGAGCTCCTGCTAGTCAAAAAATGAGTTATTTGCAGGCCAGAAGGACCCCACGAAAGCATTTTATTGTTGGTTGTAAAAGTTAAGTGATGTCAAGTACAGCAGGCTGTAAAAATTAAGACGTTATTTCCTAATATGCTTCTGTTACAAAAGCCAGAGCCTGACTTGTTTAGATAGCAAGAAAACAGGGCTTTCAGAAAGCTGGAGGATACTGAAATATGTGTGTTGTTTAAGTTATGTCTGAAACTTAACATTAAACGGTGTTGGCAGCATTCACAAAAGCTTTATATAAGCACAGCCTTTCTCTTGGAGTCTTGTGCATGACGGTGCTGCACATACTAAAGCATGTTTTCCTTCTTGACGTCCTGGTACTTGCTTGAGTGGAGCTCAAACATTCAGTAGCCTGTATGTTATGGAAAGTCAGTGGGACATACGTCCTGCCACTGCTTCTCACAACTTCACCCTAAATTGTTGGAGCAGATGGAGCTGCAGGTGAGAAGGGAGATCTGGCTTTTATTCTTGCTGGCACAGGGTGGAGCAGAGCATTCTTGGATTGGATGTGGGCAGCAAAAACTCTTTCAAAGGCGTCACAGGGCCCAGATTGTGCCGGGAACTGTACAGCAGCGCTGGCTGTATTACAAACTGCGATCTCCATTATCTGTTGGCTTGGTGACCAGCTAGACTGAAAGGGACAGAGCATTTGGAGAATCATCTTGGCACAGTTCCTGAAATAGAGTATAGCTGACCTGTAAAAGATCCTGGCTACTCATCTGTTACCTTAAACTTGTCTTCTTTTTCTTATGCAGTTCTCTAACCGGCTGAGGTGCTGTGAAATTAGATCCATTTTACATAGTATAAATATTTAACAGCTCTAGAGCATGTAGTTTAATATTAAACAGACAGTCTTATAAATACTTCAGAATTATAGATGCTGTCACACTACATGGAAATGGTTTGATAGGATCTAGGAGAAGTATTTAGGTTTGACAAGAGAGGAAATGATGGGGTTAGAAGGAGTCAGCCACATTTTTAACTGCTGGAGGAGCCCGTAAAAACAACCAAAACAGTTGTGCAGCTTCTGTTCTTGAAAGGCAATTTGGGTAAGTTTCCTCCCCCTCAGGAAACAACAGAGTGGTTCCCACCCTGCTCTCTTCAAGGAATGAAAACATTCACAATCTTGAGAAAACACTGCAGAGAAAATAGAACAATTTAGGAACCAATGTTTAGTCAGCGGATATCACCAAATCGGAAGCGACAATCTATTCAGTGTGGGATTATCGTTATTAGAAAGGCAAGTGGGACTTAAACAGGGATTTAGATGCTCTTGAGCTTGTTAGCTTAAGTCCATGTACTACATTTTACCACCTAAGAGAATCTAAAATTTATTATTTGTGGTTTTGCTTTAAAAAAAAAAAAATATTCACAGCTGACCTGCTGCCACCTGTAAGCTGAGTCTCCCTGAACTCAGGCTGTGCATAAGCCAGCGACCGCTGTCTACAACACAGTGCTTCAGAGAGAATGAAGGCTGCACTGTCCGAAATTTGGGAGACTCTTTCAGTTCTCTCCTGCCCACTGGCTTCCTGCATGATCCCTGAAAGTCACTTCTCTCCCCAGCAGGTTCTCAAGGCATTTGGGGTCTAATTTCCCGTGAAATCTTCTAAATGCATTTCAGGCCCCTCTAGGCCTCTGTTCCCATCTGTAAAACAGAGATAAAGCAGAAGTTGAGAGAAACGTGTTAAAATGCAAAGAACGAGTAACTCTCATGACTAGGGGACAGCATAAGTACTTATGTGGGAGGTACATTTTACCCCATAGGAGGCTGGCCTATAACTAATATAAGAAGGAAAGTTGTGTGTGTATTTACGGTTCATCTGTCAGCAATGCAGGTGGGTTCTCTGTGCTAAAGACAAAGTAATGGCAAAACTAACTTTTTTGGTATATATTCTGTATCTTGTAAAAATGTGGAATGAATTACGTGTTAAGGGACATGACTTTCAAACAACATTACAGTGCATTCAAACGTCTGGAGTTTTAGTATTCTGTGATAGCTTCATAACATCTCATAGTTTACTTCCTACTTCTGAAGCTGACTGTAGCATTACAAGGCAATACATTTTATGTCTCTGATATATTCTGATAGTTAAAGCACAGTTACAACTGTGCTGGGTTTGTGTAGCGAGGGAAGGGCCTCAGGGGTGGCTCCTGTGAGAAGCCGCTAGAAGCTTCCCCGGCTCCAACCCGGACCCGCCGCTGGCCAAGGCCGAGCCCATCAGCGACGGTGGTTGCGCCGCTGTGATAATGTATTTAAGAAGGGGAAAAAGACTCCTGAGGGAGAGAGTAAGATGGAGGAGGAGGAGGAAGAAGAAGAGCAACAGTAAAAAAAGAGGAGGGGAGGAAGAAGAAGATGGGAGAAGAAGAGGAGGAGCTACAGTGAGGAGAGGAGTGGGATGTGAGAGGAACAACCATGCAGACCCCGAGGTCAGTGCAGAAGGTGAGGGAGGAGGTGCGGGGGAGCAGAGATTCCCCTGCAGCCCGTGGTGAGAGGGCAGGCTGTCCCCCTGCAGCCCATGGAGGTTTAACAGTGGAGCAGAGATTCCCCTGCAGCCCGTGGAGGACCCCACGCTGGAGCAGGTGGCTGGGCCCAGAAAAGGCCGTGACTCCGTGGTAAAGCCCACGCTGGAGCAGTTCACAAAGAACTGCAGCCCGTGGGAAGGACTCACATTGGAGAAGTCCGTGGAGGACTGTCTGCCGTGGGAGGGACCCCACGCTGGAGCAGGGGAAGAGTGTGAGGAGTTCTCCCCCTGAGGAGGAAGGAGCGGCAGAGACAACGTGTGATGAGCTGACCGCAGCCCCCATCCCCTGTGCCACTGCGGGGAAGGAGGCAGAGGTATCGGGAGCAAAGCTGAGCCCGGGAAGAAAGGAGGGGCAGGGGGAAGGTGTGATTTTAAGATATGGTTCTATTTCTCATCATCCTACTCAGATTTGGTTAACAAATTAAATTGGTTTATTTTTCCCCCAAATCGAGTCTGTTTTGCCTGGGACCATAAGTGGCGAGTGATCCCTCCCTGCCCTTGTCTGGACCCACGAGCTTTTTTTGCTGTATTTTCTCCTCCCCATCCTACCTGGCGGGGAGGAGCGAGCGAGCGAGCGGCTGCGTGGTGCTTTGTTGCCGGCTGGGCCTAAACCACGACAACAATGTTCAGTACCATGTAATGTCCAATGCAGTAGGGTTACCAAGAATGGTAATTCTACGCAGAAACTTGGATCAGCTCCTGCATCAAAAATATTTTAATTTATAGCCTGGAAAGGCAGAAAAGGCACAGAGGCTTCTGTGCATCTTGGAGACAAATTTTCTGAGAGGTCGGTGTGCAGTTAAGGGCTGTAGGCTGAACTGGGCCAATTTCTGATGCAGAGATTTCTTGGAAGGTGTCCCCTAACCACTGGTTAATTTTTATCCTGGAACACTTGTCTGAATCCAGCATCATACCTTTTCAGCGAAAAAGAGTCATACCTGGGTCAGGTATGAAGTCTGGTGAAAAGCCACAGATGAGTTTTAATGAATCAGCATTTTCCAAAGGAAAATGATGTTTCACTGAGAAGTTCTTACCTGGCAGGACCTCAGGCACTGATGGGTTCTGTGATCTTCCCTGTAAATCTGCCCAAGTTTTTCACTGATTCAGAAAGAAGCTGGGCTTTTGCAGGTGATGGCAAAATCCTGCTGCAATCCTTTAAGGTATAAAATACTGCTGTTCCAGTTTATTTGTTATTTTAAGTTAGCACAGCCAAATGGTATGAGAAGACTCTTACTTTGTGACTCAGATTTATTCTCCTGTTGGCCAAGTACAGCTAGAGTGCATTTGGGTAAAAGCACTCAAACGGGGCGACGTCAAGCCAGGTCCTTAGGGGAGGCGGGGGTTTTCCAGTGTCGTAAGAATCCGGGAGTTCTCACTGAGGTCAGCGAGCATCCCAGATGAGATAGAAAGCAAGTCCCAAAGGTCTTAGAGTCCGAGGGTGACTTGTCTTTCTTACAGTCCACACAGGGGCCCTGCTGAGCTTAACGCTACCTAAGGAGCTTGCTCCCGTCCCTGAGTAACCACAGTCTGGGAAGGCATGAACAGCGTGGGGGAGAGAAAGGAGAGGTGATCTGCTGCAGCGGGAGAGCTGGTGACAAGGAAGGCTGAACTGCACAGGGCACATACTGCAAGGAGAAGGAGCAGGTCTAAGGGATGAACTTTGTAAAACTATTGCTGCCTTTTCCCTGGGCACCCCACAGAGCGAACAGGAGCTGTTCCCCTCGCTGCCCGCAGTAGCAGGAGGTGCAGGACAGCACGTTGCCAAGAACAGCTTCTGCCTGGTGACACTGCAGTCCCCGCTGGACTCCATCCATCACTTGGGAGCAGTTGTCTGGAACAGCAGGAGGTCTTCAGGAGCTGAAAAGTGAAAGACAGCTCCTTTTTTCTAAATTTAATTTTTGTCAGTGGTGACTGTTTACATTTATGCTGTCAGTCTGAAGGACACCATTCAACAGCCACTGTATAAACAGTCTTGCTAGTGGCTTAGGGAAACAATTGCTACGTGTGAATGCCTTTGGGACCTTCCCAAATCCTTGTCAATTAGCGTCAGCAATGTTACTTGGCATGTTCCAGCAATTGTCAGAATTGCTATCAGACGCCACTGCGTGAAAGGGTTTCAGCTTTCTACCATTGTGCAGGACAGTTATTAATGTCCTATCTCTTTAGAAACTGTTAGGCAACAGGAACCTGGCTTTAATAGGCTGGTAGGTTTTTAGGAGCCTGTTTCTTCACTAATTGCAGCTCTCACCTGTCACTCTTGTTTTCCCTTCACCAGGGTGAATCAACTTGTGATGCCACCAGCCTCTGTGAAAGTCTGAGACGGTGAGTGACCCAAACCAGCAGTTGGTTTCAAGCTACCCATCCGCTCTAAAACCCCTGTCAACCCATTTCTTTCCTTATAAATTGGAAGGAAGTTAACCTTAGACAGCCACGGTCTGCACCTTTGCTACCCTCAACCCAAATCGGCACAAATCAAGAACGGGGAAACCAGGGGTCAACTCAAGTGTCCTTTGTTGTATTGAGTTGCTTCCAGAAACCTGGTGCTCCCTTCTTCGAGCAGAGAAGACCGTGCAACCCCTGTTGACTTGACCAGCAGCAGGTGTGATTGTCCGAGCCCAGAACTTAGAACGCATCTTGCGTTCATAAAACCTGCTGCTGCATTGCTCTTGGTCCAACATCTGCTCGCTATCAAATGACTGTTCCTAGCATATTGCAAATTTTCGGCAGCAAAATGTTTTCTAGCAGCGCATGAACTTGCATGTTGTTGCTAGGACTGTCCCCACTGCAACCCTTGATCCAGGGCGACAGAGCCGAGGCCTCGGCAGCGAGCCAGAGGGAGAGTCCCACTCCCGCTGCCCTTTCTTCTCCCTTGTGTTCATGCTATTCTTATCACTCACCAACAGTCACAGCACTGCAGCTCAGAGCTGCAATGATTGATAAACACTTCCCAGCATTTTACTGTAGCCAAAATTAATTAAAGCAAGTTTTTGAAGAGGAGATTTCTTTCCCATAAATTAAATGCATTGAAAGACTGATCATAAAATCAGAACTCAATAACACACTTAAGAACGGCCTTTTGGGGGAAAAGATTTAATACAATCTCTAGTAGAGCAGATGTGTTATTTCCACAGAGGGGAGTATATTCTGCTATAGGCTAAGGATATGATAGGCCTGCCTGTACCGTGCAGTCTCTGGGATGGATGTGGACTCACACGTTATTATTATTTATCAGTAGCTTTTAGACAAAGTTGTTTGTTTTTCTTTTTAAAAAGCCTCAAAAAATCTGGGAGGAACTATTAAGTGGTGTTGCTGAGACTTGCCTTATAAAACACTGAACACTTGCGTCCTGTGCACACCTAGGTTTTTCACTGTACTTCCTTCTCTTTTGGTCCAGTTTTATACAGGTTGAAAGAAACCAGGCCATCATTATAGAGAATTTTACAATAACCCAGCAGCCACTGATTTTTAAGGTCAGGGGCAATTTCCTGCATAACATGGAGCACAGAGCCTCGCACAGGAAATCCTGCAGCGAGAGAACTGGTTATCCTTTCCACTCAATCTAGGAAAGCTGCTGGCCGCTTAGATACGCCACAGCATGCACAAGTGGTATCTCACCGCCAACAGATGTGCTGATGTTGCTCTTTAAAGCAAGTGTGTACCACCAGCATGGTGGGAGAAAGCCAGTATCTGCTCTACCTCGTTAGCAGCAAGGCTGATAGCTGAGCTCTGCTGTTGGGGATGTGCATGCTGGACTGACCGCCTGAACCGGGCTCTCCAAAGGACAGCAGTTTTGAAAATGACAATTTCAGGCAAGAGGCAGTACCTGTTTTCTTTAGTAAACGGATGGGGTTAAAAACAGTCTAGCAAAAATTAACCCTGTTGTCTGCTGAGCTGTTTCAACCCACATCATGAAGAGCTGTACCTACACAACTGACATAAACAAGACGTGGTCAATGCCCTTAAACACTATGGACAGGAGTCTAAACCTGCTGCTGGTTCACCTCCTTGAGCAGGTTGTGCCTGGATCACAGTGTATTTGTGTTTCCCATTCCGAAAGCCTACAGTACATCCTGAAGTCCTGTCTCCACACCGGTCAAGCTTTGCTAGCCTCCAACTTGCACGGAGGCAAGGGGTCTCTTAGCTGGCCTCTGCCACAAATCTGGGGTGCGTGCCTTCACCATTACCAATCCATTCCTGCGACTGCCCCGTTAACCACCACCTTCTCTTCCCTGTTTGCAGTTGCCAGTGAAGGAAACGACATGTGGACTCCTGCTCCCACCATCACCACACCAATCTCAAGCTCGAAGCCCTTCCGTACTGGAAACCGGTGGATGCTTCATTTCCACACCACCCTGGAAGGGTTTACCCAGCACCAAATCAATCGCACCACTCCAGCCTGTGGGGTCAGGCACCAGGAGATGAGCAGAGCAGCCTGGAACACAAGAACTTCTTGAGCATAAGGACGTTCACAGGTTCCTCTGAGCATCGAAAGCAACTGCCCACTGGACCCAAAATGCGCTACCCAAGTGAGTGACTGTAGATTGTGTATATGGTTTTAGTTGTAGCCAACGAAGTCCGCATCGTTTGTAGGGCAACTTACGTCCTATTGAATGCTGCTGTTCCGCCAGCACTCCCACACCCAGAGACTGCACTAGTTGGGGACCTATTCTGTACATCACCTTTTCTTTAACACTGAAGGCTCAATTCAGATTATTATTTTTTATTTAAATATGTCATAAGATGCTTTATCTCTGCTGAAGACATTAGATGAAAGATATATATATATATATATTTAGATAAACAGTTTTTATTTAAACATTTAAAATCTGGAGCTGCCTGTGCAACCATACCAGATGATGAATAACGTCCACAACTCTCCTCATCTCAGTGCCCTGGTATCAGGCCCTGCAAGGGCACCGTAGGAAGACTTCCAGTGGATGACTTTTACCTGTCACCTGAGGCTGAGCAATGGGACAGAGGAGAGAGTTTCACTGCACTGGGTATGCTGGTGGTTGTTACAGAAAGGCCCAGAAGAACTTTGGACAGAGATACCTAGGGGCTCTAGAGTTTGCTCACTATGCTAAATTCAGCCTTGCCTAGGAGGTTCACAGGTTTTTAAAATACCAAAATCCATCTGGCTGAATTGCTTTACCTAGGGCCTGGTAGTGCAATACTGCTGTGCCAGTGACACCATGCTTTGTTTACATGCATATCATAGTACACGGATTGTCAATGCTAATTCTCCCTCTGTCAGTATTTTCAAAGCAGGTGGCCGATACTCTACCACAGCTGTTTCCTTTGGAACAATGCTTAGGTTTAATGCATGCCACGCACAGTCCCAGACTACTCTTACTGGGGTGTCACTTTTATCTTTATGAAGATGCATTTGAGATCTTTAATATACAAGGCCAGTGTCTGAACTGTGTTAGTCTCAAATGCAGAAATGTGTCTGTAAAACAGTCAGAGTGCCATTTCACTAGAGTCTTGGTTCCTGCACTTGGCCTCCACAAGCCGAATTTATGCTCTGTCAGCTTGATGCTGCAACAGTGTGGGGAAGGAAGGCGAGCACGGGCCCTGGAGAAAGAGTCAGGCTTCCAGAGAAAGGGCACTGGTTCAGTGAACTCCCCACTCCCTTTTTCCTGTTTAGGTGTCCCCCGCGGTTTAGATACTCCCCTCCAGTTTAGCACACACCTCAAGTAGGTGAATGCACCTCGCTCTTGCGCTCATGTTTAACAAGTGGCTGCAGTTGGGCTGCAAGTAGGACTAAATCAGAAAAGGAAATGCCAAACCGGGACTGGATGCGAGTGAAGGCTGGAAGCTGGCTGTCCTGATTGTGGCGTAAGTTTGTTCAGGGACACAGGAAGGTACTGTTAGTAGATCTGGGTTTTATCTCTCATTCGCTTCCAGGATGTGCTAGGACTTACAGTACAGCACGGTAGCAGAGATGGTCGGTAATTCCAGGTACCGGCGAACTGGTGAATACTCACTGCATAGCCAGTCTCTGCCCAGGCAGATGGGTTCTCAGGGTGACTCCTATAACAACGTGAGCCCTTCCTCCTCATCAGACTCCACAGGACTCTTCTGCACAGGTTGCTCTGTCACCTAAAATACCTTAACAATAGCTTTAAGACTTGGCTAAACAACTGGAGCCAGAAATTTTCCTCGAGTGCCTGGGCATCCTCTGGAGAACAGCACGCGGGTGCTAGAAATAATAAAGCAAAGCAAATCCAAAACAATGCTTCATTTCCCACCTCGTGCCACTATTTACATTTGTAGGGGAAATACCGCCTCTATAGTCTAGGAGCCAAACACTTGGCTTTAACAGCACATGAATTTCTGATTCTCATTAAGAAATTCCTTGTTAAGCTGTTTAAAAAGAAACAAAAAGCAACCCGACAATTAGTCATTTCATCTCAGAGACCAAAGAAGATTAGTCCCATTTCCTGAATTGCTTTTCTGATAGGAGCTCTCTGTTGTAGCATTTACTGTCAACAAAATGAAGCATTCCTGCTGAAGTTCAGAGATTAGGAATTGTCCTTAAACTTAATTCTCAGGAGTCAACAACGAAAAGGGAACTTAAGTGTTTTGTAATTTCACTAGCTCTCCTTGTTCGTGACAAGCCCCAATCCTTGTTGGAGAAGCACAGCGCTGTTACAGGAGGCCAGCTTTATCTGCTGTGCATATGAAGGAAATTGCTGTGGCTTTCTTTGTAACAAGGAAAGAGGGAAGGGAGCAGGCAACGGAGTGAGAAGTGAGTCCTACCTGCAGCAGTTCCACACCAAGGGATCCCTGAATCCCCGCTCCCACATGTTCCAGGCTAAGACAGAGAAGCCAAAGCAGCAGCTATGACAGCTCAGAGGAGACGAACAGAACAGAAACTCAGCCTTTCCACCTCCTGCGGATGCTGCTGCTCCTTTACACGTTGATGACCCGTATTCGAATGGCCAGAAGCTGAAAGGCTGCATTTCTTGTGGAGTGTTTCTTGGTTTAGCTGTGAAGAATTGTTCAGTTAGTGCTTCTAGAAAGGTATTTGGTCTATTAGAGGGAAACCAGCTCACTTAGGTCAAGGGTCTGTAGATTAAGGCAGTAAGAGGTACATCAAGTCCGGACATGAAACATATGTATTACTGACAGAAACTGGACCTATGTTGCCATATAAGTCCCTTCCCTGGATTCTAACGTACTGTTCCCTGTCCCAGGACATCGGCCCACTTCTGCCAGTATGTGACTTGGGGAAAGTCACTGCCTAGCCTCAGTTTCTTTCTGTGCAAAGCTGAGATACTCGCTGCTGAGATGCTGTATAAACAAGCAATGTTGTGTTTCTGTACTCTAGTAGAGGTCAGAACTTCCCCGCTATTAAAAAAACAGACTTACAGTATTGCATTATACTGGTGCTGAACTCTGGACTTACTTAGCAAGCAATATTGTGCTGGTTTCCCCTATGACTCCATTTTATGTCGGTATAGATGTAACCAGGCGTGGAAGCTGTTAGGGCCATTTGGTTGTTGACCTTGTGGAGCAGTGGAACAATTTTTGGTATACACATAGGAAGTGTTTCTGGAATGAGAAGTCAAGTCTAGACTGAATGCATATTACTTATATCCAAGCTGAGTAAGAGCCCTCATTAAAATTAGTATTTCTGGTTTTATAAAGAAAGGCTGTTAATAGGAAAAGAGAATTAGTTTTTAACAAAGAATCCACGTATTTTAGTATCCATCATACCGAATGAAGCAAGATTCCAGCCTGTCACTTAAATAAGTAGTTGTTCAGGTCATCAAGGTTATGTTTGTGGTTCTAAACTTCTACACAAAATTAAATAGTCCCAATAAGGACAGAAATACCTTTAAAGCCACTGATCTCTTGGACGTATAATCACTTCATGTGAATGCCTGAAAATTAGAGTACACAAACAGGAGCCCTTGAATGCATTTGAAAACATAGGGGAAAATACTACCAAAAGGCAGCGAGCACTACTCACGCCCTCTCATCCCAGCACATACACATCTCCTCCGGCCAGGGAGCCAAGCGAGGGGAAAGGTCTCCAGGCTATCGGCTGGTGCTGCTGTGTCTTGCCCCCACTCCCTGGTACCTGCTGCCTCACCCTGCTCCTCAGGGCTGCGACTGCTCCGTCCCCAGTGCTCTGCCCTGTTCCCCACCTCTGCCCGAGGGCTGACCGTCTCCGATGGTTTGGCGCAAGGCACAGGCTCCTTCCAACGTCCCTGCGCTCTGGGGGACTACAATGTTAGATGTGGCCTTGCTGCATTCATCAGGGTCCGTGCAGGGTGCAGGGTGTCCAGAGTGCACCAGGGAGGCTCCAGGATGCCCCTCAGTTAATCATGAGGGCTTTCTTCTACTCCACTTCACAAACGGTATTTTTTTGTAAGCTAGCATTAACTCCCTCCACAGCTAATACTGCATTCGCACCGATGCACCCACTACAGAAGCAATTAGGTGGCTAGTACACAGCGAGAGGAACAGAGGTAATGGGAACTGCACAGAGAGGCAAGAAAATTACCCAAAAAGCAGCAAGCTGCCAAGCCAAGTAACTACAGTGCCTCCTGCTGCCATCGCTCACAGAGCTAGAATCTGGGTGAACCCAAGGGCCTCTCCCCTTTTATAGACAAGCTAAGAGAGAACCTCAGGGTGACTAAACCCTATAAATGAACGGCTGTACTCTGGAAAGCAGAGTTCCTCTCTGCACCCTCCGTCCTAATTGTTTTCTTTTCCATTTGCTTTATTGTTTGGTAAACCAGCACTTACAATCACTTTTACTACGTGATGTACGGGACTATTAGTATATTTTCTTGTTATACAAGGGAGGAGTATAAAATAGTTTTCTGATTTCTTTCAGAAGCAAATGACTCTTTTATTTTTTAAGAGCAATTGATTGTGAATCTCAGAGTATAAAAAAAAAAGATAAATAAGCCAAATATATACCTTTATGTAAATTAAGAAATAAAAGTATTTAAAACATACCTCCTGGCTCCCTTTCTTGTGTCACCTCTTGCTCTGGTTGCGCGCTCCCGTGGTTGCTGTCTGCAGGGCTGGTGCCTGGGACAAGGCTGCCCCGAGCTCCACCAGCCACACAGCTCCTGCCAAGAACACTTTGATGTGGATGGCAATGAACCTACCTGGACAGCAGCCCGCCTGGAGCTCCTTTAAAAAGTAACACCACGAGCCGGGAAGGTCAGCGGGAGCAGAGGGGTGGTGGGTGGGAAAAGGCAGCCTCCTTTTCCCTCCGAGTTGGCTGCCTGGATCCAGCCCGGGATCAGAGCAGGGGGGGAAGGAGTCAGCGGTGGGCACAGAGGCAGGGTCCCGCTCCATCCCCTTCTAGGCCCCTCACTGCACAGCAATGACCCATGTCAGAGCTAAAAGACCTGGCTGATCTGACGGATGAAAACAGCTAACGTGGTGGTAGCTATGGGTCAGGTGCTCGGGAAGACGGGCAGGGAGCAGGCCGGGAAATTGATCCCCGAGTGGTAGCCATGGTAGGCACCAAGGCTGCCCTTCTCCAGGGATCCTGCGCCAGCCACGCCTGCCAGCTTCACGGGATGGTGGCATCTCGCTTGTGGGCGAAAGAAGGAGCGAAGGGGCTGGTTCTGCTGCTTCAGGAGCACTGCAGCTCACCTGTCCTCCTGCCCTGGTCTGCAGTGGCAGCACAGACAAGGCGGGTTTGAGTCTCCCCGTACCAGCCGTGGAAGAGACCTCTCCTACTGTGCCCTGCAGTGCCTCCCTTCAGCATTCTTTTCCTTCAGTGCAGCGCAAGTGTCCTGGCCAGGACACCCCTGCAAGCAAAGGATTTGTCACTTAAAACAACCAACCCTGATCACCTGTTGGCAGTGCATCTCAGGGCTTTCAGCTTAATCATACTGTGTAAATGACTTTATTAAGCATAAGTTTATAAACTCTGATGTTCCAGCAGCTAAGCTTTGAAGCTCAGCAGCTTTAGCTTCCATCAACCAACAACTGCTAACATGACTGTTCACATTTTTTTTTGCTCATGGACATACACGTGTGTGGGTGCGCACGTGCACACACAAACACACACACTCATCTCCACCCCCCTCGCCCTGGTCCTCCCCACGCTGTTTCGCAGCGCGCTCACCAAGGCCAGCTGCAGTCTGACAAACAAGACAACCACCTCGCTGCATGGGCTTGCACAGGGTGACTACCCTGACCACCTCCAACTCATGCTGACACCAGAGCTGCGCGTCACCTTGCGAAGCCCGAGCTGGCTCGTACAAGCTGACGCCATTTATGCTGCAGGTGTCCTGCTCTGACTGCTGGTGCATTTCCCACGGTTGTACAAAGAGGTCCTGACTGCATGGCAACCTCTCTTTCACTCCCGATCAACTCCAACGCACTGCAACCATCTCCTAGTGTCCCTGGCAAAATCTCTGTATGACATGTAGTATATTACTTCAAAAATAAAACATTAAAGTTTTAGCATTTGAAAATAAGCTTAAAAGGACACACCGTTTACCTCACTAGCAGTCCGTTCAGCCTTCCCTGTGGTTATATGCAATGACCAACAGATGCAAGTCAGGAGGAAATCCCTGTGGCCAGGCTTTTCCCCTGCCAAGAAGAGCCATAATGTGAAGCTGGTTGCTGGGGGCAGAGGTTCCACGTGGCTGGGGAGCCCGGGACACCCCTCGCAGCACAGCCAGTCTGTCAGGAGAGTCACTGCCCCAATCCAAACCAGCACCAAGCAACTGGGAGTGTCCTGCCACCCCCAGCACATGCTGCTGGCCTCCTGCTGAACAGTGAACTGGCTGGTCTCTCTAGTCTCACAGCACAAAGCAGAACACTACAAACTGTGTTAACACCCCAGTTTGACCCAATTCCTGTAACCTTAGGGCTTCTGATTATAAGGAATTACTCCTTTAAGAGACAGGAGCAAAATGTCGCCACTAAGCCCTGCTTCCACTACAATTTGGGGAGGACAGGTTCTCCTTTGCCTGAGAAAGGGAGAAAAATAAAAATACAACTCGCCATTCTGCATGCTGGACTCACAGTGAAGTGTTTCTGAAGACAGCAAGACCAGGTATGCGTCTTCCTTGTCTTTTAGGTGTCTCCCAGTTGTCGTGAGCCTGTCCCAGGCCATATTTTACACATCTGGAACAGCTGAAAATAAGCTTGGGACTCATGTCTTGGCAGCAAGAGCAACTCAGAAAAAATCTCTGGGTTTGTCCCCCGACACTTCAAAGTAAAAGCTGTTGCAGCTACTTTTCGCTGGAAGAGGACTGGCTGCTGCTGAGTTGATCACAGCTACTATATTTGCCACTTAGCATCGATGCGCCGAAGCATATTGGCCACAAGCGACACATCAGCGCCAGTGCATTGCCCTGTCCTATGCCACTTCCCACCCCACAGGAACGCGCTGCTGGCACTAAAACCCAGGGCTTCTCCTGCATCACCAAGATCCCACCGCTACAGGGCAGCTAATTCCCCACCAGCCTTGTTAGCAAAGTGGCTGAGCTACTGTTTGCCTTGACCCCTGCGGGGCCTCCTGCCATGGCAGAGGTTTGAAAGCGACAGGCTGATCAAGACTGATCTCATCTGCAAGGATGAGATTCAGAGGGAGGACGGAGACCTGAACACGCCTGTTCCAGGACAGGCTTAGCTTGGGACAGGTAGATTTTTAATCCCCTTTGCAGGGACCACATTTTACTGCCCAGCTTCACCTGACTGCCACATGCAGCCTTACTCCCCTCCAGAGACGAGCCAGCCTTGTCCCAGCCTTTATGCCCTGTCCAAATCCTCCACTGGCAATTCAGCACGGACTCTTCTGCCAGTCATAGGCAGCGGAGAGAGTCTTAACCCACCTTGGGACCAAACGATCATGACTTCAGTTAAAACAGTCTACAGCCTTCACACAAGAAGCAGGCACCAGGGGAAAGCGGTTCATAGCTCTGCTCCTCCCAGGACTCCACATGCCTGGGACAAAGGCCAGGCTCCAGCAGTGCACCCGCAGAGGAGCGCTCCCTTGAGCTCAGTGCCCCAGGGCCTGCGGCTATTGTCTTGCATTCAGAAGAACCCTTGGGCTCTTATCACTGCCAAAGAGCTTCCGAGCCCAGGACAGCTGAAAAGAAGCTTCATTAAAATCAAAGCATGCTCTATCCCCTGAAGCCCTAAAGGTCCAGCGATAGACAGGACATGAAATCAAGTAAAATGAAACCTTTGTGATTGTTAAAAGGCACAAATAAGTGCCAGTGAAACACGATTTGACTTGGTGCATTAGTGACTGCTTTCGATAAACTGTGCATCAAAGCCAGCCTAAGGTCAGGTAATTTAATTGGCAAGAGAGTTGTTACCGAAGCACAACTCACACAATGCCTCGCAGCTTTCCTGTCCCTTCTCCCCTTGACCGCTCTGCAAGCGCTGGAGACTAAACACACACGGGAGCACGGCAGCCTCCACACTGGCCCGGCGGAGGTCAAAGTCAACCTCTCCAGCCTGGCAGCCGACAGCTGGCACTACCCAGCTGCCAGCCCTGTCAGAAACAACCGCTGGCACGGCTTCGGCCTCATGCTTTGACCTTACCTGGTCTCTTCCCAAAAGGACAGTGACAAACTGATCCACATGGACTCTTAACCTCTGTGACCCTGGCAGATACCCTGGAGTGGCTCAGGTAGCCTCCGTGGCCCCAGCTCACACTCATGTGGGCAAGAACTCACCCGGCAGCAGTGGCCATGGCAGGAGCGTGGCAGCTCGGGGGTGCCGGGCAGATGCGCTCTCTGCAGAGACATGAGGGTTCCCTCCCTTTGCTGCCTGAGCTGCCTGGATAGAGTGCTCTCATCCAGCTCACTCCAGTGAGCTGTTCAGTCAAAACCTACTACTTAAACCAGTCACATATTGGCAGCAGCAAGCTGGAAAGAGTAGATACAGAAAATGCTGCCTATCCCTAGTAAAAGCACTGGCCCTGCCATGTGCCATGTGCAGGGGAAGCAGGCTTCAGCCTGCTGCAGCAGCTCCGCTGAGAGCACGGTGAAAGGCTCTTTCTATAACACTGTTACTGTCACCAGGACCTTCTGCTGTCCCACAGCTTGGCTGTGGTTGCATCTCTGAGCCTGCAAGCGATGGAGAGCTCAACTGGTCCTTAAAACAACTCAGCATGCTCTACGGGGCAGAGAGGGGGGAAACACTCGTAGGCAAGGCTTCACCCCAGAAGGCTCACAGAAGCAGAAGCCCCTGTTGTGAGGCCACAGTACCTGCTCTGCCCATCACCTGCCAGGCCCAGGAGCAGGCTCACATTCCCACAGAAGAGTGAGGTGGCATCATCCAAACTGGAGAGCCTGGTGCGGCATGGCCCTGGCACTGCTCCAGGCTGCTCAAGGCCCTGTTGACTTGAGCACCAGGCTCAGCTCCCACAACACAATCAAGCTGCTGCCCTGCTGCACATCCGAAGAGACAGCCCGGTGGGCTCTAACGCTGTCTTCCCACTCCCAACACACCCACGTACCTGTGCGCTCACCTTGCTTCCCACCCACCGCACCTGCAAGCCGATTCTCCTCTAGTTCTGGAGGGGCACAGGTACAAAGTCCCAGGCTGTCCTACTTCCAGGCACAGAAAGAAGGAAAGAAATTGTTAGTGAAGACAGTGTTCAGATTTGAAAGCCCTGCTCCCCTTCAGAGCATCTCCGGATCATGAAACACGGATGGCCCTGACCTGCTGGCCTCTTGTATGCTCCATTTGCATAATACACGAAAAGTCATCACTCAGGAGACATCTGCAGGGGCTTAGCTGGGATTAAGGTTTTAACAAGGCAATGAACCAGCTTTCAGCATTAAATGGCAGAGGCAGGGCAGCATCCCCAGTGCCAACAGTCCCCTCTGAAGCAGAGGCGCCCTTTTTCTTGGAGACAAGATTGGCAGTAATAATTGCCAATACCTCCTGGCTGGGAACAAAGACTTGCAGCTCTTCTGCAGGCTGCAACAGCAGCTATTGCAGTCAAGACCCTACAACAACCTTCAGATTCGTAAGTGGCTTGGGAGAAAAGGTCCAGCAGGACGAGTCCAGCCCTAAATTGCTCAGGGCTGGTTGGTGTTTGAGGTGAGGAAATTCCAAGTGTGGGAGCACCACACAGAGATGCAGGCACCAGCCACGTCAACTGAAGGTCTGATCTGCATTGTCCTGGCCACCTACCTGCAGCCTAAGCCTCCATCCTGCTTGGGGACGAGGGGCTTCCTGCAAGCCCTGCTGAGGCTGGAGGCCAACAGTTAGTGTGTGCGGGCAAAAGGAGAGCTTCCCTTCACATGCTAAGGGACCTTGGCAACCTTGCAGAGCTCCCCTTCACCTCCTGCCCCAGTTTGTGCCACTACCTGAAGGGCGCTTGACTTGCAGAGTCCAGCTCCGGTCCGCCTACTCCTCCTCCACACAGGCTGCGTCCTCCAAGGCAACAACAAAGTGCTCCTCAGTCCTGCCTCCCCTGAGGGCCAGAGGAAGCCAGCTGTGAAGGCAAAAAGCGAAAGGCAGGGAAAGGAAGGACGTTCTCTGCTGAACCCCGCCAGCAGGTGGGCACAGGAACTCCAGGCCTCACCTGCTGCTAACAGGAGCCAGCGCACTTGCAGGATCCCTGCTGTGACACGGAAAGGAGAAGAGGGCTGCACCTACCCAGGGTCTGCAACCGAACGTGTCTGCGTCGCTGCCAGCAGCTGTCTGCCAGGCAGTTTCATGCCATTTGAGAAAAGAATCATTGCAAAGGCAGATAAATAGCCAGGGGCAAACACAGCCCTTTGCAGCTCTTCTCTCACTCCCTCCAACAGCAACATGACATTTCCAGTGCCCTTATCTATGTCTGGTGGTACAGACCCACCTGCGGGACGAGAGCCGAAGGCACAGCAGGAACAGCCCTGCTCCAGGGCCCTTCACTCTGCCAGCAGCCGCCTGCTTCTCACAGGAGCCAGCACCAAACTCCTCTGCAGGAGGAAGAAGAGCAACTGGGCCTTCGTGGGGACTGCTCCCTCGGGTGCTGGGAGAGGAGTCAGGGCCAGCCACCAACGCACACCTTCCGACCTCCAGCAGCAAGGTGGTCAGCAGGTGGGGGTGAGGAAAGGAGGGAGGAGGCTTTAGAGGCAACTACAACATGAGCAGGGTTTCAAACACTTTGAGACTCAGCTCTCAACAAGAACCAGGTACCCAACAGATCTGAGAACCGGTCCTGGTGCTCTCCAAAGGGGTGACGGCATTCTGGCATTCAGGAGCCTGGGGATAAATAAGCAGATGCAATGCCAAGCAGCCACCTTCATAAGACTGTTGTAGGCCTGCTGGTAACAGGTGCCTTGCATGGCTGCACAGAGCCTGCTGGCCTGGCAGACTGGCAAATCAACCAACCAGTCCAATTGTTTCACTGTTTTGTTGATGTCCCTGTGCTATCACAGGGGCCATCACCCCTCCCGCACCCAGCAGCAAAAAGGCAAGAAAGGCAGATCATAGTAGTTACTGATGACACCTGAGTGGCCAAACTGTATATATTTGACTCCAGAATGTGCATGTGCAAGCCCATTTAACCCCAGGCATTTAAAAGGCAGCATCTCCCAGACTGGAAAAGCTGTGAGTACTGCTGGGCCTGCGCAGGACAGAAATGTGCCTTCAGGGGTTACTTCTGAACCTCCCACAGGACTTGACCGCACGACTCAGGTGTGCTGGCACACCTACCGCAACTCTCCAAGAAATCCAAACAAGCCTCTCACTTCTGCCTTGGGAAATCGTGGAGACAGGAGTCTGTGCTCCCAAGCACAGGCTGTTTGGCACTGCCAGAGAAGAGAGAGTGGGCATCTACCAGAGCCTGGAGGGTATGTGACCTCCTGAAGCTCCCTGTGCTCTAGGCTGAACCCTCCACACAAGTCAGACCCGCAGCTTTAGAGCTCAGCATCATGGAAGGTTTATTTAAAGTCATGGAGGACATAAAAACTATAGTTATAAAAGATATTAAAACAGTCCTCTGAGCCATGCTAGCCATGCCAGGTCTGGGTGAGTCCATGGAGTTTACTCCTGTGGCACTGGAGTTTTTTCCTCTTTTCTTTTCTTCTTGGCTTTGCCCTGCTTCTGCTGGTCGGCTTTGCCCTGCTTCTGCTGGGTCTCCTGGCTGACACCCCCCTTGGTTTTCTTTGCAGCTGGAACCTGCTCAGCTTCATTGCCTGCATCACCTTTTCTTTTTCTGTTCATTTTCTTCTTCTTCTTCTTCTTCTTGTCAGCCACAGCATCTCCTTCATTAACAGCTTCCTCCCCACTGCCCACCATTGCCACTCCATTCTCCCTGGCCCCTCTGTTCTGATTCTTGTGTTTGCTGCTACCGGGCACGAGGCCTTTCTTCTGCTTGGGGGTTTCTGTTCCCAGGGGCTGCTCCTCTGGGGCTGCTGGTTCTCCATCTTCACTAGTTACTGGTGCTACCCCATTCTCCTGGACGCCTTTCTTGCGATTCTTGCGTTTCTTGGTCTCTGGCAGGAAGCCTTTCTTCTTCCGCTTAAGCGGCTCTGCTTCTTGCACAGGCTTATTGGCTGTCTTCTCTTTCTTGGGCTTCCTGCAGAGAGAACACCACAAATCAAGAGCAACTTAGTTTACAGCCAGGGAGCAGTGTGATCCATGCTACAGGCAGTCCACGAACAGGCAGAAGCACAAGAAAGGTGCAGGAAACACAGGCATGCTGCGAGGATGAGCATTATCCCTGGAGGTGGTCCTCAGTCTGCACAGGGACTGGTTAAAAGAACAGCGGGAGCCGGACCAGGACTCAAGAAGGCACACGGAGACTTGAGGAAGAATCCCCATTCCACAGACCAGATAACGCTGGACTTACCACCTTCTCGAGCGCACCCACCTATGGGCCCGTGCAAGGCTACTGAGACACTGTCTGTCCAAGGTGACAGCCCCAGCAAGGCCTTCCCTGTGCTAACAATCCCAAGAGGTCTTCCAGTAAGAACCCCCAACTGACCATTCCAGTCTTATCTAGGCAGCCTTTGCACGCATGCAAGACAGCCTCTGCTGCTGCTGTTCTCTGACAGAGTCCGTCAGCAACTTCACCACCACCCAGTCTATGCTGCTCTGCACCAGCTCAGTCCCCAGACAGGAGTCCTGAAAAGGAACCAGGCTCCAATTCCATGGCCTGGTTTTCAATGTGAAGCTTTTTGGAGAGTTTTTCAAGCTGCGTCTCTTCAGGGTGGAAAAATGCTATCCTGACAACCTGATGTTAGCCCTTGCCTCTCAGCACTTCCACCAGGATCCTGTGCACAAACCACACCTGCTGTAGGCTTGTTCCAACTCACCTGCACAAAGATCTCTGCGTGTCACAGCAAGATGGCACCAACAGTGATAGCAGGCTGCACCCCTGAACCCCAATCCCTTCCTCAGACAGCAAGCACAAGCTCAGCGTTACCTACCTCATCAATCTTCCTCCTAGCTGCAGTCTCTACTAGCTCCTAAACCAGGCCTTATCATTGTGCCAGCCCTGGCAGCACGATGCCAAGGGACCTGTGTGAGACTGGAAAAGGGCCCGGAGCTGTGTCACAGGGCTGGGTGAGGCCACTGTGCCCTCCAAGCCTGTTCAAGGCATTAGCAGGGGCCACAACAACAGCTTCATCTGCCTTGTATGATCCCTCCCTGCCTGTGAGCCCTCTCACAGCGAGCCACATGCAAGCATTTCCCTCGGAGCCTCTTTCTGGGCTGAGATACCACAGACCAGGCCACCCACACACTGGGACCGCAGCTCCCAGTCATGAGCAGAGCACCCAGCATTCCCTAATGCTGTGTGTCTCACTAAATACTGCCAGCAGCAAGGGGAAACAAAAGTTCTGATTGCAAGCTATTGATAGAAAGGAGGAAAAGATCCTACGCTTTTTTTTTGCCCTGGAGCAAAAGTCAAATCCAGCTGCCATTTAACACAGGAGCACTAAAGCATAAACACTGAATGCTCCCCAGCTTTCAGAGCTGCAAGGCAACCACTCCAAGCATCAGGCTGGGGATCCAGACACTAAGGAGCCCAAAAATCACTGGAGAGGACTGAAGGTCCTGGCGTGCACCCTCTGGTATCCAGTCACTTCCCAGGACAGCTACGCATTCCCTCCAGCCTCACATTTGCAGAATCAATCCATAGTGATGCGGGTAGGAGCTCAGTGACTCATCCTAGCCTAGAAATTCCTCTGCGACTTTGGCGATGGCTCTTAAACCAGGCTACCACTTGGGACTGCTGAAAGCAGGCACTGTATCCTTGGGTGATCAGCCGTCTTACCTCTACTGGCAAGACATGATCAGATATCAGACATGCCTTACAATCCTTTCCCATCAAGGACCAATCCTAAGCATGTAAGCACCTGGAACAATGAGCCTAGCATTGTTCCAAACAAGCAAAACAAGTGTTTCAACCTCACCAGCCCAGAAGCTCCATTTAACTCAAACTCCAGCCTGAGCTCAGTGCCTTGACTTCCTTTCTCTTCCTACTTCCCCACATCAGTGAAGACAAGTAGGACAGGCAGTCAGTCCCCCAGGCAAGCCAAGAAGCCAGAGTGCCAAGCATACATACGTATAATTCAGCCAGCGCATGACGTTCCAGTAGAGAGAGTCGAGACGTGCCGAATTCCCCATGCCTTCTGGCTGGTTCAGAGCTACCAGCACTTTGTCCAGCTCCGTCAACTTCACACGCAGCTTCTGCAAGAGGCAAGTACAAACAGACAATCTGCAGAGTGAACGCAGAAGGGGCACTCACAGCAGCAGGGCACAGGCCATCCTCAGGATAAGACTATGGCAGGAATAACCAATCCTGCCTGACTTCTCCAAGCCGCTGCCCTGAGACCATTTGCAATACCACTTCAATTTGGGGGCAAAAATTGGTGAGTCACACCACGCCATCAGGTACAGGGTTTGCTTGAAAACTCGGTCTCTAGCATGAGAGGCATGAGTCTAACAGCTAGAATTGTACTGGCATAAAAGGGACTGAAAGGTCCTTTGGTCCTCTTTCCTTTTCAGTCCGTGGCTGGGAGCAGGGGGAAGATGACACATGACTATGTACCTATCTAAAAGAAAAGCAGCAGCATTTTCAGTCTGGTTTCTAAAGGACGCAATCATGCTGCCTCTGGCTGCCTCTACAGCTTCCGTAACCCACTGGATAATTTCAGTAAAACCAGACAGAACAGGGTGTCTCAAAGGCTATTCAGTTCTTACCAGAGCCTTGGAAATAATCTCTCTCCTCCACCCACTTTCCTATTAGGTCTTCACAAAGAAACAGGCTGTGGCGTGAGCTCAGGGCTTATCAGTAGGAAACTGGGCTTCAGCAGTTCTGCTGCTTGTGGTATTTTGCTCCAGTAAATAAGACCATGCTGGAGACTTATTCTGTCACCTATAGGAAAATCTTCTCATGTTCAAAAAAGCCATTTTTCATTAGGGAAAACAAAGCCCCAGAACAAAGCTTCACTCTCGCTCACAAAGCTTCTGAGTAAGTCTCAGTTTCTGGAAACTAAAATCTCTGGAGTTCCGTGGAGGGGACAGAACAATCATCTGGGACAAAACCCAGCTCACCCTCACTGTACCCCAGGCTGTATTTCTGCTGATAAGAAAGAAGATGCCACATGTGTTTGCAGAACACTGCACAATCCTTCAACAAGCACTTGGAGATCAGCTCACAAGAGCTATGGATCACCGCTTCAGACATGAGGGCTTTTCTGTCCTCAAATCCAGCTAGGCATTCCCTCCAAGGGTACCTTCAGTAAGAAATGAGGTGGGATGTAGCGATGGAGCAGCCACAAGGTAAAATCCAAGCATGACATTTAAAAGAGGCCTTGGTGGTATTCAGAAGTACAGCCATTTGCCACACATCAGGTCACAGACTCACCTGCTCCGTCACAGTTTTGAGGAGGAAGTTCAACAGCTCCAAGCTCTTGGCAACTTTCTCTCTGTCAGCCTTCAGGATACACTTGCCAACCATTTTCAAACTCTGCAAATTAAATGGGGAGATGAAGCATGCATTACATGGGGGGGGCGGGGGGGAAATCACTCTTCTCAGGAGAAAGCAGAAAATGAGTAATGATTGGCAGGATTAACCTGTCACCAAAATGACTCTGGAACACAAAACCCACCAAACTCTGAAAATGCTCCAGGAGGGCACATGGTGGAAGCTGCTGATGCCCAGGTTAATTAAGAAACAACTGGACAAAATAAGAGCAAGCATATCACAAAGGCACAACCCTGCTGCTCTCCCTAGTTTCTAAGCTAAAGCACAACTGGCGACATGTTGCTGCCTCCTGGAGAAAAAGAGGAAAGACAATATCCGCCCCTGCCCTGGCAAGGCCAGGAGGCTGCCAGACAACAGCCTCACCTGAGGGACAACAGCTACTCGGCTGCAGAAGCTGGGATTTACATGTAAAATGCTAATGTAAAAATCCATTAACACTTACGCCTAGGAAATCCCAGTTGCCAGCACTGGAACAGCGCTTGTCAATCAAGCTTAAATTCACTGAAATGACTGAGAGAAAAATCTCATCTTTTTGTGTTCCCTTTATGTGCTGCAGGGTTTCTGAGACACTGAAAGGTGATTAGAGGAAAATCACTCCAAAGATAGGTCAAATAAAAGCCAGAGTTATTTACAAGTGGAGAAGGGCAGAAAATAGCCATAAAAAGGCAGCTGGATCAAAGAGGCGGCCCAATGGCTCAGGGGTACTGATCCTCTGCCTGCAGCTGGTCCTCGCAGCCCCGCTTACATGGTAGTTTTCTTCCCCACTATATTTCTGTGTGGATGCATACACCACAGCAAGCCCTACAGCTTGCATGGATTACACTAATATGAGAGAGGATTTGCAGGGACAAGCTTATTGGAGACAGTGGCGTGCCCCATCACAGCCTATTTCTCTAGAGCAAGCTGCACTTGCAGCCAAGCCTGCCTTTGCTTTGAATTTGAACACACCAACTCCGTCAACGGGTCCACCCCAACAGGTCCACCCCAGGCTCAGCATCCTCGGTTCCTCAGGCAACACGCATCGCTGATAAGTCACTGCACCAAACCTGTACCCAGCGGTGGAAGGTCATAGTTCTCCAGGAGATGCAATCTCACCCATTAGACCATCTATTGCTTTTGCTCCATTCAGACTGGAAGTAATTTTAAGGACTCTGAGCAAACTGTTCTCCATCTATATCAGCATAAAGCTGGCAAATAAAGTACAAATCCTTGCAGACACTGAGATGTAAGAAATTTATTCCCCAAAGCAAGCTCTTTCAGTAACGACGCCCACAACAGAAAAATAATGATGGCCATCAAGAGCGTAAGGAACAGCTTTAGCAGAAAAAGTGGGGAGACCCGATAACATATCTGCACGAACAGCAGCCTTCAAGTAGAATTATTTACTATCTGTACAGGACTCCACACCCTGGGAGTATTTTTTTTCAATAATAAAGATACAGTTATTTCCTGACCTGGATGGTCCACTCAAGCCCTGTATTAGAAAGCCACCATTGTTCTGCTTGCTGGAATTCATGCCGCAACTTCATCTGACTATCAATAACTTGCTAATTACTCTCTCCTGATACAGATAGCTGCACTGCAACTCTATTCCAGAGCTGTCATTAACCTACAAGGTCATACAATTCAGCAGCTCTAAAGTCCCTCAGGTAAAATGACAAACAAATATAGGGCGTGTGATTTAAAAGAAAAAAGTATTCACATGTAGGATATAACACTCCATGGGCCATGCACACTCCATTTATTAGGCTTACCACAATTAATAATAATCATCATCAAATCAATAACAAAAACAAAACAGCCTGATTTGCATAAAAATTTTCTTTGCAATTTGAAGAACAAGATACTGCCAGGCTAACAGTCATCACTTGTGCTTAAAGTAGCTTTCAGAGAGGCTATTAAGTTGATATCCCTGTTTTGCTAAGTTGCATACAAGTTCACAGTGAGAGAAAATCAGTATGGATTGTCAGCTCTTCAGGACAAGAGGAATCAGGGCAGTACTGTGAGAAGGAGCCACAGTGAAGTCAACTGTCATTTCACCTTTTTAATATACAAACATTTTAGAATTAAGAAGGTGTTAAAAATAAATTGCATTTTCTCTTCACTGTAGACGAGTGATGTAGATGACTGCATTTAAATTGTGCTGGCTTGATTCTGTCTCTTCTTCCTGCCATCCCTACTTCCCAGAATTGCCCTGATGCTTTGAAGGGCTTGAAACAAATCCTACTGAAGTCAACAGAAAAGTCCTATAGCTCTCAACAACGCCTGAGGGGCTGATTTTCAGACGTCTGCAAACAGTTTTAAGTGCTTGGGCAACTGGGACCTGCATCTAGTTTGGGGTGCCCAACCAAATTCATGTAGACCTGCAGAACAAAAAGGGTGGCTTGCCCAGCTGGAGATGGAAGATATCACTGGTGTAGCAACATCAGTGCTGTAAGATTAAGCATCTATATTAAAAGCAGTGTTTTGCATGAGTCTAGAAACACAAGCACAGTTCCACCAGCATAAACAGCCAGAAGCAATCCAGTACAATTTAGGTGCTCTGCAAACAAATAGCTACCTACTGAAATGGATCACTTTTAAACAGCTCTCAAAGACCTGAAAGGAACAAGGAAAAGGGTGGGGGTGGGTGGAGAAGCCAAAGGAGCAGCAAAGAAGCAGCAGATAATTCATTCCCACAGAATGCACAATTTTCTCTAGTCCAGAAGCAGAATGGATTGGCTTTCAGGAAGCTGGATTCAGATAAAGCCTTACTATTTCTCAATATGTGTCTTTTCCCTTTCCCTTCTGCTACAAAGGGTGTAAAAGAAATTTACTCCAAAGAGCACAAAAATGCCAGCACCTTTGTATGTGGTATGGTTGAGACAGTCAAGCTTCCTTAAAGACTTGAGTCCAATTCCTGCTCAGCTCAGTGTCACTTATTATCCTGATCTCATCACCACTCAGAGGACTGCCCCATTACGCATTCCATGAGATGGTATCTTCTGTCAAGCATTGCTTCACCCTTGTCCTCCCATAGCCCGGAGTGTATAGAGTGGAGCGTTTGCTTCCATGGGATTTGCGTTAGCATATGACATCAATACAAACATGCTGCGCTCTGGTTACTAAAAGAAGCTGACTTTGCGCTGGGGCTGCTGGCAAGCCTTGGGGAACTGCTCCTAAGGAATGAAATCCCAAGTCTCTTCAATGGGAACTGGGTCCAAACCTCAAAAGCAGCTTTCCCAAGTATTTGTCATAACTTCTTGCTACGTAAGGTACCGACCATTGTCTGTACGTTGTGGGTTCGCAAAGCAGATTGCTTTGGTCTGCTCCCTCACTCAGCTATCCGAAAGATGAAATTAGCACTGCCACCCCAATTGCATAGGTCAATCATTTTACAGACCTACCATGATTTCACTTGGGGAATGTATAAAATACAATCATAAAATTAAAGCAAAAGCTATTATGTAACAGATGGCAAACTGCAACACATGGCAAATATGCCTTAAAAAGAATAGTATTTCAGTCATCTGCAGCATCCTTAGGAGAGCCTCAAACACTGATTAGATCACAAAAGACTTGCACAAGGTTGGCAAGTATCTCCATTTTACATAGCAAGACTGAGGCACAAAGCAGGAGTTTTGCTTCCAGCTATGCTACAGGTCAGTGGTGGAGGGTTAAGAGAAGACCCAGAAGAACTTGACTAACCACCCGTTCTGTGATTCTCTGCCATGTGCTGTTCACAAAGGTATCCAACTCTCCCTTCCCCTGCCCTCTGAAAGCATTACCAACCTGAGTCACATAACCCAATCACTCAACACGACAAGCAGAGAGACCACGTGACTTACACTCAACAGCTATGCTTGCATCCCTTGCTGATAATGTTGTTTTTCTCCCATTTTCTGCTCTTCTTACTCTGCTCCTTCAGTAACAGCCAGTCCCACTTTACAGGGAATCTCAGTTCCAGTTATAGCTCAGTAATACCTGTGGCTGTTAATCATGCCTGTACATCTGAGCTGTCAGCAGATCTGGGCAGGTCATTTTCCAAAAGGAAAAAATATGGAGGCAGTTTTCACAGCTGGAACTCCCATCTCATCTCAAGCCAATACAGCAATACAGTTCCTGCCTCACCCTACGTGGATTCAGCTGGCAGAGATGGTTTTGTCTTGTTATGTCAAACACGCTACTTCCAAAAGCGTGCTTCTGGCTGTTTCTGGTGGAGGGCACTCCTGGACCCAAGGTTCTCTGCTTCTAGGATTTCTACAAGGAGAACAGCACACCCCCAGCATCTTATCAATTAGTGTTTTCTCTTATATTCCTAATTCCTGTATCACACATGGAGGTATCCCAACTACTGCAGGATCCAACCTTCGTTCCATCTCTCATTGCACTTCACAGCATTCCTTCATCTTCACAAAGTATAAAACAAGTTTGTTAGAGCACAGGAGGTGAATACCTGCAGTAATTCAGTCATACAAGTAGGACAGAGGGCTAGCAGCTAGTTAACCACACAGCTCCATGCCTCAGTTTCCCAGGTAGGATTTTAGTCTAAGTCCAAGACTCCCCTGAAACCTGCCATACAGCAAAAGCGGTGCATGTGCATCTAGAGCCACTGCCCAACTTTCCCTGCAGGGGAGATGGCAATATGCTGTTATATGGAGTCAGGGAATGTTTCTGGAAATCTCCACATTCACACCCGCCTGCAATCTCAGCCTGCCTGCACCTCTGCCCCTTTCACAGGTACCACAGTGGGAGACACACTCAGCCCAGACTTATAAGACACAGCAGTATCTCAAGGGTGCAGAGGAGTGTTCTGCTACCAATGAGCACGTTTCCTAGCTGGAAGTTTGAACACCATTTAATATTTATGCATTCCCAGCACGTCCTTCAGCCTATTTCATTGTTCAAAACAAACAGCCCTTCCCCTCCGTGGGATCAGCCTGACAGATCCATCACTGCTCCGTGAGCTGGAGAAGCCCAGCCAACTTGCATTCTTTCCGCACGCTGTGCTATCTCCATCCTTCCCCCTCCTCCCCCATAACAGAATTGATGCTGATGGATAAATGTGCAGATTCATGGCTGAATACAGTGCCAAGTGCCTTCCGCAAAACACATACCTCCACCCACCCTGCACGACCTTACACCCCCTGGCACAGCCCAAGGTTGCTAAGGTAAACTCTCTTCTCCAGCAGCAAATAGTTCAGCAAAATTTCCACCCTACTGAACGTCCACAGTCACGACGAGAAAGCGCTTAAGAGGTCTGATCTCAGTACGCTGGCTGCTTTCACACTGACTGTGAAAGCTAAAGCTTTGCCCCAGCTCCATGCTGCATGCAGGGTCCCAGAGCAAAGACACAACCTGGCATTTTGCTGCCGTTGTGGCTCAGGTCCCTACAGTGGAGTCACACCCAGAAGGGCCCCAGCAAGTGGGTTTGGGGCCCTACGAGTGCATGCCCATTACCTGAGCCAAAGCACAAGATTTCCCATGTCAACATACAGGTAAGCTGAGAGGTTTGGGAGGGGCACAGCCTTCCTCTGCTATTTAGAGGCTAATAACAAACTGACAACCAAATGAAGTATTTCAGTATTCTGTATGCTCATAGCTCCTGTTATTATCCAATGTAAGCACCCTCGCCTCACCTGTAATTATTCTCACATTTCTCCTGAGAGGTAAGAGGTAAGCCAGCATCATTCCCTCCATTACACAGAGGCTCAGAGAGGCCAAGTAACATGACTGAGTCACGCAGACCATGACAGAGCCAGGAATCAACTCTGAGCTTCCCAAAACCCAGACAAGCCACCCCCAAATACTTCCTGTCATGACAATATTCACTATACAACAGAAGAACCCAAGCTAGAACTTAGGGCTAAATCATGGAAGACAAAGAAGGGAGGAGGGAAGAGTATGCTTCTTCACACCAGTTTCCGTCTATCCACAGAGCCAGATCCATTTCCAACTCCATGCACACAAGGCACACAAGCACACAAGGAGAGGTTCTCACACCACCCACCTGAACAGCACAGCAGCTGCTGCCGCCGAGAGCACTGAAAGGGGGAAAAAGAAGCACTGACGGGGGAAAAAAAAGCACTGACAGTCCCTCCTCCCTCCGTTCTCTCTCACCAAGTTTCTGAAGACTGAAAGTATAAACGTTCAAAACTTTTTTCCTTGCATCTCTAGCAGAAACAAGTCATCAAGAAATGCTCACAAAGGGAAGGGAACCACCAAGTTTCTGCCTGTCCTTGACCGAGAGAGAGGGAAGGTAGGGGACTAAGCAGACCCACATGCTGAAGGGTATAAGTAAAGGGCATTTTTTTGCAATGTTTATTTTGGCTGTTATTCGAGGGAGGAGCCCAAAAATCCAGAAGCCATTCTCACAGAAAATGTCAATACTTTCCCAAGTTTAAAGATCTGATTTTTTTTTTTTTCCATAGACCATATGAAAATGCAGCAGGGAAAAATCCTACAGGACAGCTGAGGCAACAGAAGAGAATGAATTCTCCACAGAGACATCCAGTATTCTGAAAGCACGTCAAAGATATCAGTTAAATCGCTACTGGCCTCATTTTACAAGCTAAGAGGCTGAGAAAGGTCAATGAATTAAGAATTTATAAAGACGGACAGATAAAAGTTCAGGCAATCTTCAAGAAAAAAATTGAAGAATGGCTTTTTTAGAGATTTGATGAAGTCACTGTTAATAATTTATCTCCCTACAAATTGAGACACCAATAATCAAATGTGATGCCCTTCAGAAATGAAGGGCATGTCTACACTGGAAGGCTATATAGTATATCCCTCTCTCCCCTCCCCATTCTGAGCGGCTCCAGCTAGTTATTTTAAATCCCTAGCTGAACAACACAATAGCAACAAAACCCTCTAATGCCATACAATAAAAGTCTTCAGAGAGCATACAGTAACTTTCAAATGATATGAGTCTTGGAAAAGAGGTCTTGGGTTATCTATACCATCCCTTGCACAGGCCATGTAATCCCCTGTCTGTCTACATTCATGCCTTTCTATAGAAACACGGTTGCCTGCCCAGTCCAACTCTACGTAACCACCTAAGTGGAAGGAGGCATCATATGCGTCTCATTAGGATTATGTGTATATTTATCTGAAAGTCTCCAATACTGGTGACCTGGAATGCTTTGGTCTTGCACTGAACTTAGGTATCAGATTCTGTGAGTATTTTTACATTCCAGGATGCTTTGATCCTATTTTGGTTTCAAAAAGCCAACCTGAACACTATCTGCTCTGCCCGTCTCTTATGACATTGACAAAATAAGCAAAGGAAAAAATAGTAAATTTGGGCCCTTCCTATGATGTACTTACTGCAGAAGACGGACAAAGGAAACCCTCAGGAAACTGCTGTGTACAAGCCAGAGAAAGCAGTTTTAACAACAGTTTTCTGAGGGCTGTTTTGAAGTTGCTCAGCTGTGAAAATATATGTTTTCTGGAATACTCCTCAAAATCCTCTCCCACTTCTCCCTGACTTTCACATCGTAACTGGGAGTTGCGGCATAAGTTGGGAGTTACACAAAGCACCTCAGTTCAGGAGGGCAAGCCAGTGCCTGGGAAAGAGATGACATAAAAAGGTAATGAAACTTTGTATTCAGATCCTGGAGCTTCCTGCCCCAAATCTGTCAGTGAGTTACTAAAAAGTTGGCAGGGCTTCAAGATCACTCTAAAGCCAAGACAGCAATTTTGTAACGTATCAGAAAGAAAACAGAAATATATCTAACAAGGGGAACAAACACCAAAAAGTTCCCACAATGACAACTAGGAAAGCTGAAAGACCAAATCGACAGGTGCTTGATAGAGTCAAAAAGACAGCGTGAGCCCTAGCAGCAACCCCAGAGATCCCTCGCCAAAACTGCGCGACGGTTTCCTGCATGAAATGGGGAACTTGTGCCTCTCAGGTTCTGCCACTAGCCTCATTGCATGACTCCGGGCAGTCTGAACTCACAACCGCCAGCATCCTCCTTAGATAACATGGGGACAGAGATTGCTATCCAACACGCTGGGCAGTTCTGAAGCCAAGTTAAGAAACACTCAGATTGTCCATGCACAAAGAGGGTCTCTGGGATGTCTCAAGAGACCCAAGTTTGATTCTTGGCTCAGCTCCCAGCCAAGCACGTCATCTGTAAAACAGGGTGAACGACTTTAGTAAAACTAAATACATTAGCTCTTGGGCTTCTGCAAAATGCTTTCTTCATTACATCAACAACTCACTGCTTTGAATTTCCTTTGTAAAGTGCTTTGAGACCTACCAAGAAAAGAACAAAGCTCTCAAGGAGGAAGAAGTCTCTGTCAGATGCTCTAACATCTCAGGTGAGCTCTGTCACTTACAACATGAAGCAACTCTTTATTTCTTTATACTGTAAACACAACCGAGTGGTCTAGACACCCAACATTAGAATAAACTTGAACTGTAGCAAGGTTCTGCTTTGTGTAAAGTAACTATTTAGGACTTGGGAGGCCAAAACCGTGCCAGAGCTATTTCTCTGCTTCCTTACCTTTGCAGTCCCAGGGCTTGTGGACAAGGCTTTCTGCCCAGGTGACCCATCATAATAAGCCAAGAGCACCAACAGCAAGCAGGGCTCTCACAAGAACAAGTCATCTCCAAAGTACCCGCCAGGATATCAAGACTTCCCTCGCTGACAGTAAGGAGATGGCAAACGTGAATCCCTCATGACTGTGATATGTGTTTTATAAGCATGCTTAAACATTTTGGGAACAAATAAGGTCAAGTTAGCTTATGTAAGCACAAGAGCCATTGCCTCGCAGCAGCCGGAGCTGCTATTTCAGGAAGCTGTCTCTTCATTTAAAGTTCCCGGCCATTCATTCTCCCTCATCTGCCTCTTAGTTTTACATGCATAATTCAATGATATCCAAGACTGGAGTTTTCTTACATTGCTTCTTTCCCAGTTCCAGCACATATCACTGCCTAAAACCATCCCAGGCTCCCTGCTCCTCACCAAGTGATCTGCAGGTATGCAATGCAATCACTGAGGCAAGACATGAGGATGAGAAAGCAGACACCAGGAGATAGCATCCTCTCCTCTCTCACAGCCTTACACCTGCAATGGCAATCCTGCACTTCAAGAGCTACGAGCCCCATAGCTGCAAATCTGACCAAGGACACAGAGAGCATAGCAAAGCCTTCAGGTGACAGCTTCCTTGTGAACAATACTGCTGCTTGAATTACAAGCGTACATCAGTATAGTCAAAGAGTTGGCCCTCTCAGGTTATTTCAGACTTCTCCCTGGGTCAAAGAAAGGTATAAAATTCTGCATTAATTTTTTCCTCTTAAAACAGCTATTTGTGAGGGATGGTGGCAGGAATGGCCAATGACAGCAAATGCAGACCTTTCAACCAGAGGCAGGACAACAGAACTTCATCATTTTCCACAGCATCATGAATTACAGCTCTCAGTCCAGGTTCTCATGGGTAAGCACTCACACGCCAACATCTGCCTACTTACATACCCAACTCCGAAATCATGGCTGACCTGGAATGGCCCGCTGAAACGTCTCAGATGAAAAGGGACAAGACTGAGCTGCAGGAGAAACTCTCAGTAAGGAGAGGCATGTGTGGACATCAGGGACAGAAAGGCCTATCGTTTAGCCCAAGCTCTTGCCTGACACAGTCCAAGAGAACTCACCCCATAATTTCAACATCAAGCCCATAACTTCCACCCAACCTGCAGTTTCTCTTTCAGTCAAGCACACAATCTCCACCTGGCGATTCAGAGCTAATAAACTCTTCAGCAAGTTATTTTAATGGTGGATTACTCTCTTTGACAAATACTACTTTCTGCAGGTTATAAATTTGCTCAGTTTCCAGCCTCTGACTTCTGCTACGAGTCATTTTTTACTATCTCCAGAAGAGATCAGTCATGATATGAGTACTGTTCTACTACACCCATAAAGCCACTGCATGTTTTTACAGCTATTACTCAGATAAGTGAGCATTTCTGCGCCACCAAAAAGACACAGAATACCTTTTGCAGCTTTAGAAAGTTTTGCAGCACAAGTGTCAGCCTTTGGCTATGAATCAAAACTATTATATGGAATATAAAGTCGTTGATCCCTCCTAATTACAGCAACATTTAAAGACACGCAGCTGCCCCAGCTCCAAGGAGCCATACCAGCACTGTGTTAGTGCAAGGGGGGAGCAGGAGGAAGGGAGGCAAAACCCAATACATATATGTCCGCCAACAGAGCATTCTGTAAAATTATTATGTCGGGGCTTTTTCAGGCCAAAAAGAGAACTAGCACCTATATGCCACTGCCAGCTAATAGCATGGGAGGCCTCCTGCCCGCAGGGTATACCTTGGACAGCCCAAACAAACTGACAATATTTCCCAGGAATTTTTCTTTAAAAACAGATGACCACAGAAATGAGAAGCACTGAGGAAGCTTTGGTAGCAAAGCTCATTAAAATACTGGATGGGTTGCAAGTTGCTAAACTTTCCCTGACAAGAACAACATAAAGGTATTGTAAATGTTTGTGGTTTCCCAGTGAATCACCGAGTCCTGCAGGTATTCAGCTGCTAGAGAGGAACATGGAGATGACCGGGTTGGAAGGAGTGGCATGTTTTATGTAGCTGGAAAATAAAATCATACCTCACTCCACCCATTGGATTCCTGAGGTAACCATTAAATAAAAGCTATTTAACGAAACCCAGGATTACCTGCTTCCTCAAGAATTATAAACAGCACCTCTGAATTCCTTGATTTAAACTTGCTTAGATTTTGTCCCTCCTTGACAAAAGAAAACAGAGCTAATCATTCTGTTCCAATATGGTAAATTATAGAATGGCCTAAATTACCATGCAACCAGCATTTGAAGAAGTAAGTAAAGAATGAAAGCTACACTTAGAAAGAGGTCAATACTACAGTTACGTAGGAACACCAAGACTGGAATCTCCCATGTCATCAAGTTAGTCACCACACCATAACATTCATTTGGCTGCTTGGTTCTCCCCACGTCAATCCACAAGATATATTTGAATGGTATTTGCTTCTTCAGTCTCCTGTCCCACAGATCACCTCCTACATAATAGCTGCACCCAAAAACTGTCTTCGGGTACAATCCACACTTGCCACTGAATCAGGAGCCCTGCAATTTCTGTCACTGTTTTTTCTGTACAAATTATTTTCCAATGTATTTTAAGGTTTCCCTGATAAACAATATTAGCAAGGGAGTCTGATCCAGAAGGCCTGCAACGCACCAGGAGTCAGAAGTCTAGTGCACCTCAGCTCTATCTCTTTGGCCCTGAAGTTCATTCAAATACAGAACTTCCATTACATTTTCTGAAATTAAGTAAATGTTCACAACACCTTTCAATTCAAAACTTATTTTTTAAAACCACCTTAAACTGATCTGTATGAGTGTATTCCCTAAAACTCGAGCTCTGTCTCTTGGATCCATACACAAGCACCGCTGAGCTGTACCAGGCACATTTCTTGCACTCTGTGAAAATACATCTAAACAGTGGTGTTACAAGAATGCTGTAATCCTGGTGGACACTACTCAGACCTGGTGCAAACAAGCACAACCCCCCTAAGATCTGTTAAGGCGAGCACAGCTGCAGACTCCAGCTGAGAACAAGCACCACACTAGTAAAAGCAGCACCCATTAGGTGCTATCTATACGTTTAACATGTTGAAGCTTGTTACCTCTGTCACTTGGCTGATGCTTTCTCTGATCAATTGCTCCCACTCCTCCTCTGTCATGAAGAGCTTCAGTTCACGAAGTAGCAGAACCTTGTGGAGAAGCAAACAGGCCTGGGCCTGAAAGAGAAAGGGGAGAGGAGACATGAAACTCCACACTTTCTAGGGAAGGTGCTAGCAATGCAAATACCCCGCTGAAGCAAACAGCTAAGCACACCATCCAGGGAATACCACGTTACAGATGCTGCATATCCTCACCAATACGTATGTTGCTCTGTTAGAAAACATTCTCTGGATCCTAAGAGAGTCACTCCTCAGGAGACAGGGTGGTGGGTTTTGGTTGAATGCACATACTTAAAAGAGAAGGTCAAAGGGGAGGGGAAGGATCATGCCACTTCCAGATTTAGGCATTAATATCCAAAATATGCTTTAGTAGCTGCTCTGAGTGCATCACTTGCAGTCTCCGAAAGTCTTCAGGCAGCCCTTCGTGTGACTGTACCCTTTACCATGCCCTGATGAATGCAGTAGGCACAAATAAACAAAAATAAAAGCCAGCAGGTTAGCAAATGCTTCGTTTCAAAGAAACCCTAGATGGAAACTGCTGTTCAGAGCAGCACTCAGCCTTGCCCTGGAGTCAAACTTGCTCATTAAGCCTCTATGTTAACACAGCAATGAAAAGAATAGCCACTAGAAAACCAACAGTAATCTGCAATCTTCTTACAAGTCCTTTTCTACTCCAGAATTCCTATTTTAAGGCTTTCTTAGGTACAAGAAAAAAGCAGCAATGGACAAAAGCAAATGATAGAAATGCACAGAATATACTAATGAGGATTAGTGCAAATAGTTTAGAGGATTTAAAGGGAAATTTTTGGTAGCAGCATGGAGTTAGTGAGCAAATTCTACCCACATATAAAGAAAAAATGTTGCCTCTAGCTGTCAGCACACAGACCGAAACTGATGCAGGTACAAATACCAAAAATCATTGGGAATTACATCAAGAGTTAATCTCATCCAAAGAAAGCAAGGGCTGCCGTTTTCTAACCACACATTGCAACTGAACCCACCCTACAGAAAACAACTGAGCAGAGTTTGTAAAAACTCCTCATCAAAGACACCATTGAGATCAAAAGTCTAAGAGGCCTCAAAAAAAAATGCAGCCTGGTGATACCCATCCTGGCCTCCAGATACCTCTTGGGTCCAAAGGACGCAACCTGGAAAACATGTAGCAGGAGGCTAAAAACTGGCCATATGGTACCCACACTTCTACTGGAGCATTTTTAGGGAACTATTTACTGAAGAATTCAAAGTGAGGGAAGAGAAGAAATCCTTGGACCTCCTGAAAGCAATAAGACCATCCAAAGTTGCAGGCAGTCAAACAGACCACCTCAAGCTGAAGGAGGTCTGTGTTTCCTATATAACATACTCAGGCTTCTGGGAGGGACAGGACACTGAACACAGGCCCCCACCGGATAATTCCAGCACTTGTATTTGTGTTACAACAGAGTAATGTCACACATCTATGTAAGCTTACCTCCAGTTTGCACCAGTATGGCCAACAAAGAGAATTATCCAAATAGAGCGAGCTTTCACTCACAAACAGAAATTCTGTTCTTTACTCGAGGGAGAAAATGCGGCAGGGAACCAACAAGACTACGTCAAAAGATTTACGTTGATTTAATGAGAGAGAGCACCCTAATGTCATATTCAAGGCAGGCAAGCTTACATATTCCTTGTAATTATGGGGAGGCTGTGTCTTACAGAACAAATTATGGCATGTCTGCACGCATGTACCAAATGTAGTGGAAAGTCACTTCAGTGCAATTATAAAGAGAACGTGACCCTCAGAGTAGATGAAAGGTCATAATTCACTCTGAAAGGCTCAGGCAGGGTCATAAACCTCAAGGCACCGTCTCTTCTTTGACAATTACAGAAGCATTCATACTGCAAGTGGGTGCAAGCACAGAGAAGGGTCCTGTTAAGCTATCCTGAGAGTACCTCAGGACTACAGACTTACTCAAGAGGCGAACAGAGGACCAGAGGCAACAGTGACAAGGGCCTGCTCAGGAATTGTACCAGTCAGCAGTGGATGGGAACACTGCAAGCCAATGAGGAAAAGAACTGGAAAGAAATCAAAGCCATCCAAAGGAACAAGGAGCTCTGGAGACCTGAGACTCAAATGCTGGACTGATGGAACAGACCCTGAATGGGACCTAGTCCTCAGTAAGCACTAAGCTTGAAAATGACTTTAAAAGAAAGGAAAAAAACCCACTGAACATTCTCTTCTCTGTGTCATAAATGAGGAAGTCAAAACACCCAGTCATCTGAGAATCCTGGCTGGTGCTATCATTCTTTAGTAATTTTGTCACACTCATAGCTTTCACACCTCCAGCCTGTATATTAGATTCAAGCAAAGAGAAAATACGTTTTGAGTTTCATGTAATTAAAACATTGCTATTGCTGTACTCAAGACAATCCTGTGTTTCCTGATTGTTTTTTAACCCAATGATAATTTAGTACTAAGCATGATCAACTTTTCTCTTTTGAAAGAATAAGAATAAAATAAAAGATTTACTTGCTGGTTGAAATAAAATTTGGCTTAAGAACACCTCAGTCAGAGAGCAAACGTGACACTAATAATTACAAGGTCTTCAGTGCCCAGTACCATGCTATGCTGTAGTTTAAGGTTATTATATTCATCACAGAGTCAGTGACTCTTCTATTCCTAGAGCTAGTTATTAACACATAGCTCTCATATAGCCTATTTTTCCAGAGCAAACTGCACAGTTAAATAGCGAAAGTTAAACCACAGGGAGAGGAACTGATGTCAGCAGAGTCAGCCAGAAAAATCAGGGGCAGAAACAAAACTAAAACCCAGTTCTTCAATTCCAGTCCAAGGGTAAACCCAATAAGAAACAGCACTTCCCACTCCTCCGGCTGATGCCATCCCATCTCAGCAAGTTCAAACCAAAACAGGAGGGGCACCAAGTTTCTTCTTTAGAAAGAGGTGCAACCATCACATCTCGCTCACAGCATCCATCAGCATGTGAAAAAGGATCCTGGATGTCATCAGAAGATTGCTTAACAAGTAAATGTACTCAGAGAAAACAATCTAGCAACCATGACCACAAAACTGCCACTGTCAGGGCTGAGAAATGTCAAACCACTGGCTGGAAGGGCATGAAACAGCTCCCCATAGAATAGTCCCTGGCAGGATTTGCAAAAAAGATTTTAAACACTCAAAGAGGAATCGCTTTCATGACCTCCAGGAGCTGCACCAGGTAACATATGCTTTATCACCTAATATAAGAGGGGCTAAGAGTATGAGCACTTTGCAAAAGTAAGGAAAGACCCAAACTTGAGTCAGATCTCTAGGAACCATTTCCTTGAGGTCACAAAGAAACAGCGCTCTCTTTGTAGTTCATTTTCCTTGTTTTATCTTCTCAAATAAATGGCCACAATGCAGCTGAAAGTAGACACGTTAGAGGTGTGAACATCTCCGCATTTGGAAGTGAATGTTCATCTCCCCCTCGCACCTGCTTTAGAGGGCTAGTCAGAGTTCCCAGATCCCACAAGCCATCTTACTTGCCCATCTTGACACATCACACTAGCTTGATTTTTGGGAGCCCAGACACTCAATGTTTTTCATAAAAACAGCCTCAAAAAAACCGAGGCTACTCAGAGGATTTTTCAAGCCATTTCCTGGAGTGAGGCTCTTCCCATTGCTAGCCACTTCTGAAAACACACACCACTACCATTTGGTGGTGCTCCTGTGACAATACTCACAATCCAAAAAGATCCTTTAGAAATAAAAAATAGTCACAAAATCTACCTATTTTCTTTTCTGTGAAACAGAGGTTCTAGTGTGTGTGCGCATGCATGCAAGAAAATACATGTGTGCAAGAAAATTGCATGAATGCAAGCATGCAAGATGTTTTCATTCACACACATTTAAGAAACATACAAAGCAGCATTTTACAAGCTCGTGCTCAAAGACGCAAGCCCTCTCCTTGCTGAGCAGTAGAGAAAAGAAACAGTAGAAAAAAGAAACTTTCCCAAAGCACACATCGCCTGTCTGATTCCTGTCTACTTTCTTACAGCTTCCTCAGAAGCAGCTGGGACCTGTTCACCAGAGGAGGCACTGACCTTACACAACCAACCCATTCCTACTTCCTCACCAAGACTTTTGAAGTGCAAGGCCACACATGGAACACCTTAGGAGAAGCCAAGCCACCCCAGCTAGTGCAAATCTTTTGCATCAGAACACTATCAACCCCCATAATTTCTCACAGTCCATCATTTACCCTTACCATGTTCACAATGTGTCTTTCATACATCATACAGGGACCAGCTGCACATTCTACCATCACATCACAGACCAGCAGCAATTCGAAGTTTGGAAAGTACTCCCACAAAATTCAGCACAGCCCTGGAGCTCAACAACTACTTAGTTCTGTCCCTCTCCCTCCTGCCCTCCCCAGCATCACTGGTATTTTGGAATGTCTTACAAGCATTTGGCAATTTTGGAGGCTGCCAGAAGAATACTGTTCCCAAGAATATCATAGAGGATTCTCTGCATTTTCTCAGTGCCAAGTCAAGCCTGCTGTGTTCATGACAGCCCTACGAGAGAGCCAAGTATTATCAACACTTCGCAAATGGACAAAAATAGCAGAAGACCCAAGAGTCCCAGCTACCAAACGCCAGTCCAGTTCAGAAGAGAAAGTTGTCGTCCCCCCATATGCACAATTGTTGAAATGAGAATGTGTGAGAATAGTTAGAAGCAGTTGACAGCCACATTAGAGCTTTTTATTAAGGGCGGAGGAGAATGCTGCAGCCCATCCTGTGCCCTAGGAGCCACCCAGTTGCCCAATCAAAACATTTTCTCCTTAATGTCAGTTTTTAAAAAGAAAGACCATAAAATAGTACAAAAATAAATAAAAGTGAAGTCTATTCAAGCAAGGATAGTAGATACATATATACACTCCCACGTATATCTATCAACCATATGACTAAATGAGGTAGAAACGCTCATTATCAGTCCATGTGGGAGAAGAGAACAAACGGTAACTAACTGCAGTGCTGACCCTGTGATTTTTCTGCCAGCTTTGTTTATTTCTTTCTTATCTACAATGATTACACAAAATGCCATTCAGTATAAACGGTCAAGATTTCTTTCTGAAATAGTAAATGTGCTCACTGCAGTAACCGAGATGTGCTGGTAATTCCCAGATGGGCTCACCTACCTTATTTAGATGCTAAAAAGGAGTGCAAGCTGGCAGGGTTGCTGGGTTATACAACCTACCTTTACCCTTCGCAGTAAAGGACAAGACATGCAGCCTGACTATTAAAAATGGCAAGCAACGGATTAACCCCTACCAATTCAGCCACTGTTTTCTTATTGAAAGCAAATATCTAGCACAGGCATAGTAGCCATGTAGGTCAGAACAGCAGCTCTCCCCAGTCACCATCCAGGTGACTCAGCACCCAGGTGAGCTGGATGGAGGGGAATAGATCAAGATGTCTTTTAACCACTGCAGTTGTGAAAGAAAAGCCAAAACCAAATAAGCCTTTGCAATGATGTAGAGATTCTGTGTGCAATGGTGAAGAGATGAAGGCATGACCTAAATTCAGGGTTGTTTTTCAAAGGAAAGCACACTGTTAATAGGAAGACACTTGTTTCTGACGCAAAAAGAAACGCTTTTCTCAGTCCCAAGTGTTTTAGGAGGCTGGCTGGAGGTGGCTTTGCAAGCAAGTGAAAAAAGATACCACACAGACACACTCCTGTGAGAAAAGACTTTGAAATCAGCAGTCACCCACTGCCACCATCAGAGGAGCAAGAAACTGAAGATATGCCCACACTGCAACATGCCAAACACCAAGTCTGAGTTTTCACACAGCCATTTTGTCAGATGATTGCAAAGCAGCTTGCACGCCACATCTGATTAATCCTTCCAAATTCCCTTATGGCATTTGCAGATTACAGGAACGAGGCAGTAAGTTTAACTGGCTTGCCTGAAGCACATGGCAGGACAGAAACGTCTCATTAGGTCTGACCCAGGACAGTAGTTGAGCTACATCAGACCTCCTTGCACATTGTAACAGAAGCAGTAGGAAGTTTAAATGCTTACCAAAGACATCAAGATGGACTTTCCCCACCTTATGCCTATCATTTTTGCATCATGGACAGAGTTTTATCAACATGAAGCATGTCACCAGTGTGGCAAGAGCTTCTTTTTCCCGTTATATGTATAATACATGTATTAAAAGAAAACATTACCTGGAAAATTACAAGTTTGTGCAACTCTAATATATTTTCAGAACTGAAGAAGCATCAGGAGCTTTAGTGCTATCATCATTTCACTGCTCTTGGAAGTCCAGGAGACAAAAATATACAGGTGGTATCACACCACAGAGGCTACTGGTATTTCAGAGCACTGATGTCTCCCTTCTGGCATACACTCTACAGCAGCAAAGCTACAGCATAACCTGACCTGCCAGCACATCTGATTTGGTGCCAGCACACGTTATAAAACAGCAGCTCTCAGTATGTAATCCTCAGCATTAAGACTATTCTACAACCATAGGGATATGGCAAAAAATAATTGCACTTCTAGAAATTCTCACCTACCAAGCCCTTTGAGACTACAATCACATGAATCACATACTGCATTCGTGACAAATGCTACCAGGAAAGCTGGGGTAAAAGAACATATGCCAAGAATATGGGAAATTCTAAATAAGCTTTCTTTGAATTCTAAGAAATAGTCAAACTATGAAATAAATTCCTCAGCTATCTGCAATTTGTTACATGTTTAAAACCGCCCCCCTACCCCAAACCCACAGCAAGCTCCAGCTTACATGACTATTGGTTATAGGAGAATAACCTGTCATTTATTACTACAGGGCAGGATATCCAGAGCACCACAGCAAAAGTCTCTTCCAATTACTGTCAAAGCTTTTGTAAAAAGAAAACAAACAGCACGCAAATCCACGAAGCAAGTGCCAATCTATCCCCATTTCTGCTCCCACAGTTAAACTACTCTATTTTTACGTTTACATTGGGTGTGGGATGGAGAGAAAGGCTCCAACAGAGCAGTCTTGAGTTTCAGGGCTTGCTTTTCATTTCTCTACCACATTTGTTTCATACATTTGAGCATTTCTGAGCCTGTAAGCTACAAGCCTGTTTGACAATGGTTTGGCAGGCAGAGTCCAAGTTAGGAACAGCCTAGAAGCTTATTCAAAAGGACAAATTATGAGAGGAAAAGGAGAATAAGGGCCACAACAATGGTGCTCCCTGTTCCATACAGCAAATTCACAGCAGGCTCTTCAGAAGCAACGGCAGTTCAATGTATGCTATATATATGCAAGTTTCCTAACCTTCCTTGACACATTATAATCAGAACTATAAAAGACTGAGCACTCCAACACTGCGGGCAAGACAGTCTTCTTGGCTGAGAACTGTCATGACAATATTTAACAGAGGACTTAAACTTGTGACTAACTTAAAACTCTGCAGTTTCACACAGCCTGTTAACCTCAACAGGACCAAGCTGCAAATTCTCTGGGGGAGGCGAGAAGGAGGAAAAAAAAAGGATTCTTTCCGAAGTCAAGGACAAACGAAAAATTAGCCTTCAAGATCCTTAACAAGTATCCTCACTGAACAAGCATCAAATGCCAGTTATTTACTTAAAACATACAAAACTTATTTGAAGGCTTTAGATGTAAAAAGTGAAAACCAGAGGTGATTGAGAAACATCTGCCATATCAATTTACCTCAATCCACAAGCTGTAACTGCAGTATTTCTCACATGGCACATGCACACACACATTCCATATATGTTTCAAATTCAAGGGGAAGGGAGGATAAGGCAAGCCTTTTCTTAAGCCTGGCTGTGGCTTAAGAAAACTATTTTTCAGAACAGAAACTAATTTTTAACTTTCTAACCACTGCTGAAACAAGGCACACACAAGCAGTGGAGGCAAGATTCTCATTTAGCAGCTACCTAAAAGGTTTCAGAGTGGAAAGTGCTAGCGCCTTCTGGGCTCAGCAGGACTGTTATGACAACATGGCTGGCATGTTTGGTTATGCAGAACTGCCCAGGCCACGACACCTGAGCATCTCCATAACTATTTCATGGTTTAAAAAATATGCTGCCAATGCTCCAAGGCAGCATCATAAATTAGACATCTACTTTTACCCCAAGTTTACCCTGTTGTCCCCTCTGATTAAGGGACCCAGGGAGTGCCTTTCCTGCACCCTGTTCCTGGCTGCCTCCTCTGTCCTGCCTGGCCCAGAGACATTGCCAGGCTAAAGCGGAGCTTGAAGCCCCGCTATGCACCACGCTGCAGCAGCCAGTATGAGAAAGCCTGCTGTGCAGAGCTCCTGTCTGCAGGGCCTGTTGCACACAGGGACATGGGCTAAACAGGCCTGCGTGACAGCACTGCCAGAGCGCGGTGCCTAGGCTGTGTGGCTGGCTCTCAGCAGGAAAGCCGTGTGATCCGTCACTAGACAGACTCCTGGTGCCTGCAAGCAGAGTCAGAGAGAACTCATGCTGGCCCAGGAAAGACGATGAAAATCTCTTCTGCATGATCACCTGGCTCAGGAGCTGAATTCAATATTTCCTGCTACAATCTAGTGTCTTCAGACTAATCAATCGGCTTTTTCAAGACATTCCCTCAGCCAGCCTTGACAAGGTCCAATATTGTTGTCTGAAGCAGGCAGAACGTGAGCAGGATACAATTTGGCCAGCACCGAAGTTGTCCTACCAGATGCCAGTTTCCAAGTCTGCAAATTTGCCCTCCTGCCTCCAGGAACAGACAAGGCACAATAATGCAGGAGAAGTAAACGCTGACCAGAAACCCCCACCCATCAAGCACTACCCCCTGCTCCCACACCTTCCCTGTGCACCAAACACCACACTCTGGGCCAGAAAGGGGTTTCCTCTTAGCCCTCCCTCAGTCTGGCCTTGCCAAAAAAACCACCAAATAGGAGATTTACGAGCCCAGGAACAAAATTCTCCTTGCCAAGAAGTGAGCAAAACAAATGATATTTTACAGCTTAAATTAAGTTCCTGCGACAAATGGATGAGAAAAATTCTGCAAGGCTAGTTAATTACAACATGTAAAACGTTTAAGTGACACCTAAATCACATTTTACAACTTTGGATGAGAAAGGCAATCTTACTCAGTGTACTCCCACCAAACATCCTAGGTCATCAAGCTCTTACAATTCTCAGTGTTTTAGAATGCACTGCACTGCAACCCAGTTTCATGCAAAGTTGATTGTTCCTGTTCTTCCTTCCTAGTAAAAAAGCAGATCTCCACAGATACAGCAGGATGCTTTCCATCCAGGAACCTTTAAACAACTCACAACAGCTTGCATATTAGCACTTTGAAAATAATTGTCACACATGAGACATTTTGCTCATCTGATCATGTAGATGATCTGTTTAGGCCTTCTTGAGTGCAAAAAATTATCAATGAACTCTGTTGGGTTTGTGGGGTTTTTATGTTAACTTTGATTTCTAAACCTCTGAAACAGCCAACATCCCTCTCTCTAGCTAGTTTCCAAACAAGCTAAACAGTAGTTTGCAAACATAAAGGTTTGTGTGTCCCCTTAAGCTGTTGGAACACATGACCCTAGTAACTCCTAGTGCAAGCTGACTTCCCAGTCACTATCTCAGCAATGGAAAAAATGGAAAAGCAGTCACCTGCTCATCACCTGCTAGGGAGCAGGTGAATTGGGTCTCTCACCTCCATGAGAGAGGCTCAACACCAATAACTCAGGGATGGTGGAAATCTCTTGCTAAAATGCCTGCAAGTAGGGGAAAACCAAATACACAGGATGTGGTGCTACACTCAGATCTTGGTCCCCGCTTCGGAAGCTCTGCTTTTGGATTTGAGGTTTCACTACCTTGCTTACCGAAAAAGAACAAAGCTCCCTGGAAGACAGCAATTGAGACAAAGCTGACTGTGAAGAAATCTCCATCTTTCTACCCCTCCTGCTGACTCCCCTCTTCTCTTTATTTTTATTATCCTTCATAAACCTCTTCACTCATGGCTCAGATGTCCTGCTTTAAGCAGCAGCAATGAGAAGTTAAGAAATCTATACAATTCTACTACTATTCCCAAGGCTCTGAACAGCAGCTGTCGCATCGATCAGATGGGCTGTTAACTTCATTCTGCTGCTACTGAGTACTTGCCTATACTACAGAAAGTTTTATCACATTAGCTACGCTGGCACATCCTCCTCCTCCACAACATGAAAACAGCTATTGCAAGACACAAGCACTTAAACCACCACCGCTCAATCTGGCTGCAAATGTGGAATGAGCTACACCCCACAGCAACCACCCTTATATAATGCAGCTGCACCTACACGAGTTATGTCAGCCTTAGCCCTACAGGTAAAAATAGTCATTGCCTTCACTGACAAAGTCACACCAGTATGGTTTTTTTAAATGTACTTGAGCCAGCAGAAAACCCAGGGCTAGCAGTCAAGACACTGGAGCAGCCTGCCTGCAGACCAGGGCATATATACAGTATTCACTTACATACAGGTTTCTTCATGCCCTAAAACATCATTACTTAATTTGTTTAATCAGGGACTCTGCAAATCACTTTCTCTCCACTGCTGCTGAGGAGTGGATTTTTTCCGTGCTTGGTTCCCCTGCAAACAGTGCTCTGGAGGATGTTCTTGTCAGAGCAAAAGCCTCATCTTGCACTTGCCTAACCAGAGGAGCCCATTTGTGAGAGCCTGCTCACTGTAACAGGACATTTGTGCCCAATCCAAGTAGGCACACGTACAGCTGCTTCCTTCAGCACTGTTCTGTTGGCAGCTGGGAAAGGAGGGGGAAAAAAATAATTAAAAAATAATTAAAAAAAAAAAAAAAATCAAAGCTCCCTCCTACGGTGACCACAATCTAACAAGAACTAGTGAGAGAAATAAGATGTTGCTAGATTTTAAAGGCAGTAGAGATGAGTCAGTACACACAGGGAGAAGATTTGACACTGCAATTTTTCAGAGGATACCTGCACGTTAAATACTGGGCTTCACTGGCAGGCTTTCTGCCTGAGATGAAGGGTCTGCAGGACATTTGGGCAGTCAAAACAATGCACATATAAAATAGCACACTGGACTACTGGGCCAGGCCTGGCTGATGGTATTAGATGCTAGCTTTGAATATTTCATTTGCATACAACAAAGATACAGCTAGTGAGCATTCAGGGCAAGGGAAGACATTATTTACCTTGTGCTCTTCCTTTCACCAGAGGCCAACAGACAGACCCTCAGGACACAGCAATCCATACAGAACAATCCATATATTGGTCTGCTGCTTTGGTGAACACAGAGATTCATTTCTCCCAGGGGAGAGAACTTACCATATCAGAAAGGCCAATCAGTCTTAATGTTTCCCTCAAAAAAAAAAAGTCAATATCTTATTATCCTAAATTCTTGAAAAATAAAAAGATACCATAATTAAGTGAGCCATGAGAACACAAGATAAATCAGTAGCAGAACACAGATTAGTGCCTATGAGCACTGATGTTTTCTTGCTCTTTCCGCAATGCCCAATTACAGGACTGAAACATTGGTGGGGAATACTCGTACCACACGGCATACTGAGAGCGGAGGAGAAAAGAACAGCAACGGATTCTGTGCAATGCATCCAAGCCTCTCCCTTCCCACATTAAAAAATAATAATAGTAATAATCAGGAAATATGCCCATTTCGCTCTCCACTCCCAAATACACTTCTCTCCCAAGTTAAGAACAAAGTCACAATTTAAAAAAAAAAAAAAAAATTCTAAGACAATTTGGTTTCTTAATATGGCCCTGTTTATTTTGGAGCATTTCCACATAGCTTTTACAAGCTCCTTACTCTACACACCAGAGTAAGAAATGCTCTTTTGCTAAGAAATCAAAGCAAACATTCTCACAGAATGTCCCAGTAGCTGAGGCTCAAACAAACATCACCAAATATCAAGAAACCTCTTGTGAAATCATCTGGGGTGCTTGCTATTATTTCTCTCGACCCTGGCCTTCCTCTTGAAAAAAAACCACATCTATCCCCAAAGCTTTCATTTTGTCAATTTTTATTTTACACACATACACATTGTATTATCAAACGTCAAGAAGCTCCACTGACACCTCAAGTTACTTGCACACATTGCTAAGACTAAAACCAAAACTGTCCCCTCCAGTGCCCTCACCTGGCTGCTCCTCCCAACACTTTCTAAGTCAGATGTCTCCTCTGCACAACAAAGCCAATTTTCCTCAATTCAGGAGAGACATGCAATAGGATTTTCTTTAGGCTATTCAGAAAGTAGCTACTGCATAATGCAGCCTCTTTAAAGAGACTTTGCTACAGTCAAATTTAATAATTTAGGAGATTTAAGAGCAGTACGCATTCAAAAAAAACCCCCATGTTGCCTAGGCACTGTGTGCCTTTTAGCTGCTGTCCCCAATTCACTAGACCAGTCTTGATGTTGCAAGGACAAAGGTTTTCATCTTTTGAGAATATTTATCAGCAGATAATGAGAAATTAGAATTCCAATTCACTCAAACATCAACTATTGAAGTTTAGCTTTCAAGAAGTATAAAAAAGAAGTACTCACACGTCAGTAAAATTGTTAGCTTGGAACATTGAAACAAACAGCATTGCTAAGCAAAAAAAAAAAAAAAAGTTGGAAATTGTACTGGGTTGAACTTTGTAGATTCATCAATTCAGACGCTCGCCAGCAGACCTTTTCATTTTGCAGAATCCACTGAGAGAAGCATCGTGACATGACAGACTGCACATCGCCCTTGGGGAGAGGGACGTGGCTTGAGACCCTATTCTGCCAGGAGGTTGCTGAGAAATCCTGCAGAGAAATCCGAACTCTTTTCTTGTGCTTTAACTTTTGCAGAGTGGCATTTTAATATGTGCCAAGGGAAAGCAGAAACAGATGCAGCCAAACCCCATTCCTCCCACATCACCAAACAACAAAATGGACCTACCACTTTCTACACGAACTCTTAAGAACATCCTTGTCAGTGAATACAGCCCAGGTTGGCATTTCATTTTACGCTGCAGAAGCCCTAATCTTTCTTCACTTGCCAACAAAACACCCTTCCAACATGCTTGCTAGTATTTCCAAACCAAGATCCAATACTCCACTGTAAACACAGCAGAAATCATTACCCAGAACTTCAACAAAAAAGGATTCTATCCTGATGTTTTTGTAATATTTTGTAGCATGAATATAACTTGAGCCCATATGACTGAGATAGTCACCAATTTCATCACAACCACAGAGATTTCTTGCCCTCCTGTTTTTGTTATGCTGTTATTAAATACATGGCAATGACCTTGCCTCCAAGCAAACTCTTCCCAGTTGCTCTACACAAATATCTACTCATCAAATTGTCAAAGGGGCTATGTTTGTCAGGCTGAGCAGAACACACTTGGGTGGTTCACTCTCTTTTTAAAAAACTATCAACTCCCCATGTGTCAGATGGCAAGTTTAATTTAGTAGGCTAGGAAACTACTCAGTCTTGGAAAATCACTGCAATATGGTATATATCGAACTCGGCAAGTCCATCTGATATGCAGGGCTGTTAATGCTACTGATCAGTCCCAACCTTGGATAGCTCTTGCCAGCAGCTGTGTCTACAGTAACAACTAAAGCATATGTGACCTTTTAATTTTCTTATTTCTTCCCAGCAACAGACTAGAATGTTTCCTCCATTACTGAGGATTTGCTACATGATCATCAACACAATCAGCTGAACAGCAGTGAGCAGAATAAACACAGTCTATATCTCCAGAATCAGAATGAAGAGGCAAGTAGGAGCTTTTTCATGTTCTGTTTGTGCTGCACTGAGTATGGTGGAATATAAAGTCTGGGACTGCTAACAGGGCAGTTTCTCTGTGCCAGTTCAATTAATGCCTGGTATCATTATGGATTTGTACGTAGGCAATGCAGGCATCTATCTGCTAGACACTTTTTGCAAAAGACACAGGGGCCATTAAAAGGCACCAAGAAATACAACAAAAAAACCCAATATGACAGAAAAAATAAACAGACATAAATAGCTAACAACATGCATGATGCTCCAAAGAGACCCTGCAGACTCACTGACAGAGGTCCCTTGTTCAACTGAAATGCACCACGAGCACACAAAGTTCTCAATGCAAATACAAGTAAAAACTCATGCCATGGGATTTCAAGCACTCAGCTTAAATGCAGTCAGGAGGACCTGAAAAATTTAAACAGATCTTTTTAAATTTTCAACCATCTCACACAAGCGAGAGCAAAGGGAGACAGAAATGTGGCCTATAAAACAGTCCATCAGAGAGAGCTATGTCTTACTATGGCATCAGACACCTTTCCAAAGAACATCAGAGACTATTTATAGATTCTGTCGATGTCCTCCAACTCACCAAAGGAAGATAGTTCCTTTGAGCTATCCCAATGCAAGAGATGCTCTCAAAAGTGAAAGGTTGGGATGCAATAATCCACATCCACAACCATCCTAAAGGTCTAGGAATTAAAAATCTCTACACAAAAACGTAGAGCGCACTGGCCCTGACCCAGCAAAGCACTTAAGCATTCAACTGTTTCCCCTTTGACTTCAGAGGGACAGTTTACATACCTAGAGCTAGTACATGTCACAGGGCTTTGCTGGCTCATGATCAGATAGCTCAAAAATGTGCCAGAGCCCAGCCATAGCTCAGCTTTACCTTGCAAAACACAGGATCTCCTTGACCATCTCCTCACACAAAACAAAAACAGGAACAGGAGCAGGACACTGACTGGAGCCAAAGCATGTCAGTTTAACATACATTTTCCAGCTGCAAATGATTTCTCTTCATTGAAGAGAGGGTGCATACTGAACAGAGGAAGAGAAAAAGGAAGAAGTCTGCAGGCAACAGCCACCGTAACACTGTATCACACAAGAAGGTATCACTGCCTGTGGGTAACTCACCCTCTGAAGGTCTGCTCACCTCAACCGGACCCCTAGTGACACCTCTATGGTGACAGGCGCAGCGTGTCCTACCTCTGCCGAGGGGATGGAGGATGCTTTGAAGGAATGGTACCTTTCAGCCATGGCCTATTGCTTAGCTAGCATCAGCAGCCCGGTTCTCATTTCTGATGCAAAGGAGGTAGAGCTGAACCGGTGCTGGCACCTATCTGGGGAGGTTTATTTTGCTTCATTGTTAGCAACAGCTTATGCAAAATATTCCATAACAAGTCCTTCCTATACCACTTGCTGGAAACTCTCTGTGAGAATGCAGGCAAGGCACGGTGCATTAATGTAGTGATCCATTCATCTATCACAGCACGAGGAAGAATACTCCCAAACATACACACAGAGGGGTGCTGGCATTTGATGCTTTGCAGTGGTTTTAGTGTTCTTGCTGTATTAAAGTTTAATTACTTTTTAACTTCGATATTTACATAGAACATAAACTGTTCAGAAGGATAACTGTCAACCAGCCAAGACCTCTTTGGCAGGACTTTGGGATCATATTTTATTCTTCTGGTGATGGCAGCTCTGGCACAGAATTGCTTCAGTTCTGTAAAATTATGTCTATATATGTTTGATCCCTTTGGGGAGACTGCCAAAGCACCAAGATTAATTACCAACTTACCTAAAATACACTCTCTATTAGATAGATCTTAAAGGGTTCCTTGTCACAGACTGCTTTATAAGAACACATTTTGAAATATTAATGAATCTATATGACATAAGATGACATTTTGAACTCTGTCTCAGTGCCCATTCCCATCTCCACACTAAGTAAAATGAATTTTATTAGTTTCATGACAGCTGTGCGCTTGTATCAGCTTTGCAGAGTTCTAGCCAAATCATAGAAAATAAACTCATTTGATGGACAAATATAGCATCATTATGCTCCCAGCTACGGCAACATCCTCAATCAATATAGTTTTAAATGTAAATAAGACAGGAATGTATTCAAACTGATGTGTGACCACAGTGCAAAAATAACTGCAAAGGCTCTTAGTAATTGTGTTGAAATGTACACTCCTAGTGCCCTTCCCAAAGGAAAAGAACAAGGGACAGGTATCAAATCATTTGCGTAAACCCTAGGAAAAAGTCACAGACTAGAAGTGGTCTAAGTGTCTGCCAATACAAGCAAGATGGGGACAACACCTTACTCCTGGTAGCAGCGGATGTTTCATTTACTAGTCTTCCTTTCCAAACTGGTTCCAATACCACTGGTCAACAAGCTGGATTTCTCAGGGAAAAGCATGGTTGTTCCAGTCCAGGCTTCCAGAGAGGCTGTGCTTCAGCCTGTTTCCAGTTCAGAGCTGGCACGTGGAATATGCACTTGCCTGCAGAAGCCTGCATCAGCAGTAAGCCTGGGTACTGCAATGCAACCAGGAACACATTTCCCTTCTTCACCTGATCCTCAGACTAACAGAGTAAGTTTTTAGGGTAGAAGCATTAGTTCATGGACTCATCCAGTCCTCTGGCAGTCGGAGCACGTATGAGAATGGGCGGGGGGCACTGCAGTAAGAACCTCACCACAATTAGCAATGCACCACCGAGGGGTCTGTGCTGCAACAGCATCAGAGGGACAGCACAAGACTGCACAATTACAGAACTAGATGTTACTGTAGCTATGCTCATCATACTGATGCTGCTAAAAATAAACCAGGAAGACATTCCTCACCTAAGGCTCAGGAGGGTTCTGGTATGTAGCTGAGTCATGCAACAATCATTAAATTAAACACATCTTGATCCCTGGTTTACGCTCCAAGAGCACAAGCCAAAAAAACAAGCCTTTTGTGCGTATTGAAAAAGCAACACTGCACCCACTGAAACAAGGCACAAGGAAGTAATTTGAAGGTCAAGGTCTCCTGGAAAACAATTGCAGTAGTAAGATCAAATTGCATTAAGAAAGGAGGAAGCGAGAACAAGCTCACAGACATTTTTTTTCTAAACAGAATTTGAGAGAATGTGTTTAGTGCTTGTGGAAGACATCAGACTGACAGCAACATCCTTAGTCAACAAAACAGCACAAGCTTCCCCCACCTGTTAGCACCACACACATTCTGCTTGGCTAACTGCAAGGCTTTGCACTGCCCATGGGATCATCTGTGCCAGAAGCTTAACACAATTCATTAGCACTAGGTCAACTCAAAGGTATAACACAAGCTCCATCTTCGATGACTTGTCATTTTCCCATACCAGTCTTATCATTGAAGACTACATCTCTAGCTGTCATTTGTACCTAAGCTACTTAGAGCACATGTATGTATGCAGGTATGCATGTAGGTACGGGATTCTAGAAATGTTAGCTATACTTTACTCAGGTGTAAGTACCTTGTCGGTAAGAGAAAGCTATCAAATCTGCCTATATGTAGAAAAAGATTGTGATGTGTGCACTGGTCCCATTTTCCTACCACTGAAGACATTTCTGCTGGCCATTACAGCAAGTACAAGGTCATAGTGCGACTGGTTTTCAGGACCTCAGTCCTCAGAACTGCATCCAACAAGCTAGATCAGACTACCCAAAAAATGTCATCCTTTACCAACTTCTTTCTTTTTTACTTTAACTTGTAGCACTTCTCACACACTAAAGGTCCTCTTGAAAGGCTTCACAGTAGCTGCTTACAATCTAGTGATTTCATATAGTTTCTATTCACTTCTTTCTACAGTAGACAACAGTGCAAGACCACATCCCAGGCATGAGGCAGGTCATATTCTGAGAAGACAGTGCAGCTTTAAGTTTTATGTTGGTTTAACTTATACATACGGGAAAGCAAGGATCAACAAGAGTTTAGGAAAAAGATCCCAACTGCTACTGTAGTAAAAAAAAAAAAAACAAAAGACCAAAACCAAACGACAGCAAAACCCACCAGATTTCTCAGTTCAATAAATGAAAGACATCCAAACATTAGTGTGTTCATTTTTTAAAAGCCTGAAGTATTTTAACTTGCACACAGGCACCTTTGGGACAGCAGTCTTCTTTAGCTCCACACTTCAAGGAATGCAGAGTTTGAAAAATAGGCCAGCCAACAGGTAACACTGAGCATTCAAAGCACCAGCTGCCAGAGTCACAGTGCATTTGAACTGGCAGAATATGACTCATAGTGTCCTGCAGTCAGTGTGGTCTCAGAAAAGGTGAGAAGACCAGCTCAGATGCATGAACTGCCTGAAACAAGGTGATTTTGCAGATCCACTGTCACACAGATCTTCATCTTGTATCTTTCTGATGTATAGGTTTAAACAGGTACTAAGTGAATTCAGGGTGGGATGACAACCCTCCTTCCTTGGTCAAGCATCCCTTGCCCTTTGTTCTCACAAATGACACCAATCTCTCCAGCTCTTTCATTTTCCAGGGAAACTGCTGTATTACTGTCTCCTGCAGGCATCCGTGCTCCAGGAGTAACATCAGAGGAACAGAACTTGGCCACACGTACAAGCTTCAGTTTCAAGTTCAGTCTCACTAAGACCATTGCAAATTCACCTTTCCAGTTTAAAACTTGTTATACAGGTTGAGCTTACTGCTAGGAAAACCTACCAACCCAACCACTGTGCGCCAGGTTTAAAACTGCCTTAAGAGCTCTCACCCCCCAAAATGCTGTTCGTTTTATCTCACAAATTACTTCAATATGGAGGTGAACAACCTTACTGCTGCTTTAGGCATGTAGAAACAGTGTCAGAGAAAAAAAGGGCTGATGATGTCAGTCACACTGTCTAAAGTTTTTGTTCTAAAGCTTCCTTTTTTTCTGCTAAGCTTTGCATCAAGATGCACCCTCTGATACACCTGCCTTTGGATATCTCCAAAGGACCCTTCCCTCCAGCAATCACACAGGCCAAAGCAATGCACCTCCCAGAAAGGCATGTAATACCCATCCAATAGCTACAAACACCTCTGTCTTTACAGACGCAACACTGCTGCTGAGGGTTCGACGTTCTCTGGGTTTTAGAGGTGAGAAACTGAGGGAGACAGGATGCACAGAAAGGCTGCAGCAATGCAAGACCCAGTTGCCCGAGTCATCGGCTACAGCCACTAGTCCACACAGACAAACTCTCCTTTCCAATATTCTCATACTCACTTCACAGAAGCAATAATTTCATGTTAACGAACACTGCCGTTTGATGAAATAAATCACAGCTTTCACCCAGCCACTCCTGTCCCTGAACTGACTATCCCTGTGCCCTGAACAAGACCAGTGAATTGATCAAAGCTAATTTTAACAATGCAAAAGGGGGAGGGGGGGAAAGTATGTGTGCAAGGGGAAGGTAAGTTTTGGTAACAAATGGCTGGGGTTGGAGAGGCCAGACTGCTCCTCTCCAAGCCAATGCCAGCTGAGCAGCATTTGAACGGCTCCTGAGTTTCCTCCTCAGTTGTAACTGAGGATCCGCTCTCAGTTACAACTGCCCAGAAATTGAGTTTGACAGACCTGCAGCAGCCTACAAGAGAAGGCACAGGAACAACATTTCACGTACAGTTTGGGTTCGCTGTTGCTTGACAAGAGCCCAGGCAGATCCAGGCCTTGCCGTACACTGTGTGGCTTACTGAGCACACAGGGAAACATGCTGCAAATCACTTCAACCAGGCTAGCCCAGGGCCATCACTTAGTGATCAAGTTTGACTTTACACTAGAGGCCTCAGCAAGAGCAGAGACCCTGAAGTACGAGCTGGACATGCACGCCAGTGGCCAAAAGATCTTGCCTTAAAAAACTCAGGGACCAGTCTGGCTGAGAGGAGAGATGGAACACACCCCCTGCCTCCACACTGCTCTCACAAACTCCCAGGTATTTGGGGTGAGGAGGAAGGAACACCCCTCCTTACATCCTGCTCATGAACCACACTACCTTTTGTTCAAAACCACCTAAAAGCCCAACCTGAAGGTGCATCCGCTTCTCCTACCCCCTTGGGAAGGGCCTCCCCCAGGCCAGCTGGGATAGTGGCCAGCAGCCCTGCTGGGCCACAGCCCCAGGGTTCATTACCAGGCCAACACGAGACACCCGGCCAGAGCTGTGAGCCTCCACCTTCCCGTGCAGAGCACGGCTCTCCCCACCCAGCACGGCCCCGAGGACTCCCTGCCAAGGGGATGTGCAGAGCCAAGAAGTCAAAATCGCAGTGGGATTAGCTGTTCATACAGATGCAGCAGGCATAGCCACAGCGATCAGCATTAGTAACAAGAGCGTTAGAAGGGCAATTAAGCCTCATGTCTCTGGGACTAAGCTAGTTTAATGATAGAAGCCAATGTTCAGGGGCTGAAAATCGGAGGCTACCCCACTTACCTCTTGACCATTGGGGCTGGCCAAAGTCAGAGTATCAGGAGACCTTTGATGTCTTCAGGACTCTGAGTTAGGACAGCCCTTTTGGTAGCTGAGCCCCTCTACCTCACTCCCTCAGAGGCTGCCAGGAGCTGCAGAGACTCCAGAGAAGTTATCCCCCTGCTTTACCCACGACATCACTTTGCCACATACACCCACCTAGCTTGCCCCCTAACCTACCCCCAAGGATACCACCAAAGCACATTTGCATTGAGAATCAATGGGAAAATTTAATTGAAAACCTGGCAAATTGGTCATTTGATGAGGGGAAGCCAGAATTCCTGAAAAGGAAGCAGTGTGCAAAAAACGTAAAGCTGCAACTCCAAACTCCACAAGCTTTACACAGCTTATTCTCCATGATGCCTTTGTTTAAACAGCAGTATATCCATGTTCTCTATCCAGTCTCCCACACACAGTGCACTGCACATCCTCCCCTACTCCTCCCACCCACAGATAAACAGGCTCTGGAAACAAAGCTTGAGCAGATAGCTGTGCAAGCCCTGAAAGAAGGACAATGCTATTCCCTGTGGGGAAGCAAAGATACCCACATAATGAAGCTGTCTGCTTGGGATGCTGTTCTGGTCTCTTGAGGATAGATCAAGTATGTGCCTTACAATTAATTTGTTTGTTATTTGTGTAACCCATCCTTATTTCTATCCACTGAAATTAATAATAGCTTAATTCACTCTCTTTTTTTGTTCTTCTTTAAATCAGAGCCATTCCTGTTGGGTAAAAGAGCCTGAAATGCAATTTACACTGACAATGTAAAGCAGCCTTACTGTAAACACACACCCTAGCCCTTCACATTCCCTCCAGTGATCAGAAATAATAAAACAGCTATTTATGAAACAGAAAGGTCAATCTAGGATGCACTTCTGCAGGGGACAGATGCATGTTACAGCTAGGTGGAGGGAAAGTTTGAGACACAGTGCTACTGACCTAAAGGGGTTTTGGTTATTAACTGTGTGGAAGGCACCCCCACTGCAGTGAAAATCCAGACAGGCCTCATTCCCTGCTCACGCAACAGTGAGCTGTGCACTCACCCTGCAATGTTTTATTGATAAGGCTCCACTAATTTTGTATTAGTCAGGCACATGCAATCAACCATCAAAAATCAGATCTATAGTACAGGTGGTTTTAAACTAGACATAGAAGCACATGGCCTAGAAAACACAGGACAGCTGGCAAGGCACGGAACAGACTCAAGAAGCTAACCTCGAGTTAGCATTAAGAGGCAAGGATTACAACAAGCTGCTTTAATACAGAGGAATATCTTACCAATAAGAAAGTAACCAAGGAATAAGTGACTGAAGGCAACCCCTACAACAATCAGGCCTCAACCCTGAAAGCTGCAGGCAGTTTTTAAAGGAGATGCTACCAAAGAACCCCCATAAGCTAACTCCACAACTTCAGTCACATACCTGAAGCAGCAAGGCAGTATTTGCAAAAGCTCTCCCACCTGGAAGCCCACTTCTCAAAACTGGGCAGCCCTAAAGGCAGCAATAAGCATATTAAGCATCATCTGCGCTGCTGTGACTGACTGACTTCTCCGACTGACTGTTTAATACAGCTTTGTTTGTTTGCTTTCCTTCTTACCTGCTGATGTTGCCTGGCTCCCGCTGTGATAGACTTGACAAGAGTATCTACTAATGGCTTACACATGATCTGTAAGAAAGACAGACCCAGTCTCTTATTAGTGGTTTGCTGACAGACAGGTTTGTTTTTCAAGCAAAACAGTCTATATTTTACACAGCTTCTTGAGCGAGAAGAGAATGCCACAAGAAAGAAAAGTGCCCAGAGATCAGCAACAGCTTATTTGAAAATTAACAGCTTTGCTCACACGAGCCCTGGGTGAAATCTTGATCACAAGGAAATCAGCAGCAAAACTCTTAAATTGGAAAAATCAGGCAAAGATTGCACCTCCTGTGTTCTGCCTGGTTCTTGATTTAAGTCTGCATCTGCCTGATACTTTACGCAGGCAGTTCACTTTGCACAGAGGAACAGTCCCAGAGGCAAAGGAGAACATGCTGAGTTAGACTGGAGAATGTTAGAGCTTGGGGAAAGATCTGAACCCACGTGCTAAAGGGGCCAGAAACAACCGCGTCAGGAGGAAAGCCTCCCTGGAGACAGGTTATCTTAAAGTTGTCCCCTGCAACAAGTCTTAATCAAAACAACCTTTCTACAGGAGGGGTAACTCTCAGCAAAGCTTGATGAACCTCTGTTCTGGCCTAATCCGCCAATTTCTATGTTTATTGGCAAAATATTTCCAAATTGAGGGGCACAAGGAATCCAGACACAAGAAATGAGAAAGCATCTGGATTTCAAATACTTTACTGGCATACCTCTAATGTCATCTATCAGGCACTGGAAGGTCTGGCCCTGACAAAGCACGGACAGCAGTTTGCTGCACAGTTTACTGACATATTGTGCAGATGGTTATTCCAACCACACCACCTGAAATGGCTTCTTTTTTGGGGTAAGAAGACTACTAAAAGAATAGACAGCTCTAGCAAGTGGGCAAAGCCCAGATTTAAACAGGCCAGTATCTGTGTATATCATTACTTTTGTTTCATAAAAGGGATGAACTTAAAGACTTTAAAAGACATTTCTGCAAGGAACAGTGATGTGGAATCCACAGGCTCTAGAAACCTGCAGATGGGATCTTAAGCTTGCTGTCCACGTGGGCAGCACACAACCCTTCTCTTCCCCCTATTTCACTAACTTACATAGGTGGCATCGTGGGCTGGTGTCCTAAGAAACCTGGTATGCGAAGGAACTCTCTCCTGGATGGATTCCCTCAGAGTCTGAAAGCATCCTCCCCCAGTTACACAAGCCTGTGTCTCCCCCCACCCTCCCGTCAGACATCAATTCTAAAAGGTTGAAGCCCTTGAGAAAGGGTTTCTGGCAACTGTCTCTATCTCACTCTGACCTAAAAATCCCTAAAGAACCGTATGACATTCAGACCCAAGGCCTGTTTCTTAAAAACTGGCTGTCCTCATAGTGGAGACCAGCTCCAGGCATAGGTCAAGTTTGCAGGAAATACCTCAAACATTTCAGACACTGACACCGTCTGAACATCCGGCTTGCAGATTAGATTCCAATTAGACTCTATGCTCTACAGCCTTCTTGGAAGAAAAATGATAAACTGAGCATGCAGTCAGAGCAAAGCTGGACAGCAGCTACATTAGCTGTTTAAACAAGCTGGCCCCTTCTGCCTTTGTGCAAACCTTGCTCATCCACATTGTCTTGAATATAGTAAAAAATTAGAGCTTCTTAGGCTATGCTTTAAAGAGCAGCTTTCTGTTCATCTACATTCTCCATACAGTATCCCAATCCAAACCACAAATGAGATTCTGGCCTTCTGCAGCACTGCTATCAAAACATGCAGTATTAAGAGTCTGAGCAGGTGAAGATCCTAGGAAACCTTACAGCAGTTTTAAAAGCCCGCAATAAAGCGGAGAAGTTTCTCTCCCTACTTTCCCCAGAATTACAACTGTACTTTGGAGCCACCAGAAGACAACAGAGCACGCAGTCAGTAACACTTACCGGGAAGCGTCTGAAGAGATCATGGAACATGGAGCTTGTAAGGGCACTGTTCCGTTTAGTCAAGAATTGTGTCAGTGCTTGCTGATATATTACAGTTACCCTCTCCATATCCAAACAACCTGTGCTCAAAAGCTATAGGGAAAAAGCAGAACAAAAAAATTTCCAGTGAAACACAAGGATAAATCACTAGCAATGAAGTAATTAATTCCTACCAGTGCACACAGATTTTTCCAACAACTAGATATTCTTGGTAGCTTATATGATACAGGCATATGAGATACAATACAGAACCATGAAGAAACAACAAAGTGGGCCCCAAACATGCTCTCCCAAGTACCGATAGCCATACGTCCATGTTAGTGAAGGGCAGCACAGCTTTCTAGTAAGAGCACATACACTGCATGTAGTGTGGGGGCTGTACTTCTAGGTTTGTGGTGGACATGTCTAACACACATGAGGTTCACAGAGCACTCAAAGACCATCCTGCAGCAGCTGTGATGTGCACATGGTGTTCTCAGCTGTAGAGCTATCTGAATCTGTAGATATTAGTGTATGTAGATATCTAGATCTACATACACTTAGCAGCTATGTCCAGGATTTCTAGGTACCCAGCAGACAAGCCCTAGCTCTGATCAGGGATCCAGCAATCCCAGACTGTGTTAATGCTCCAATATCCCCCTCTGGTGGGGAACAAAAAACCCAGACATGCAGCAACCAGCACAGGCCACACGGATCTAAACTAACCACACAGGGGTGAATGAAGAGCGAAGTGTGGAGCATCGCATCCCGACGTTCCTGTCTGTTCTCACATAGCCAGAGAAGCACAGCTCTCTGGGAAGAAAGGAAAATTAAGGCCCAGGAGGTCAAAGCCATGATCTTCACAAGAGTGGATGGGCCTTTTGTGAACCTCTACCCAAGCAATTGTTCGATGGCCCCATAGCAAGTTAAAGCCATGTTAATGTTGTATCCCGTTCTCAGGTCAAACTCCCAGTGCTACTGCAGCTGAACACAGGCTAGAGATGGATCTTGAAATACACGACCCCAGTTTCCTAGTGAAGTGTCTATACTTAACACTGATTTGACATACACATCTGCAGGGAAAAAATGGATTCCTCCTCCCATGCAGATGTTTACTCTAAAAAATGTCTTCTGTAGTAATAGGCTTTTCCATAAATTTGGCCACTGCGTCATAGGGTCTGCTCTAGTTCCACTTTGCTGCTTACTGAAAAGCTCCAGATTATGCTCACAAAGCACTGCTCACTGGAAACACACCACACCTTTGTCTCTGCTTCCCCACTGCAAAACCTTCCTGGCCTCAATACAATGTCAGCGCCAGCAGAATCACACAAACTGAACTGTGTTACTTCCCTCAAACCAGCAACTCACTTCAGCTGCTGGCTGTGTCCTTGGCTGATCGAGACCACAGCTCTGTTCCTGCAGGAATAACAGCCTTCCCTGTGAAGGACAAGGAAGAACAAGGACGCCGCGAAGCATGTCTCACTCTAGCCTCAACGTCAAGTATGTTGTTTATATTCCCCATAGATCTCTGTTTTTCTTTCCAGAAAGGCCCATCACAGAACAAGAGCTGCTTGGATTAACACTCTTAGTCTCTCACTAAGCCTTAGAAACATTGGCTATCTTTTCAGCTGCTAATAATATCTCAATGTTTGTAATTTCCAGGCCCTCCCTTGTCATGAGGTAGCCCTGTTTATTTTCCTTCCCCACAAAATGTCAACAGGATTAAGGCAATAATTCCTGCACACAATTCGAGAGGTTCAGAGGCAAGTATCAGGCTAGCTGGTGAAACACTACTTGCCAGGTTTCTAGTGGAGGTGACTGCACTGGGCTGCCCAATATATAGGGTCACCAAATTCAGAGACCTGTGAAATTCAGCGGACAGTTGGTAGAAGGGAACCAGACAGTAAGGCTCCCCGAGTAATAGACACCCATAGCACAACCAGATGAAGAGTCTCCCTGCAAACAACTACCACTGAAATCAGGGCTGCTCCACACTTTCTTCACCCTGAGATAACTCAGCCCAAACCTCTGAGAGACAGGAGTTCACTCTCATCCACCACCGTCCTGTGCCTCCCTGCTCCTCAGCACCCTCCCAGAAAAGAACTCAAGAGTGACTGCCAAGAGATTAATGGAAAAAATAGCAAATCAGCCAGGAGAGCAGCATAAATATACATCAGGCTTCTCAGGCAATTAACCTGGATCCACTGTACATCAGCAGCCCCTGGTGGCTATGGGCAAGCAAGCACTGCAAAGGCAGGAGGGCAAGGGCCAGAAGGGGATGGGGAATGTGACAGCTTTACAGAAAAGAAATCATGCAGACAGGTATCTGCAAGCAGCAGGAACAGTGAGACCGAATAAGCAAGGCCCACTCAGCGAAATGGGGTAATGCAACTTTACTGGCAAAAAACACTGCCTCAAGAGCAGCCTGCTGTCTAACCTGAGAAGCCTGTGGGATGTCGCTCTGTTTCTCTGGCAGAGGGGTAGGAGGAGTTGATGACTTATCGGACGTGTTTCCTCTCAATACTTTGAGCAGGTATAATGAGGCACTAAAAAAGAAAAGGAAAAGGGGAGAACATAGCAGTTACCACAGTGTCACAGTGCCACTGCAAAGCCACCTGAGGGCAGAGGTCAAGTCATGCAGGCAGCTTATTCTGTACCAAGGGGAGTTAAAGAGTCCCGAGAGGGCCCCTTCTCTCAGTCTAACCCACTCTTGCCAGACCTGAAGACAAATTAATCTTAGGAGGCTGCATCATTTCATTATCTGTCACTGCAGTCAGACATCCCCACTATCAGCCCGGTTTCCTCAAGCTCATGCTTTTGACTAGCACTGCTTGAGGACTTCTGCATTTGCCCAGGATTTCTGAGCCTGCACAGCTCGGCCAGCGATGCAGTGCAGCCCTCTCAGCCCAGGTTGCTGTGTGCCTGGAGAACTCAGGCATACCAACTGAGAGAGCATGCAGACAGTCTGCTGCTTTTGAGAAATGCTGTATTAACTGGGCACGGCTCCACTCAGGACTGCCACTGCCAGGAAGCTGTCAGGGAGCCATGCGGCACACACAGCCAGCCCTGTGCTGCCAGGAAGCACCATGGTTCCTGCACAGCCACAAGCCAGGTGTGCTGCAGAGCCAACACTGCCCGATGGCACTGGGTTGACCATGCAACATGGCACCCACTGCATACACAGTTGTGTTGAGAAATCCCAGACGGACTATGAAAGTCCTCCTGAAACTACCTGCAAGTCACAAGAGAGCCTACTGGTAAACGGCACTCCCATTTACACCAGGAAACAGCAAGATTGCTCATGTTTCCTAACAAATACACATACGGCTTATCCTAATTCACCTGTATTCACCAGCAAAGGAGTGAATACTGGTACGTACAGTCAGGACACATGACCATTATTGTCCTCATTGTGCTATCATGGAGACAGTAAACCACTGTATTTACAGAATGATCAATGTAGACTGACTATAAGTTACACTCATCCCCGCACTGAATCACACACAATTCATTACTCCCCGATGAAGCCTCAAGGAAGCGCTTCCTATCACTATCAGCAAAGCTGTACCAGACCATTTCTGTATCACAGAGCCCACAGAAGATAATCACCAAAAAATGGACATCTGTTTGAAAATGATTCAGACTGCCAGGATGACTGACTAGTCCTCATGTAAGACACCGGCGCTGGCACCTAGCCTTCATCAAGTCTCTCGCTTCGCTTAACTGTTTTAACATGCAACATTATGCCTGCTTACAGACCAGCCCACAGCACCGAGTAGAGACGCTCCTTTTTAACATTCACCTGAAATAATAGAGAGCCACTGAAGAGTCAGTGTGCTTGCAGGCTTTCTTCACAAGCCTCTCCACAAAAGCGTGCAAATCGTCTCTCAGGGCATCCACTCTCTTGCAGTACTGCTTAGTTCGGCACAATGAGTTCCTGAAAAAGCATTAAAAACAAACCCAAAGCCATTACCTACAGAAAGAGCTCTGGGAAACAGATTGCTATGAACCCTTATCACTGGGCTCAGGGCGACACATAAACAAAAATGGTGCTAGCTGTGGGCAGCAAAAGAGGCAGTCATTGCTGTGGCAAGAAGGGTGAGAAGACATATCGCTCTTCGCCCTCAAGCACCTATTTAGGCATCAGAGTCAACTTTCCCCCAGAGCTCCCACAAAGGGGACTGGCTGCCTCAAACCCTGTTACTGCAGAACTGCTTCTCAACAGGGGTACAGAGCAGCACTGAAAATGCTTTAGAGCAGTGCTGAGGATGTCAGGGAGTGGTGTACAGAGGACACATCATGACACACACCATGCATTATGTCTGTGCCTAGCTTGTATCATGCCTCACTTCTGGCCGTGAACAGAGAGAATTTGCACTCTGCCTGTCTCAATAATAACTTGTTGGGAGTTTCATTCCAGCCACAGCAGCAACTCTGTAAGCCTAGGGAGTTGTTGCATGGTCTGACTCAGAAGTCAGAGGCCTGTGGAGATATTCAGTGATATGGCATCGTGCCTGACATACCAATGTTTGCTCTTAAGGTTTCCACCTGCAAACAGGTTTGACACTTGAAGTCCCTTAGACTACAAGACCCAGATCCTAATTTCTTTCCTGCAGGTTATGACTAAGCATTGTGTGCGTGTGTGGTGCTGGTAATCTAACTCTTCACAATCTATAAGCATAGCAATTGTCTTCAATCTTAGGAAGACCAACTTCTGGGATTCAACCAACACCACTGGTGTCTATCAAAAGCCATTGCCTATTATCTGGAGGACTAAGGACACTTACTTGAAAATATTGGCTGTTTTCTGGAGGAAGTCAACCTCCTGCTTGTCAGAGTCTGAGCTCATGCATTGTTCAATCACCCGAAGCAGGGGCTCAATGATGTCAAATACCAAGGGGTTCTCCGATTGCTTAGTCAGGAACGCTTCAATCAGATCCAGCACCTGCAAAGAGTTACTGACGTGAGAACTAATGCAGACAGGGAAACATGATGGATCTACCCAGAGCAGCTCCTTCAGACTGGAGCGGGCTACACAGCAGCTGGAGGGGGCTGAAGAAAACTATTTGCAGCTGAGATCTGTAACTTTCTGCTATCATTTGTACTGTTAGGGCATGAGAAACTGAAAATTAAAAATTTGAAACTGAAGATTAAAGGCTGTCTGTTGACTTCAGCTTTATTTTGTGCAGTGACACCATTCAGAAACAGCAGTTATGAGAATCACTGTCACCTGACCAGACCTGCAGTCACTATAACTTGGCACAGATCTCTGTTAGCACCATTGACTGACAGCTCTCACCCCTGCAAGCCCCCCTTGACTTCCAGACAGTGCATTAGCATAAAATCAGCCTCTTATAGCATAGCATCAGAATGAAATGCAGTAAAGCCAATGGCTCGCTACACCGTTCAGCCTTCATCTTGGCTAATTTGACACCAGATATTTCCATACGTGAGCGGCTGGAGCTGTCCCTGGATGCCTGAATATCCTGGACAGTCCATGCTGACACCAGGTGGCCTGAAGTCAGTATTACAGTCACAAATAACTAGGGGGTGTAAAAGATAATCCTCCTGATTATACTAGCATAACAAGCCAAAAAAAAAGCTTACACTGCAAAATTACCAGAGGGATTTTATGCATGTCACACTAAGGCACGTCAAGCTTGTCCAGTTTACAAAAACTGACAGGCACCTACCTTTGGGTAGGTCTGGGGAAGGATCTAATAAATTGAAGCATTTCAGATCAGCAAATGGAAACCACGGTTCACTTTCTGAAAGCACAGTCCTGTTTTTTGTTTTGAAGTAGGCCTCTGAAGCCCCAGTCACTGACCACGATATTGCTGTGCCAGGTGCTGTACAAAGCCAGAACAATCCAGTCCCAGCCTCCAGGAGCTTATGACATACATGAATGTCCAAGCTGTTTAGTGTTAAGTAGCTCACGGCATGCAGTAGGCTACAACTAACGTGCCAGTAAGCCAGAGGTCTTCACACCAAACACTTATCTCCCACCTTAATCTTGAAATCCCTCCGTAGGATCTTCTCTTTCCGCATCCTGTCTTTCTCATCCTTCTTCGCCTGGATCCGTTTCTGCTGCTCCGCAAAAAGGGCTGAGATGTTCTTGTCAAGAGCCATCATAGCCTCATCATCCAGCTCTTCATCGCTCTCATCTCCTCCCTTTTGTTTTTAGAATGCAAAAACAACATGTCATTTCATGTACTTCAAAAAGACAGTGGGGAGAGAACCACAGCCAAGAGCAGACTCACAATCACAGTAGGGATGTAGCTTCCTCTAGACCCAGAATAACAACATGGGGAGGGAAAACAGATGCTCAGATCAATGACAAATCTAGCTCATATTTCCTGTCAGGTAATCCTGGCTGCACAGTACTAATATGTAGAGCTAGACGATCAGGAGGGGGAAGAGGCTGAGGTTTTGACACTGTGCTGTTGCTCCTTCAGTAAAGAGGTTAATATGTTACTATGTCTGTAGCCTTTATAGGAATCATTAAACTACACTCCAACGCTGCTACAAGAAGTCTCCAGAGTGGCCTACAGAGATCACGCTCCTCCACAGAGGCCAGCCAATGCAGGCACAGTATCTCGGTGCTTCAGTTCACATCAATCTCGTTTATTACAGGCAGGAATACAAGCTATATCAGGCTAGACTGGACAAGCAAAAGCACTCAAGACACACTAACAATAAATAAAAGAACAAGTGACTTATTCCCATAGCTTGCTTTGAAGATCCTGACCTCCTGCTTCAAATGCCATACAAAGATGACTGCCAGGGTTATCACTGCATGGGCTCAGAGAGGATATGGACATTAGATAATCTTCCACCACCCCAAACCTCCTGGTATTTGTATCGAGGTAGGCAGTGAAAACATACCAATGCATTCCCTGCTTGGAGAACATTCATCAGCTGACTGCGAAAATCATCATCAACTTCTTCATTCTTTTCCTCATCTCCGCTGTCATTCTCTTCTTCAGTGTCGCCTTCATCTGAGGAGTCCTCGCTTCCTTCCTCGTCCTGAGGAAGGAAAGTTCATCTCCTGACCCCACCATTCTTCAAGCCCTACTCAATTCTCAGGTGTATCACTGTTCAGAAATAAAAACTCAAGTCTCCCCTCACCCCACTGCCCTGCTTCCAGCCCTCAGATTCAAGTAAAGACACCTCAGATAATGAGATACCATGTCTTGACAAGAGCTAAAAGCAGAACATAACACAGACTTCTCTGTCATATTAAATGAGTATCAAAAAGAAGCTTCCAAGGAACATCTAAAGTAACAGCCCCCATCTGACTCTCCTTTCTGCTAATGCTTGTAATGCTTTGTGACTCGAATCTCTGCAGTTCTTAAAACCCAAGATCTTGAATTCAGATGGCTGTGCATCACAGCAACAATTCAGTCTGTGGCTGCAAAAAAGAGGGGCCTGTGCTCATTTCAGGATGCAGTCATTTGTTCTCAGGAAGTCATCTATTCAAACAGCCATACCTACAACAGCATTTTCCTTCAAGGCCAAGAGACTAATAAACATGCACTTCCAACAAGCCATTTGTGTCTTGCACTTTTGAAATAAATCTTAATAGAGCAACAGCCATTTTACTCAAGACAGCGAAATGCAATTATGTCTATTACCACAGATCACGAGAAATATAATTTTTAAAACAGTGAAGGTCTGAAGGGTATTTGTCACTGGCAATAGCGCATCAATTACCGTGTCCTGTGAAGATTTGATCTTTTTGTCCGATTCTTCCATCACAACAACAGCACTTTCTTCATTTTGCTCTTGGTATGGGTCAAGAACCTGCAAAAAAGAGGGACTTGTGTTTTTTCAGTGTTTTGTTTTGATGCATTTCCTGTGTACAACAGACAGGAATTTCAGCACAGTAAGCCAATTGAATAATGAAATAGTAAGTAAGGGCATTCAACTTTCTGGCTTATAATATCATGTTCGTTAGTATGCTAAGTTCTTTCTATAAGAAACAAAAAAGGTGGAGAAAACTGAAGAGGTTGGTGACATCACACATTCTGATTTGTTACAAATGAAGTATTAGGTTCATCATATAAAGTACCTGACATCTCATCTTTGCAATCCACATATTACTCTCTCAGAAGACACCACCTTACTCAGTGGTACAACCAATTCAGATTTTCAGTGTCACTTATTTTTAGCACCTCTGTGCTTAGCCTTTCTAGAAAAAAGAAGTTGTTACCATTTATACTCACATATAAAATCTATCAGCTATATAAACTGACCCAGGAATTCCTTCAGCCTAAAACTACCAAAGAATACAGCTTAAAGTTAGCAGATCTCAGGCTCCCATAAAACAAAAAAACAAACAAAAAAAAATCCAAAAACACAACTTTCTGTAAGCTACATTTAAAATTCAGTAGCACACATTGTCAGACATTTTCTAAATCAAGGAGGCTTTTATTTAATCCCAAAATAGAGACATGCTTGTATATCTGTTAGGGACAAGACAGGCGAACAGTACAACGCCCTGCTAGTGCCTCACTTACATCCAGGATCAGCTGCAAGCCCCTCTTGGTCAGGTTAGGGCATATCCGTACAAACACGCTCTTGGAAATCCGACGTATGAGTAGGCTCGGCTGGGCAAGGAGGGAAAGGAGGATTTCCACCATCACCTCAACCCATCCTGGCTCTGTGTTGTCTACACAGGAACAAACAAACAACGACAGGAAGGGGCAAAAACACTGCACTGGGACATCAATAAGAGACTACAGAAAAATTCACCAAGGAAAAAAGATAGTCCATCTAGCTGACTATTAGAAGTAGTCATTCAGCAACACAGATCAGAAATAATCAAGCATCAAGCTAGAGACTGTTGCTGTATTGGAAGGCTACTAACCGTAGGGAGAAACATGCTTGACATTGTCTTTAGGCCACTGCAAAGCCCTACCAGGTAACAAAACCTACTATTCATTAAATCATTACTTAGATTAGCAGTTCTGCAAATCGTGTAACACTGACTTGGCCGCATTAAAGCAATCAGCAGCTAGTCAGCAAAAGTATATACATCTTACAGCGTTTCCAATGAAACCAGGAGTCACAGCAGCCCATGAAAAGCGCTGACATTCGAAACTGGTCCATTAGTCCAAAAGTCTGGGAATCCTGATCTACATACAACCAAGCCACCATAGAATTACAGCTTTTATTTTCACAGTACTCTCAAATTTACACAGAGATTTAAGGAGAACAAGACCACAGTTAGAGAGGAAGTCAAAAGACCAAGCCAGGTTCTTTCCTGGTCAAGTCCCAATCTAGCTCCGCAGGCCCTCCACGAGGATTAGCCTAAATCGGCAAACAGGCTGTATCTACACACAGGACACATGTAGTCTGCCCAGAACTTGAGCTCTGAAAGCACCAAGTTTCAGGCCTGCTGGCTGTTAGGAGAGCCCACAGCTTTGCCCAGGCAGATACCACCACTTCAGTCAAGCTCTTGTCCAGAACAGAACAAGAACTTAAAAAGAGTGAACTCCCTTGGACACTGCTCATCTGAACAATGACCAGCTCTGAAGCACACCTATCCTTTAAGAGGCACACAGGAAAGCAGCCCACTGAGGATGTGGACAGAGAGCTGGAGCAAGAGACAGGAGATTTAGAAAGACAAGGAAAGAGAATGAAGGAGAGCGGATTCTCCTGGGGATAAGTGCATCAAGCCAGAACCGATGCAGTCAGAGTGCTTCACTAATGCAGAACTGCCGTTTTCTGTCTTTTGATAAACCATTAACAATCCCACTCCATTTCTTTCTGTGAGAAGGACTCACCAGTCTTTTTCTTCTTAGGTTCTTTGCTGAATGCCCTCTCTGTGCAGTTCAGAAGGTCACTCAGAACATCCATTGTTTCAGACTGATTCTGTTTGATCACAAGCAGACAGTAAACACCCTGTCTGAATTCCCCACTACCGACAGCAACAGAAGGAATATACCCTGAATCTAAGGCCCTCTCTAAATATATACAGATATTAAAATCAGCTACTACAGCCCCTTTGCAGAAGAAAATATGAAACTAAGTAAAAATTGCTCCACTCAGAAGCAAGTCAAGGGCAAAACTAATGCTCAGGCCAAACTTTGCCTCTAAGTTGTCCACAGTCAGTGTAAGATTATTAACTGCCAATTGCCCATTTCTAGAAGCCAGAGGCTGTGAAAGATTGGATCTCTGAGCACAAACTCTCCAGCTCAGTGTTCAGAAAGCCCAGCTATCAGCCCATTTTACACCACTCAAATATGCTTCAGAGGTCTTACCTTGAAAAGATGAATGGCCATTAAAAGCAGAAGTTGCTGGAAAGCAACGACTTTGGCACTGTCTGATTTCTTTTCCTTCTTCTGCAGATTCTTCACAGACTGAAGTGTTCTGAAGAAAGAAACCCTTTTGAGTCTTTCATAATTACAACAGCAAATCCTGTCTTACGATCAGACAAAAAACATGACCAAATCTATAGTACCATTTTCTGTACTTAACATTTAATTTATTGAAATTGGACATACATACAGTACACAATCTTAACCCAACAATAGTATCTCACCATGTGTGGCTTATAAAAAACTCTGCACTTGGGCACGGGCTAGATTCCTAATACTACAGCCAAGGCACAGACCTTTATGGAAAATCAAGCTCAGAATAGAGAGCCAGAAAAGAGTCACTGAGATGTTAGTACAGGCATTATTAGGAGAAAAGATTAGCAGAGTTACTATCATGTTTGGGAGAGGGACTATGAGCAAAAATGGAAAAGTACATGGCCATCTACACATAGTTAACACGCAGAAGGAACAGGAAGAAAGGAACGGGGTGATGAGAAACCAAAAGGCATCCTGAAACCCAGCCACACGTGCAGATACTCAAAGGGAAGAAACAGAACTGCCACTGCCTGTGCAATGGCTCTGCTACAGCAGCCAGAACAACAGCAGGAGGATGAGAGAATACAATCTCTCTTTTACTGGCCCAAAGAGAGACTAAGACTAGGGCTTTTCCACCTTCTTCATCTCATCAACCCAGCAGCACCCAGCCTCCCAAGCCTCTCACCTCTCCCAGGCATCCCTCTGTTCCTTGGTAAAAGGCTTCACAGCTTTGACATGCTCACTGGAGAGCAGCTTGTTGGCATACTCAACAAGAAGAAAGATCCACAGCTTCCCATCTGCAGTCACACCATGGATGTGCTTCTCCCTCAAGGCTGCAGCCTTCGCTGTATCCCCCAAAACAGTCAAGGTGTTTAAAGTCTGAAGTAACCTGTAAAGAAAAACAGCCAGCACGTTACGGTCAGAGGAACCAGACGTCCTTCTCACACCTTCCAAAATAACGCCCACCGGTAGAGCACTCTCATCCCAGAGCTCTAGTCACTCACTGCAACCCAGATTCACAGCGCCTAAGTTTCAACCCATGCACGTATGCAAGCGCAGTAATGTATAGCTCACTGTCTTGGTGTCCCCAAGCACACCTGGTGCCCCCAAGGACACTGATTATTATTCTCAGTTGTTTCCCATTCTGTGTCCCACCATGTCCTCCGCTTTCCCTCTACTGAGGTTGGAGCACCAGCTTTGGCAATCACCTAAAAGCATCTATTATTACCAACTCCATCTGCCTTAGTACAGGGAGGACTGCGGGGCCATCAGCAGCTTGCATGCAGAGCGGACAGAAAGCCAACAGCAACCCGCACAACCACACCACCTCTCTCTTGGATTCTTCCACTTCTAGCTTGCAACAGAGGCAACGGAAATCTTATGAAAAAAAGCAGTCTGAGCTCAACTCTACACCTACCTGATCATCACACACATACTCAGTAGGTTTGCCATGCAAAATTATGTTTTTATTGGACAAAACTTAAGGATCTTTGGGAAATCTGTCGAAGATCTCCTTAAAAAAAGCCGTTCCCTGGTCCTGGAGTCAAACAAACACTCCAATAGCACCTCACAATCCCAAACCTCTTGCCTTATCATTTGCAGGCCGATCTTATCCTCAGGAAAAAAAGAGACATTTCCAAGCTTAAAGCATGCAAGCAAAATCCTTACCCAAAGAAGTAGTTTTCTGCCATTGAATGAGCCTGTTCATCTAGGGGGTCTGATGGAAGGACACTTGCCTCACGTATTTGGGAAGTCTTTTTCTTAGTCTCAAAGAAAGCATGGAAGAAGCAAAACCTAGAATGGACAGAAACAAGAACAAAACTAAGAGCCAGCTTGGTCATAACAAAGCAAAAACAGCCCATGTGTGCAAACCAAATAGCGCCACATATTCACCACATTTTTATTCAAGCACTGGAAAAAAGTCACTATTTACAGTAAGACCCTTTCCTCAAGGTACACAGGGTAAAGAAGAGAGAAGGATACTCAGGACTTGACAAAAGCGAAGTGCCAACACTTGAGGCCACACAATACCATACTCAGACTGTCAGATTTGGGTCATATTCTCCAAGACTTTTAAACTGACAGATAAACACTTATTAAGATCTGATGCAAAAATTACAAGTAATATCTTCAAGCAGTCTGTGTAACCAGGAACCTAAAATTTACTGAAAACAAATGGGACTAAGGTGATTTTAAGTGCCCGAACTACTTACGACAAGAGTTTGTCCAAGTTTGCAGAAGGTATTTTGAAAACAGAACCTAGTCTCCTAAATGATTTATGTTATGGAATATTTCCACTACTGAATTTGCCTAGTGTCATGGGGACAGCTTACTTGGAATATTGCTGTAGAGCTAAACAGAATTATTCCAAGCACATGTGGCATTAAGTCTTTCTCACCTGGAAATGTCCATCACAAGGCTCTCTTCTTTTTTCACGGGACTTTCAATGATGTTAGCAAGTCGGTGGACGATCCATTTTCTTAATCGAGCAATCTTATGTTGTGCTCTTTCAATAAGGAAGTGGACATAATCAACAATTTGAACACTATCCCAAAATAAACACAAACCACACAATCCCCTGCAGCAAGAGGTGACTTCCAGATATTTAGAGGCTTTACACTAAAGATGCCAAAGTTATGTAGTAAGAAAGCAACAGGTACATAAGAAGAGATATAATCTTCCCAAGTTTGCTTTTTACTATGCAAAAGACAGTCTATTTACCCCACTGAGGTTCTGCAGTTTAGCAAAAAGCACTTCAAGAATTGCAGTAGTCAGTAGAGTGAGCTTATAGCTGCACAAGTAACACACAGATCTACTGTTTTAACAGCTTACAACTTCTTTGGAAGAGGCTAGTAAGTAACCCAGTACCCACAGCACCAAGTTGTGGGTATTCAGCGAGCAGCAGCACCAAGGAGGATAGAACTTTTCTCTTCTCACTACAAATGCCTATCAAGGATATAAGTATTCACAGGCTACTCCTGAGACATGGAAGCGGCTGCTTTGTGTGGGCCAAGGAGACAAGAGCACTCAGGCCAGTTTAATAGTCAGATAAAAGGGATGCACAATTCCTACAACGACTTGAGAGTCTGTAGTGAAAAAGGAAGCCACTGGACATTTTTGCCAAAGCAGCTGTCAGGGCTAGAAAAAGGCTTCTTTGGTGATCCAGTCTGCTTTGGTCAGGCTGGCTGGTTCTCACGTGCTTGCTCCTATTTGCAGAATTGAATTTCGTCCCAGCAAAAGTCAGATGCTGGGGCTAAACCTCCTGGAACAGAGGAAATAGAACAGGCGACAATTGTCAACTCATGGCAAGGGAACCAGCAAACGTTGGCTGTCCAAACCAGACTTCACACAGGTAGCTACTCTAACCACAAAACCGAAAGAGGAAGGTGCATCATCTATACACTCACATGTTTACATTTTCTTGGTTCTGTTTTTGCCGGTTACTTGAGAAGTCTAAACAACAGTCAAAGTCTGGCCTGAGGAACATGTCTTTGAGCCATTCAACATATTTTTGCAATGCCTCTGGCTGCAGGTGTCTGACTACCCTGGAAGAGCTGGACAACACTGGATAGCCTTGATTGGTGAGAGTAGAGAAGCCGATCATCACTGCCAGCTGCCTCTCCAGGTCATCACAGCTGTTCAGAAATTCATCTATATACGCTTCCATCTCTGGAGCAAACTTAAATCGGTCTGGAAGCTGAAAAACACAGTCAAACAAGCAGGTTAGGAACCTCACACTGAGTCTGAGTGCCTTTGTAAGTACAAATCACTTTACAGATTTGACTGCAGTAAGTAAATTAAAGTCACGTGCCTGAACTTTTGTCATAAGGCATACAGCAGGTCATCAATTTCACCTCATGGTCTTCCTCACATAGGAGCAACCACTGTAAGCACCCACAGAATCCTGTCATGTACCAACTTCAACCCTTTAATTCGCACCTTCCCAAACAGTCAGGTTTCAGCGGGCTGGACCACACGCTGGCCAGCACAGCTAAGCTCCTAGGCTGATCAGCTCTTATTATGGGTGAAAGTCCAGGGTGTTTCTCACATCATCTGCCTTAGACTTTCCCTTGATTTGGGAACTCCCCCACATCAATTCCGGTCTCATCTAGCAGCCCTGGAGCCTGCTGACCTACAGTGGGTAGAACAAATCCCACCTCCTCTCCCTGGTGTCTCAGAAGTGTTGAGGCATTCTGAAAGGAGGGGGAGTTGACACGTTTAACCTAAAAACCATATCCTGAGGTGTTGCTGTTTTGTGCCAAGTCCTATCCTCAGTCTTGCGACTGAGCCACAAGGCATACAGCTGGCAGGCTGCTGGCCTTGGAACACTGTCCAGCAGCATGCAGACCACCAGGACATGCCCCACCTCACCACACATCCCATTTCCTTATGTTCTTTCATAGCCCACAGTGTTCAATCCCACTCATTTGTTCTGGAAAAAAACAAAAGCATAATTGGAGAAACCTCGAAGAGGGCAAGCTGTGGCTTCGTTCCAAAAATGCAATGCAACTTTCATAAATTAGTAAAACAATTTGTTTGGTATAGTGTCACGATCAATACAGTGACCTGTCGGGAGCAGAAACGGTAACAAAAGTCTAGGGAACACTGTTTTTTTAAACAAAGGGGCTATAAATTCCTAATTAATGACAAATCCATCCAATTATAACGTAAATACCCCTGCAAGAAATCTCACACAAAACACAACTTAGCAAGCTCCTGCTGCCACTGTTGGAGAACTCAATACTTGTGCATCAGTATGAAAACTGGGAGAAAAACTCCAGGAGAGACTGCTGTAAACAGGCTGGTAACTCACAACAGGAGTTTCATCAATCATCTCTCAACAAAAGCAAATCAAGTACATTTGCTCCCCTGTTAAAAAAAATTGGATTCAGGAAGATAACTGTCAGTAAATATCAGACTCAAGCTTTGTCTAGTTCCATCTCCAACAACCAGAATCCCATAAGAAAGTACAAGATAACAGTATTTGCTTTCCAAAACAAACAACCTGTGTCAAGGAACAAAACAAAACAAACCCACAAAAACAACAACAAATTCAAACTAAGATCTTTTCTACTTCCTCATCATCAACAATATTAGGGCTTTCTCTTTCCATTTAGTCGATCATTGTCTTCAGTGGATTTGTACATTTCAGATAGGAATTAAAGAAATTTTTGATGCACGTGGAAGAACACAGCCTAATTCACTGTGCAACAAGCATAAAAAGCAAGAAACAGGAAAACAACTAAGTCAGTGGATAAACCGTGGAGAAAGTTGGCCCCTACAGGGAGGCACCATGGTAAGCATTATTTTCAGAGCAAACCCACACATGTATTGCTGCTTTGATACCAGAACAGAAAGACTGCAAAGTCCTATTCCTCCCAAGAGAGGGCAATGCTTTTTGGGCCCACATGAGGAGACTTAGGATTATGTTACCACAAAAAGCCAAGCCAAAGCCTGGTTTTATCAGTATTCCCCTTTTATTCTTCCTCCCTTTATTGCAGGGCTGTGTTGCTTGTTGGCTTCCCAGGAGGGAAGGAGGAAGAGGAGTTCCAAAATCCAATTCCCAAATAAAATTTGTGCTTAAACCTCAAATGTGCTTATTGAAACAAGCACTAACATAAACAAAAGCATGAGTTGTCCCTTTTTGTCTTTGCCTTCAAACGTTCATGCAACACCCAGCACAATGACAGACAAAAAGGAGCTTCTGGACACGCAACATCAAAAGGACTGTTAAAGGATGACATATGACATTGTCAATATGCTGAGGGCTGCCCTTCCTCTGCTTCCCCCATCGTTAGAGCTTTCTCAGCAACATCAATGAAAGCAGGTGGGTCAGAGCTGAACAATTTCAAAACCCTTAAAACAAGTCTGAACGAAAAATACACAAATAGGCAATGACAATTAAACACAGTCTATGCTCAGCCCGCTGCAACCAGTGGTCATACAGTAACGTTGCTTTCAGTAAGAGTCCAAAGTCTAAAATTCCATAAACTTTTTTTATACAAGACAACGTGAAACTAGAAAGGGGGGTGGAGAGGACTTCTACTCAGGACAGGGTCTTTAGCCCTGAGCACGAGTACTTTCAGAAGACCTACCTGAGTCGTTACCACATGTTCTCCATAGTGCTGCATCACCTTCCCTTTGAGAACCATCTGTAGCTGATCCAGAGACAACAAGGGGAGAGCACTGCCCAGCAATCGGTAGCACATGTAACTGAGTGGAAACAAAGAAGATTCCCTCAGGTAGAGGCACAGCAGTAAAGCCACACTGGGTAAGACAGAGAAGAAATGCTGGGGCAGGCTACATGGAGCACGTAGGAAGGCAGAAGTAAAAAATTCATGGATCCTATGTTCAAAAATCCTACTGCCCAAAGTTTCTCTTCTGACTAGCACAGCTGCTAAGATCTCTCCCCGTAGCATGTCCTCCGCTGTCTAGAAATAGATAAGTCCTCACCAGCAGTTCGTTTCTCAGTCCACTTTCTGGATCTCTTTCTCCCCAGGTATTTCATTTCCACAGGCCTAATAAAAACTTAGCTTTTGACTACACAACTTTACTTAGTTTTGACAGCAACTTGCTGTCAAATTTGATCAGAATTGCCCAACTGGCTCAGGAGTTATTAGCTGGATAGCACTAGCCTCATTTCTGCAGGAAATCAGGCTAAAAAAGCCACACTGTTGAGCATACAAAGGGTATTTGCCGGCTTACCCAAGCCAAGTCAAACAAGACTTAAACTATACTCAGCCTTGGAAAACGGTTTCCTTTCACTGTGATACTCATATAATATGTTAAGAAAATTTTTTGTAGGTGCACCTTTACAACTTTTAAACTCTCGATCTAAGAAAGATTTAAACCTGGCCACAGACTGCCTTGCTACAGTCCAAATTAAATTATGCTCCCCCAAAATGCTCACATATTTGTATTGCGGATTTAGCAGCATTTTTATACAGCATGAGTCTCAACAGACAACTTAATCCTACTAAGATCTAGTATTTGACTTGGAAAAGGAGCTGAAATAGCTACTGTTATGATGTCAGCCATAGCCATATCCTACTTAAAAACACGGACCATGTCATAATCCAAACGTATCCAGGCTTTTTAATTCAATCCATCCCACAAAGCACAAGTCTAGCAGTATTAGACACAAATTTCAGAACTCGGGTTTGTCTACACAGGAGCTGTCCTAAAACCACACAAAGCAAGCCGAATGACTCTCCCTCTCAACCACTTAGAAAGAAAGGGACAGTACAGCTCCTCTGACAAGTCTTGTAGAAGCAAGCTATAGATTTAAGACACCTTTATGCCCAATGAGGTGCATCATCTTTATGTGCTGTCCTAGTTAAATTTAACCCAAAATTTGTTATATGTCGCAATTCTAAGAGAAATCTTACTAACTGCTGGATTTAGGCTCCCTATACAGTTTCTCATGAATACCTAATCAAAAGCAAGTGTTCTCACATTGTTCATGAGAAACCATATGCTCCATCCTACCACAGGGCAGCAGCAGAAAGACTGGGGCAAGAAACAGAAGGATAATATGGAAAACAACAAACAACGTATGTTAAAACAAACCTCACAGGTCCCGATTTCTCCTTCAACAGCCCATTCTCCACACCTTCCTTCCAGAACAGTTCAAAGGCACCTTCCTTCAGTGAAACTTGTAACAAATCAAACACTACACTGGGCAATTTCTTGTCCTTCTTCTCAGACTTGGCAGCACTTTGCAGAAGCTCTACAAGCCTAGAAGAAGAAAGAAAATAATGTGAGAGATCTGGCCTGGAAGAGGGCTGCTGAAGGCCAAATTCATCCTGCTGAAGGACACAGAACATTTCCTGAGCACTGCAGGCTGTGCCTCTTGGGAGAAATGACAGAGCTATAATTTAGGAGCCCGCGTAACACGTTAGCACCTAACTCTTAACAGCACCTGCAGTGGCAAATACAGGCAGGCATCAGAATGAAAGCCACATTTCTCTCACTGCTAGCCAAGAGACCAAGAATGTTGCATTTAATGCTCCTTATTTAAGAACTTACCTGGGAATATTTTCCTCATTTACAACAGTAGGCGAGCCAAACAGCTTCTTCAGATTTTTAGGTTTCAGAACACCAGGGAATTTCTGTATGCCCACAAGCAAAAGGTGCAGGTTCTCTGGAGATGTGAAGGCTGAAGCGAGGTCACTTTGCAAGATGCCAAACAGGACCTCCTCAAACACAGTTTCAGGAACCTAGACAGGAATGAAGATGAAACCATATGAGAAACATCTGAGGGTATTTTACTAACTTGCTGTGTAGTATATTCAAATATCTGCATTGTAGGGCATTTTACTAAAAGCTTGCAGTGTTCTGGAAACTTTAGAAATAGTCTTTATGGTGACACAACCAAAAATAAATAATGGATGTGTCCAGCACTGCCATACAGTCCCCAGGTGCTTAACCACGTGGAGTAGGACAATATGTTGTCAGCAGACAGCAATTCTGGTCAACTGACTCCAGCTGCAATTGTTCTCTTGCTGTCTGACTGCTCCCGTCTGTACAGCTGTGCAGCTCAGGGAGGACGAAACACTCTTGTATTACCCTTTAATTATATTTCCCAAAAGTAAGTTACTTGTTTCAATAGGATTTGCTGGTAAACAACAGTGTTCAATGGTTTTAGAGAAAAAAAACATCCTTTCACTCCGAACAGCCCAAATTTCAACCTTAGGCCCAGGCTTGGTGCATAAAAAAGGAGGTTTGCTGTCCAGAGTTTTCAGCATACTTCTACTCAAAAGAGCAGAGGGTCTAACGTACCACCCAAGCAAGTCAACTGGGAAGAAACAGACTACGGGTTTGTCCATGATGAAATCAGACTAAGCTAAACCAGAGCATCCTTCCCAGAATAAAAGCATCTGCCCACTGACAATATAGAAAAGAGCCCCCACAGTTTAAACTCACTCTTCCACACACCCCCTTTAACTTTCAGCTATGAACAAACTAAGGAAAAAGCAGTCCCCGAAGCAAAGTCCTCCCTCCTCCCACCCACCACATGCTGTGGCTATACCTCAGACGTGATGTCAATAAGAGTTTTGCGAGGGAGATCTCTGAGGTGTGCTTGGTGATGTGCCAGCTGCTGGAGAAGCTGGATGCTCTCCAGCAGAGCTTTCCGGTCCTAGAAAGGAAAGGTAAGCCAAAAACAGAGGACATATATCAAAGATTAAGCTGAAGGCTCAAGTAATAATCCACTCTTGAGACCCTTACACCTACTTGTAATAAGAAACCTACGCAATTGCTTCCCGATAGGCCACTCAGCTTTTCCTAAAATGGTGTTTTCTGGCTGTATATGACAACAGATTCCTTCCTTCCAGGAGAGGCAGGAGCCACCTGTGCTATCTGACACAGTTCCTACATTCTAGTCAGGAACAGACATTTAAAAGGCACAAAAAGTCCATGGATAACGCAGAAGAAATGAACTGAACTTGATGCTTCAAGTCCCATCTCACCAACTAGCCAATGACCCAGCCTTTCTCTCTAGATCCTCTCTCCACTTCAGACAGCCCTAGAACCAGGACTGACAAACAACATAACAACAGTAATGTTACCTTAACAAGCCGGCCAGATTGAAACAGAGCCATAACTCCAAAAAAGTTTCCAAAAGCAGCATTTCTCACAAGTTTCTGAAAGGCAAAAAAAAAAAAAAGGGGGGTTAAAAATCCACTTCACTGAGCGGTTAGATTTCACGTTCAGCTACAGCTCTGATCAGTGGAACAAAATGGCTGGAAGATCTAGCCTTGAACACCCCGCCATATGAAGATAACATACCGAAAAGCACCCCCCTGCACTGTTTAAGAATTGTCCTAGATTATCTTTCCGTAACACAGACGAATCTCAGCTGAAACAGGGCCAGATGACAATGTCATCAACTTCCAGTTTTCAGAAATATTTCCATTATTTCATTATAGTCACGTGCTTTAGCAAGAACCCCAAAACTACAGTATCCAGGCACAAAGCCTTCAAAGAACAGAGAATGGTTAATTTAAACTAACTGTTGGCCAATGCTGCTATGAGCCGACTCACCTTTTTCACTTTTTCCAGATTGTGTTTTTCTTTTATCTGTTCCAGGACACTGCAAATTGGAATTTCCTCAAAAGCCTGCAAAACCTGAGGAGATGGATGGAATAGCTCAGTCTGCAATTCTTCCATTTTATGAAGTTTTATTGGGTTCAGCCAAAATAGAGCTGAACAGTTGTTCAGCATAGCAGCAGATGTGCTGCTTTATTAGGCCAGAATAGAGACAACTAGATCAGTAAAAGATGTGTCAGAATAGGAACTAGTGTAGACATAAATATACCTGCTGATATTCCTTTTTTTTTTTTCCCCTGTACATGACATAGCAGGATTAATAATGAGAACATTTTGCTGCAACTGCATGACCCTGTAACAGAAGCAATGAAACTTTTCAGCATGGGCAAGGCCCTGAACTAAGCAGGAAGAACACAGGCTCTTCTACATTATCCACTTCTTAGGCAAGATGAGGTCAGATCCCACTGCTGATCCCAATTGCTGGGACTCTTAGGTATGTTACAGACTCAAACAGCACGGAGAAAAAAAACTTTGAAGTGTGTGTTAAAGGGTTGCCTTTTCAGATCTCGCACATAAACAGCCCAACACCAGGAGCAAGTCAGTTTTAAGAAGTCACAATAGTTCTAAATGCAGCATATTTGAAAACCTGGTCAAAGTTTGCAAATTAAGGATGGTTCTTGAAGCAGGGCAGAATTCTGTAGCCTGAGTGTGATACTGGTATAGCTTATACCTTTATAAGTGTACTGTTTCCAAAACAGGCTAGCACCATTTAAAACCGCACAGTTTTTCTATGCTGGCTGCAAGAGCCTTCCCTGCCATCTGCATGCAGAAGTTGCCAGAGGGGAGCCCTCCAGCCTCCTTACCAACAGCAAAGCGGGACCCCAGGAATCGACTGGGGCTGGCGAGGGGCCGCAGAGCGCTCTGCTCTGCTCTGGGAAACACTGACCTGCGCCAGGGCCAAGCTGAAGCCTGGGCGGGCGGCCTCGCGGGTGGCTCCCAGTCCTTCCACCAGACGCTTGAGGGTGTACTTCAGCTCATCGTCCTGAAAGAGAGACCCAGCTCCGGCGGTGCCTGCCCGCACCCACGGCCCCTCCGGCCGGCCCGGCGCGGCCCCGGCCCCCGGCCCCCCGCCTCACCTTCCTGCCCTCCCGCAGGTGCCGCAGGAGGTTCTCGGTGGCCGCCAGCCGCACCTCCTGCTCCGGCTTGGCAATGTCCCAGAAGAAGTCGAGGAAGGCGCGGCCCTGCCGCAGCACCCCGCGAGGGTCGGCGACCACGCCGCCGCCCTGGCCCTCCAGCTCCGCCATGCTGCCGCTGCCGCACGTGGGGCCGCCGCCGTCCTCCGCCCGCCCCGCCTCTTCCGGGGCAGCGGGGCCCGACCGGGGACGGGCCTGTCAGCCCGGCCGAGCCGCGGCCTCGCTTCCCCTCCAGCGCCCCGCGCTCCCCTCAGGGCCGCGCTCCCCTCAGGGCCGCGCTCCCCTCAGGGCCGCGCTCCCTCAGCCCCGCGCTCCCCTCAGCCCCGCGCTCCCTCAGCCCCGCGCTCCCCTCAGGGCCGCCCCTCGGCGCCACATTCCCCTCCCGGTCTCACAGCCCGGCACCCCCGCAGGCCTTGCTCGTCCCTCCCCTGCCCCAAGGGCTGCCTTTGCTCCCCCGTGCCCTGGTTAGCAGCTTTGGAGGGAGGTTTGAACCCTCTCCCCGCGGGGAAGCGGGGCTCGGTGGGGGAAGGAGGCTAAAGCCCTGCGGGGCAAGTGGGGCACGGAGCGTGCCGTCTGCCCTTCTACAATACGGTGGTCCCCAGCCGTGCGGGGCCAGAGGACATGAAGCATGTTGGCACCGTTGGCTGTCCTATGAGAATCTGTATGTCTCGTGGTTTTATTATAAAACCTGAAATAATAGCGTAGGAAAAGGTAACAAATCAGCCTGTGCAAAGGGTACGTTTTTAAGGACACCAAGAAATGTTCCGGTGCAGCCCATTATCTTTATTTACAATAAAATCCAGCACTATTCTCCAGCTGCCGTGCAAAGATTGTGCACGTTTGCCGCCTTCCTTCCAGACTCTCTCAGCTGATGCCAGTCGCAGCAGCGCAGAGAATAACTGTAACGCCTGGAGCACGAACCATCTCTGCCTTTGATCTTATCCGCAGCGACAGCACGACGGTCTGGGGACACACGAGAGGCCAGTGACCAACACACCGGGGCGGTTCAAGCACGCTTCAGAGCCAAAGGCCTAGGCTTGTGTCACCAACAAGCGCCCAGCCCTGACCCCCGCAGCCCTTACCGGAGGCTATCCCGGGAGCCCCCGGCAAGGGCGGCGCAGGCAGAGCCGCGGCCGGGCCGGGCCGCGACGGCCGGTGCGCGTCCGTGACGGCGGCAGGGCAGCGCCCAGGCGCCGGGAGTTCCTGACAGGCAGTAGCATAGACGGCCCCGGCGGGGCGGGGAGCTGGAGACAGGCACCGCGAGGGGCAGCCCTAGCCCGGACTCCGCCGTATATAAGCGGCGCGGGGTCCTGCGGGCGCGGTCCTGTCACGCTCGCACGGGGAGGAGGCCGCGGTGGCGATGGCGGATTTTGATCCTTACGACGATCGGGCCTACAGCAGCTTCGGCGGCGGCCGGGGGTGAGCGCGGCGCTGCGAGCGGCGCCAGGGCCTGGGCCGCTGGGGAGCGCCGAGGGCTCCCCCTGGAGCAGGGAGGGAAGGAGGGAGTGGCGCTCCGCGCCCCCTCGGCCGGGCGAGGAGGGGGCGCGGCCGGGCAGGGCCTAGCCTGCCCCTTTGCCTGTGGAGATGGCGGGCGGGTGCGGCGGGGGGGGGGGGCGGGTGGAGAGAGGGACGAGGGGCCGCTGCCTCTAGGAACCTTTCGGGCTCGTCTGGCCCCGCTGCCTTCCCTTTTCCGGGGGATGGGGGTAAGCCCGGCGGGGCGCGTTTCCCTCCGGCCATGGCGGGCCCGCTTTGTGACGCGAGGAGGAGGCTGTGGTGTCCCGGGAGGGGGTAGCGGCCGTCCGCTCGCTACGCGGAGCGAGTGCCGCAAGGTTTAGGGCCTGGCGGCTTGGGAGCGCCGGGAAGGGGCGGGAGGAGGAGGGTGTCGCTGTGTTCCCGCCGGCCCGGAGGCGAGTGGAGGGGGGGGGGGGGATTTAGGGAGGTGCTGGGCCAGAGCCAAGGTAGGCCGTGAGGAGCTCCTGCAGGGACAGACTGGGAGGTGGGCGCTTCCCGTGAAGGACTGTAGGGGGGCGAGAGACCCCTGCCTTGGCGGGACGAGCTCCGCACGGCCAGGTGCCCGGCGGGTGGGGGGGAGCTGCTGCGGCGCCCCCCAGAGCGGGCAGCATGGTGATGCCTGCAGCGGGGAGGAAATGGGAGGGCTTTGTCGTGCCTCCGGTCGGGGAGGGCTGTGAGCCGCCGTCCTGCGTTATCCGGGGCTCCGGGTGCTGACTCCAAATCTCTGATCCTTAGGAATAGGGCTTGTCTCATCTCTGTTTCTTTGCTGGAAAGTGCGTATAGGGGAGGAGCTGCAAAAATAATAACGAGCAGTTACCAAGTTTGTCTTAAATCAGGTTAGGAAGACACAGTTAGCAATTGACTTTTTTGAAGGTTGGTGCCATATAAGTTTCTGTGTGCACTAAAATAAAACAGTAGGCATAAAACTATGAAATAAACTGTCTTTGTGAACAAATCTTAACAAGTTTGCTATTTTATAATCTAATCTTCCAAGATATGTTTCCTGATCAACAGTGTTCTTGTCCTTTCCTGTTCTCAGAGGAATAAATCAGTTTCATTTCAGACTGTTTGGGCAGCAGGGAGGAGCTACTGCTGAGGTTATAACAGGAGTAAGTTTTCTTGTCTTTGGAAACACTCTGACACTTAAGCTTTGTAAGCTCATTTTTATGCATAGATACCCTTTGTGTCAAGAGATGTCCCAGAGCAAACAGATGATGTAGCCACTTACAATTCTGTTATTTTTTTTAAATCCTGTAACAAATAACCTTGACAGCAGCCTAAAGTGGCACTTGACACTCATAATAAATTCAGATGTTACTATACAGTCTATCCTAGTCAATGTAGGCACATTCTGTGAAGTAATAAAATTAAAGTTAAAATGTTACTTTCATATTCAGATTTCTTTAACAGAGTACTTAAACTTGCTCTCAGGCAAGACGTGGATACTTGTTTTGGTGAACTAAAGGTGTCCTGCTCATTAGCAGATGCCTTTGCAGATGAGAAAATGTACTTACTCTGAATTAGCTGTAGTTTTAAGCCTCAGATGCTACTAATATTAGAGTGCAACTTGTACTTGCATCTAATTTATCATTATTAGTAGTAAGTTACTAACAGGTAATTCACAATTTCAGACCTTAACAGGTCTCCGTGCTTTGTATAAAGTCTCATAATATGTGTACCATAATGAAAACATGACTGTTCTTCAAGATTCTGATTAAAGAATCCCATGTTAACTTGAAGTGACTCCTAGTCATTTTTAGGCACTCTAGGACTGTAAGAATAGTGTAAACTCAGGTGAGATATAACAGGTTTTGTGGAAGTTGCATTTTGCATAACCTTTGGTCTGTATAGAGAGTGAGCATAGGATTTAAGTGTGACAGATAGAAAACAGTAGTGCCCAACAAGTTCTAATGTATGTAAGATATCTGCCTCTTTCTCATACTCTTCAAAATTATGGTGGAAGAGCAACAGAATATGACTGTGGTGTGATGAGACAGGATTTTGCTACACCTGAGGTGTCTGGTAGAGCACTGATTAAGAGCTGAAGCATAATACTATGGTATGCAAAAGTCACTTTATTCCAGATGAAGAGCATGCTGCTGACATTAATAACAAAAGGCTTACTATAAAAGCTTTTTAGTAAGTGTTTTGGAGCCCAAAAATTGACACAAAAACCTGTAATTGAGCATACTGAGGCTTAGTTGAAACTCTGAACATCTGTAGAGCTGCCCAAAGTTGAAGGAAACTGAGTATCCCTCCTGACTTGCTGGTAGGCTGTTTGTTTAGGTGTGGCTTTAAGCACTGGGCTTAATGCTGGGCACCTTACTCAAAGGTTAAGATTCATCTGCTGATGTGCTGTACAAGTGAGTGAAAATGGAGAGCTAGTCTTTGTCCTTCTGGCATTTTGTGTCCTGTGTCTTACCCATTTAGTGTTAATAAGTGTCTCCTAATTTTTAGGCTTGGGTAAGCTTTTTGTTGAAGACATCTAATGCTTACTGTAGAGACGTACTGGATTGCTTGAATAAATTGGGTATGTATTTAGAGTTGTGGTCTTGGAGACTCTTGACAAAACTTGCATCCTGCTGAGCCTTATGCTGCCTCTGGTAAAGCACTAATGTTGGAATCCAGTTAGGCTGTTGTCTCTGTGCTATGCAAAAAGATAAATACTGAGCTATTGTTTTGATCCTTAGTGAAAGGCTATTAAACTCAAATACTAGCTTTCAAAATATTGTTTTGAACTTTTGACAGATCTTGTTTTCTGGAGAGAATAACTAAACTTTCTAAAAGAAGCTTCAAAATGATAGTTTAGTTGTTCTTTCACCCCAATATGGCCTTACAATGTCATTAACTCAGTCCACCAAAAAGTCAGTCTAATTATAGGGATGTTTGCTTCTGCATTTGCTAGAAGCAAGCTTTCCTCTTCAGCTTTCTGCTTTGGTTTTCTGAAAAAGAAATCAAATAGTTGTGTTTCAGATTCCCACATTAAGATGACATTATTACCTAATTGTGTCTGAGCAAAAGTTACACTGAGTGGGAAATGCAGATATTCATTTAACACTTTGGTGTGACCCACTTCACTTAGCTCAGATATGTTTTTAATTATAGTTGACTTTTGTCCTATTTCGTTACAAATGAGAGCATCTTCTTTCAATCTCATTGTTTGGTTACTGAAGTCAGCCTCATTTATTTATTTTTTTTTTTAATTTCACTGTTTCAGTGTTGAAAAAAATGTAGAGAAGTGTAGAAACAGTTTCTTTGTGTTGCTATACCTGGATTCTGTAGGAAACTTAGTTTGGAACCTAGTTATTGACCATTCCTGTTCCTCAAATAGAGACTAAAATACCAAATACATAGTTATATATTTGATAACTGAGGCCTTAGTGGATCAAATTCAAAAAGAATACTTCATTTTCTGACTTAGTATCAGTAGGGATTGCACAATAGGGCATGGATTTCCACACACCCCATGAAGTTCTGGTGTGCTATGGTAGAAACAAGGTTTGTCTGTAGCGCAAAAAATTCTTCTGGGGATTGCTAACTTGCGGGTGTGGTTTCAGAAGCAGCTCAAATTGATCTGAGTGGAGGCTGCTGTTGAAAGCTGTAGTTCGAGCCCTTGCTTTCGTTCTCCTTCCCGTGTTGGCGTGAGTGCTCTTTGCAGCTGTCCAGATCACCTTGTTGATCTGGCTGAGAATTCAACTTTAGGGCGAGTTTTTAGGCAAATCAGCTCACCGAACGAGATGACTGGCAGTTCAAGGAATGTGTAGAAGGAGGGAATGCTCCTTTTAAACTCAGCTGAAGCAATTGTGATGTTCCTATAGAACATAAAAATTAAGAATTTTTTTTTTTGCTGCAAATTAAATGTATGGTATTTTAATAGCTGGTTTTAAGGCCATAGATGAGAATTAAGGACAAAGGCGTGGAACTGATTCTATGTATTATGGAATTCTTTGGAAGGGTAACTTGGCTTTCTTGGAGTTCCTCCTTAAAACTTAGTCATGTGGCTAAAGTTAATTCTGCTCTACATCCACAGCACCCAACTATAGCAGCTTTAGTTCTCCAGTATGTTTTTGACTCTGACTTGTTAATGAGACAAAGGCAGATGAGGAATATTGTCAAAAATGCTAAAATATGAACCTGGGTGGACACTAATTAAAGATATGTAGGTTGTGATTCAAGTACATTTAGCAGCATGCTGATAGAGTTGGTAACAAATGACTCCTGCGTGGAGCTGCTACCATAAAAAGGCACAAATGACAGGAAGAGTTAATGAATCTTATTTAAGATTTCTGTATTATCTGATTCATTAGTAATAAAATATTTATTCTGGAATGGCAGACAAGTACATTGCTTGCCCAATGGATTTCCCGGCTGCATGCAACCAGCCAGAATAAAAGGAAATAATAAAATTATTTGACCTTCTGTATTTTAGGTAGGACTCCTCAGAAATCTAATTAGTCCATGTCACACCAGCAAATCCTCGTTTGGTACAGTTTGTGTTCCACCGTGCTTTTAAATCCACAGTGAGCCTCTGGGAAAGGGAGCGGACATGAACAAAGCCCAGTAAGAGTAAGGCGTTGAAGAGAACATGGGCAGAGTAGTAGGTAGGCATCTCAGGTAAAAGTCGGAAGATTGCTTAGGTGGGGCAAATGGTGTTGGAACCAGTGACAGCGGCATCCTGTAGTCTAGAAGTCCAGGAGCTATAACTTAAAGTTGCCTTGTGCCCACAGTGCAAATCTTCCTCTCTGTAAAGGAGATCAAAGTCGGCTTTGGAAGATTAGGCTCTACAGGAAATTAACACACAGATGTGTTACATTAATACAGTAAAGAATTTAGCTGGTACAGTCTAGCTTTTCAGCAACCAATGCCAATAGCCTTAACTGAGACTGGGGGAAAAGATAGGAAAACTTAACCTAGTTTACCTCAGCCTGTAATTCATGAGACACAAAGGAAGAAGTAAACATCCAAATAGCACTGAAATTGGTTTCTCTGCCTTAGAACACCTTCTTCAACCAAATTTTTTAATATGTGTTCAACTCGAAGCATTCCAGTCCAGATATCTGACAGTTATGACAATAACTTCAGAGTTAGGAGAAGATGTTTCTGTTAAGCTAAAGGCTGCTGGAATAATATAGATGATTGTGGAGTGGATGTTGATAATATACCATTTAGTTAAAAGCATTGGATCTAGCTTAATTTCAGGATAAGATGACGAACCTGTGCCAGGCAAGTATTTCTTCACTGCTATAAACTGATCTTAAAATCTGGTCTAGGATGTATTTTTTAAGAGGTAATGTTTTTGAGTAGGGGCAGTAGAGATAACCTTACGTTGCTTTTCTTAATGGATTGTGGGATGATGAAGTAGTTCATTCATCGCTTCGTTACTGAGTCACCTGTAATGGGTTTAAATATATTGTTCATTTGTTTTTCCACTGAAGTACTGCATCAGGTAATACTAGAAAGGAGTTGGCCAGTAGTGGAGGTGGCAGGTACAGGCAAAGGGATAGAAAACTAAGGGAAGTTGTGGAAAAATCCACTTCTAAAAAGTCAAACAGCACCTGAGCAGTGCTATATGCTATATTACTGGCTGTGTTGGGAGTCAAGTTCTTCTTTTCAACAGGTCTCGCGGTGGCGGCCTTGGTTCCCGCAAACAGAAAGAGCTGCCAACAGAACCCCCTTTCACAGCATATGTGGGAAATCTACCCTTCAACACTGTTCAAGGAGACATAGATGCCATCTTCAAGGATCTCAGTGTAAGGAGTGTACGACTAGTCAGAGACAAGGAAACAGACAAATTTAAAGGTGAGTGTTCACAGTTGTTTTAGTTGTAGATGGCTAACTGGTTGGAAAAAATGAGGAACTTCTAAAGTCACTTTAATGGGGCATTTCAGTCTAAAGCACAATTAGCTTGTTAATCTGTGTTTGTTCTTTATGTTGACTTATGCAGGCTTCTCATTCACTAACAAGTAAACATCTCATTTGAATGAGATTCACTGTTACTTCCATCATTTTAAGATACAGACTAACCTGAGTGACAAGAGTCAATATTTGCCCTGCCATAAAAGGACTTTCTCAAACCTTGTTTGTCTTGTATAAATGCTAAAAAAGCTGAAGTGTCTGACCCACTTAAGATCCAGGACCTTAAGTGTTGAGTACTTACACAATCTTTCTTCAGTTCAGAAGACTCCCATTGCTTCAGCTCTTTTTTTAGTAGACAGGGAGAAAAAGCAAGTAGATAAGCCATTCAGACAACTGTTTTGGAGGATGCAGATCTGATTTCCATTGGAATTGGCCAGTGGAAAGGGAGTATATTTGTAAGTTAGGGGAGAAGAAGGCTTAACTCAGATAACAGAGGGTCTTAGAAAAGGAATAAATTCACTAAATGATGTGATGACACAAAATCAGACTGCTGGCCAAGCAAGTACTTCAGCTTCTTGTTTAAAAATACTAGTAACCAAATGTCAATATTCAGCTAAATAACTGTCTAAAGGCATAGATCAAATCTCATCTGTAACGAGAGCCCTATGGTAAAGGGAATTAATCAGGCTCTTGGCATTTGTGTAGTGCCCATACAGAGTTCTATTTCAGGATTTGTCCCCATCATTAACAGGCATAGGTAAATGCATTCATCATTAATGGTGTTTGGTTTCCGAGTTGTGTACATCTTGCACTTATGTCATAGCTAATGTTTGAAAGAGAAGGGATATGCAGGAAGAGTAGCTTCTTACAAAGGCCTTTTAAAGTGCTGGTATTAACTTGTGAGGTTCTTCTTACAGGATTTTGTTACGTAGAGTTCGATGAGGTGGAGTCACTCAAGGAAGCTCTTACGTATGATGGTGCAGTAAGTATACTTGCAATTAATTTGTGAAATAAAAAGATGAGCACAAGTCTCAAACTCCTTGGCAGCCCATATGATACATTCTGAAGAGATTCTCCCCTTTATTTAATAGCTTTTGGGTGACCGATCACTCCGAGTGGACATAGCAGAAGGCAGAAAACAGGATAAAGGTGGCTTTGGCTTCAGAAAAGGTGGCGGGCCTGATGACAGAGGTGACTTCCGTTTTTCTAAATAACTTCTTAAATGTAACGGTTGTAGTTATGACTTCTGATGCTAACTAATGCTAAGACAAGGCGTGCAAGTAAACACGAAGATTACATAGGAAGGAGAAATTCTGTATGTATATACACATTTCTAACCTAGCTGCTGCCGCTCCTGAAACGTCTGGAATATAGATGCGCTTTGTGTCCAAAAGCTGAATATGTTGTCACTCCTAGCCCAGGAAGTGAGACCAATACCCCTAGTAATATACAGTGTCTTGCAGAGGACAATCATAAGCCCAACAGTCTGATCTGCTACTATTTTATTATGATGTAAGAAAAGTGAGTAAGCTAAGTAAGCACAAGTAGACAAATACTTATTTTGGACTACCTGTCTCCTGTTCCAGTGTAAAAACAGGCTTTGCTGTAGTTGAAGCTTAATTGAACTAGACTCACTAAAGGTTTCCATTGAATGTGTATTAGAGAAACTTTTCTGACCGCTTATTCTTGGTTAACTTAAACTGACCTTTTGTTCCTATGCAATGGAACTTGGTAGTACCAAAACGAAAGGATTTTCCAGCAGCATGACTTTGGATATTGAAGGACTGAAACTTTGGTTTGGTATCCCCTTGATCAGTCTTTCCCACAGCTTCAGACCTGAACACAATTGTGGCTTTTTTCCTAGGAATGGGAGGAGGTTCCCGAGAATCCAGAGGAGGTGGATGGGATTCCAGAGATGACTTCAATTCTGGTATCAGTATTAACACTTATACAGATAGGCAGCCCAAAAGGCACAGAAATGTTCTCATTTTCATGTCAGCTACATTTGTCCCCATTACTGTTTTGATTGAATCTACTGTGTGCCAACTTTGGACATCCTACAGCTGCAGTGGGATTCTTCAGGGGGAATGTTCCATTGCCTTATAACAGAGGAAAGAGTCTTGATTGTAAATTTTATGAAACAATCCTAAATGACAGAATACTGGTTCAAACGTAGCCTATCGTGTCTAGGTTTTAAGCATTTCTCAAACGTGTGGCCAAGTACATTTCTGAATAGTAGCAGAAACAGACAGATCATGTGGAAAAGCTGATATTGTATTCTTTCAGAGCAAAGGCTTTCCCCTTCTTAAGGAGATGTGACATCATTATATGTGTACCCCTGAAGCAACTGACTTCTCCAAAGATGTGTTAGTGTTCCAAAGCACTTTTAAATGCAAAATGTTCCTAAACTTTTAGACCTGTTAGGGTAATACAAGTTGCAGCAAATGACTGAGCTTGCTGAGTGGAAGGTAGTGATGGAGCCACCAGGTTTGCTCTTGACTTCCAGTCAGTTTCTAGCTATTAGAAGCCAGGGTGACATTAACACAATTGCTGTTGTCCTCTGAAATCGTGGGTTTGGTCCATTTTCTGATGGGGAGATGCTGGCAAGTGCAACTTTGCCATGTCTGGTCTCTGCGTAAGTGGAATGGACAAAGTAGAAGGAGCGGTAACAAAGTGTGCCCTTGCTGCTAGCATGAAACTGAAGCATGGTGCTGGAGAGAGGAAGCTTGCTACAGCGCTGTGCTTAACCTGCCTTCGTAGCTAAGCATTCTGGTGTCATAGCTTTATACCTTCTTTGGCAGCTTCTTCAAATGTGGATGCATTTCAGCTTGTTAGATGCTGGATGAGTTATTTGTGAGCCGAAAGTTTAGCATTTAAGTCTTAGTTGCTACAGAAGCTTTTCTTCTCAGGTTGTACAGCCTTGCTCTGGATCAAGGCTTTAAAGATGGTGGTTTGGCACTGAAGTAAGGGACAGTCCTGCAACTCTGCCAAATACTGAAGTGGAAAGAAAAACCTCAGATGGGAACAAAACAACTTTCTCTTCCAGGTGGCTTCTGAGAAACTGAGTATATTCCCCTTAGGTGTGCTATTAGCCTGAAGTATCCTCCTCCCATTGAATGCTGGGGGGGGGGCTTGGAGAGATCCTCTACGATAGTCATTGGTACAGACTGGAACTGTGGTCAGTGACAGAGTTCTTGATTTTTTTGGATACATAAACTGAAGAAACACAGTCGGTTTCATATTTAAAGTCTGAATTGGGTTTTTTCCAGCTCTTTAATTAGTCTAGTAAATGCCTGGTCAGTTTGTAGTACAACTAAAAAGCCTTGGGGTTTTGCTCTGTTTTTCAAAGGCTCTGTTTTATAAGGACTGTGTATTTCATGACTCCCTAGCTATTTTCCCATTTGCTCTGCTCCTGCAGATTTCATGCTGAGGCTGTAGCCAGTGTGATCATCTGGCTACAGAAGTACTCTGAGTACTTCTAGTGTTGTCTCTGAATTCAGCTAATGGTGCTAACAATCTGAAGTTGCAGCTGAAGCTCGTATTTTAAGCTCACTTGATGACCCACTCTCCAACACTCCAATAAGGCTCTAGGTGGATAAAGCAGTTTCTGAACTTGGCATAGTATACTTGGTTTCAAATGGAATCTGTATGACTCTTCTAGAACGTGATAGAGATCTGTGAAGCAATCTGTCTACGAAGGCTCTCAGTGCATCATCTTGGACTGACAGCAGTGATTTGCAAGGTTTTCCGGTCATCCAGATAAAAATCTAGATTAAAAGCATTGCAAAATGTGGTCTTTAAATTCACTGTCTTCCGTCTTCAGGATTCAAAGATGATGACTTCTTGGGAGGCCGGGGTAGAGGAACCCGCCCTGGAGACCGGCGACCACCGGGTGCCTCAATGGGAAGTGGTGGCACTGGTCGCTTCAGAGATGGGCCTCCCCTTCGTGGATCTTCCATGGACTTCAGAGAGCCAACAGAAGGTAAACTCGTTGTGTCTTCTGTAATTCAGCCTTCCTTCATGAAGGAGACTCCTGCTTTCTTTGTCAGGTTAAAGCTACTACCCTTGACAGACAGATCTTAAAACCTTAATGTTTTTTCTTTCAGAGGAAAGAGCACAGCGACCCCGACTTCAGCTCAAACCTCGAACAGTTGCTACTCCCCTCAATCAAGTAGCCAACCCAAACTCTGCTATCTTCGGTGGAGCCAAGCCCCGAGAGGAAGTAGTAAAAGAGCACGACTGAGTTTGGGGTTAAGAGGGAATGGGGAGGCGGGAGAAAAAGCAAGACAGTACAGAGTGACTAGCTCTGCTGGAATGTCAGCCCTGCAGTTTACCATTCCTGCCATCTGGTATTTGTCCTCTTTGAAACCGAAAACACAGAGCTTGTGAATGCATGTCAGCTGTTAACAAGTGGTTTTTAGTACGTTCTTGGCTTTGCTGTATCTAGTGCCTGCTTTGTGCTGAGTTTCCCTCTTCTGTTTCCTTCCAAGCAGCACAGTTGCCAGTAGATAAGGCAGTGTAGCTGCTTCCACCAGTGTGGAGGTCTCTGGACAAAGGTGCTGCTTCACTTCTTCCTTTCTGGGTTTGTTTTACTTTAGAAGCACAGGTTAGACTTAGTTATTTCCCTGTATTGTTTCCTTTTACTTCCTCAGTGCTCCTCTTCTGACCTGCATGTCTTGTTCTGTATTGCTGTGGCTCTGAAGAGGAAAACTGGAGAGTCCAGATGAGTTGAACAGAGAAATTTACAGTTCTAACCAAGTAGTGAAATACCATTTATGACAATTGGTGATAGAGTTACTGTGTACAGCAGAGACCCTTATAAAACTACGGGGGACGGCTGCCCTTTCACACAGGTTACCAGGAAGTACCAATTTAATAGATGCAAATAAAATTGGCGGACAAGAAGCCTGGTGAATAGGTGGTGGAATCGGTATGGATAAAGCATCTGCCAGCAGACTCTGGCTGGTGGCTGTCTATTGACTTCAAAGTGGTATGATGCTACACCTCTGAGCTCAAGGTTAGTGCTGCCAACATGTGCCTGTTTGAGCACAACTGCTCACTGGCTCTTTCTGCTTACTTTTTTGGGTTTTACATGTTTGGTAAATTTTTAAATGAAGTTTCTACAAATAAAACGGACTTTTTTTATTTTTGTTTAAGGAGTGTATACTTTGCCATGCAGTATGTAATCGCCATTATCCCCTGTATTTCTTTGCCCAGTGGTGTACAGTTTTAAGACCTCTGCTTTCAGAATACCTTGAAAATGGGCAGATTAGAAATGGTTCTGCTATAGATTCTCTTCGTGTAGAAGTTTGGGTAAAAAGCATCTCTTAATTGCTGCATCTCTCTTCACTTGGAGTGTTTCTTGCCAGTGTTGTGTGAGAGGAGGGAGGGGAGGGGAGGCTGGAGCAAAAGGAGAGGGATCATTAATGTTTAAAAACAAAACCTGGGTTGACAACACTGAAGTGTGGATCTGTCCAATGCATGAGAAGAACTTGGGCCCCTAACGCTAGCGCTGACTGCTTTCAGATAAACCAGCCAGCACACCAGAGTACTTTCTTGCAAGAGGAGTTTGGAAGCATGGCTGCTTCACTACCAGCATCACTGCTAGTAGTGAGTTTCTTCCCTGAAGTTACCTTTGTAATGTCAGAGTCCCAGCAATTTACAGAACTACTCTTTCCTTCCTTCTGCCTGTCACTTAATCTGCTTCTGAGATAAGAACCATTTGTCTAACACTAATACTTAATTTAAGACAGACATGCATTTGTGTGGTTGTATTCCAAACCAATAATTGATCTATTTACATCTTCAATGTGGAAAAGATTTTAAGAACAAATTCCCATATAAAAACTCACCTCTAGTCAAGACCGTTGACTTTTAAATGTAAAAAAAAAAAAAAAAAAAGGAAAAGAAAAGAATTCCAAACACTTAACACGTTCTGCTTCATAACAAAATAAATTTATGGATATGGTATTTTGTGAATGATCTTTTAAATAAAAGAAAACATTAAGTAATAATTAACATTGGTCTTTATTTGAGTCTGCTATAGCATGTTTTTTTCCTCCCCCTCAGTTTTCAAACGTTGTGTTAATTTGGAAATTTGCTTCTGTAAATTTTATGGGGAAGCAGTACCAGACCCATTCTTACACAAATAAGGGCGGGGGGGAAAGATGAAGGGGAGGAATCTAATCTAAACAAGTGCTGGAACACGCAGGACACAGTGAAGTCAAAATTGTGTACAAGTGGAAGTAAGCCCAAGTTCTTTGTCCTGTGGCTTCAGTGTAACTTCAGTTATATTGCTAAGGCTGCCAGGCAGAATTTGGAAGTACTGTAGCTTGCAGGTCGTACGGCTCGTCGTGCCGTTTCCCATCGGCTGGGTTCTGCTGCCCTCTGACCAGAAGCCCCTGCCCGGTACAGGGCAGAATGTGTGTCCTTCCAGTTTGAGTCGTGATCAGTTTAACGTGGAGTCTTTGTGGCAAGACAGAGTAAATAGATGAGCTTGCTGCTGTCTTGCCCAGTTTCTCCCAACTTTTTCAGCTGCCCTGTTTCCCACTAGACGTAACTTAATGGGGCTGTTGTCCTGTGTCTTTGAAGTATATGCATACTGCAGGGTAAGCTAAAAGAGCCATGGTTTTATTGAGGAAATGAGCTCTGACCTTCCTGCTGGTTTTACTGCTTTCCATAGCATGAAAGGATGGAAAGTGTTCCTGCCTTCCGGCTGCTCAGTCCGCTCTCTCTTCAGAGCTGCTCTTACAGCAGCCTGAGCAGAGAACCCAAATCCTGCTCTGGAGCCACTTGCTGAAGCAGCGTGTGCCCTAGCACCTGACTGTCCTACACGAATAATAACCTGCGTTTTCTATGTGAGAGTAGGGCTAGCTGGGTGGAGATAAGTGTCCTTCAGCTGCTACCACAGGGCTTGCTCATAGCTGGTCTTTCAGACCTGGTGGTGGAAGCAGTAATTGCATCACCCTGCCTGGCGGGAGGTAACGCTGGTTTGTGAGAAAGGTAGAGAGATGGAGAATGGCTCGTCTTAGTCCTACCAATATTTTTCTGTATCTGCTAATATTTGTTTGGTCAAGGGTTTCCCACTAGTGCATGCAGCCTAAACCCAGTATCATTTAATATCTTTTTTTTTTTAGCAGTTCTTTGTATGCAAACGTTAATGCATTGCCTGGTTTCTTTGGAGCATTCTGCATTATGCTTCCCGTATGGCTTAGGGTCAGACTCCTCCAGTCCTTTTTCTTTCCCCCCTTCAAAAATTTAATTGATTAATGTTTTCCTCTACAGAAGCATATCAAACTAGCTTGTGTCAACAGTTGACAAAACTATATTTAATATATGGATGTGGCATTTAAGTTTTGAAGGAGGAAGCAAGATTATTTTTTCCCCATCCCACCAGCAAAAAGCAGTTAAGGTTTAATCTGTAATGCTTAATTTTACCTGCAGCTTAAAGCTAAGCCTGGCATGGCAAAGCCTAGACTGAAGAGGTTACCAGCAGTGGTAACAAATGGATAATTCACTTTGTGGCTATTCCTATTCTCACCAAGTTATTTCTAGTAGCTGTGCAGAGCTTTCTTCAAGCTTGAACTTTAAAAAAATAAAACTGAAGTCAGGAATGCAGCAGACAGGTTTTGGAACTGGAATTGGCTTGGCTTTGCTACTGTAGAAGGTGCGTTGTTGTGTTTCCGCAGTTGGGTTGCAGGCGGGGAAGGCTGGTGCGGTGGCTCTGGAAGAGCGGTGGGACAACGCGGGAGTAAGCATGCGTCTAACGTGCTGCAAAACTCCAGTCAGCCACCAAAAAATAAAACCCGCTGAGCTCCCAAGGCCAGGAACGGTCCTGGGAGAGCTAATCCCAGTCCTCTAATGGCAGCAGCCCAGTGCTGGCACGGGCGTGTTGCCAACTCACTGGGCCGTGTCAGTCTGTAACAGCATCCGAGGGGGCTCTTCGTGCTTGTGGTCGTGAATGTTGTTCTGATGGCTGAAGAAGGAGGCGGAGGAGCGTTCACGTATTCAAATGATGGGCTGGTGATAGAGTCAGGTTGAACGTAGGCCCTCGAGGGTGGCGTACTTGCCTTCCTGAAGTAGCAACGAGATGTTAACCTACTACTGAGATGCGCTGGCACTACTAAGAGAGTCTCCAGTGCTGACTGTGAATTTCTGAAGTTCTGCTAGGTGTCCCAGAGCTGGCTGGGGTAGAGAGTGAGTGTGGCCAAGACTCGCCGTCCCAGGGCAGTTTTGGATGATGCTGATATTTTTCAACTTGTCTTATGAATTCTATTATAGTTTCAGTCCTGACTTTAGCACATAGTATAGTAGGAGCATTTGCTACCTGTAGTACTAGCTGCTGACTTGTCTTCAGAAAAGATGATAAAATCGTGAGAATTTTAGAGCAAATCCTGTGATATTGCAACCCCTCCTTTTTGTAGAAAAGATTTAATAATAAAGCCAGCAGATTTTGAAATGCATGTGCGACCCCCTCATCAGAGCGCTCGCGTGTAGCAACTCGCAGAGCAGCCCTTGTCCCGCTGGCTGCTTTGAACAGAGCTGTTCGGAGTGACTGTTGTCCAGGAATCCCCGTGTTCACCGAGAGCGTGTTTTGGACAAAGGCTGCCTGCGTCAAGTTTGCTCCAAGCAGTGCAGTTTGAAGCCAGGCATAGATCACTGGTTTTCTATCCCGACCTCATTCCCTCTCAGTGTGTGAGGGTACGTCTCATGATTATTCACGCTGGCTTACAGCAAGAACACGGGCAATAAGCTGTTAACTGCAAGCATCTCTAAATTTGTGTGAAGTTTGTGTTTTACATTCTGATGGTTTCTGTGTGTCGCTACCATACGAGAGCGAAGGCTCTGAAGGAACAGGGCTGTTCGTATATCCTGGCAGATTCTAGCGCAGAACCAGTTACCTTTGTAGTTCTCAAGGGCGCTTCTCTGGGCTGGATTCTTGGGATGCAATTTTGTAGGTGATGCTTGTCTTCAATTTTTAGAAGGGGGAGTTTCTGTGGCTGAAGAGGAATTTGATCTCCAGCTGAGACCGGAATTTTCTAATCTGGTAGCTGAATCCTTCCTCTCAAATGCCACTTACCCACTGCAGGATTTTAAGGAATCAAGTATATTTGAAGTGGCAGAGGGCCATCTTTTATTGGGTGCATACATTTTATCTATCTAATCTGCAATTTATTGTGTTATTTGTGATACCACTCACTATAGCGGTATTAAACCGAACCAATTAGAAGCATGTAATCATCTTCTTTGACCCTGCTTTCTGAAAGGATTTAATCCTTCAGTGCCAGACACGACTCTCAAGCCTGATGCACATTAGTAATAGCAATATCTTGATGACATTATATGTTCCGGACTAACTGGAGAAACGTGCTACCAAAGCTATAGGTGTATAGCTTGCACCTATCCTGCGCATTAGGGATCGCAAGGGAGCGTTGCTGGTTCCTCCCCGTGTCTGCTCACTTAAACCCGAAGCTGAGATGGGCACAAGAAACGGGAGATCAGGTTCTGGTTGCACATGCGGTGCCACGGTGCGCGTACGGTGTCGCTGTTATTAGGTCTAAGATCATGTTCCTCATCTTATTGTAGCTGTTTGGGTGACTAAATCTAAAGCATTTTATGGTTTCCTTTTCCATAGCTGCAACGACACTGTTACATGACATTGCCTGCTCAGCGGCAGGTTAATTTTAACATCGGCTTCCCTCATTTCTGTCCCCTTTGCAGCAAAGTGCATCCAAGGGCTTTAAGGACTTTCGGCGCCGTTACAGGAACAACCTGCTTACCTGTAAGCTCACAAATTCGTGTGTAAAGCTCTAGAGTATCCCAGGGTTGATGTTTTGGGTATGTTACTGCCGGGAACGCTGCCACCACCTTTCTGCCTAGTAGGTTTCAGCCGGGTTAATGTTCCCTGTGGTAGGGATTTGCTTCCTACTGTGAGATTGTTTTGTTCATGTCACCGTGCTCCCAAGATCTGCCTCTTTCTTTTAAATAAACCAAAAAATCACTAAGTACCTCTATAAACCCCTGCAAAATCTGTACTGTAATGAATCTGTATAATTTGTATTGCTGTATAAAAAAATCAAATAAAAGCATTCAAACCTTCTAGGTTTTTGTGTTCAAATTTAAGAATTATTGTGTCTACAAGGATGAACTAAGCAGGGTAAGAATGGGAAGAAGCTTTATAGCGCCATAGGGATGTAGAGGATTAGTCTTTGCAGACCTTACTTGGCCAAATTTTTGTAAAGCACCCAGAAATCCTAGCCGTGAGCTGTCTTTCCACTGGGTGGTAGCAGCATGTATCTTCAGCTGTAACGGCGCTGCTTTCGGTTTCGGCTCGGTGAGATGAGATTTGCAGCGGAGCGTGCAGCTGGGGCAGGGGAGGGGGTGGCACTTCCCCTTTAGCTGGGGAGATGCTCCTGCGACTGCAGCTAAGAGGAAAGCCGTTTCTTGGTCTGTACAAAACCGCGCGTGCAGTGCTTGAGCGCGTCAGAACATTTCCTCCGAGACGTGGCTTTCGTGACGGCTGCCGTGAAAATTTGGCGAAACAAATAATTAGTGGTTGGGATGAGACGCGTGCTTATTCTGGTCCCAAAGCAAGGGGGGATTTGAATGCTGGTTTCCTGCGAAGTGGGCAGCGCTCGACTCGCAAAGCTCGTGAGCGTTGGGAGAAAGAGCCTGTTGGAGCTCGGAAACCTTTCCTCAAAGCTGTCAGCATTGGGTGTGTTTCTGCAGAAAGGTCAGGTTGAGGTGCTGCGCTGTTTTCTAATTGTTGTTTCACTGCTAATTTCTGATCGGCATTAGTCACACCACCTGGTTCAAGCAAAACCAGCTCAGGCCCCACCTTTAGCTGAAAGGATGTAAACTGGCCCCCAGGGCATTCAGTCTCCCAGCCCCAGCAGGTAAGCTGGGCAGGGCGGAAGGTGGGAGTCTCACAACCTCTCTGGGCCCGAAGAGATCTCTCTACGGCTGGTTAGCTAAGTGTCAGAAGGAGAAAAAAGAGGGTTTGGTTAGCTGGTAAGACTGACTGAAGGAGTAGATGCTATGTGCTTCTTATGGGGGGGAAACAAAACCAAGCTGAAATGGGTAAGCTTTGAAAAGGACAGGGAAAGGTGAAATTGTAATGTGGCATTCTATATAATTTGTTGCAGTAGATAAAAGCATGATGCTCCTGTGTCTTTGACCTTTTATCAGACCAGAAATGGTTTCTAGCAGTAGGTCTAGATGAGGCACAGGGGTTACAGGAGGGAGAGGACAGACACAGGGTAGACGCTGGTATCCCGAGCTGGGTTTGGTGTCGGAGGGGTTACTGTGTGTGCGTCGGGGGGGGCTCGGTCTGGCCTTGCGAAGAGCAGAACCCCTGGTTGTGTTGGTAGGTGCTCGGAGTGAGGGCTCTCGTCTTAAACCCCCACATCAAGCCTCTCGTGAGAAATACAAAGAAGGGGGATGGTGTCTGTACCGCTGTCTGTATGACTGCAGCAGCTATCTTCTAATCCAAGTTAGAAATCAGGGTGGCTGATCTCTCAGAAGGACTGATGTCTTCCAAGGGCATCGCTCTACCCAAGAGCTGTTGTTACGCACTGGGGGTGACCCTGCTGCTCTGCACCGTCACCAGTCCTTGCTCCCCGTGCTGCTCCCCGGGCATGGCAACAGCCTCTACCTGCTCTAGAGAGGCTGAGCAGTCGTCTGTGTCAGTCCAGGAGACAATGAGGGCACTTAACGCGAGGTGCCTTAGCTGCAGCCCGTGCCAACTGTGGTAACGTCCGTACTACAGCAGTGAGTCATCTCTGAAGCTGTGAGACCCATCAGAGAACCTGTAAGCAAATACATGGTACCTTTTTAGCAGTGGCTGTTCCTAATGAAATAGATTTCTGGTACGAAAGACGAACTGTAATTGTCTCCAGCATATTCAGAGCAACAGTTCTGCTATAAAGAATGCTTTTGTAAAACTTCTGTTGTCAGCTTATGTTTAAATACGTAAAAAACCTGCTAGAAAGCCCCTAATAAACTACTTCATAGCTAAGACCTCTGCTAGAAATGCCGATTTTGGAGCAACTGTTTTAGCAGTCAGAAAAGCATTTTGCATTATATAGTATCCTTTACACAGAGGCCAGCCAGAAACCATGCAAGCAATTCAAAGCTGGGTCTTGCTCGTCTAATCTTTGGTCCAGGTTATATGTACTGATTTCAAGATAGGCTTCTGCACCCGAATTTTGTGTGGGAACGGCTCTGGAAGGTGCATCAAAGCAATTATTTTTGTACCTCGGGTTAGAATTGGAAGAGGGAAAGTCTAAATGTGTTTGCACATACAGTGGTTAACTATCTTATCAAAGCAACGTTTCCTCTGAAAGCTTGATGGCAAAGTTCCCGTCCCAGAGTTGCAAAAGTTGTAAACAGTTGGCTGTTTCATCATTTTTATGATAGAAGAGGCGCCTTCTGTCATAGAGAGAGATGGATGTAGATGACTGGTTGTGGCAGCCTGAGAGTGCCCTCATTTAAATATAACAGAATTTCCCTTTACTGAATAACTTACATGCCCGTATGTAAGAGGCATTACAGAGCCTGAGTGAGAGGCAGCATGAAATGTCGTTTTGTTTCCAGCTGTAGAGCGTGTGCCCAGCTGTCAGTAGCACTCCGGTAGCTACAACTACTCAGGGCTGTTACGTGCACGTGCAGGCTTTCCTGTTCCTAGAGCAGGATACATATTTCATGTACTGTAACGGGGTTCTAAGCCAGTCGATAAATTCCCCGTTATTCATAAACCCTCTTATTCTATTCAAGCACAAAAAAAAATTAAGGAACCACTAAGGAATTTTTTTTTTTTTTGGAGTACAGTGAAATTGTGTCTGATGTCTGCAAACTGCCAACGCTGGAGCATAGGGAATAGTTTTGTTCTTACAGCTCCGGACAGGAGCTCCAGGTTTGGCCGTTAGCAATGGTGACCTCAGGCTGCCTTTGAGACTTGATATCATCTTTTCTGTAAAAATGAAGAGAGGACTTGCTATTTGCTTTATCTGCTATGAGTTTTTCCAGGCAGCATCTGCCGCTTCCAGTGTGCGGTGTTAAATCCTGCAAAGGCTCTTTGCTTAAAGGAAACTTGAACTTTTTGGGGGCACTGGGCCCATCTGAAACTCAAGGGCTGCTTGGGAAGGGACCTTGGCGGTGTGCGTGGTTCCTCACCATCCGAGCCTCTTCCTTTCCCTGTGGCTGATCAACCAAAACGCTCCTGCGAGCGGCTGCCCAGGGTGAGTTTGTGTAAGCACCGCCTGCGGGTCCCGCTCGTGAGCCGGCGAGGGGCTGACCGACCGAGCGGCGGATGTTGGGGTTAGTGATTCAGATGATGACAGGAAACCAGAAACTGGCTAACGAGCCCCGGAGGAACCGGCTCCAGCGTCGGTGGCTGCGGCCGTGAGATGCAGGAGGAGATGGGACGGATGGGGGAGAGCGGCTGAGGCTGCAGGTAAGGTGGGAGAGGGAGGGATGGGGAGAGAAAGGCGCCCGGGGGTGCGTGGGGTTTGTGTGAAGGCTTTGGGGCGGGTGGGGTGTCCCGCTGATTTCGGTGAGCTCGGAGATCCTAGGCTAGACCTCGGTGACCCTTTTGAAGAGGGTTCAAGGTCAGCCCTGCAAAACTCCTCTGAAAAGCGATGTGCTGGATGTTACTCCTCGCTGCTGCTCATGGCCATCACCTGACAAGCTCCAAGGTATGAAAATTACCAAATATATCTTCTCAGCAGCACTTACACGCCTCTGGACCCAAGGTGAGAGTGCCCCGTACAGTCGGGATTGCCCGTTTTGCAATGCTGTTCTTTACATCTCCCCACTCCATCTGCTGATGGCAGCATGGCTTTTTTTCATTACATTATTTCTGCATTCGCATCTACTAAGACATTCTGGGAGATTCAGGCTGAGCTGAGCTGCCCGCATCCCAAATCTGTTCGGTCCTGCTTCTGGCTCCTGCCTATGGCTTCTGGGGCGACTGCAGCCCGTGCTGTCTCCCCCTCCAAAGCCCAGTCCTACGAAATAGCCGACTTGACCTGTACTTTCTGGGTTTTCCATTGGTTTCAGGGCTGACTGGCATCATGTACATGAATATATTTATTTTACTGCATGTAAGTGCTTGAAATTGCTAATCCTAGATGGAAAGAGCTTTGTCTTTGCATCAGTTTTCTCTTGTGATCGATGTTCAGTGTAATACGGGCCGTGAGGTAGACACTTCAGCGAAACAGGATAATTATGGGATAATCTTGTGTGATATTGGCTCATTTTCATTGCTCTGGACTACGTAGGAGTACTTAGTTACATACGTACGAGTTGCCTATATCCGCAATTGCTAATGCGGCGTCCCCCTGGACTTGGCAGCAGCGGCGGAGGACGCTGCATGGCTTTGCTGCTGCCGGAAACAAGGGAAGTTAAGGACAAATACAAGCTATTTCTGTGACTTACCTCCTTATGCTGGCGTGCTTGTTGTGATTAGGATTTGGCACTGTATTTTTCCACCTGAGGTTTTTTTAAAGCGTTTTACAAAGTGATAATCTATGTGAAAGCTGATTTATCAATTCCAATTTTCCCTCTTGTCCTATGTTCTACCGAAATGCATCTCCTGCTCCCCTGGTATGAAATAAAGCATGGTCTGCTTGAATAGCTGTACAAACCCCGACTTTATCTATATGGCAGCAGCTTTCCTAAGAAAACTTAACGCTGGTATAAAATCTGGTAGGAAATGGGACGTGCAGACCTCTGGAAGGGAGCTTTTCTGGAGGCTCAACGCTGGTCATTGAAGTGGTTCCAACCACAGGAGCTTCCTTGGTCTGAGACTTTAATTTCTAAATTGATGGGACTTTCTGTGGCAATCTGTGCAACATAGACAAACAGAAAGCAGCGTTTCTTTTCTTAGAAATGTTAGAGACATTGAGTCAAGCTGCATATTGCATCTGTTCAACAAGTCTGTGCGCTAAATCTCATATGGCGAGGTTTTAAATAAACTCTCCACTTTATATTTCATGCCGGTGACTCATCCAATCAGTCTGAATTAGCCTTCGTGTATTGTGAACTGGTGCAGACCACAAAACTTGCTGGAGGGGAGAGAAGACTGTTCTATATTTACCTTTTGGGCATTTTTTACAAATAGGTTGAACACATGACCTAACCCAGCAATTTCGGTCTTTATCTTGCAATGTGAACTTGGGGGGTGGGCTTGATGTCCGCAAAGGGCTCAAATGACTTCATCAGAAATGATCTTACAGAAAAGCAGCCGTTTTTGCCGATGCCACATCAACACGTTCCTCACCCTCCTGGATTTTCAGCAAAAAGTTTGAGTACGTTTTAAGTACTCTTAAAGGGTTTTTAAGTGAGCTTTTTGCCTCTTCTGCTGCTGTTGGAAACTTCTTCCAGACTTCCCATCCGTTAAGAATTTTATTTCTAGCCTGTGCTATACCCACTAGCCAGTGGGGTTTTTTATTTCTAGCCAGCTTATTCCCACTCATTTTATATGCCAGTGTTGTCTTATTTAAATGTAAACAGCTTTTCTCACTTTGGTGTTTCTCTCTTGGACAGATTGACAGTGAATGTCCACGTACTCTCACTCTCCGCTTTAGTAGACTTAGAAGCGAGAGACCTTTCAGTCTTCCCTGATAAAACAACCTCTCCTTCCCTTCGCTCTTTATAGTGAGCCCTGTTACTGGGTTTAATCCTTATTTTAGGACTAGAAACCTTCCGCACCAGCAGCCGGGCTGACAAGACCTGGCACGTACAGAGTGAAGGAGCTTTTGCAAGTTTGTTAATTCTTCCCATTTAAAAAAAAAAAAAAAAAAAAGTCTCTTTGCTTGCTAAAAATATCTGAGGCCATGAAAAAAGCAGCCCCTGTTCGTGAGGGTGTGCTTCCCCCTCGCAGGAGAGGGGCTGTGCTGCAGAGATCACGACTTTATCCAGCCTCCAGCGCGTTGCTCTCCCTGGAATCGCTGATTCGGAGCAGCTGCTCCTGGGGATTTTGCGGGGCCGCGGTGCTCGGTGCTCAGGCAGTGCTCGCTGCCGGAGGCACGCGCCGTGGCCACGCCGGCTTTCTCGTGCAAGGAGAAACTTCTGCCAGCGCAAAAAGGGGAAAAAAACATACAAAAGGAGAACAGAGAACTGTATAAACAGAATCAGGGCATTGCAACACTGTCTGAATTTCACTCCTGAAACTGGATGGAAATCTGTTTTCTCCCTGTGTTTGAATTTAGCATCTTGAAAGCAAGGCTGATCAGCAAGTCATTAACTCCGTACGTCCTTCTGATATACTCGGGCCTCATCACAGACCTTAGTGGCTTGAGTCTATTTATTCTCCTCTCCTGTCTCCCCAAGGCGGAGAGCAGGGAAAGCACGTTCAGCCTTCCAAATATTTTATTTATATCCCGCCAGCCATGAGTAAGTGCCTCCAGCCTTCTGCTTGTCATAAATCTGTTCATCGCCTCCTTCCGTCAGCTCCTTACGAGAGGAGGTTTTGTACCAAAAGAAAGGATTTCCATGGGCTTGGGTGTTTGGCGAACACAAATAGTAACCCCCGGGCTGGCGGTGTGCTTGTGACTTGGTGCCCGGGGGAGCTTGCAGTGTGGGGGACGCCACGATGGGGATGGGACGTGCGGTGCCCCGCTCGGCAGCCCCTGCAAACAAGCACCTTTGGTGTCCCTGTCGAGTGAGGGGCTCGGGAGCAGGCTGGGTTTGCTGCGTTACTGCCCCACTGCAGAAATAAAACCAGCTCTAGAAGGGAGATGGCGGCCTGTCCTATAATGGTATAAACTAGGTCAGCGTTGTCAGGCGCCTTCAGCTCTGCCTTGCCTTAACTTTAAAAAAAAAAAAAAAAGAGGAAAAAAAAACCCCAACAAAACCCACAAACAAATCAGCAGTGTTACAGCCCTTTGTATAATGAATTCCGGTCACCAGCATTGGGCCAGCTTCCCTTAGCTGCCTCTTGCAGATGCTTTAGAGATGACCCACAGCTCATGATTTCCAGGGGGGATGTTGAGCCGAGGAAAAATGATGTGAGAAACCACATGGTTTTGACCTAGGCTCCGTCCCCGACATCCTGGCTGCGGCTGGGGGTGCTGGTCCCGGGGTGCTGGTCCTGCACCTCTGAGGTGGGTCCGTGGGGGTCTGGGCATGTCATTAGTCTAAAGCGACTCCTCCCAGCTTCTGCAGAAAGTGCTGAAAGAAATTTTGCAGGGAACGGCCCCCAAGGGGTCTGTAAAGAGCAAAGCCATGGTGGCGCGGGTGCCGGGAGCTGCCACGTCCTTGTGAGGCCAGGCAACCTCAAAAGGAGTAGGAATAAACCCAGTTTGCTTACCAGCAGAGAGGATGGTCTCAAAGCCAAGGCATCTTCCCGCTGGGTGTAGGGTCACTTTTGGGCAGCGAGGTCGTGCTTGGGCACCGCTGAGAGGACGCTGACACCAAAGCCCCGGCAGCTCGTCCCCTCCTTCAGCGATGGCTCCCTCCTGGCAGGGACAGGGCAACGCTGTGCTCCAGGGGCTGCCTGGAGCAGAAATGGGGGACTGTGTCTTTCCTTCCCCTGCCGCACGCTGATTTACACCATGATTATTTACACAGTGCCCCGGTAATTGGGACACTGGCACAGGACTGGGACTCCAATGCCAAACTGGACCACAAACCTCCCGCCGGCATCCTTGGCTGCGGCGCCGAGCGACTGGCACGGGCAGGAGGGTGCTCGCTCAGCACCGAGAGGCTCGGCTGCTGTGAGGAGGCCTTTGGGCTCTCTCCCGCGTGAAAGGGGTGTCGGAGTGGCTCGCAGTTTCGGCAGAGAAATGTTATTTATTCCGCTTTACACAAGCAGAGGCAGAAGGTGCTGAGCAGGGCAGAATCAAGCTGCTGTTTTCTATCATCTGTTATTGATAGTTGTTTAGTTATTTCTAATTATTTTAATTATTAATCATTTTTATATATATATTTCCCCCTAAATATATATTTCCTCTCCCCATCCATAGTGGCTATACCAATGCAATACAGGCTTAAGTTGTAATAATGGAGATTCAAGTTAGGCGGTAGGAAAGCTTCCTACCGGGCAGAGCAGCGAGGTACTGGCCTTTGGCAAGTTGAAGCGTCTCCATCCCTAGGGGCCAAAGAAGATTATTAAAAACAAAAATAAATTAAAATAATCTGTAAGTAAAGAAAATCTGGCCCCGGGGAATAGGAGTGGGCTAAACGATCTGTCCCAGACCCAGCAGGCTGTTTTCTGTGATATTTATAGGATATATTTTGTGTTTTAAAGGAAGAAATGGAAGCCAAATCATGCTGATTATTACAAAATGTTAGCTGCTGTTTGTGGAAGAGCCTGTCATGGAAAGGAGGGGAAGAGCTGGTGTCTGAGCCAGCTCAACGCAGGAAAAGGTGTGGGGAATTTAACATTTAAAGTAGCTCTGCGCTGCAGGGAAATAGCTGGAGCGCCTCATACGGAGGTCTTGGCAGCTTTGAATATTTCCAAGTGCCTCCCTTTTTGCCCTCTCTTCTAGCTGTTAAAAAATAGTGTCTGCTGACAATGTCTGATGATGGCAACATGGGTTATGGGATTGGGAATGAGTAAATCCAAGTGGGTTTTTCCTTTTGGTGCTGATGTCCTCAGGGGAACCCCATGAACCTCTTCTCTTTCCCTGCAGTAAAATGGGCGTTCGGCTCCGGGGTGTGCTCAGGTCTTACTGGAGCGGAAAGTGTGTGCGCAGCCCCTCGGACCGGAGCAGCACGGGGAAAGGGCATTGCTTCTGCCGCCCCGTAATAGAATCCCAAAGTCTCTTCTGCATCCTCAGCAAACGCCCAGCTCTTTGGGGGTGTAAGGGCAGATAGCACGTGGCTCTTTGCGGGGGGTATAAGCTTTCCGAGCGGCGGCTGCGCAGCCCCGTGTGTCCCCGATGCTCACGGGATTCCCCTCGCCGCTGTGTTTCAGGCTGGATGCGGCCGGGCCATGGCGCAGCTGGAGCTGCTGTGGGCGGCCGCCGCGCTGATGCTGCTCGGGGCCACCGTCAGCCTCTGCGTCAAGTGCCAGCTCTCCGGTAAGGTCCTGCCCGCGTGCTTCGGGGTCCTGCCCACGGCTCCTGGCTGGGTTGGGGGGGGTCACGCTGGGCAGACCCTTTCCTCTGGGGCTGTCCCCCCTGGGCAGGTTTGGTCCTGCTCAGCCACGTGCCAGCTCGGGGAACTTTGTCCTTGCGGGGATGCTCCCAGTAGCTTGAGCTGGGAAGGGTCTCTGCTGGTGGCCAGAGAGCAGCTGGGGGGGAAGAACCCCCCCGACCCTGCAGCACCCCTTCCCCAGGGCGCGTGCAACGCCGTGGGCTGCAGACCCCTCTCCATGGTCACCGTGGTTGGTGGCTTTGGGACAGCCCACCCGGGAGGACCGTCTCTGGATGCACAGATCCTGCAGAGGCTCTGGGGCAGACAGGCGGGAGGAGGGCAGGCACGGGAGGAGAGTCTGGGGGATAAATTCATATATACATTAAATACAAAGAGAGTGGGGTGAGCACCCACCCCAGTGGGGGTTTGAGCCCACCTCTGAGTACTGGGTGGGTTTTACGAGGGGAGAGAGGCTGCAGTTTGGGGTTTTGGGGACAGGAATGGCTGGCTGGCTTGCTTTGCGGTGCCTGAGACAAATACTACAATTAAAAATGGTTTAAAAAAATTAATCAAAACCCTATCGCAACTGCTGCTCGTTGCCTCCGCTGTGCTCCCGTGCTCCCGGTTGAAGAAGTTTTGTGAATGTGTTTTATTGGTCTTTCTGATCTTTAACTCCCAAATCATCCTTTTGTAAGAACTTTTCTTTCCCTTGTCTTCCAGCTACCAAGCGAGAGAAGCAGCCGAGTAAGCGGAGGAGCCAGTAAGTTGCCTTTCACAATCGCGTTTCTCCCCCAAACAGCTCACCCGGGGTGAGACCCTGGCCACAGCCAGACCCGCTCCATGCCTCACGCCTGAAATCTGGATTTATATAAAATAAAATAATCCCAGAACGGGGTGTGCAGGGCGGTGTGCCCCGGCCCAGGGCGCTGCTGAAGGGGTAACGCCTTGACAAAGAATAACCCAAAATGAAACTGAAGCTCTGACCGTGATGCCTATGAGTCATTAACTAGTTGGAAAAAGGTCTAGGAGAATTGGAAGGGCGAGTCCTTATCCTGTCCTCTTGTGCCCCAAGGTGAGGCAGGGAGGTTGGTCACTTCATAAACAAGACCTTGCCCTTGGCTGGTGCTGGTGGGACCCTGTGCCAGAGCAACCACCGACCCCGCAGCATAAGCAGCGAAGGAAATGCGATTGTACACACACGCACACCCCCTTATTTCCTTCAGCAACAGACAAACCACAGCTAAATGATATAAAGAAAAAAAAAAAAGCTGGCTTGTAACCTTTGATATAGGAGCAAACATGGTGCAAAGGGGCTCTGCAAAGGCCTCCGTGGGGTCGGGGTGTTTGCTTTTGTCTCGCTTGCCCGGGGCCGGGGGAAAGGCTTCGGTGTGGTCCATCGCAGACCGATGGAAAAGCCGGCACGGGCTCCATCCCCCGCGGGCTCGTACTGAATCGTCCCAACTTCTTGAAATTTATACCTGGATTAGGTGGTTTGACTTCAGGCTCGTGGTATCGCGTGCTCTTTTTAGAGATCTGTTTTGGGTTAGTTTGGGCTTTTTGTGAGCAAAGTGGCTTAACTCTACGCATTTGCAGACTTTACAATGAGGTCCTTTGACCCCTCATCTCCCCGCCAGCCCTGTGCCGTGAATACCGGCTTGGGACGCGGGGGGTGACCCAAATGAAAGAGGGGGAGGAAGGGACACTTTCAGGGTCCCAAAATCAGAGTGAATAAGTGCCTGTATGCACCTGCAGTAGAAGAGCCATTGAATCCTCTTGTGCTCTGAAGAGCAGCTCTCCCGTTAACTAAAAAGTAAAGAGGTTACTGGACATGTATGTGATTTTTATTGTTGATCACATATTTTATTTTTTTCAGGTTGATGTTAAGGGATTTTGGGAGGGGCAGGGGCAGCAGTGGAGGTGAAGCAGTGGGGCTGGAAGCCATTTCAGGGGTGAACACCCAGGTTTTTGTGGGTGAAAATGCTCTTCTGGCCATAACTGGTGCATAAAGTGTCAGAGTAGGAATTATCCTAAATGATGTTTTCCTCATCCCTGGGTCCTTCCCTTAGCTGATGTTCGCTGCTCTGCCAATGGTCCATAAGCACATCTTGACTTTAAAGGGTCAAAGAGGAGTCTGGGAAGCTGCTCCCAGCTCATTCGGGTCCAGCATGATGCGCTGAGCGATGCACCTCGGCATTTCACCAAGCCCAGCGTGGAGGCTGTGCTCTCTTCCCTCCGCTCACCAGACAGGGAGGTCTCTTGCATCTTTTTCCCTTGTCGTAGACCCCCAAATTCAGCTGAGGTTGTACCTCTATTTTTTTCCAGGCTCGAAAGCCAGCAGAGGTTTGAGGTGATTCGATCCCATTCCAGTGAGTATGAATGTTGCACGGGGCTCCTGCGTTGCAGGGTGGGGGTCCTGTGTGCACAGAACAGGGGGGAAAGTAAAAAAAAAAAGGGTCACCTTGAAGCCAGGTGGTGAAATAATATGAGACCGAGCTTGTCCAAGCCACCTTAGATGCTTCTAAGGATGCGAATTCTGAACTCTAGGAAAAAATCTCCCTTCGCATTGAAAATAAATCACTAAAGCTATGTGATTGAAATGCAACGCCTTATTAACTTGGGCTCTTCAAACCGCGCTGTTCGCCCTGCGAAAACGACAGTGTGGGTGAACCTGAATCGATAGGAGTGACTCATTTATCATCACCCCCTTACTGCTTCCTGTGGCAAGTGGGGTTAGGCGCTGACCTTTTGATTTTTATCCTGAAGCGAGCTGCTGACAGGGTCTGTAATAAATGTCACCGTCTGCAGACGGGCTCTGCGGGGCCGCTCCTTTCCCTGGGACCTTGCTGGGCCCGAGCCCCATAACCCCCCTACGAGGCTTTGCTTCAGCCCAGCCCGACCAAAGCTCATGACGTAGCGATGCATCTCGCAGTGTGAAGGGAGGGGTGCTGAGCGCGGGAAAGGCCCCCGAATCAAGTGGGATTGGGGGAGAATAGGCGATAAGGCAGCAGTTGGGATTGTAGCTTCCTCCGGTGTGTGTTTGCTAGCTCTGCGGTCTGCACAGACACCAGCTTTTCCTCTATTTGTTTCCCGTTTTGGCCATTTATGAACTTTCAAGGAACGATTTGGAAGTTTATTTTGGGTTGCATTAGAAAAATGCTTGCCAGTACCGGGGAATCCTCTCTGGTGGATGCTCTGTGCTCTTTGGAATATATGCTGCTGCCATAATAATTAACACCTCATTTTGTTCTTGGTGCTAGCTACAACCCGAAGGCTGGAACAAATTAAGGAACCTGAAAACTTGTCAATAGCAAGGTAGGTAAAAAAACCCAAACAAAATCTAGCTGTAGAGTCAAGGTTGGATGAAGTTCACCCAACAAGTGCAAATGTTTGGGATTTGGGATTGGGTTCTGGACCCTATTGATGTGCCTTGGGCTATACTTAGAATCATAGAACAGTTTGGGTTGGAAGGGACCTTTAAAGGTCATCTAGTCCAACCCTCCCTGCAATAAGCAGGGACATCTTCAACTAGATCAGGTTGCTTAATTTATTGATGGTCAATAGTGGGTTTAGACTTTTTCTGGATTTTCTTCAGTCTGACTGCATTCTACGGGCAACCATTTAAATTGAACCTAAGGAAATGAGCTGTGGCTGTACGTAATAGGTACATCACGAAAAAGAAATGGCCATTCTTTGCTTATAATCAGTCTGACACAAGAAATCCCCTTCTCCCCATCACCAAAACCCCCAAGAACTACGCAGCCGCAATAACTCTGCTGCAATATTCAGGCATAGTTATTCCCATCTTCGGATTTGACCCCAAACTCTTCATCTCCCATTACTCGATGTGTGTCCTTGCAGGAAGGTTTCATGGATGGTCCTTCTGGCTTAGTCGTTGCTGTGGTTTGTAACCCCTGGTATGGTTTGCTCAGACCTGGGATTTTAGCTTCCTTTTCTCCCTTTCAGGAAAACCACTGAGGAGCTCGGCGCCTCCCGCCATACGGGATACGGTGAGCATCTCCCCCGGGACAGGCACCGGTTCAATGCTCTCCCCATCCACGCAGCCGTGGGGGAAGCACCTACCGCAAAATTCCTAAATGAGGATGTTGCAAATCTCAGCTCGTTTGTGTAGGTGCCTGCTGGGAGTTCCCATCGGTTTTGGGAAGACGGAGCCTCCGAGAGGCTGTTTACTCACTGCCGGACCCTGGGCAGGGCACGGGGGGTTATCCTGGAAACAAGCTGGGCAATGATAAAATTAACTCTTGTTATTAGCACCTACCCACGATGCTGCACAGCAACGCTTAATAAGATCTAGCCTGGGTCTGAGTTTAAAATCCAGTGCTCGTCCTGCTACGGCTGACCAGTCGTGGTTAGAGCCACAGGGCCAGATTATTTAAAATATCACCCCTGGCTGTCCCAACACCTCTGCCCTGGGGCGTCCAACCTTGCAGCCGTGTCCCTCGGCCCCGAGCAAAGAGCTGAGCGGGGGGCAGAGCTGCTGGTGCCAAAATGCTCGGTGGCTCCGTCATCGAATTGCTCCCGTCGCTCAGCCTGAGCCCGAGTTTAACGTGCCCCTCTGCTTTTCCCCAGGGAGCAGGACCGAGCCCAGGTATCAGAATTTCCTGACAGGTAAATGCTGCAGCCGCACGTCCCGGGGCTTGGGGAGAGAAGGCTGCCGAGGCGATGAGAGGTTACCGGGGATGAGAACCGGCGGGGAGCGCGCAGGCAGCTGACACTGCAGCTGGCAGAGCTCCAGCTTGGTTAATTTAGTGATTGCTTTATAAGACACGCGCTGATCTGATTAACAGTCAGAGCGGAGGGGGACGGGATGCTCGCGAGCCCTCCGCTCCCTCCCAGGGCAGCGTGAGCTGGCGCTCGCCCCAAGAGGATTATTGGCGTGTGGGGCTGTGCTCTCCTTTCCCAAACCGGGGACGATATTCCCGATCTCCCTGCCAGCTGGCGGGATCTGTCCATGAGAAGTGGTAAGCCCTGGTTTTCTCAGGGCCTGGGGTGGATCGGGGCTGCCTCCCCCTGCTCCAGCCTCCCGGCTCTGCTCGTGGATGGGCTTCGGGGCCGTGCCGGGGCTTTCTGGCTGCTGGGGGTATCTGCTCTAGCTGTGCTCGGGGAATCTGTCCGGCTGTGCTTTGGGATGGCGGTGTGAGGTTATGCAATGGTATGGTGTGCTGACAGCAAACCCTTTGTGCTTGCAGAGGACTGCCTGCAAGGGGACGCTGCCTATGTGTAAGTAACCGGTTGCTGCCAGCCAGCACGATCGAGCGGAGCCGTACTGGTCCCAGTGTGGTCCTGGCTCTCTTGTAGCTCAGGCTGAAAAGCCCGTGGGCTGCCTCGGGCAGGAGGAGCTAATGGCGGCTGCTCTTCTCGCAGGGAGCCCATATCTCTGGATTACTACAACTGTGCCAGGTTCTTCACACCACCCAACGGTAAGGTCTCCACGTGAGCGAGACGGGTTTCTTCTCCAGCCACCAGCCCGGCTCTCCCATGGCTCCAGGGAGCTCGCAAGACTTTTCTTGCCTAGATCTGAGCATTATTGCCGTATGGCCTGAAGCAAGCGTGGGTCCAGGAGGCACGTTCGTTAAGGGGTGTACCAGAGCCATGGGGTGTGAGGGATGGCCCAAGCCCCCATCAGTCCATCTGTTGGCTATAAACAGGACAGCGCAAACGCAACCCTGGCTCCGATTGCACAAAACACTTTGTTCTTACTCTGTTTCATCTCTGGGCAAATTATCCATCGCTGCAAGAGCGTACAGGGTAACGAGGCCGTTTCCCTGTTCTTAGCTCAGTCTGGTTTGCATGAGCAGAGGTTGCAGCCCCACAGGGTCCTGCCCAGATGCACGGGAAAGGGCACGTCCTCGTCCAGAAGCTTTTTGCCAAAGGGCAAATATTTTGTGTCCTTAGTTTAGGAAGCTAGTGAATGGAGGTGGGATGAAACGTGCCACTCCATTCAAATGCATCTTTTCAAGGCAAATATTGCATCTGTGAAACGTTTTCGCCTCCCTGGGTACTCAGCACTTCTCTGCACTGACTCAGGCATCAATCTATTTTTATCTAAAATGAATTTCAAAACATGAATTCTATTTCGTATTTAAGGAGACTAGTGGGAGAAAAAAAAATTCAAAAAAAGAGGAAAAAATACCAAAAAATTTACCTTATTTAAGGGAAAAAAAAAGGAGAAAGAGAAACCTGAATGTATTAACATGAATGTTTTTATATCTCTTATTAGTTTTAATGCTTTTTCAGTGGCTGAGGTAGTGTCAGGGTGTAGCTGTTGCGGAGCTGCTCTGAGTGGCTCACTTGGCTAATGCCTTCCCCTCCTGCCTGGCGTGGTTTTGGGCAGCAGAGCCCTCACTCATGCAGGGACTGCCTGTCCTGGCTGAGATCGGTCAGCTTGCTGAGCTCGGTGCTTCTCCCCTTCGATGAGGCTTTGGAGAAGCATTGGAGGGTCGCAGGGTGGGCAGCAGCGGTGCTTATGCTGTCTGCAAACTTTTCCAGCTTAGGTGCTGTGACCACACCAACTGTTGGGTGTTAGTGGTGTTGTCAGCATCGGTGGATGCAGGTTTTGAGGTTAGCAATATAGGAACTCGTGTGGTTTAGCTGCTCACGGGCCCATCCAAAGAGCTGAAATAACCAGCAACAGAACAAAGAGCTTGGACTTTTAAATTCTCTCGAGCAGATTTTGGTTCTAGATGCTGTTAGATTTTACGTGCTTGGACTGGGGCTCAGTTCCTTCCCAGAAACTGAGAAAAAGCCCAAGACGACACTGCAGTCGCAAGTTTAACACTCGCCAGGAAGGAAAACCCCCTCCTAACTGCTAACCTGGGCTGGGAGCCTGGAGGTTCACTCCTCGCCAGAGCCAGCCCTCCCCCTGTTCACCTTAGGGGCTGCTGTAGGGCTAGTAATTATGCTTATTGGTTTTTATTCCTATCCTTAGAAAAGTCCCGGTGCCTCAGGACCAGCTTTGGCCGCTCACCCTCGGGTGGCTCCGTGGGTGGTGCCGTGGCCGCAGAGGCTCGGCCGGCGCTCCACGGCATCGGTGATGGTGCTCCCGTGGGGCGGCGATCACCTGGTTTGACTGCGTTGGGGATGCCCCGTCCCTGGGTCAGCGCAGGCTGTCACAAAGACTGACGATGTTTTAGTTAACGTGCGTTTCGTTGTGGGAAACAGCCCTCTCCTGCAGGTGCTGAGGGATCTTCCCACATCACCTATGCTTCCTTAAGTCAGTCAGTCCTTTGTCGTCCCCCCCTTTCTTCTCTCTGCCAGAGAAAGAGGAGGATTCCCATTCCTATCAAAATGTCATCATTGGAGTGTCTCACGGCTCCGATCCGGGTAGGTGTCTCGCTGTTGTGGTTCGTGCGTGTCGCACAAAGGTATCTGGAAGCACAGACAGGGATGGTGACCTGCTCAGCCGAGGGGAAAACCCCCTCGTTCGCAGGCTCAGCTCTTCCTATCAGCTCCGTGCAGGCGGAGCCGGGGTGCAGGGGCTGCCACAGGCACAGAGTAGACCTGGAGCGTTTCCCCCTTCTGCAGGAAAATGCACGTGGTGATACCTTACTGGCCGAGAGCTCACCTCCAAGCTGATCCCTTTGACTTGGAGGTTTCTGCAGCAATTCAGGAGCTTTGGGGTCTGCATTGCTTCTCTAGGTTTTTAGTGTTGTTACAGCCAAGACTGATCACGGTTCTAGCCCCCAGCTCAGGTTTCTCACCACGTGCAGCCCAAGAAGGCTGCAGCCAGTGAGCCGCTGGAGGATGACGTTGGACCACAATGTCTGCTTAAGGGCTTCCAGCTTCTGTCCTGGGATGTTGCAATCAAAATAGGAAGTCGATTTGGTTTCCTTCAGCAAATTAACACAACGCTTTCTGCACTGCTAAAGCCTGCCCCGCTCTTGCCTGGCTTTGTACGGAGCAATTAGAGGAGGCAGGAGCAGCAGGGACCAGTCTGATCCCTGTCTGTGCCTGCAGATATCCAGGCACGTGGTCAGGGCTGGAATAGCGATGAGGCAGCATCAGCAGACCTGCGGCAGGACGGCAGCCGCCCGGCTGGAAACTCAGCCACGTGCACGGGGTGGTTGGGGTGCGGCGGTAGGAGGGGGGTTTCACAAAGGTCCATTTTTAGTCCACTTACTGTTCAGCATCATCCTGTCCAAACTCTTCTTAGTCACAGATGATGCTGTAGACTATGAGAACAGCACAGCGATACACGTATGGAAACTCCAGCAAGTGGAAGGTATGTTCTCAGCAATTGTTTACTATTTAAGGATGGGGCTCATGGGCAGGGTGCCTGTCGCACTAGACCAGTATAGACCACGCTCGGGGCAATGCAGCCATCGCCCCCGTCTTGAGTTATTTTTTCCCCAGTCGTCCGTGATAAACATCTAAGGCAATGTGCAAATTGCTACACGCACTTGTAACTGAATGCTGCGGTGATGGGACGTGGTGTTTCTTGTTCTCGAAAGGCCACCATGTAGGTGGCTGTGCCTAAACCCTGACCATGGGATGCTACAGAATAATGTCGCTCTTCCTGTCTTATATCCTCTTATGTTTGGAAGTTGCCCCGGTGCAAGCTCAGCCTTGTAATCCCCTCTGACAAAGAAATGTGCAGCACGCGCATCCAGTGGGTCAGCCCGCCACTCTCCTGCAGTAACCAGGGGGGCATATTTCTTAAGCTAACCTTTAAACAGCAGTTTAATCTAACGTGTGGCTTCCTGTGAAGCACAGGGTGTAGTCTGGCCTGGGAGATAGTGGCGAATGTATACGTACGTATTTAAGAGCTTTCTGTCTCTGGTGTGGAAGCTGCCTAAGAAAACTGATTCTTGTTATCCTGTTTGTGCACTCTCTAGATTAAATCTAAGTCCGTCTCTTTTGGCTCTGAAAAGCTGTCCATGCTCGCTGCTCGCAGAGCATTTGCAAGTTTGCTGTGACCATTTTGAAGCCCCTTCAAGGAGACCTTGGCACCGTGATCTGAGATTTCTTAGCCCAGGCGCAAAAACGTGTCAGCACCAAAGGCTGAATATTGGCAGGACGCACAGCGTGTCTATGGCGTGTATGTGGATTTAGATCAACCCGCTTACTGACCAGTGCTTCCCATTCTCGCTCGCAGCTCTGCAGACAGAAAGCCCGGATGATGAGCCAGACTACGTCAACACGGCTCCTGCGTCAGGCCTTGCCCCTCTGTCAAAGCAAAGGTAAAAAGAGAGCAAACGGTTGATGTATTTATTTAGGGGTGGGAGGATTGTGTTTATGCCGAAGAGAGCTCAGCTGGAGCTGTGTACCTTGCCGGTGGGGCCAGCCGGTGCCCAGCAGCCCACGCGGGCAGTGCAGGGAGCAGGAGCAGCCCGCTCTGTGCAGTGCCACGTCTCTGGCTGATACCAAGCTGACTAACGCAGACCGTGGAGACAAATTTGTCAAAGTCTGTGTCCCAGCGCTGCCCTCCTCCAACAGGAACTTAAAACCGCTTCAGAGCAGCTTCGGGCGGCGCTGCTACGTGCTGCTGACGGGAACCCCCAAAACCTCTCTGGTCTGTGCAGCTCAGAGGCTGAGCAGAGTAAGGGATTCCCTGGGCTGAGCTGAGCCCTGCCTGCTCTGCTACGACCGCATATCCTGCTCCGTTATCAGCAGCAACCTGATGCTGATGATAAAGAATTACTCAAGGCAGTTGAACTAAAAACCATCTGCGGAGAGCTGCAGGAAGATTGCATGACAATGAATAAGTGGGCGATATAACACAGTGTCAGTAAATGCACGGTAATGTATGGAAGAAAAGCAGCGCCAGATATACCAAACACAGGGACAGGTTCTGCATGAGTTGTTGCGGCTCAAAACGGGCTCTCGGAGGCTTTGCAGAGAGCTCGCAGCAAACACTGGCTGAGTTCTTGGCAGATGAGTGTATGTGGATCGCTGGGAAAGGGAAAGAGGAAAATAAACCACCGCTGTGCTAATGTACAGATCTGTGGTGTCTCTACCTGCTGGTTAGAGCATGTAGTGCTGGTCACCCTGCTCCAGACTGGACTCCAGTTGGGAGGGGGACTGGGACCAGTATCGCTCTCCTTGTCGGGTTTTTACCCTCCGAGCACCTGCAGAGACCCAGCAGGATCATCCTTATGCCACATGCTGGCAGCTCCTGTTACAGGGTTTTATATTCCCCAAACAGCGGACACCGGCAGTGGGCAGCCCCCAAAATCAGATCTTTCTGAAGCCGTGCAAAGTGTTAAAGATTTGTCCCCGCCATGCAAAGCACAGTCACCCTATTGTCCACGTTACAGCGTTTGCTTTGAACTTCAGCAGCCCACCCCAGCAGTGTTAGCTCTGACAAAGACTGTGCTGGAGGGGAAGCTGCACCAAAGGCAGGTTGTGCTTTTTGGTCAAGGATTCAGTGTGTGTCACCCGTGGCACGCAAGTCGCTTCCCAACAGCATATGCACGTGGTCTGGCTGGCAGCAAATACAGCTCAGCCTGCCGGACGCCTCTTCCCCTGCCCACGGACACCCACTGCTCCCCACGGTCCAACACCAGCCTCCGCTGGGATGCAGCTGAGCACGGGAGCCCCGGCCCGAGGAACCTGTCGCAGCGGTACCTCGCTGCCAGGCATCCCTCTTTGCTTGAGCTGGAGCAAACCAAGAGAATATCATAAAAAATGGACTGTTTCAGATGGGGATGCAGAGAAACTTGCTTTTTTTGCTTTTACTTCTTCTTTTCGGAAGGTTTTTATGGAATAGCCAGGCATTGTATTGGCTAAGCATCTGGAGGAAGGAAGCCAGATTATCTATGAAAAAATGAAAAGTGCTATAATGGTAACTTTTATAAGCACTTCTGCATTTATTCCTCTTCCACAGAGAAATTTTGAGGAGGAGGGGCTTACATTTCTGCATTAGTCACAGCGTGGCCCTGCTTTTTGTTCTGATAGTGGCTCCATGGCACCGGGCACACCAGACTGCTCTGTTTGCTGTTTGTAATGGGGAGAGCACCCACCTCGTTCAGAGCTGCGAGAGGAACAAGCAGGGCCGATCGATAGATGCCCAAAATGTTTAGCAAAGCTGCTGCAATGACTGCACCTGATTTGGTGGAGAGCCACCATAAATCCACCTCCCAAAGTGATAAATGATGCTGGGAAGGTAGAAAAGGGAGGAATAGCTGTCCTGCGAAGCACTGGTGATACAGATTGTCTGGGAAAACCTCCAGTCGTAAGCCCTAGTAAAATGCTATCGTGGCTGTATGTGTAAATAGCTTCTGGCAGCTCTGTAAGTAAATTACAATTGCCAATGCAATTTTTTCCATTATAATGATGCCTCTGTTACAGCCTTTGCTAGCAGAGTAACGCTATAAAATCCCCATGTCCAACCGACAAATGCCAGCACAAGTTCTCCACCAAGGGAGGGTGAATTCAGAAATGGGCTCCTGGCACCTCTGTGCCCTCTGCTCTGCTCGGGGATCATCGTCCGGGAGCACGGCTGGGGCTTCTGCTTAGACGTGGACATTTTGTAGCGTACCTCACTACTTGTCCCTGGAAAGAAAACGTAACAGGCAGCAGAGTTAAGAAGTTGAAAGCAGGGATTAAAAGTCAGTGGACTCACTATTTTTTTCCCCTCTTCTTTCAAGTATTCTGCGTAAAGTCTGAGGAAGTCCTTTGCTGAGCTGTAAGAGCACACCCAGCGAGCGTGCACACAGGGAGAGGGGAGATTTCGATCCCTCAGTGAAATCTCTTCTCCAAATTGTGCCCAAGATCACGTAGAAGGGGTGCTGCTGAAAGGAAGAAATGCTCTGCTTGAAGTCCCACAGAAGTCCAACTGCAAACCTGCAACTGGAGAAAGCACTCTGCCCAGCAGTGACCACGGGCAAGCCAAGAGCTCATTATCCCATCTCATTTCCCTGCACGTCTACTCAGGGGACGATGGCCAGTCCGTGCAATCTTTTCTCCTGTCAAGCATGAAATGAATCTTTAAATTGCTGAGCAGTAATGCAGCCAGCTACTTAATTTGTCAGGGTGACTCGTGCACGATGGTATTAAGACATAGGGATTATGTTCTGATCTAGTTCCTATGCTCTCCCACAGAAGGGGTTCCCTACAAGAGAGGACGGAGCAAGGCAGAGGTTGCTTTTACAACAGCAGTGGTTCTCTGGAACTAAATGGGGTATCAACCTGTTCACAAAAGCTAAAGACTAAAGAGGATTAAATCCCTGCCTTATCCACAGCCTGTAATTCACAGTGTCTGTCTATGGCAGTTTTCCTTGTGTTTCGGTATCCGTTTTATAACGATACAAAGACCCTGCAACAACTGAGAAGGTCCGATCCGCGGCTGCCAGCCTCAGAAACTGCACCCGTCTTTCAGTATTGCCGTAGGAAACATCAGCCCTGAAACGTAACCCTTGTCTCTTGAGCCCTGATGCACAAATTTGGCACCGTTGTACCACTTATTTATTAAAATTGAAATGCATCCAAAGAAAATGTGGTGTTTTATTACAGTTTGCTACGATGCAGACATTGTCTGCGTGGTTGGGTGAGACAGACTGAGATGGGAGCATGTGAGATGACACAGAATGGTGTGCGGGATCTGACGGGGAGAAAACGTAGCTCCTTAAAGCCTTCTTCCTCAAAATCGGTTCAGAAAACTGTGCTTCAAGAAGGGACGCAGCCCACACTCACGTCTCCGGGACAGGTAAGAGTGAGCAGAGAAGTGGAGCTAAGGGCAAGCGAGCCCTGGAGCGGGAGAAGGGGATGTCAGGTGCTTCCTGCTGCAAATGACTGGGCTGTATTTTTAGCAGAATCGCTGAGACCACGGGTGGCCACTGTTCGTGTAGCTGAAACAGTGGGTGGTTTGGTGTTTGGCTTAGGAGAAGATATAGTTGTAGCTCCTACAAATGTATTTGTTCCTGCTTCCACAGGACTTCTACAACAGAGAAAATCTAGTGCGCTTCAGGGAGGTACGCAGGCAGGGAGCTGCAGTTGCTTTCTGCTTGCCCCAGCTCCTCCCAGCCCCGCTTCTACTCACACCCTCTGCTTTCCTGATGTTTAAATGCTCTGCAAAAGGTTTGCACGGGTGGGGGACACCAGTGTCCCAGTGAGCCTGGAGCAGACACGGTGACAGCCACAGCCTGCGCTGGCTCTGCATGGGCTCACAGACAGGCAAGGAAACGAGGAGATGCCTTCATCACTGAAACAGCGTGCCCGGCTCTTGCAGGGCTGTGACATCCTTGGTGACCCATTCAGCACCTGAAGAAGCTCCCACTTTCCATGCAGTGCTGCAGACTGTGGATTTTTTGCTGGAGGGGAAGGGCGAGCTCCATTTTTCAGTGATGTGCGGTGACGTTACACCTCCTGGTGATTCATCTCGTAACTGGAGGGAGCCATTAAATGATTAGGAGAAGATTAGCAGCAGTAAAAGATCCTTGGCACACAGTAATAGATCCAGGTAGAGCTCCCAGAAAGTTCCAGCTGTTAGGTGAGTGCGCAGCCAAAACATTAAAATACAAGATTTACTGCTCTCCTTGCTAAGCAGGGAGGAGGATTAGACCAATTAGATTTTCCTGGTATAAGGTTCCTCCACTGCCAAAATGGGAGTTTGAAAGTTGTGGAGCCGAAGCAGGCAGGGCAGGAGCTGGATATGGATAGCTTCCCTCCTCTTCCTGGGAGTCTGAGCAAATCCCCCCTTGCAGCTCTCCAGAACAGCCAGCTGTAGCGAGGGGTAAAACCGTTCTTAGCTTTGTAAAGCTCCTGAAGTACTTTTCAGCCAGTGATCTCATTACGCTGGAAGATATCCAGGGACTGTTAGGGGAACTTTTCATTGATGTTATTACAGTCTTGTTCTGAAACACCTTACGGTTTTTCTTCGCAGTGGGTGAGTACGTACGTGTGAGTGTGTTCACTGACACACTGTCCTTTCAGGACTTGTTTTTAGGTGTGCAAGGATTTCTGGTGCTCAGTCAAAACTGCCAGATCCTGTGTTGTCTGAACGTAACGCAAGGAGAAATGACATCTCCCCTGGGTCCATGTATCTCTTTCCTCACATTAGGTAGGCAGCCAAGTGAGCAATTCGCTTCCTGTTTTCAATTTAAGACACATTAGAAAAGTAGTTTTGGCACTGCTGGTGCGGCTCGCAAATGGAGCTGGGGAGCCTTGGCTAGCTGCCGGAAAGCAGTAGCTCTGCCCTCAGAGAGGGTGAGCAACCACCTTTGGCAGAACCGGCTGCGTCGGTGGCCTCTTGGACCCGTACTATTCCTCTTCTCCGAACAGTGAGTATGATTATGTCCCCCCAGTGCTGTAAAGGATTGGCCCAGAAGAGAGTCAGCTCCAAACTGGAGCTGTGAAACACAGCTACTGAGTATAGGTGAGAAGAAAACCACTTCAGCCAGGTAGGAACAGGAACTGTGACCCTCCGTGTTTCTCACCCTTCCACTGGCACCAGCACAGCAAACCAGACGATGCGCAGGTAGGTACATCCACTGGGGTACGGAGCAGCCCTATGAATCCTCCAGACACGATGTTGGCTATTTTATGAAACTTCCGCAGTAACACCTCTTCCGTCCCTGTTCAGCAATGAACATATTTAACTAGAAAGCAAAGACTGAGTAGGCTGGCCGTGATGTACAGCCAAAGGAAAAGTAACCTACTCTTTAAATGTGCCTTATTTAAATTTTGGGGGACGAAAGCTGTGATGCTGTGTCTGTAGAGAACTCAGCAGCTTAAGGCCCTTACACAACTAATAGTTTAGTATTATTTAACAGTGTTTGTGCTAGTAGTGACAATTTGCTGGCTAGGAATCAAAAGGTAAGTTCGATAAATTGAGTATTACATCCATTATTCTGAGAGCTGTTTGCTTTATTCCATTTGGGAGCAAGCTCAGATGCGTCTGCGCTTTAGCTGTCAATTAACGTGCTCTCCTGCACTTTCAATTAAAAAGGGTTGTCTTCAGGCTCCGTCAGAGGAGCTGCAGAAAGTCTTGACGGGGCAATTTACGACGCTACCAGCTCTTGCTGCTGAAACTCGTCACCCCTGTGGCTGAGTCAGAGAAACGGAGGGTGTAACCGGCCACTGCTTCAGTGCAGGGGCCAGTCTTCAGGCTGAAGCCGACTGAACGCTGCCAGTGAAGATCAGTTTGGCACTGAGACAGCTGTGGTGCGGGCAGTTGAATAGTTGGGGTGGAAAGCGTCAACAGAACGGGCAGGGTGACGTGCAGGCACCAGTAACTTGTACCTCTACCATGCTTTCTTTGACTGCTATAATCAGAACGTAGTTAATTATACGAAGATTGCTCTGCTTGGAGACACGTATCTCACATCTGATATGGAAGTGGTCAAATTCAATTTATATTTGCTTTCACTCTGCATTTCACACTTTATTGCGCATCTGCGCTGGCAAGGTGGTTTCCAAAACTGAACAGACAGGAAAGCATGATGCTGTAGCTTTTTGGTATGCTGAAACTACAGTAAAATGACATTACCTAACCTGGACAAGCAAGAACAGAAAAGGGAACTCAAATGCACGGCATCCCAGAATTTGGTAAATTTTTAAAAGAAATATCCAAAATAAATAGCTGGCACCATTAAGAAATGTGTAATATTTCCCCTGTATTTGTTTGGTGAAAATATCCTCCTTACCCACAGCACATAAACAGCACCCAGGAGTGGCACCTGCTCAGCATGCCTCAATTACAACTTCATTAAATGCCTTATTTCGTGCAAGTTTTTCCTTCTTGGTCTCGGTAAGACCACCACTCATGACCAGGCTTGAAGCGCAGTCACTAACAAGGGGATTCAATTTTTGTTTCTCCTGCCATTAGGTCTCGGTACCACTGACCTAAGCAGTTTTGTTGAGTGCACTGGACAGACCTCATTGCTCTGGACTGGCACAGTCCTCTCTTCTACCTCGGTTATACAACAGGTAAGAGTTCTTGGGTTAAAGTAAATTTTAAAGCTTTAATGGTCTAAATAAAAAAGTACAAACCAGTTTTACAATAGAACCTGGTTATTTTTCTGCGATTTAGCAAAACCAAGGGAACAGGCTCTTTGCATGCAGAATTCAGGACACACACGGAGCTGCTGCCCTTGCACGCCAGGCCTTCACCTTCCAGAACGCCGGCTTCAGCTCAGTGAAACATCTAACTCGCTGCAGGGGCTGCGGTCTTCTGACACAGCCTGGCCAGCAGTCCAGCCATTTGTAAAAGTGAGTTCACACCTTCTGCTATCTTCATATGAGTGTACCCGATTTCCTGGGGATAAAGACATTGTAAAATCTTCCGTTTTCTCCCCCAGTCTACGTACAGTATGACTAACGACTAAATAGAACATATAACCCTTACTGCTAAGAGACCACCTTCGAGTCACTCGAACTTCAGAGAAGTGTATCTTCTCATGTAAACCAATTAGAATGCCTTTTTTTTTTTTTTTTAAATCAAAGCCTGTATTTCCCCACTTCCTTTATATGCAAGGCGCATACATTTGAAGACAGGTTTTAAATATGAAAAGTGATTCCATTACACCAGTTTACCATTTGTCAACTGGCTCTTAATACAATTTAATATTTTACTATCTATTGGACTAGAATCAAGTATGCGCTTGAAGAAAGTTCTCAAGCAGTTAGTTGAGGCTTTGATGTAAATAATAAATTCAGCCAGCATGACGTTTGTTATTAATTCTAGTTGATCACTAAAGTGACTTTTGGCACTTCTGTGGGTGGTTAGACGTTAAACTTCAAGTGACCATTCTTACTGACAAACTGATGATGCAGAGTGGGAAAGAAAGCAGTAATGAGTTAAGGAATACTTTTTTCACGCTAATATATAGCAAATCTTAAGGAGAAAACCCTGAGGATGCCCCTGTATTAGGGATCACATCCTCTTCTTAAAAAGCCCCAAAAGACCCCATGAGGAACTAGGTTAGTACTAACCTTGATAAATTCCAGTTTCAGATATTCTGGCATTTGAAAGGTTTTACACACACGGAAGATGTTGCCAATCACATCTTCTGGAGCGTATCCAAGTCGCCACAAGTGGGCAAGAATCTGTGCAGGCAAGAATAATCCCTCATTTATCTGCAAAACTTATCAGCTGAGTCAAGTATATTCACTTTTGGAACAGCTGTATATAACTACTGGAACTGCATGTACTATTTATCAGATGATTTAACCTCAATTGTTTAGCAAGCAATTTCAATACAACTTGCTTTTTTGCTTGTTTGGCTTATTCATCTGAACAAACCTCTGCATAAAAAGGATTTAATTCATCAACTCATCTACATGGTATTGCCCTTATCTTAAAAAACAACACACACTGTGAATTCTTCAAAACAAACAAGAATTCTGTAGAGAAAAAGTGTCTGTCTACGCTGACACAACACATGAAAACCAACCTTGTACGCTTCATCAATATTTGCATTTACGCAGTGTTGTATCATTTCTTTCACAAGCAGAGGATGAGGCTCGTCACATACCTATATCCAAGAGAAATATTACCCTTCAAAATATTAGAAGACTCTGCATTAAACCTCTGGTATTTTCACTGAGCTTCTATACAGTTGAAGTACTGAATCAGACACATTCTATAATACAGATTAAATTTTAAGTAATATGACTTTTCAACTATCCTGCCACGGCAGACTCAATAGCACGAAATGAGAACACCCAAGCAATAGATTCAAAAGTTATCACTGTGCAATTTCCCAGCAGTTATGTGATTCGTGTGCTTTGAGAGAGCTGGAAAGCCACAAAGTCTCGGACGCACCATTAAGGACTGCTAGCGCTCTCTTCCTTTTCAGAAGGCACATGCACTTCTTTACAGCCTAATGCTGTAATCGCTACATACATAGTGCTGTCTGCAAACTGGCAAAGCACCTTCAAAGGCTTATATATCTGATGGAAGTTCTCACACAGCTGTAGCGCTAAACTTCTAGCATCACTCTTTTACGCTATTACTAACCTTAAAGACGTTTTCACTGTTTATAAAGCCAAATCCAGAATATGTGGACTGTAAGTTGTTTAATGCCTGTGAAAGAAAAAGTAAGACTTCATTTATTTTCTGAAGTGCTCTATTTCTCATTCCCCTCCTCAGGATGAAATACACTTTTCAGAAAATGATGCCAAAGAAGCAGTTTTCAATTAAGCAACAGAGTAAACCGCAAATGTATGCAGACTTTGTTTCCTCCCACAAATTTGGTATCCAGTTCTCACCAATTCACTTTTAAGGAGCAGATCCACCTTAAAACCTCACAAAACCAAGTATCTTAGTTACTCTTGTGCCACAGGTCACAGCCCCTTTGCTTTACCTCTCCAAAGATAAATCCTTGAAAGCCACAATTCAAAGGTATTTTGCTTTAAACAGAAGTCTTTGTTTCATTGCCTTTCCTCTTTTACCTGTCTCATATCTCCTTGGGCTGTGAAGATAATGGCTTCTAGTCCATCATCTGTATATGGTACATCCTCTTTCTCAACAATTTTCAGTAGCCTTGCAAGGATCTGTGAATCTGTCAGCTTGGTGTAACGCAGCACTGCACACCGGGATTGAATAGGTTCTGAGGACAGAGAAGCGTAATTAGCATTTCCCTCTTTTCTCAAAAAAATACCATTTGTTTTCATCTTGGAGGAAGATATCTCAGCTTCCAACTCTTCATTTGCCTTCTTTTAAAGAACATGTCAGCTCCAGACAGAATACAACATCTCCTTAAGCGTATACAATTGTTACAGTCCTTCACTTGAGCCCAAACGTGCTACTTGAGTTTTCCCAGATATGTGCAAATATATATGAAGCTCAGCTTCTTCTGTTCTCTTGGTTTTCTGAATGTATATGTTTATCATTGCTAAACAAGAAAAGTCTAAAAGTCTACAATATGTTAGCCTATAGGCAAACTTTTATGTTTCAGAAAGCAGGACAACAAAAGGGGTTCAATACCCATCAAACAATACATCAAACATCTTAAACTGTAGCAGGGTTGGATGGAGATTAAGCCCAACGTATGAGAAATCTGCTTCTGCAGTCATCCATAGCACTATCCATCAAAAACTGCTGTTCAGAGGGTTCACCAGCTACACAAATATACTGTTCTTCTATTAGCTGGAGGTACTGGTGGTTTGATTTTTCAGAAGTACCACGGTTTCTTGCAACTAGCAGGTCCAAGGTATTTCTGAAAACTGCCTTGGAAGCTAGCCAACAGTATGGAGAACATATGACAAAAACTCCCAGGGACTAGCAGCACCTTACCTATGATTTTGTCAGAGGCATTGCACGCAAGTGCGAAGCGCGTTGTTTTGGAATAAATTTCCATTGTTCTTCTCAATGCTTGCTGTGCTCCATCTGTCATGCTGGGGGAGAAAAGAGTTAGGACAGATTTTGCCCTTCACTGACTTATTGGTGCAGCCTAATAACTATTTTTATACAAGCTTCAGAGTTTACTGATATTAAACAGTGCTTTGTAAATTACTTGATATTCTGGCTTGATAGACTAAGCAGCTTTTTCTAGTCATGAACAAATCACCCCGCAATGCAGGTAGTCACCGAGACCTGCATAAAACTAACACGCAAAACTAAATCATTCATACTCTGAAGAATACTGCTAAGAATACTACTACTTATACGCAGATGGAGGAGAATGTCCTGTTTTCATCCAGTGAAATTGTCTATGTAAGCCAGACTCTTTTCCAAGGGAAAGAGCCAGTAAACTGGAAGATGCTACTTCATATCCAGCTAAATCACAAAGTGTTTTACCCCAATATTCAGTATCTCCTTTGAAGGAGTGATCTCTGCTTGATATGAGTAATGTCATAAGAACACTGTTCAATGCATATTTATTTCCTAAAAAATTATTTTTGATAGCCTGATAGAAACATCTAAGACTGTCCAAGACAGCAGCTCCACAGACAGGATAGATGCAACACATTTCCATAGTAGCTGAGGTTAAGAAGAAAACAACGTACCTGTCTGCTTCATCAAGGATGATTATTTTATGCCGACCTTTTGGAAGTGTGACCTTTTGCTGGGCAAACATTTTGATTTTGTTTCTCACAACATCAATGCCTCTGGAACAATAATTCAAGTGATTCATGATCAGCTGGGTGAAATTACATAATAGATTTTATTCAGCAGCCACAGTGGCTAAAGCGCTCCTGAGCTCCCTATTCTCCCGCTGTTTGTTCCTGCCCCTTCAGCTGTGCCAGTATAACTGTTGTGAAACCATGTTGTAAGCCAGGCTGCCGAACTGATTCAGATTTAAACACCAATACTCCTCGTTTTTGGAGGCTTTGAAAAAATAATTTAACAGTATCAGTATATATGTATCAGTAGCCTTACAGTACTGCCACAAAATTACTTATGTTTGGCAAAAGGCAGGAGTAATAAATGAACAAGGGCAGAAGCGTTTAATGCTGCTTTGCTACTTTGCCAGTACTTCACACAGCTACATCCACAGTCCCAGCTATAACTCAGAAGAGTTTAAGAAAAACAGCTGGACAGACTGCACCATTTTAGCGCACCACGGGTGCTTTCCCAGACAGAGTCCCAACAAAGACTTACTTTTAAAAATAAAGGATTTTACTTTTTTGTTCTGTTCAGAAAATGAATGTTGTGATTCTATACTCTTCTATAACTGATATTAACAAAGGCAGGTAAAATGTATTGTACTCATAAACAACCCTCTAGGAAATGTCCTCAGAATACTTCACGATGGGTCTGCTACAGAACTTGGGAAATATAATCAGCCCTTAGTGCCTGATCCTTGGAGTAGAGTCAGTGTCCTCTACATACCTAACACCCTTATCCCACATTTTAATCTCCAACTGCCCTTACAGCGCTAATTTCTATCACTTCACTTTTTTTTCTTAAGCATTTAAGAGTTCCATTATAAACAACTTGTTCACTTTTTGTTCTTAGGAGGATCTTCATGAACACAGGAAGCTTAACTCTTTAAAGTAAATTCAAGAAAACAGTACCATTCTGGATTCTGCACTCCAACTGTTTATATTTTGGTGTATGAAAGTATCTATCAAGTTTATAAAACATCAAGTAATAATATCTATGTTGATAGGTGGCCACCAAAGATTGCCTAACTTTTAGTTGGAAAAGCGGCATTAAAATAAGTACTAGAGGCCTTACCATAGCATTAAGCCCCTCACACTGGCCTGAGTTGAACTAAAAATAAAAATGGATACTTGCTGCTGCATGAAAAGTTTGATAAGGTTTATTCATTCTCACCTGTCATTTGAGGCATTCAGCTCCAGAACAGCATCCTTTAATGCAGGACCAAGCAAAGCACGAGCCAAGCACAGGATACTGGTGGTTTTACCTGTTCCTGGGGGACCCTAAAAATGCAAAATGCAACAATTGCCGATAAGTTTAATGTCTTTTTCTAAGCTGTACTCTCTACAATGCTCCCCAGTCATGAAAAACAGCTGCCACAGAGGAACTGCAGAGAGAACATCAGACTAGAGGTTGCCTGAGTTCAGGATCCTGCCTCCAACAGAGGAGAAGCTGCAGGGAGAAGCACAAGACATGCTTCAATAAGCACCTGAGGGCCAGGTCAGTTTTTAACAGAGCGCTGTTCACTATTTGTGTATTCTGCCAAGAACAGTGCTCTGTGACCATACAATCAACATCTCTCTTACCAATACATTCAGGCACAATGCAAATCTATACTGGGAGGCTATTGTGGCTAGATTTCAGAAGTCAGGACCAACACAGTGAAATACAGCACAAGACAACAATACTTACAGCAATTATAATATTTGGTACGTTGCCCTCTTTTGCAAAGACCTAAGAAAGAATAAAAATTTTAAAAATTACGTAACAAAATAGTGGGAACAAATAGTTTCCAATTCTATTTTAATAATGAGAAACAGAGCTACAATTTCTTTTCTTCCCTCCTGCTTTCATTTTTTGAACCTTGCTGCTTTCATGGGTTTTTTTTGTAATTGAACCGTTAGAAGTCAGTCTCTAGAATAATATGGGAAAACTTAAAAGCACTTAATCCCACAGGTCTTTAGTACTCTTGCCTTTCCTTTGCATCTGTTACATTTGCTAGTATAACCTTTCTGTTAACAAATACTGTGTTCACAAACTAATTTGTCAAGGAAAATATTTTTCTTCCAGAAAAAAATTATATTTATGTTTCTTTCTGTTGTTACATAAATTATATTTATTCATTGAAACAATATTATTATAACAGCTACAAATTTTCTAAGCTGTATCAAAACACGGCCAATTTAAAAAACATCCAATTCAGCAAGGTATTATTTCCTTAGAACACCACTCAAACATGTCCTAAAATAAGTAATTTCTTAAGTATATGTCGTGGTTTAACCCCAGCCAACAACTAAGCACCACGCAGCCGCTCGCTCACTCCCCCCACCCAGTGGGATGGGGGAGAGAATCAAAAAAAAGTAAAACTCGTGGGTTGAGATAAAGACAGTCTAATAGGACAGAAAGGAAGGAAATAATAATGCTAATGATAATAATAATAAAATGACAATAATAGTACTAAAAGAATTAAAATATACAAAACAAGTGATGCACAATGCACTGGCCGACCGATGCCCAGTTAGTTCCCGAGCAGCGATTTGCCCCTCCCAGCCAACTCCCCCCAGTTTATATACTGGGCATGACGTCATATGGTATGGAATATCCCTTTGGCCAGTTTGGGTCAGCTGTCCTGGCTGTGTCCCCCCCAGCTTCTTGTGCCCCTCCAGCCTTCTTGCTGGTTGAGTATGAGAAGCTGAAAAATCCTTGACTTCTTAGTATAAATGCTACTTAGCAGCAACTAAAAACATCAATGTGTTATCAATATTATTCTCACACTAAATCCAAAACACTGCACTATACCAGCTACTAGGAAGAAAATTAACTCTATCCCAGCCAAAACCAGGACAGTATATCAGAAAGTTTTTTTCCACATACTCCAGTATGGATGTAAAAATACAAAGTGCTTTTACTGGTCTGTGGATCTATACAGAATTGGTTTTTGAGCTAACCCCTAAAAAAAATGAAGGGACAGCTACACACCTCCAATCGGCTGACTGTGTCTTCATTTCCAACTATTTCACATAGTTTCATGGGTCTGTATTTTTCCACCCTGTAAAAGTAAAACCCCACACACTTCAGCACATCTGATAAAACTTTAATAGTGCCTTACACTGACAGAAAAGGGGGATTACATTAAAATAGCATGGGGGAAATCCGACTGGATGTGTCTTTAGTGCAAACACTGCAGGGTCCCCCCCTCACTGCTAAGCACAGCATTCCACAACACTAATTCCTGAAAGGCTGTTTTACTTCCATTAGTATAAAAAAGAAAACGGAAGAACAAAATGCTCAACTCAGACACGAGTTTGGTGCCTCAGTCTGACATGACAGGGCTAAGGGGAGATACCGCTCTGTGCACCCTCTCATGGTTAACACAAGGCAGGGCTGACTTTGTCTGGACTCGATAAGGACTTCTTGCTTTCTACCCTAGGCTGCCCGGTGCCCTCTCCCCGCTCCCACCTCACAGGCCCCAGCCCTGCCTGGGCAGGCTATTAGGTGCAGGCAGAGCCCTCACCGCTGCCAGGACCCCCCACTTCCCAGGAGACCTAGCTCCTGCAGCTCGGCGGGCACGGGGGAAGGCCCTAAGCGGGCCGGGGCCGGGGCCGGGGCCGGGGCCGGGGCCGGGGCCGGGGCCGGGGCCGGGGCCGGCCCGCAGAGGGAGGCAGGTGCCCGCCTACACGACCCCCTCAGCGGAGACGCCGTGCGGCTACAGGCCCAACAGTGCGGCGCGAGCCCCCGCCTTCCCGCCAACAGCACGCCCCGCCCCCCGCTCGCTCCATAGGCTAACCACGCCAAGCCCCGCCCCCCGCCACGCTCTGCACCAATGGCCCTCTGCTCTTCCTCCCTCCCCCGGCCCCATCTCGCAGGCGCCCTATGGCCGCCCGCGCTCCCTCGCCAGCAGCCGCTCCCCGCCGCCTTCGTTGCTCACCAGGGCAGCTCGTAATGGCCGCCGCCGGCGGGAGCGGCCCCCGGCGGGTCGGCGGCCCCCCGCTTCTCGCCTGCCGCGGGCCCGGCCTTCTCGTCCTCCGCGGCCTCCACCTCCATCTCCATCCGAGCGGCGGCTAGCCCGGTCCGGCCCCTGTCTCCCCGCCGCCTCCGTGAGGGGAGGGCCGCGCTCCCGGGCCCGCCTCGCGGGGTGGGTCTTCCCCCGCGCTCCCTGCCCGGCCGGGGCGGCCTGCCCGGGGGCGGGCGCTGTAGGCGCTCTCCCTCCGGCCCTGGCGCCTTCGGCAGCTCTGTGAGGCCGCTGAGGAGAGGCGAGGAGGCGGCAGGCCGGGCCCGGGGGGCGGCAGGGCTGGGCTTTGCTGAGGAGGGACTGGCGGTTAGGCGTGGGGGCCGCTCACAGCACGGCGGGGTGGGCTGGTGCTCCGCTGTTTTGGAGTCTGGTGGCTTTTCCTGCCCTACTGACTGCTTAAGTGTTAAGATAATTAATAAAACCATTAATATGTTTGCACTTCAGGAGTCTAAACCTTTGTTTCATCTTCTAGCTACCTTTATTTCCCCCTATAAAATGAAAATAAAAGATGTGTCGCAAAATACCGTAAGTACTTATGTTATAATGGGGGCATGTGGTTGTGGTGCTACTGTTAGAATTTGGGTGTCAGTACTAAACTTCAGTAGTTACTGGGGCCTTGGTACATCTTTAAGCTCTGCTTATGCTCCACATAATCAATGACATTTGTGTTAGCTCAGTGAGCAGAGGATCTGTCCTTCCATCTGGGCTCTGATTCCTTGGGAGGTGTTTCCAATTTAAGATTGGTGTGAGGCAGGAACTTGGAACTGATCGTATTTGAAGCCCTGTGTGAGCTGTGATGCTATTCTAAGGGAGTAACTTCCTATCGCTTGCCACAACGTTTGCATTCCAATGTTATTGTCAGTGCCTGTTACTTGGTGTTTTGAGGTTGGCACCTGAATGTTTGCAGAAGAGAGCATTGCCTTCAGCCTGTGGAACTGCTTCTGCCTGTGGCCTGACAGTGATGGAGTTTGCTGAGTTTCTTACAAGGCTCTCAAAGTCCAGAGGGTGAAGCTTACGTTACACAAAGTGCAGTCTCATACCTGAGTTTTTGTGTAGGGTGGTCAGTGCTTTAATCTTGTTTTGCGTATTTATTAAGAGCTGTACGTGGTTCCTAGTGGATTTAGGATAAGTGTTATTTAAGGTTGAAATTGTGGTCTACAGCATTTACATGGCTGGCTGAATTAACTGTGGATTAACTTCGTCTCCGTTGGAGGAAAAGTAGAAAATTAAATAACAACACAATTATGTGGCATATGAGGGTGAGACAGTTGGCATTTTTTTCAGTATTCAGACTGTTTGTAGCACACATACCGGATGAATACATTGTTCCTGTGATGCCTCAAACTCACTATGTTACCCTTGTCTTTGGATTTAACTTACTGCAGTACTCAGCAGAACCCAACATGAGACAGTGAAATAGTGCAGCTGCATAGAGCACTGCTGGTCATCAAAGTCTGTCAGCACAGCACACTGGACATTCTTTGGTTTCTTGCCAAATTAAACAGTTGTTATGCTCTTAGGAAGTACCAGCCTCTAGATAAGATATGATTTTCCTGGCCAGCATTAATTCTCCCACTATATGTGTAGGATTGCTGCTGATAAAGCACCCGAAGGGCAGTAAGAAAGGCTGTTCATAAGAATTGTTGCAGAGAGCCTGATGACAGATTTTTGTGATGTGTTTCTACTAACCAGTTGCAATGTATGTTTCTTCGGAGCACAGTCTTCTAAAGCACTGCAGCCCCTGTGTAGGCAGTAACACCTCGCTTATCCACAGAGGTTCTGTAGTTTACCAAACACGGAGCAAGTATTTATTGAGGGCACAACAATATTGATAGGGATGTGTGGCAGGCGGGTAGGCAGACCTGAGCTGAAAGTTTTAAAACCCATCTGTCCCAAAATCTGACCTGTTTTTATTGTAGTCTGTCTGTTGAGATCACAGGACACATCCCGGATAAAATGAATTCCAAGTTCAGTGCTGAAACGGCAGAACTCTTTTGATGTGTCATCAACAGTGCCCGAATACACATGCATGCAGATGTACTGTATTATCCTGAAAGGAGAATAACCCCGAGTTTAAGATTATTCTTTCTGACCTATCTCCCTCCCACTCCAAAAGATATATAGAAAAAGCTTACTAAGTATTTGTAATCAGTATAGAGTACAGGTAAAGGCTTTTTGCTGATGATTTAGTTAGCAAGGGGAATGTTCCTCTTGAGTGTATTCAAATGGCATCTACTACTAGTAATGGAGATCGCCATCAGAGAAATAAATAGTGATCTTGTGGTTGTCCCAGGAGCAAGGAAGTCCCAGCTGCAGGTGCTTGATGTAGGGAACGGGTCCTTTAAAGACCGTATGGAGGCTCTTCTCAGATCAGCTCCAGTCAAGGGTCCGTGCTCTAGCCCCTAGAGGGAAACTGAAGCCCAATGCAACAGATTTCGTCAGAGGGTTGGGTAAATGCAGAAGTTGTGGCACAAGAATTGCTGTTTTGCATGCTGTGGTTGGTGAAACTGAGGATAGCTTGTTTTGAGTTTGAACAAGAAGTTGAAATTAGTGAAGACATTAAAAGTGAGGCAGTAGTTGAAGACAGGGAAGAGCAACAGTGATGAAATTATGATGGGGGATGTGAGGTGTAAAATCCAGAGGCTACAGAAATAAAGCATAAGAGAGGAAACTAACTTTAGGCAATCATTAGTGAAAAGTATGTATCTGTACTGCATATTTAGTACAGATAAGTAATAAAAAAATTCGTATAAACAGTGGTTTTGGGAGGGAGGGGAGAACTGTTTAGTATTCAAGGTCATTTTGCTTTTGGGTTAAATCTGTGAGTTCAGCTTACCGTTATTGTTAGGGCTAACGCTAATACACATTATCCAGCAGATCTAAAAGGCCAGGGGCTGAGATCCTAAATTATAGGGTTAAGAGAAGCGCAGAGTTCCTTCGGCTGTCCATTCCCCGTCCCCACCAGTCCTGCAGTCTCAGTTAAAGCTGTCACCTCCTATTGCAGCGTGCTGTTGTTCAGCAGCCGCAAGTAGGTCACGTAGCACAGATGGTCTTGCTGCCAGGGAAATGCGGAGTCTGCCGTCCCCTTTGAGGCTATTCCCTGTTCGCTTGCTCTCTCTGTCGCACAGTTAGGTTGGAGACAGTGGAATGAATTCTGATGCTACCAACCATTTTATGTTGTGTTCGCTGAGGCTGAAAGCATAAAGCAAAGCTGGTACAAATACCAGGAGTGAAAGTAATGATGGGGCGGTTAGAAGGGAGGCTGGACTGGTGCTTTATGGAATAGGGCATCACTGTATTAGGGGGTTTCATGGGCTTGACGTGTCTGCACCCAGACTGACAGGGGCCCTGATTCCTGTAGAGCTGCCGTGCTTGAGCTCTAAGAGCAAAACCGGGGATGACATTGTCAGTATACGCAGGGTATTAATTTGTTCTCGTAGCATCATAGCACCCTCCCTTCTTCATGTATTTATCCATAGGCTGTCCCTGGGAGGTACAGTTGTGCTGATGTGAGCTAATGTTATGTGTGCCATTTAAAATTTCTTCCTAAATATAAAGGCTGAGGTCACACATTCACTCTCTGAGTGTGCACACTCACCAGCACACTGCCATCTCCTAGTTTATTTCCCCATCCACTGCCTCATCCTTCCTCTCTCCTTAGCATCTCTAGTAGCTGCAGAGCAATGGCAGCTCACTACAACAGTGTGGGTAAATACAGCATGACATCTGCCCACCCTGTTACCTGAGTGCTTTTATTTACAGCATCTCATTGCTGTTTACATTTTCATTAAGTACGTTTAAATGTTTTTTCGATGCTGTCACACGAAATTATAAGGAGCATGCTGTCTCAGTCTGCAGTTAGGAAATTCATACTGCTAGAAGTGAGACAAGTCGCAAACCAAAGTGACAGAGTAGCTGGAAAGATCAGTTTCAGCTTATTGCTACCAGGAGACTCTAATGTTGTATACCTTTACAATTCTTTTCTATAAGCACCTGAAAATACTTAAAACAGTGGGTTTAGATCACTGCAATTTTAAGCCAGAGAAGCTTTATTATGATTTTTATGCATGTGTTAAGGAACAAATTATAATTTGTCCAGTGCTTTACACTAGGTCACAAGAAAAGGATTCAGGAACAGTGACCTGCTAGTCCTACTCTCCTGCTCTTTGGATGCTTAAGACTAACAATGTAATTGAAATTTCCTTTTTTTTTTTTTTTAAAGCATATAATAGAGAATGACGAGTGTCCAGTACAAGACCAGACGTGTGGTTACAGCTTTAGTCAGTAGAGGGAGTATGGACACCTGTATTAAAAGCCACACAGGGTCACCCGTGACAGCCAAGAGAATAGACTTTCTCCTAGAATTCCTCTTTTGTCTGCAAAAAAAGGTAAATTCTTTAAGCATACATTTTCCTAGGTGCCAAAATGCAGCTGTTGGCTACTAACACTGTTGATAAAGCTGGAAGCGTAGGGGAGGGGAATGATCCTTTGTGCTTGCCATGCTCTTCTCCCTGTGGCAGTCGCCCTGTGAGCACTGGGCTGCTTGCACCTGCAGCTTGGGGCTGGCATGGAGCAGTACCTTTTCTCCTCCATGTCAGGATCTCGTGTCACCATTAGTGACTGTGGCAGGGTTCTGTTTGCACAAACACCTGCCTCCGGGGAGGACACGGACTCCCCCTTTTCACCGAGGAAGCCAAGAAAGTGATTGTATGCATGACTTCTGTTGCCAAACGTAGATGTTGCGAAGAGCATCCTGCAGCAGCGAGTGCCTTGCTGGGACTCCCTTGCATAAGAGGAAGGATCTTGATGAAGAAGAAAGAACCTGATGGCTCTGAGAGCCTTCTGCTTGAAGACTCAGCCCCAAGCTGGTGCAAAACCAGAGGAGTGATTTGAGGGCTGTGTGAGCTAAGCTCTGGTGAATGGTACCATCCGATAGTTTGAAATGGAGGTAGACAGTCTGGGTTCATCCATTCTTTTACCAGTGTGCCACTTAGTTTGTGTTTTCAGATGTAACACTTAGTCTCCGTGGCCTCCATTTCCCATAATAATGGGAATATGGACTGACTTGATTGATGTTTATGAGAAACTTCAAAAGAAATTTGCAATGAAGTTGATGCAAAGTGGATTTTATTTTTTTAGTAGCTACAGTATTGCTTGACTTTTGATCAGACACAGTTCAGCCATGATATAGTACGATACTTCTGTTTAGTGCGTCCAGCATTTGTACTTTCTTGTGTTCTTTCCTCACATCAGCAGTCTGGTAATATTCTCCACTGACTGTCCCTAATTGGTACTGCGTGACATTACGCAATCCATTTCAGCTGTATCTAGTCTCTTAAATGCTGGGCAAAACTTGATCAGAGACCTTGTTTGGCTGAATGCAACAAAATAAGTATTAAATAACATTCATTTGCATTCATTTTCTGTATGTAAAAGATGAAAATGCAATAATGTTGTTTATCAGGAGCCCAGGAACTACCAGGCTGTAGCACTCTGGATTCCTTCAAGTCTGCAGAGCATGGATTTAGAAATGTCAGAAGGAAGAGCTGCAGTATTCCAAACCAGGAAGTTCCTAAAGCATAAAGGAGGAATTTAGCAAAAGATTAAGGTAAGGATCGAGTCTGGCTTGACTGTAGAGTGTTCATGATAGAGGAAGTGAGAAAAATCTGACAAAAATAAAAAAGTGATTGTTATCTTCAGACCTCTGTGTGTACGGGTGAATTTTACTCAACATGTTTGGTGTGGTTTTGCCTAGATATGCAATGAAAAATAGGACTTGTACTCTTAAGATTTGTTTTAGTGGCTGCATATCAATTGGGGATTTAAATGATGACATGGTATATTATATTAAGTCTAGAGCATAATACCAAAATATGCACTAGGACTTTGATTGTCCCAAGAGAAAATGGCTTGTGAACCTTTCCTTAGTCTGGGAGAACAGGAAAGGAAACAGTCCTGCATTACTGGGTGAAGGTGTATTCTGTTTTACGATGTTAAGGTCTAGCAAAACCCAGGTGCTGCACTAGCTGGCACGGCACAGTTAGAGTCGGTCACAGCCCAGCGTGGTGCCAGGTCAGCCCTAGAGCTCCAGGCAGCATCTTTCAAGTGAGATGTGACAGGACACTCCTGTGGAGGTAAACCTTTGGATATTAACCCTGCAATCCAGGCTCCATTCCCTAAATTTAGGGCTGCCTCCCTGAATTTCCCTTGCCTTAATTAGGTTCAGTATATCCTCCAATTAAAGACATTTGTTGTTCATTGTTTCTAGTGCTACAGTATTGAAGTTATTACAAAAGTCTGAGAAATGGGGGTGAGGAGAGAAAAAGTTTCCCTTTCCTGCATTAGTCATCTGGGTTTTGCCCCTTCCAAGTGAACAAATCCTATCAGAGCGCGCCTTACCGAGTAAGTGAGACTCACCTGCCGGTTTGAATACAGTCAGGTTGGAGTATATCCTGGTGTTCAGTGACTTCCTTGAAAATACCCGATTTCCCTGCTGCCAGGTTGCTCTTTTTCTACCGACCCATTGTAAGGTGGTGGTCCTCTGAAACACAAACGCAACAGGAAAGGGCAGCAAGTTCCAATGTCGAGAGAGCTCCATTTAAGCAGTAGACTAATTTGTCACTTCATTGATACTGCATTTAAGCGCTATGTAAGAACAGGACATTTTAAACAAAATGAGTCAGTTTGCCTGTCTTGTCTAGTATCCAGTAAATCTTGCTTTAATGGTGTGTCAAAGTAACAGAGTTAATCTAATCAATTAAAGTTAAACATTAGCTTATATATCCCTTCTTTTGTAGTTTTTTTTACCTGCACTTCCTCAAAGCAGCTTTAACTGTAGCAGGAAGGGAAAATGAATTGAAAAATGTCTGTTTAAATTGACTTCTGGTTAGAGCACTTAAACTACTTCTCTATTCTGAGAGTTTTTAAAGTGGTTTTGTTGTTTTGGTTTTTTTTTTTTTTTTGTAATCTCTGTTGTAGACATTTGTGGCTGAATTTTGTTGAGGGAGGAATTGGGGTGCATACGTTGGTAAGGGAGAAACTGTCAGTAACTGAAGAGCAGAGAAGTGTCCTGGCTGTGAAGGCTGAAGTTTCTGATACCAACTCAGAATTTGCCTGCCTGAACTTCAGTTTCCAGTGGGCTTTGTGCATTTGCATGCTGGAGGCAGCTGGATGCGTTTGAGTGGGATTTTTAAAATAAGCTAACTAATGAGAAATGAGTGTAGTTCTAGTCCTATGGCAGTGCAGGAGAAAACTCCCACGGACTTGAGTAAAACCAGGATTTAATTTAGGGGTGGCCTTTAGGGGGTTTTGTTGTTGTTAAAATTTCTTTCTACAACAGTAATCTTAGGTGATGCTTGCACTGATAGAGAATTATTTCTTCTGCCCCTCACCCCCCATACCATAAAGAGCACCTTAAATATTAATTTATTTTTTATCTAATCCCACCATATGCCATTATTAATCCATATGCCCCATCCCTGAAAGTGTTCAAGGCCAGGTTGGATGGGGCTTTGAGCAAGGAAGGTGTCCCTGCCCATGGCGGGGGGGTTGGAACTAGATGATCTTTAAGGTCCCTTCCAACCCAAACCATTCTATGAGTCTATGATGCTATGATATGTTTTACTGCCACCCAGGAAAGCTTTGCATATAAAATGTTGACATTATTAAATGAATGTTGGCTGCGGCATCCCAGGGCGCATTTTTCTGCCTTTCCTGATGTGTGGGGTTTTTTATTGTCTTGTTTTTTTCCCTTCCTTTCATTCTGACTGCCCTGCTATGACTTGTTTCTCATTTGCTCAGCCCTGCAGGGGAGATATTCTGAGGGCTAATATTCATTAGACAGTAATTAAAACAATGAAGGATGGATGTTAATGTAAAATGCTACATTTCTTTTGTAATTTTCAAGAAATAAATCTTCCCCTGCATGTATCCTCTTTTAGGAATCTGTCAGAAAGTAATAGGTAGCTTCTTTCTTTCCCTGCAGATTCCAGAAGTCTGCAAGGAGGAGTTCAGGCTTCTCAGAAAGGTCTTTTTATAGTGTCCTGTGCAAAATAATTGGAGTTCAGAAACAGTCAACCCCGATGGTAAGGCTTATGAAATTAGGAACAGCCAGTGCTGGGTGATAGGTTTGAGCTGTGAGGGGACTGACGGTTGCTCCTCTGCACACAATTAGAGCTTACAGGACACTTCTGTGTCTCCAGTTAGTAGCCAACAAATGACATCTGCAGCTTCACATCGGTCTTCTCAGGAAGTGAAGGATTGCAGAAGATTGTTTTCTCTACTGATGTTAAGGGTGGTCTTTGTTATTGGGGGCACAAGGAAATGGAAGAGGGCTGTCTGTCTATGTGGGAAGACAAGATCTCTTCCCAGGAAGGTGCTTATTCTGAGCTCAGGTGTGCTCCTATTCTGAAGGCACATGCAAAACAGCCTTTAGGGTGATGTAGTTTTAGGACATGAGAGGAGTGTGGCAAAGTGGGGAGAGAGATCACCTGGAGAACTCAAAGCAACAGCTTATGCAAACGGCTGGGGTAAATATCAACCTCTCCAAACCAAACCTTGGAGGGATCCCATCCTGATGTGCATCCACGCCAACCGTGCAGCACGCATTCCCCCTGCGATGCAGTGACTCCCTGCAGGACCCCCGCTACAGGACAGCAGCCGAGTTTGTTCCCTGCTGCGCTGGGTCACCACACAGGACATTCAGGGTGCTGTTTGCCCTTTGTGGTCCTCGCAGGGTCGCAGGAAGGCTGGTAGGAAGGGAGCTTTCATGCTTCCATCCGCCACCCCCGCCTCTCCTTCTTGGTGTCCTGGACACTTGCCAGCTTGCAACCAAGTGCCCCCAAGAAATATTTACTTCCTGTTTTTTTGCTCAGACCTCCAGAGGCCTCATTTTTCATGAATAAAATATGAGCTGTTCTCCTGGAGCCATGAAGGGAGGAAACCACTGCCAGCTGCTGTGGCCGCTGCTTTTTATTGCTGTGGTTGCTGATGCCTCCGCCCTCGCAGGCAGGGAGGGCAGAGAAGAGAGGAAACAGCTCCAGGGTATAGTCTAGTGACGGTTTCCAGTGCGAACTGTGCTGTCTGGAGCCAATACTGAGGAACAGCTCGCTTTGTAGTACCTTGTTTCAAGCAGTTGTAACCGAGTTACAGTTACAGTAACTTGGTTGTAACTGAGGAATTTAAATGTTCAGTTTGAACTGAAATTATCTGTGATTTATCTTTTGCTCAGAACACATCACTGGCTAATGTTCAGTTTTCAGACTGTTGTAACCAGCGGATATTTCCCTGGTGTTCCCCCTCCCCCTTTTTTGGGGGGGAGGTGGATGGGGGTGGTTGTGATTTAACCCCAGCCGGCAACTAAACACCAGGCAGCTGCTCGCTCACTCCCCCCACCCAGTGGGATGGGGGAGAGAATCGAAAAAAAGTAAAACTTGTGGGTTGAGATAAAGACAGTTTAATAGGACAGAAAGGAAGGAAATAATAATGATAATGATAATAAAATGACAATAATAGTACTAAAAGAATTAAAATATACAAAACAAGTGATGCACAATGCAATTGCTCAGCACTTGCCGACCGATGCCCAGTTAGGTTCCAGAGCAGCAATCCACCCCTCCCGGTCAACTCCCCCCAGTTTATATACTGGGCATGACGTCATATGGTATGGAATATCCCTTTGGCCAGTTTGGGTTAGCTGTCCTGGCTGTGTCCTCCCCCAGCTTCTTGTGCCCCTCCAGCCTTCTTGCTGGTTGAGTATGAGAAGCTGAAAAATCCTTGACTTAGTATAAACACTACTTAGCAACAACTAAAACATCAGTGTGTTATCAACATTATTCTCATACTAAATCCAAACCATAACACTATACCAGCTACTAGGAAGAAAATTAACTCTATCCCAGCAGAAACCAGGACATTTTTGTATTTGTCCAGATGAATGTAGAGTTGTACAATTACTTGTCTTAGCTGAATCACATCTTGATTTTTCCATCTGTTTCCACAGTTTATCAAGATTATTTTGCATTAGCTTCGTTTTTCTGCTTTTCTTGCAGCTCCTCTTGTCTTGGCACCTTGTTCAGATTTAATAGACATGATATGCAAATAATAATGTTAAATAATAGCATTTACCCTCTTGGTGACTGTACTTGTGCTCCCATACTTTGAAGACAGAACTTAATGGATGAGGTGAAGGGATGTCGAATGCCACTTTCTTACCCATATGACTAAATAGCAATGCATTGTCTTACCCACAAAAGTATTTAGTATGTTCTTCCTGGGCTTTGGGAACTATTATCTCCCTAAACATCGTTTGTCCTGGAGATTTCCAGGCTGCCAAGCAAACCCTTTCATGCAGGTATTGCTTTTGACTATTAGACTGGTACCAGAGCTGAGAACAGAGACTGATTCCTACACTGTTACTGCTTCCCTCTCTTGATCTTTCTCTTAACATAGTTCCTGAATTCAGTACTCATATCAGCTGAGAACAGGCCAGTTTGCTAGATATAAGTATATTTTTATAATAGTTTCCAAGTCTACTCTGGGGTGTAGTTTTCCAGTTCTGCATGTATGCTTGCTAGTAATATTTTGATAGAATCTTTAACTGAATGGCTAAAAATTTCATTCATCCAGGCAGCACACTTGCTGGAAAAAAGATACTGCCAATATACAGGTGGTGAAACTGAAACAGGAAAGGTTGAAATGTCTTGCACGAGAAGAGAGAGTTTTGGCCTAGAATGTGGCCTTTGTCCACTATATTGAGTACAACTGACTTCTTCCTTTAATTACTTACACAATTACATTTGTGCAGGTTTTATGCATGTTAATAAACATGCCTATACGCAAGTATTTACATGTTTGTACATGCAGGACATTTGTGTATGACACTATATAGGTTTACTTGGTTAAATACAAATTGACCAGTAGCTCAGAAAAAGATCTTAGACGCTGAAAAATACTATTTTTAACCCCTAAACATGAAACACAGATTCCCCCACCCCTACAATGGTTATTTGGTGATTATTTGGTTATTTCACTCACTTCTCTGGGTGCTAAAATGAAACAAATGCAGTTGTTCAAGTTATTTGTTCAGTATTTAAGTTGTCATTAATGTAAGATACTGTTTACTGCTGCACTACAGGAGGATTCAATCAAGTAAGTTGCCTCCCAAGCAGACAGAGCCGTATAAATTGAGTGTGCCATAAGTCCTCTGTGACTATACCGTTCTTCAGAGACAACCCTCTTTGTCCGATCAGTGAATTCCTAGTTAACAACCTCCTGAAATGCATGCTGACATCAGGTGATAAACGTGCTGAAAGGCCAGAAAATCTTATATACTGTCATTAGGGTGAATATGAGCTGGGCTTGAGCTGTTGGCTTTCTCTGCCGTTCAGGAGTTCATCTCCTGTAGATAGATGATACAGTAATACAAATGCCACCTGCACTGAATTACTTCAGTTTAGGAGACATGTTGGAGTGGAATGGAGAAAGACAGAACTGCACACACAATCTTTGTTGAAAAATTAATATATAGCAGCTATACGAACAGGTTTGATTGTATGGTTTATCAGTCAGCTGCTTCACTGGGCTTAACTGTTAGTGGATGTGAAGGTTTGACACAATACAACCAGAATACAGCAAAATGCCCTTTACGAACATCCCTTGTTCCAGTGCATTGTAATATCCACAACTGTGCTTAGTAAATCTCATCTCAGAATGGAAATATTATTATTACTTCTTGAAAATAACCTCATGATAAAGGTGCTACAGAATGTAGTGTGCGTATGCATGCACATCGAGCGAAAGCAGTACAGATGAACTAGACACATCTCATCTGGCAGGACTGTAGGTTATAAATTGGTTTATTAGAACTGGAATTTTATGGAAGTGAATGATTGAAAAGACATCTCAGCTGCCAGAAATAGTCTTTATTTCCCCAGTACATCAGTCAGCGTAACCTTGAGCAAGGCATTTGACTTCCTTATGCAGCTGGAAGACAGGAATATAACTGGAAAATCAAATGCTGCAGCAAAGTGGATATTTCTTGAAGAAATAGGATTTACAAACTAAAAGCTTAGTGCTGTCTCTAATGGCATCCCATTGCACCGGTGTTCTGCTGCCTCAAAACAATATAATGCAGGGAAAGGCCTGATCCTGATAGGGGGCTGTGCACCTGCAAGCCACAATACAACAGTGCACACTTGGTATGGAGTTGACTTTCATGATGTCATTACAATTAATGTAATTAATTTAACGGGGATTGCTCCTACACGTGAAGTTAAACCTGCACTTACAACTTTCACTAAATTGGGGCCTCAGTTCCCTGTTGAAATCAGCAGACTGGGAGCATGACGTGCTTCCCAGTATCGGGTGCTTGGATGTGATTTCATTGCAATGGGTGACAAAACCACCCTCTGCTGTAGGCCAGAGGGTTGTGGAAGTGGAAAGTGATTGCAAATAATCTGCTGCAGAGATCAGAGACTGGCTTCCAGCAGAGCTGGGTGGCAGCACATCCTAGCTAAGCCCATGGCTTTGGCACTCCGCAGGCACGGTTCCCATGAAAACAAATGCCAAAATTGCTGTGGGACAGGTCTTGTTTTGTGTTGGGAATGACACCCGCCTCCTTCAAGCCTACACTGGTACGGGAGAAGTATTTCACCCTTCTGTCTCCTTCTGGGATACAGGTTTACAATATTTTTTATGCACTCCACACCTCTCAAAACAATACAGCCTCAAGGCAGCAATGATGGAATGAATCCAACAAGGTTCTAGTTTCTTTTCATCTGCTGCCCAGATTGACAGTACGTACTTCTAGATCTACCAGGTACACAAACTGATCTTTAAATACAGTGATACTTTTTTTTGCAATGTGAGGATAGGAAGAGTGAAACTGCCCTGCAAGTTTGAAGTGCTGTTTACAGGGTTTAACATTTAATATCCTCTTCATTTTCTATGGAAACAACTGCAGGGCAGAGCCCTGCATTACAAATCTCCTTGGCTGTTCTTCCCCAGATCAGTCATGTCAGCTCTGTGAAGGGGGATCTGCATGAGCTGGGGATTGTAAGTGGAGAAATTGTCAGACTTCAACTCCTTGACTATTGGGACCTAAAGGTCACTGCAGTATGTCATTCTCAAGGCAATTTTCTCTGGAATTGCAATATGATCGTGGCTTTGTTTTACGACCTTGATGTCACAAAGTATTAATAATCTCTTAAAACAAGCCCACTTGCAAAAAAAAAAAAAAAAAAAAAAAAAAAGAGATTTGATCGTTTGTTAGGTTTTTTGGTCAGTATTTATAGTCTGCTTAAATATCATAGCTTTTGGTGTGATACATAGGTATGGATGCGAGTGGGTGGGTTTCTCTGCCATACTTGCCTGTATACAACAAGGAAATGAGTTTTCAGTCTGTTGGGAGGGCAGCTGTTTCCATGACATTTTAAGCCTAGTTTGCAAATATCTTCATCTCTTTTCTTTAGCTATACATACAATTTGCATGCTAGATGGGTGTGACATGGTTTAATTCATATTTTTAAGTGTTTTTCACAAAAAAAGACTCTATTAATTTCTTATTTCCTTTCTTCAATAAATATCTCAGATAGTAATCTGCTATTTCTGTTCTTTTGCCACAAGCATTCTTAGATGTATTGCAAAGGATATAAAATGAAAAGTACAGGCGAATTACCTACTGGAACAGACCAGAAGCCTGTTAAAGCGAACATCCCCTCTGAGAAGCTGACTGTTATGACAGGCTCAAAGAAAAGAGAGGCAAACCTTAAGTGTGATATCAAACAATTACAGAATCTGTTCAGAGAAGTTTATTTTTCATCAAGAGTTAAGGGTTGTCTCATACTTTTTTATTCTAATTAGAATTAACATGGCTACCGCTGCAATATAATTATCCTAATTACCTTTACTATATTCTGGCATTGAGTTCCACTGGTTAATTTACCTTAATTGTATTTTTCCACTTGTTAAGTTTATATTTATTGCCACCCTCCTCAGATTCTGTTTCTTCTAAATAGGGTAACAGAACACAAAATTTACCTCCTTTCTTTCTTTTATATCTTCACAGCTAACAACTTGGCATTTTCTACCGGCCAAATCCGAGACACATATAGTGCATTTGCATTGTCTGAAGTTAGGACTGCAATGCACGCTGGTGTGACTGAGCCCTGACATTTGCAGAGAGGGACACGTAGCACAGTCTTGTCAGGAATACTGGGCGTAATTACTGCATCCCCTGTTTCTAAACACGGTTCTTGTGTGTCTGCACGCCTTTCGTTATGAAACGGAATAAGTGTGTGCTTTACGGGCGCTGTGAGGACTGTCAGGTTAGCAGCTGTAGTGCACACTGAAGATCAGGGCTAGTGTTCAGTTCTGACAGGACTGAGAAGGACTGAGCGTTTGCACTATTCATTGAGCTTGTCTGTGAGTATTTAGGACTGAGACAAATATTAGAGTAGGCAGCATAAGCTATTTTAACGTGTACCTTCCACATTTAGTCTGGTCAACTCAAAGCACTTTACAGATCAGGCCGGTATCATTGTTCCTCTTTCACTGGTAGTGAAAACAGTTGTTGAGATGGAGGGAGTTTTCATTTTACACCAGCAGTAAAACGAAAAACTAGATTAGAGTCCAATTGGCATGCGTCCCCGTACAATGCTCTATAGAAAGCCACACTGGCAGCATTCTCACGGTGATTCTTCCTTATTGGAATATATAATACCATTTGTGTAGTGTAATTAATAAGACTAAATTGGCAGGAACATGAAGAAGTGTGTGCAAGTTCCTGGATCTGGGTTATATCATGGCATTTGACAGACAAAATCCACATTATAAAGGATTTTCTGTAATAAATAATCTAAAATGAAAATGAACACCTGGCAAAGGATCAGGCTTTCTCAACCTTTCTATAGCCATTTCAGTAAGACTGAGATTTTTGGGAGTCATGACTGCCCTTGCCACCTGGCAATCACTGCAGCGATATCCAGTCGCTGAGTGAGGTCATTTGGGGCATCTTGCTACTCTGCTGTCACAAGACATATTATTTCTGTGTAAAGAAATAATCTCCTTTTAATAAAGACATCACACCGAGTCTTTAAACCTTTTAATGTCATACTGAAAAATGACAGCTGGGATCAGTGGATGGTTGAATGGGTTGATGGTGGAAACATACTATGGTGGGAAAACTGAAATTCTAACATATGGTAGATAGTTCCTCTGTACCAGAATAGCATGCTTCTGTTGCAAATGGACATCTCTGTGGAAAGAGAACAAAATGCAGTTTAATTACCATCCAGCACTCTGCCAGAGACAGGATAGCAGCCCATTCCCCTGCACCAATGCTGAAACAAGACGTGCTGTGGGTTTTGAGCTATGTATTTATGCTATGCTCATTACTGCAGTATTTCAGTTAGGTCAGGCAGGGTCTTTGGTTGAAACCTCTCCTTAATTAAAAACATACATATGTTTGCAGGAAGTAGAAGGCAGCTAGTTGTACTGTTGATGGCCTCCTACCTTTTCTGTATTCCTTCTGCCTTACACAAGAAAATTGCTAATACTCCACACCTCGGTATGGAGCCAGCACAGCTCTAGCAGAGCTCATTAACGTAGGCTTACGTCTCGCCCAGTATGCAAAGCTGGCTGGGAACCACTAGCTTATCGGCTACTTTAATGACTGGAAATGAGTGGACTGTAGGTGATCCTGCATGGGACTGCGTGTCATGTAAACGTCTTTATGCTTCAATTTTCTCATCTGCAAATTGTTACAAAGATTGTTTCTTGTGTGCTTTGGGATCTTCTGGGAAAGTGTGCCCTATGTTAAATTACAGTGTCAGTGCCTTTTTGGGGATAGCCTTGCTTTTCTGGAGAATTAAAGGCTAAGAAACTGAAGTGGCAGGACTGGATGTTTCAGTGGTCAGTGCCTGCAGCCAGGCCAGCTGTCCAAACCACCTCCATGCATTGCCTGCTGAAGATGTTTTAAAAGTCTGGCTTTTCTCTGAGTGTCAAAACTGGAGCTCGTTTCCCTCCCCTTCCTCAATAAACACAGCTTCAGTTGTAGGTACTGAGATCTTTTTTCAACTTCTAGGCACAGATAGGAAGCTTTTTCGTCCTGGCTCCCGTCCCTCATCTTTGATCTTCTAACACACTCCAGTTCATGCAAAGGAAACAGGACTCTCTTGCCTCTCACAGGAGCTGCATGTTCTGTAGCTCTGGTAGAAAACATCTGGTGCTTCTATTTGGTCTGAAACAGTATTTGTGTCAGGGCCCAAACAACAGGGAAATAGACTGCTTTTTTTCATAAAGTTACAGGCTGGCTCCAATTTGTTACAGACCCTGTTTGACCAGGTCAGAGAAAACAATAAATCTTCACACCCTTGGCAACAATGAGAAAGGTCTGGTGGCGTGTACTTGGAGCAGCAGCAGAAGAGGGGAATAATTTTTTGACATACAATGAAAAACAGTAAGTAAGCCAGAAGGGATTTTGATTTGCAATGCACAGAGACAGAGCTTGGATGGTTTGCAAACGACTGGTGCTGGTATACATGATGCTGTGGCAACTGGAAAAATGCAGAGTTGCCCCATTATGAGTGATCTTTGTCTCCCTGTATTTTCCTGAGGGGACACTGAGCTATACAGAGGTATACAGAGAATTACCAGAGGCTTTATAAAATAGGCTGCAGCTTCACCTAATGAATAGAGTATAGGACACCGTGCTGGGAGCTCTAAGGCTGGCTTTCTTCTCTAACTTGAATGTGTATAAAAAGAAATGCATGAACTGAGTGAAGTACAACATGATAATGCCCAGAGCCTGGCCACCGAGGTTCTGCACCCAGCTGTGCTGCTGCGTTAGAGTGGGCCTTGGGAAGATAAACTAATCCCTCCCAATTTCGATTCCTGAGTCTACAAAATATAGATGATGTTTGCTCACCTTTGAGGTCAGCAGGCATAAAAGTCCCTTTATTTGTGCAAGCCTGGCTAAGTGCAACTGTCAGTTGTCCTGATCTTTAAAAAATGGACTAAGCAAAGGACAGCCTGATCTTTAGTTTTCATTCAGACAAGCAACAAGCTTTAGGGCAATCAGAAAGAAAATGAAAATAAATATGTGGTACTGGGATGGGATGGGAGGGCTGCTTAGAATGGCTTATCCACTACTTAACCTCTGGTTTTTTGCTGTGTTGTTCCCTGCCCCCCACCCATAAATAAGATATTATAGTTGTTAGTGCCAAATCTCCCTTCAGTCTCTCCATGCTCTGATCCTCCTGTATTACTTTCTTTTGGTCATGCTTAGTTGTAGATGTTCGACACTGAAATGTAGATGTCGATCTGATACCATAGTAAAACTCTATGTAGTGATTAAGTGTTGTCTGCTAAATATTAGGCTACCAAATAAGGCATGCATTGTCCTATTCAGTAGATAAGAGGAAGGATATATGGTCAGGATGTCCTTGTAATTAGAAACTAGGTAGGCTTCAGTAGGTCTTTATCAGTTTTGGGTATTCGCAAGAAATGCAAAGTATGCAGAAGTTAACTGAGCCTGCGCAGAAGCAGAGTTCAACCAAGGGACATCGTGAGGAAGACTATCGAAGACCACCAGAGGACCCCCAAAGACCACCTGAAGGGTCAACTGTGCATGCGGATCACTCATTGAGGACGCTGCAACTTTACGTGGAGATGAGGCTTGCGAGAACCAATAGGAACAAGGGTAACCAAGCGAAACTGTAAAAATACTGATAACTGTTGCTCGAAAGGTATAAAACGCTTTACCGTGTGTTAACCAGGTGTGCACGTTAGGTGAAGCAATTCCCCATGCATCCGGTGCCGTAATAAAGAATGCCTGCTTTCTAAAACTCCAAATTGAGTCTTAGAGAGTTTTTCTCACCGACTTTTACGGCAACAGATCAACATATTTCTGTTTCAGCTGGATGATCACAGGTGTGTTATTTTTTCTCTCCATGACTCATTTACTTCATCTGTAAAGAGGAGGTTCATCTTTAGATGAAAGATTAGTGATAATCTACTGACTTCAAAAAAAAGAGCTGTTCCAAGTTCTCCACTGCCAGTGTGATCTTGTGTAGGTCATTTGGACAAACATGGTATCAGAGGACAGAATTTCAAGAGGCCTCCACTTAATGGATGTTGAATTTCTCTGAAAATCCACTTGCCTTTGGACTCATGGATAGGAAACAGTCTTTGTGACGAAAATTACACTATTTCTTCGATCATGCAGTGTGGTCCATTTTATTGTTTTGCATTTGTGTGGAGTGCTGTCCCACATTCCTCAGAATCATTGCTACTGCAGCAAGGTAGTTTACTTTAAAAATGTAGAACAACAGGAACCAGACTGTGCTAATGATTAAATTATACTGATAGTTTAAGTAACAGTTAATGCACTAATTTCAGTATAGGAAATACACTAAAAAAGCAGTAAGAGCTCCTTTTGATCTTCATAATTAATGAGAACTGCCATGATCCTTCAACATATTTCCACCCACACTTTCTTTTATGTTAACAAGTGTGTAGGAACGCACAGCAGTCAGCCTAGTAGAAAGCCTTCTTTCAGAGCACTTTCCGTCACACTGTACAAGCCACGTGCGCTCCCCTGAAGGATCCTGGAGCCAGATCTTGCCCGTGTTGAATCCTGGCCGGCAGCCTAATTTCTTTCAGTGAAACAGAACAAAGTCAGGCCTTCAGACAAGAACGTACCCAACACGTGTCTGATCTACATGGACCCAAGTAAGCATTATCAGCTGTGCTGAGCGTTTCTGGAAGGAAGATGAGTGGAATTTATATCACTTAACTTTAAACATCTCATTTGGGCTAATTCTTGACCACCCCTGTAATTCATGGATGGAAACGAGCATTGTTAGAAAGTAATTAATCCATTTTAAATGTCTGCAATATGATGAGGGGAATTGCACCCCAGTGCCTGTTTCTCTGCACTCGTTATATAGCAAGTCCAGACAGTTGGCTCGGATATAGATGTCTGAAGATAGACGAGAGGTTTCTTTCACCTAAGGAGATACAACAGAATCTGCTGGATATTAGAGGCTTTGCAGTGGCTCTCGGCTGGATAACAAATGCCTGAAAACATGGTGCCACTTGGCTGAATCGTTGCAACTGTGCAAGATCGTAACAACGTAAAAGCTGTTTACAAGAAGTTTCTGAACTGTAGTCTTGGCCTGGAATGGGTAAGGCCTAAAGCAGTCACTGATCCTGAAGATAAGTAGTTCTTTCAGCAGCTCTGTAATCAAAGGAAAGAAAACCAGCTTTTCTTTAAATCACTGCTTTAATCTTGTTTCTCCCACCAATGCTGGAATTTTGTGCTCTGCCACCAAATGCAGCAGGCTATTTATAGCGTCAGCTTGAATGAATTGTAAGAACTTACGCTCTTGTTGCGGCTGCATCTTTGAGATGATGGAAATCACATAACTGCAAGTTGACAGTAATGAAGTTGCACAATATTGTCAAATATAGTTCTTTCTGCCACCACTCAGTTTCCCCAGTACATTGGCAGGGCAAAGGGACATATTTGGCAGGGATTTCTAGGCACGTAGTAGGGAAAAGGCTGAAAGGATTCAACTTGGAAGCTTTTGTTGACTTCTGGGGTCCTGATGCCACCACTTCATGTGGCCTATATGCTCTCTGTAGCCTTCAAATGTAGCTGCCTTTGGGGAACAAGTGCAGAATCAGGGCTTTAGGAAGCGTAACCTATTGGTACGTGACAAATCAAGTGTCTCATCAGCTCTTTGCGGAGAGGTGCTTCGTCTCCTGCTGCTGAGTAATAAAATGGAAAGATACTTGAATGCTTTGGCCATTTCTTATCTGCTGTCCTTATTCAAACATTATAGATAACAGCAAAACACAAAATGTTTGCTCTTTTTGTTTCCCTAGATGCATGCGTGAGTATTCCCTTGGTTTTTACATTGCTTTGTCTGTGTAATGCTTCGGTTTGTCAGGATAATTTAAAAGAAAACAGCTGTGAAGCTTTTTAGTGATCCCAACAGCTAATGCAAATACTTACCGAATCAGAATAATGGATCAGTCAAGTGGAGACAGTTTTGACTATCTGTGAGAAGCCACTTTTCAAAACAAAATATATATCATATCCATAAAATAGGAGGGTAGTGTATAGCAAGAGGTTTATCAGGCAAATGTGATAGCCCAGAAATGTCAGAGATTGCGTACCAGCTTTCTACACGTAATGGTTTAATTGAAAGTCATGGCTCTGCTCACGTGTGTAAAATTAACAAGTCCTCATATATTCATAGGCTGAAACTTGAGTGTCTCCTGTGCTTCTCCGTGTCTGGGATCCTCAGTGCAGAGTTGTTTGCCTGCACGCAGCCCCTGTGAGTAAATAAATGGTTATTGGGAAATAGTAGTGCCGTTCTGCAGAATGATGGAATTTCAACATTTATTTTCATCCTGAAGCTTTGTTTGTGAAAAGCAGGTCCAACACAAGCTGAGGGATAGCTTTGTGGGAGAGCACTTGATGGCAAAGACACAAATTCAAGTGTATGGGTACTTCAGCTACATCACTGCGAGTGCTCTGGCCCTGGATGATTTTTCCTTCTCTCCCTGGAAATTCCCCTGAGAAAGCTTAGTCAGAGAGGCAGATTTGTCCAAATGATTCAAAGAAATGACTTAAGAGCTGTGAAATTTTTCTAGCTTCATCTTATTGAAGCCACTGGGCTCGATTCTCCTCTCGGTTTTGCATCAGCGTTGCAGAATGCGTGAGCACGAGGGAAACCTGACTCCGTGGTGTGCAGGTCTGCCTCTTCTTCAGGGAGCGTGCAGGGCCTGGCACAGCGGCCTTGGATCGCAGGACGCCTTGAGTCACTACTGGACCATAAAATATAACAGTCATTACAATATATGACTATTTGCACACAGAGCCCTTGGGACGACTGAGTTCTAAAGAAGAAAACAAAAGCGCTTGTAAAATTCAAGACTTCTGCCGCTGAAATGGAGAAGCAATGAGAAACGCGGCAGCTTGCAACGTAGCGTGTCAGTCCTGGGCCCCCGTCCTGCAACAATTCGAGACTGAAGACGGGAAACGGCCTTGAGCCGCTGCGTGTACCACAGACTATTGGCAGGCAAAATATAACCCAGACTTGCTGACCTTTGTCGTAATGTAGACATGGGGCTGTAAATTAAACGTTTATACGGAGGGTTTTTTAGTAAGAACAAATTAGCGTATATAAGATACAGCATAAAATTGTGCAATTGATCAAAAATGAGAAGGTTTAACTTCTGAGCAATACCTGATTTGAAATCCTACCCTGAAGCATCTGAAAACATTAAAGAGGATTTTTTTTTTCAAAACTGCTTTAAATTTACACTCCTCCTTCTTAAAAAAATGCATGGCTCCATGTAGCACTTCTCGTTAGTCTCTCTAGAGCTCACAAACGGAGGTCACCATCATCGCTCCATCACCATTTTGCTAAGGAAAGAAACTCAGACCTGACAATACGGACTGGCAGAGCTGGCAAGCCTGGGCCGAAGCTGGATGGAGAGGTGAGACCTCCTGTTGGAGTCCAGAGCCTGATTCACTAGGCACCTTCTCATCTAGCTCTTCTCCTGGTGACATACTGTCTCCCTAGGCAACTACAGATTAGAGAGGAGACAAAAAATCTTGTATCAAGAACCGCAAAGCAATGACTTGAGCTTGGATGTAGGGAAAATATCAAGGAAAGACAGTGAACTAACAGTTGAAGCAGAGGCGTTGGAGTCAGGTGCTTCAGGTTCTATTTTTGGCTTGGACCAGCCATTTCACTTCTCTTCGCTTTGGCTTCCCCTCTGGAAGATGGAAAATGAGGATGCCTGCGGCTGCCTCGTGGGGCTGGATTGTCTTGCTGAGGCCAGGGCTGTCAAATCTCGTATTCTGGATGATGCTCAGTTGACCTGAGCTTCATTCTTCTCTGCTTTGCTGCATCTCCTTCACTTGCATCTCCGCTGTGCTTTCCTGGGCCCACACAGCGGGTACAGAGCAGAGTCACAGCACCAAATTTCGGGACTGTTGCCAGGTGGGACCCTCCTCTGTTGCTGCACGGCCTGGGGCCTTCCACCATAGTGTCTGATGTGCAAAATCACTGCCCGTTGGGTGATCTGAGGTGTCTGTAGAGCTAGTAAAGTACACTGGATACAGTTGTGGCCCTTGTAGGAAGCACTTGCACTCCTGTCTGGATTAAAGACGCAATCTCAGGGCACAGGCACTAGAAATGACCCTGCATAGTTGTATCTCCATCTAATGTCAGCCCAGGAACGGCTCTGGGAATTATCAGCAGAGAGGTGGTGAGGGACCAGTGATGATTTATCAGCTCAGCCCACCCTTCCTGGCTTTGAATGAACGAGTTCCCAAGGCTGCAGGTGCTTTCTCTTTGCTGCATTCCCCAGAAAATCCCTGGTAATTAGGGCTCTCTCCTTTTTTCCAGGAAGCACCGCCAACTCCTCCTGCCCTTCTCGGATCAATCGAATTCGCTAGCACGTTAATTCAGGTGTGCCTAGAGAGCTCCTCCTTTCCGGAGACCAGACCCAGAGCCGCAAGGAAGGGAGGCCGCATCGCAGCCGAGCAGAAGGTGAACTTCACGATTATTTCTTTTTTAAGGAACGAGTGCTCAGGGCTGCAGGCAGCCAGGAGGAGCCTCCGCGCTGTCTTTCCACCCTCCCACCCGGCTTCCGGCGGCGCCGGAGCCCGGCAACCAAGAGGATTTCGGCGCGGGGCGGCCCCGGGGGCCGGCCCCTTTGTTCGCGCGGGCCGCAGGGCCCGGCCGTGCCCCCGCAGCGCCCGCAGGCGGCGGCGCCCGGGAGGAGGAACGGAGCGAGCGAGCGAGCCGCGGTACCGGCCCCGGCATCCTCCTCCTCCTCCTCCTCCTCCGCCCCCAGCGTCCCCCGCCCCCGCCAAGCCGGGCCGCCCGCCCAGCTCCCTCCTTCCCGGCTCGGCTCCGCCGCGGCCGCGCAGGGAGTGGCACGGCGGCCGCCTGCCAGGGGCTGCAGCCTGCGGCGGCACGGAGGCTCCGGCTCCGCTCCCCGGCGGGCTGCGAGAGGGTAAGGGGGACGGGGAGCGGGGCGGGGGGAGCGCCTCTGCGAGCCCGCGCCGCGCCGGCAACAAAGGAGGGGATGAATGAAGCCGGTGCGGGAAAATCCCGGAGGCAGCGGGGTCTGTGGCGCTGTCCGCGCCGCCATCCGCCCCGCGCGGGCTCCTTGTGGGAGGCTCGGCCGCGGCGAAGCATTGTCCTTGGCCGGGGGAGGAAAGGCACCGTCCGTGTGGCGGGGCTGCGTTGTGTGCGAGGAGGGACGGTGCTGCCGCCGCTGCTCCCCGCTGCCTTTGCAGCCCCGAAGGCTGGGGAGGAGCGGGGCGCCCACCGGCGGGTGGGGAGCGAGCTCGGGTGGGAGCGAGTGCGCGGCGGCGGGGTCCGCTCGGCTGCCGCCTGGCCTGCTGCACACCCACCTGCACACATACACACACACAGGGCTACAGCCCTGACAGGCACCTCCGCAGCTGGGTGTTGGTTTGGTAGTAAACACACCCGCTGGGTCACAGCAAATGGCTCTGGCTGGGAGCAGCTGGAGAAGCAGGGGCCTGATGCTGGGAAGATGGAGATAAGAGTGGGTGTCAGCATTGATTGCTCAGTGCCGAGTGAGTTTTGGTTTTGAAACGGGAGGAAGATTTTCTTTTGTCTCTGGGAAGCTGGACTGCTTGCCGGGCTCGGTCTCCTCTATGGATTTTTGTTCTTTAATGATCCAGATATCAACGTTAACTACATACTGCAGGATTTGATGGGGTTTTTTGTCTGTCACAAGGAGGTGTGCTTCTGAGGAAGGCCCAGTTGGGTCGGGCTGCTGGCACTCACATGCTGCTCGGGTTATGAATGGCAGGGCGGATCGAGCAGGTCTCTGCCCCTTGCATCTCCTGATACAAAACAGCAAATGGTCTGTTTGGGGAAGCATCCAGGGATGGAGGCAGAGGCACGCGTTGTTACCTCCGGGGTGTCTAGGCAGGCTGCAACGGCGTTTCGGAAGTGCTGGGAGACAAAGCACTGTGTCGGCACCGACTGTTATTTGCTGCTCTGTTGAGTGTCAGTCTTGTAGGCCTTCAAACCTTGTCTCAGAAACTCATCCTGCTGGAATGGATGTCAAGTTTCACCAGCCCGTCCGTTACCGTTGGCTAGAAGCAGTTCCTTGAGGGTGACTTGCAATTTGGGAAGAATTGGTCTGTGTGTGGACAGAGATATATTCGAGGTGCCTGGCCAGGCTTGTTGGCCTTAGCCTCTGCCCTGCCGCCTGCTAGGCAGCATTCCTCTACCCAGCGGTGCTCCACGAGAGCCTCTTTAATCAGCACGGGTCAGTGCTGCCCTGTCATTGCTGGGGAGGTGATCCTTTAAACATGGTGCAGCTGCCCGGTCTTAAACTTGGGTCTGGGATTTGGCATTTTAAGAAATTACCTGCCTGCTGTTATAGGTATATACTTGCCAGGGCTAGGAAGGAGAGAGTCTGCATCAAACAGCTGTGTTCTCACGAAAAGGTGTCACTGTGCCTGCCAGAAATCACTGAGAGTACAGGACTTCAAAGGCTCAGCTCTGAGACAAGCCCCAGGTTAAAATGTTAGCACCAGCCATTACAGGCATGTCAGAGAGAAGCTGTGCTGGAACCAGTCTGTCACCGCAGGAGCACTCGTGTGGGGCCTGCCTTCAATTAAGGGAAAACCCGTGTGTTTCAGGAGATGCTCTTAGGATAAGTATGGACTGGATTATCTACTGAGGCTGAGGGTTGGTATGTGCTTGGCTTCCTGCCGCCTCTAGCCTTGGAGGCTGCCATAATTTACTCCAGCAAGTAGCAGTTCCTGGTGCATTTCCTCTTTCTCCCCACTTGTGCTTTTGCTCTGGCAGAAGAAACGATGAAGAACCCAAAGGGGGATTTTCCAGTGTCAAGGGATGCGGCAGTTCTTCTTCCCTTGTGTTACTGGGTGGTTAAAATGGGTAAGGGCACAAATTCCACCTCCTGATTGAGGTTGCTGGTTTTAATTATCAAAATGCCTCCTCTATCCATGAAGCTCAGGGGAATGAATAAATTCCTTTGGGGAGGGGGATGTCGTAATTCTGGTGAGGACAAGAGACTATATAAAGCAAGTTCTATCCCCCAGATACATGGTGTCGGTACCACTTTGCAGGCTGTATACAATACATGGCAAGGTTTATATACTTTTAAAGCTCTGGGAAAGCCCAGGTACAGGTAGCTAGACCTGAACATGACTTGTTGCTAACCTACGTTAGACACTGGTATGCACTTATTTATAGAGATATCTATAGGTATTTATAGAGAGATCTATTTTTTTTTTAAATATCTTTTATAAATACCTTGTGGCCCTTTCCCCCCCTCCATCTCCCAAGGGGTCTGAGCACAAGAATGACCAAGGAAGTTGCTGACACGGGGAGAGAAAGCATGTTTTCTGCTGCTCTACTGCTGAGCTAAAGACAGCCAACAATCTCTGGCTCTTGTTCTTTTATCGCTGTTCTTGTGATATTTACAGTAGAATTTCAGGTCTTGTTTGCCTGGGAGAGCACCTTGGCTGATAGTACTGGTGATGTCAGACCCCAGCAAGACTGGGGCTTTGTTTTACTGGTCCGTTTTCTAAAACAACCAAATTAGGTAAGTTGCTGAATAAAGACGACAAACTGTCCGAGGTCACTCCAGAAGCCCAGGTTAGAGAAGGGAATTGGACTTGGTCTTCCTGAGTCCTACTCTAATCCCGCCTTCTCCATGCGGCCGTCCTTCCCATCCTGCGTGAAAGCTCTTGTCTCTGTGGCTGATGCCGACAGAGAAACACAGAAATCTGTCAGGGCATTGATGCACAAAGTCTCTTTCTGCAGTACCACTGTGCTCTCAGAGCATTTCCCCCTGGTCTGCTGAGGGGACCCTGTGTGCTGTGTTTGTCTTTCGTACTTTGTTGAACTGCGACGCTAAACAGGACAAATCAAATTTACTTTCCTCATAGTTGGATTTAATTTCTTGCTCTTATATTATTGTGCAGTACCTCTTGCTGTAGCTACCAGTGGAAAAATGACTTCATTGCATGTGACTCTGAGTCTGGAACCTTAAACTGATACTGCTATTCCTGAAAAAAAAAACCAAACCAAACCAACCCAAAACAACCCAAAGAAAGCCCATTAAAAAAACCCCAAACCCACAATATTTCTGCATCAGACTTTTTGGAAATCATTCCCATGCAGTGGCACTGGTTTTGTTATCTCCCTCTAAATGAGTGAAACTGTGTCTAAAATAGCCATGGTTGTTTCAGATGCAGCATAAGCAAAGAAAGATGTGTGAAGAAATAAAACCAAGCATTGTCATATTTTGTTGTCACAGTTAAATTTTTTTACTTCAGTATGTTGGAATAAAATATGATGCTGACTTGAAAAGGCACTGAAAATAGGTGGTACTTTCAGTGATTTATTCTTATTATGCTAGTGTTTACCCACCTGGATAGTTGTAGAGAAATGTGGCACAGACTAGCAAAATGCCCTGCTGCGGGTTCTGAGCCAGCAATGAAGTCCCCATCTCCCCATCTGTGCTGAAGCACAAAGGGAATCTGAAGTTTGTTTGGTTTGAGAGTTAGTGTTCTGAACTCTATTGACTCCCTTGATAACTCCATTTGTGCCTGGGAAAGGCACAAATCACGAATGATTATTTTTGAGAAGTATTTATGCTCTGTGTCTATAAAGTAAACACTTCAGAAAGACTTCCCAAGTCCTCTGATGTGTTGGATATTCAGAGATAGTGATGCCTAATAGAGTCAGGCAACTAGTCATCTCTGACACTGTTTTTTGAGTAATCTTGGGAAAAATCTTTTCCTTCTCTGTATCTGTTTCTCCCAGGTACAAAATGGGTGATGCAGTTCTGACCTCCTTTGAGGTCTGTGAATGAAATGATCTGGGGATGTTGGATATTTGGATCTTGGAACTCTTTAATCACTTTTTGGTGCTTTTTAATCCTTTTCCTGTGCTCCCTCACACCGTTCCTTTAAAAAGATAATGCAAATAAAATTGTACTGCTTGTGCCAGAGCTCTTGGTCAAAATTAATCCTATTTTATTTTGGAGAATAACTTGCGTTGTGTAGTAAGCGCTACATGGATATTGGTTACACTGAAAGGACTTTGCAAAAATTTGGGGTGGCAGAAACATCAAGAGGTCATCTGATCCATCTGTCTGTTCCAGGTTAGGTCTGTCTTCATCTCTGCCATTCAAGGCAGAGGTTTGAAGATTTTATTTATTTATTTATTTATTTTTAAAGACTAGTGTGGGCAATGAGGGAGTTTCTACAGCCTCTCTGGGCAGTCTAGCTCGGTTTGAACTACTGTTGCAGTTAGAACTGCATAGTATGTGTCTTCCCCTTTGTTTTATTTGTTGTCATTGTCACTTTGTGTGTCTGTCTGTTATTGTACAAAGGACAAGTACAAAGGTGTTTCATTGACAAAACCAGCACAGTTTCTTTTGCAGCACATCCTCTGGAGCGGCAGAGGAAGGCTTCCAAATGAAGGCACCAACTTCTGGCATAGTCACTAACAAAGGCTTTCTCTGGCTGGTCTGTTCTTTTTCTTCCTTTGACATATTCCTCCCCCCTTTATTTGTTGCATCATGCTCTGAAAAATTCGGTGTCCGCCAATTAGTGCTGGAAACTTTTCAGTAATCCTGACAGGCGCAAAAAGCAGCTGCCTGTTGAAACAAACAGCGCTTTCCCATCCCTTGCAAATACTCCCATTCATGACCTGCAAGCGCATCCCCTGGATGCAGAGGCTGTCCTGGCTGGGGAACAAACCTCCCTAGAAAAAGAGGCCTCTCCTGGAAGATATGGAGAGGCACTTATGTCATGAGATGTATCTAATGGGCTTTTTAGCCTCATATTTGGCTGTCAGGTATTGTGTGCTATACTACCTCAGTGGCTCTTGTCAGCCCTCTGCATGAAGCCTATCCTAGTGATTAATGTCTGCTCCTTAGCTAGATTTAGCGTATAGCTGTTTGTTTTATAACTGAGATCCTTGCTGTGCAAACTAGAGTAGGTCAGTCTGCAACCTTGAGTAAGTGGGTTTTTTTTCCTCTGGACTTCTGTTTCCCAGCTGGTAAATTTAGGATGTTCTAGCTGATGACCAATCTGCCAGCCGTTCCTAATGGAGATTTAATGATGGACAATATGGCACAAAAAGGCAGGCTTGTGTGGAATATGTTGTTGAGGCAGATGAAGCTGTTTTGCCTTACCCAGTTCATATTTTACATGTCCATTTACATAGGCTTTTACTGGGATCTATGAAGTAGCTTTTTGAACTTGCTAAATCTCTTCCATAGGAAAAATTTAAGTTTATATGTATATTTATATATATTTCCAGTAAATGATACTGACAATAAGCTCGCAGGAGGCATTGCTTAATCTTGATGTCTCCTCAGCATCTGCAAGCACTTTTTCCCTTTTTATCTCTGAATTCTCCCTCGAAGCACATTGACTAGGCCGTAGGAAGGTGTGGGAGCACTTCCAGCACACTGACATGGAAATGTCAAAGTCAAATGGTGCTTTTGGGTGATCATATGGTTCAGGTTTATGGAGTCCTATGATATACTCTGCCTTAGGGTGCCGGAAACATTGATTGCCATTGTTAGAAGAAGTGACAACTTGGTTTTTGCTCTTCCTTTTTGATTGAAACAGGACCGGTCTGCGTTAGAGATGTCGTGCCAGCACTCTGCATTGTAATGTACTCAGGCTGCTGCTTGTAACTGCTCTATACTTGCTTGGCTAGATGAGATTATATCTTGATCTCTGTACAAAATCATGATTGTGGTCTTGCCTGTGTTAGAGGAGAGATTAATGACACTTGCGGTATAGAAACAACCTGTTTCTGTAAGAAGTGAAGGAGCAGCTAGGGACACGTGGTGGCTCTGTAAAGCTCTGACTAGAATATGTAGTGCTGCAGTACTTCAGGAGTGTGGTGGGTTGATCCATCTGTCCTGCCTACCTGCATGCAGGCCGGGTTCACCCCGTCAGCATCACTCTTGTCTCCAGAGAGATGAAACTTTACATCCCATTTTCAGCACGGACCCATGTAGCCAGACCTGTTCCTTTTGGCCGCCAGCGTCTATACGTCGAGCACTGCTGTATGTGTTCTTCCCAATGGCACGGTCATGTATAGATGGAAATGCTGATTAAAACTGGGCTGTGGAGCTGTACAACTCTTGCAAGGTCTCTGCTGCTGCTGCAGGAGGCTGGGATTGACAGCCTTTCCCAGATGTGTGCAGCCCGTGCTGTGACAGCCTCCCTTGTCCTAGCCAGCCCAACAAGTCCCGCTGGAGCACGGGCAGCACGCTGAGCACGTTCAGTCTCCACACCTGCTTTGCAATCTGACTGTGTAGGATGGTGTTTTCTTTTTTCACCCCCTAGAAACTGTAATCTCTAACCTCCTCTGGTATAACATACTAGGTAGCCCTCCCATGGTGCTGATGTGGCTTAGTGCCTAGAGGCTTTGAGCTGGGATCTGCTTCTCTACACGTAATGCAATCCACAGTAAATGACGGGCTCTGCAAGGCAGGTGGTAAGGTGTGGGTGACAGGAACCACAAGGCGGGAGGGGATAATGTAACAATGTTGCCAGATAAGATCCAATTTGATATAACGTGCCAAAATTATTATGGTTTTGGTCATTGATAGGGATGTAATTTGAATAAGAGACATGTTCCTTCTTGTACTATAAGGTTTGCCAGCTATCTAAACTCCTGGCTTTTCTAAACACCTTTGTATTGGGGTTGCAGGTGGTAAAGTAGGAAACTCCATGATTAACGCGTACTGGCCGAAAGCAAACTTTCTAGATTACTGGCCTCCCTGTCTCCACCACTGGTTATGGTGGGAGCTGTGTAGATATGTCAGTGTCAGCTGAGGTCTGGGGAAATCGCAGTATTTGTAGAGAGGCTCAGGAGAAAACAGCAATTAGTGCATGTAGCCCAGAGGTCAGCTTCTTAAGTGGGAGGCTGAGTGCAGGCTGGTGAATCAGCAGGGAGGAGGAGGAGGATGCTCCAGGGAACAACTGCATCCAGCATTGCTCTGCTGCCGCCAGCGCAGCGATGGGAAGCAGGATGCTTGAGTGTGGGTAGAGGGGATGGGGCTTACACAGTGCCTTGATGCTCCGGAGAGAGTGGGTTTGCTCCTCCCTAGCATCTTTGGTTTGGTGATCTCAGATCATTCGGTAGGTACCAGTGGTGTAACCCTCCTGGTCTACCACCCTTCTATTCGCAGGCTTGGTACCGTTATCATCCCTCTTTATGTGGCAAGGAGATTACTGACCACTGTGGAAGAAGAAAGCAGGAGTCCTGGCTGTCAGTGCTGCATTTCAGCTGTGAGATGATGGTCTGTATTTCCTTTTCAGCTTACCTCCTGTTGTATCTCAGCTTACTCTTAGCAGTCAGAGGGTGAAGGTGGGTTAGTTATTCTTTCAGCTTTTGGGAACAGTTGCCTTGTTTGAAGGAATGAAATTATGTTAGCTCATAGTATTTGGCATAGTTTGTCCAAGGCCTGGTGAGACGTCGCCTGGGATGCAGCATGCATTTTGGGTTGCCCATGTCTAGAACAGACTGAATTCAAGTGATGGAGATTTAGAGAAGGTCTTCTAAGATGAACCAGGAAACGGTGAATCTCGTCTCGGGACCTCTCAAAGGAGAGCATTGCTTGTTCAAAATGACATAGTGAAGGCAGAGAAAGGGTAGAGCTGTCTCATGGGGGTTGGACACAATGGGAGAGTGTCAGAGTTGTGCAAAGGGCACAGTAGGTACGTGGGCAGAAGGTTGCCTTGAATAAATCTGGACTGGCAACTGGTGGGGGGGGTTCCCAGCCAGCAGAGGCTGAAGCTAACACTGCTGAACTGTAGGAATGAAAAATCTTGTAAGGTGGTTTTATAACTAAACAAAAGGGGTTGCATCAGGTGCAGGGTGGGCCCTTCCTATCCTGCATCCCTGCCTGAAGTTTCAGCAGCTTGTGGAGAGGCAGGGTTAATTTTCCCTTAATGTGACATTGTTTGCATTGGGGTTCTTCTGTGGGGGTTTCTGTACTAGACATTACACCTACAGTACCAGTGGCCCAGGGCAAGGCTTTGCTCTTGTTCCTGCTGTAATGACCAGGTCTCCACTGCATACCGAATTGCATTAAATGTGTGATTATGTTAACATGGTGTCTTTTCCTAGTGCACTTGAGGGTGTGTGTAGCTATTGGGCAGCATTAGTGGAGCACAGTGGGGACTTCAGTGGCAAGCCCAGTACGTCCCAAGGTATTTTCTGTTACACCAGAAACATGTTACATTCCACTCCTATTTTCTTTGCTTTTAACCAAATCATCTGCAAGTTAAAACCAGTACAACTGCACTACCATCAGATAGGCTGTCATAACACCGCACTGAAAATGAACACAAAATTCCTAGTTTCAAAAAAACTTCAATGTGCAAAGAGAAAGAGAAGAAACTTGCAAGACCCCTTGTTTCCTATTTTCAGCTATTTGTTGCTCCAGCCTTTCAGTTACAGTCTACAAACCAAGGCTGGCCTGCAAAGAAGTCTTTGTTGCAGGTGCAGGCTGTAAAAAGGGGGAAAAAATCAGGGTGGGAGGGACCTGGGTCCTGTTTTTGTTTCATAATCGAAGTCCAGGGCAGAGGTTAGATTACAGAAGTGCACAAATCAAAATCTATATGTTAACCTGAGCTCTAGTGAATAACAGCTTAAGTGCCAGGGTGAACTTTAATGCTGCACTAAATCAAGCAGTCAGAAGCCAGGAAATTCCAAATGTTCAGATCCTTCTGCAGCTCTGCAGAGGGTGCGTAGCATGGCTGAGTTATTGTAGAGCTCATATTTAATTAAATTGTTTCTCCAATAGTAAAATACCAAGCCATTATAATGGAATATGTTTATCATGTATCATTGTCTTTCCTGCACTCTGCCTGCTCTCCTCGTGTTTCTTTTTCAGGTATTGCTTATGACAAATAACACTTTCTGTGAATAGGAAACTTGGATTTTGTCAAAGCCACTTGAATTGTAGAGAAACCTTTTATGGAATTGAGTAGCCATTGGATCAAATCTGAATTGACCTGGAGGACAGCAGTTCTGAAATCTCTGTGTATATTCTGTTCCCTTCCCATGTGAGCTGTGCAATTTTGGTGTGGTGCCCCTATATATTTCTGTAGGGACGCTGTTCCATGCCCCCGGGGCTTAACTCCAGGGAGCAGAAACTCATGTAGATCCAAGACCATCGCCAGGATTTTCCCCACAAATTAGAGAGAGTTTTGCTCTGCAATTAGTGCAGAATTGTTGCTATCTACTGTGTCAGTCTTCAGTAGGTGTTTTGCCAGCATGGGGAGCGTGAGCTCATCAGCAAGCCCATAATTACTCCCCAGTTTGTATACGATGACTTCCGTGAATGCCCTTTGTTTCCCCCCCCCCCCCCCACTTTGCCTCAGGTTTTGCCTTGTGGTTTTTAGTTACTGCAATGGGATGTTTTTGCACATTCTTCTTTAATAACCATTGTTTTATAACTAAATCACAGGGTGATTAGTCTATCATAGTGGTTAGAACTAGCTTAAAAAATATCTTAAGTTTTTAAATAAAAGGCCTCTAGGCTTTCCCTTTGTGTTCTGTGCTAATTATTACAAAACTTGAGTGAGAAAGACAACTAAACACAGGCTTTTTTAGAGGTTAACAACCTTTCAGACGTGTAAGGGAGACTACATAGTACAACAGAGCTTTATGGCTGAAGAACCTATGTGAGTTCTTCAACTGCAAGGGAGAAAAAACCTGACGGCTGACAGAGGATACCGGGATCCCCTGGTTTTCCCTGTGTGTAACTGAAGGCAATATGCTCCTTTCTTTCATTCCTGTAGTACTCTACCCCCATTCCCTCTATGGGAGAAGGAAAGGTTTTCTTGGGAGAGGAGTCTGACCTTAATTAAGAATGAGTGTCTCTTTTATTTCCTCTATACTTCAATTCAGTGAAAGAATTTAATCCTGATCTGCCATGTGCTTCAGAAATGGGTTTCTGATTGCTTGTCAGGAGGAGTAACTAATCAGAGCAGTGAGAAGGCGATGGTATGATTACCTTGGATCGGATGGAACATCTTAAGGGATTAAAAGATAAAATTGCCCTTTCTTCTCAGCATAATCTCAGTCTCTATTGGCAAAGCTGCAGTTTGGCTTTATCAGATCCTGTCTCTGTGTTGATTGGATTCATTTCCTGTCCCTTTCGCAGAAGACTGATCGGTTTGAGTCTGGCCTTCGGATTTTGAGCTCAAGGCAAAATTCTGTTCTTAAAATCCCTAGCCCATCTTTGCAGCGTGGCCAGTGTTGTGGGGTTGTGAGCCTGGGGCACCAAGTCTTTACCTGTCCTTGCCTCTGGCATGCAATCCGTTGGGCAGTAATGTATCCTAGAGTAGCAACTCTAGGAGATGGAGCTTTATTGCCTGAAAATCTCATTTTGCTGGGGGTGGAGAAGGTGCAGAAAAGCTTGGAAATATGAATTGGATGCAACCAAATGCTCAGAAACAAGAAATGAAATAACTTTACATAACTTAAAAAAAACAAAAAACCCAATATCTTTAGGCCAGTAAAGGTTTTGTATAAGGCCTAATAAATGAATACCAGAGTTGACACAGAAAGCTTTTGGCCTTTATTCTGTATGCTTACTGTTGAAGTTAGTGAAGAGCTCCTCCAGCAATTAGTGGATCAAATTCTTCTCTAGCAGTTTGTTTTCAGGGAGATGTTGGGCTTCAGGTATTGTTTTCAACACTTACAGTGCCTGATGCTGAAGGTTTCTGCAAGCAGTAATGCTGTTTTCAGTGGGAGATTCTGCATGGGGAGTGTGACACGTGCGAGAATGAATTGCTGGAACAGGCAGTTGTGGGTCTTGTGGGGAGCAGGGGTTGGTCTCGGGCTGTGCTGAGGTAGGTTCACTCTTGTCCAGAGTCCCAGAGGTTCTTGAATGACAGAGGCTAGGGGACCAAACCCAGAAACCTCTTCAAGGCTCTGTACTCTTTCTGAAATACAAAGCCAGAACATGGGTAGAAAATTAAGTTCCTGCTTTTATGTTTAAGTCTCCTGAAATGCGTGCAAAGGATGTGTCAAAACCAAAGTGCTGTTGGACCTTCCCCAGCTACACATTGTATGGCAGCACGTGGGATTGTTTCTCTTTCCTGTAGAGGATGGGGATTTACCTTGCAGACGTAAAATGCACTTTCCATTACTCCATATGGAGTCGCTGTTATTACATTGTCAGAGCAGCTGCAGACAGAATTCCTGGTCTTTCCAAGCTGTATCTTTATTACTAATACAAGTGTCTTTGTGCAGATTCAGCCACACCGCCACATCTTATGATAGCCCTGAAAATGTCTGACACTCTGCTTGCGGACGTGCTGCCATGGGGCTGCATCCCAAGCCCTGGTGTTCCTCATCCTTAGTATGAACATGAGGAAAGCTGGCATAGCGTTTTAAACAATGGCACAAACAATTGCTTCTCAAAAGATTATCTTAGATGGGAGTAGGTAAAAGCAGAAAGACTTTATTGTGCAAACCTTTCCCTATCCAAATAGTTGTCTTTGAAGTCACTGATTATTTACATGAGTCAAGATTGTTTGGAAAAAAAAAAAAAGTGTTTTACTGCTTCTCTGCATTGTCTTTATCATTAACTTTCTGTACAACATGATAACCTTGATTTCCTTCAGTCTGATACCTAGGTACTGTTCTTTACCTTGTCCTGAAAAGGTGTGCGCATGACTAACTGCAAACTTCAAATTTAATTTCTTACATGTGGATTTCCAAATTTAGAAAATTAGAAACCTAAATCTTGGTACTCACTTTTTTGGCTACATATTTGATTTTGAGAAATAAGGAGTTATTTCCCCACAAAATACTGTATATACCCAACTGTTACAGCAGTGTTCAGATACAGCTGGTCTAAATTCCACTTGGGTCTGCATTCAGAATGAAATCCCTGTGCCTTGCCTAGGGCTTCGTGTTGAGTAAACACTTCTTACATCAAGATCCATCCAGAAGGAAGCACCAGGCACACAGGACGGGATTCAGGCCAACTCAGTCTGGTGTCTGGAAACTTGTTCCTGTGTCTTGCAGTTGTTTCACTCAATATGTCGAGGTGAACAGATCCTTAGATTGGCATATACCCCTGAGGGCTTTCTCCTGGGGAGTGTGCTGAAGCTGGGAGTCTGTTTTGTTGCTTATGTCCATTTTGAATGGGATGGTATTCCATGTGGCAAGCAAGTACTCATGTGCCTTTTTGAGGGTAGGAGGGATGGATGAAGCAGAGAAACTTGCAGATAAGCTATATTGCCAAGACTGACAAAGGCTTTTGCTTCCAACCCTTGTTTTGTGTTATTCCTCTAGCACATTTGAGAAATAATTGAAGTCTAAGCACCTCCAATTGTTTCTCTGTTTTTAACGTGTGCTGTTCTGATGCCTGGCCAGTGTTGTGGATACTTGAGCATCCAGATACATTGCTCCTGGTGAAAGGTATTTTTTGGATGTACCTCTGTATTTAGTTGAGAACCGTTCCCCTTTTTGAATCTGAGCCTAGGTGACTCAGATCCAGCTGTCCCCTTTTCTGATGGAAAGATGGAGAACAGAATATTTTGGTCATTTGAAGCAGGCTTTCATATTGTGCATTCCTGGGATGCTTTTCTTGGTTGTGGGAACAGACAGAACCATTCATCCTAGTACGAAAAGATTGCAGGAAGAATGTAGTGGAGATCTAGAAAATCCTTGTAATCTGTGTCATCTTGGAAAAGGAAGAAAAACAAAATAAGCAGAGCTGGTGGCCCTGCAGTATCCACAGGGGCAGATGGGGTTTTTTTACAGTGTGCTGGAGAAAGTCACATGTCCATGAAGTTATATGGGAAGGCAAAGCTTACAGCTTGTGCAGGTAATATAGGGAGTAGGAAAGAGAAAATGGCTCGTGTTTTTTAAGCCACATGCAGCATCATATTTGCCTGTGTTCAGCATCTACTGCTGGAAACAGATTTTTCAGAAGGGCTCTGTTAATAGAGCCTGTTGGGATGGTGAGGGTACAAGACAGGAGCTCGGGGCAAGTTGTTATCTCTAATGGAGCAGGGCAGTGCCCTGTGGAGATACTGGCCTGTGTCCCAGGCCGAGGATATTTCTGCAGCACAAAAGCTGCATCACTCAGCTGGGAGCTAACCTGGGACTTGGATGGCTCAGGGCAGCGTTGCTCTGGGCAGTGAAGATGACCTAACGGTGTAATTCAGAAGAGCTCTGTGCTCGGTATTCAGAGGTTCCTAAAAATCTGCTCATATATTTTTATGTTGAAGTGGGGGAGGAACTAGTGACAGAGGAGGAGTATCTGTCCCTAGCAGCAGGCATAGACTTCTTTAAAAATGTCCCAGACATTTATTTTTATCTATGTATTTCTAACAAGCTGCATTTACAGTAAAATTTACTCCAGCTCATCGTCATTTCCCTGTGTGGTAATGAGTGTGCAGGTATACGCTAAGGCAGTCGTCCCCGGTTCCTGGCTTTGGTCAGTCTGCAGCTCGTGGAGATGAGAATGACACTTTAGATACATGAGTTAGCCCCCATCAGACTTCCCTGTGAACCGACATGCAGCAAGCATAGCTGGGCAGGGAGTAGCTGGCTGTGATGCAGGGTGGCACTTCAGAAGTTTTTGAATCTGATGTGTGGCGTGGAGACCCCAGTGAGTGCGGCCGTGAACTAGTCGTGGTGATTGTATTTCAGGATAAAAGAAGCTATCTGTTCGGAGGGTAGCTTAATTAGCAGCCTGTGGAGCTCATTTGTTTTTCAGCATTAGTATGTTGAAAGCAAATGTGTTTGCATAAAGGTTTCTGGCAGAAATCTTTATGCAGTGGGAATGCACTTCCTCTTATTTCTCTCCCCCTGCGTAAAAATAAAACCCAGTCATCCGGAGAAGGAGCAGAATATCACAATATCCTGTGACTTGTATGGCCAGCTGATCTTCAGGGATAATGAGTAGTGGAGGGAGAATGAACTGAAGTTCCCTGTCTCTTCATAGATGAGCAGCAAAATAGAGGAACAGACTAAATTCACTGTCTCCCTAAAGTTTATGTGGTTCTGGCTGCGAAGTTAGGGATCCAGAGACTCCCTCTAACAGAGGCCTGAAAAACTGTAAAATATTTTCATTCTTCTGGCACCCTTTCCTGCTTAAATTCTTCTTTACTACTGTTTTATCCTTCTCTTGTGTCCTTTTATCCTTCCCCCATCCACATTCCTGGTTGTGGATTCAACCAGCCATCATGTTTTATCTGGAAGAACCAGCATCCCCACCTTGCTTAATCGCAAGTACGGCATCAAACCTTGTAACCAAAAGGTAGGACCAGGCGATGAGATGTGTAAATCTGGGAGTAAGGGCATATTGTGAAGAGAGCACACCTTCAGGTTGAAGGTGATAGAGGTGGGGCGAGACCTCTTGGTAGAGCACATCGCCTGCCAGCAGAAGTGCTAGAAATCAAGTTGCTCTGTAAAATCAAAGCTAGCCCTGGGCAAAATGTGTCATATGAGATGGAGTGGGTGGGAGGGAGATGTCTGATGGCTTGACAGATAGGAGGAACCAGGCTGATCAATGTTTCTCACCTCCAGATTCTGTTACTCATCTCCCTGTTTTATGCTAAATAGAGCTGGAAACTGCAGCCTCCTGTCCAGCTCTGTGCCAGCACCTGGTCCTCGCTGGCTCTGTCGCAGGAAGGCTGTTTTCTCTCTTCCTTAACAAGAACTGCTTGCTCTTGTCCATTGTTCCTGCTGCTGGTGATGTGATCTGAGCATCCCGCTTCTCATGAACAGCCCTGACTTCTGTGTAAGCTAAACACTCCCCAGTTGGTGCTGTCTGCAGGTGTCTGAAGCCACCCCAGGTGTTGAACACCCTTTGTGGGGGACGTGGGGAAGAGATGGGGCTTGATCCCTTGGGTTTTCACTCAGACTCCCTCCCCAGGCTGTCTCTGCTGATCCCTCCTTTCTTTGTCTCTCTAAGCCGGTGTGGGACGACTGACTCTTACTGCCGAAATACTCTTCGGTGTCGCAGATATTTGTGAGCCCTCAGGAATACAGTTTTGGAATTCTCCTTGCGGTTTTTCCTCCTCTGTGTCTGCTTGCAGCTTTCCCTGGAGCCCTGCCAGCCCTCCCCTCGCTCTGACCTAGCCTGTGTTGAAATCCTTACTCATGCCTTAATCACTTCCCGTCCCTGCTATTGCAGTTCCCCCCTCGCAGCATCTGTAAATCTTTGCTACATTAATTCTCTGGAGTGCTGCCTGCAGCAGGCTGCCTCCTTCCTTGGCCCGGGAAGCAGGTCTGGGTGTCCCCCGGCTTCTGGCTGGTCCTTGGTTTGCTCTCCTTGCAATTCCCTTTGCCGTTATGTCGGCGTTGTCCCTGGCTCACTCTGCTGCCACCTTCTTTCCCTCTGCATCCCAGCCTGCTCAGTCAGCCAGCGTTAGCTTCCTTTTGGCTGATAGTCTCAATTTTTTGATTGTTTTTCTTTATCCATTAGAAATGTTTTTGCATTTTTTTAAGCAACTTAGTCATTTCCTTTATTTTTCTTTTCTTGTCATAAAACTTTTTGCTTGAGGAGTTGTGTGCTTGTTAATGCAACATCCTTGCAAGGAATTTAGAGGTTTTATTCTGTTTGCCTACCGGGAAGGGAACGGCATAGGGAAGGGTTATGTGACTTCACTAATGAGCAGTTGGTAGACTCATGCTTAGGTTTCAGAAAGTTTTTTTTGCGGTCTTACTGCAAATCCATGGGGTCAGATGCCCTTTTTCTGTAACAAGGTTTTGGATTTGTTCTTAAGGAAAGGAGCTGAAAGCCCCATCTTGGACATTGGCCTCTTCCTTCTCCTGTCAATTTGGAGAGGCCGCCCTGAAGTCTGGTGAAAACGGGGGCCATGCACCAAAAGGTCTGGTGCCAAAGGTCATTAGTGTGCCTTTGGTAAGGGCTCTGACAGCAGAAGTGGGTCTTGGCTGGTGCATGAACTGAGACTTTAGAACTTAAAACCAGTCAACGATTTCAGTCACTCAAATCCCAAACTGAATTTAAATTCTTGTTCGGTGGTTCTAGGAGGTTTCAGCTTTGGTCCAGGACTCCAGTGTTAAAGTGAGACTGCAAGATTGAGGAAAAGAATGTAACATTAAGATGGGAGATGAAGGAAATGATCACCCTTGTTTTACAGGAGAAGAAATGAAAGATCCTGACTCTCCTAGGGATGTGAGGAGGGAGCTGGGCACTGCTTTCTGGGAGCCTGTTCAGTGCTCTCCCACCCATTCTGTCTGATTTCTTTGTGCTCTTCTCTCCCAGGTCTGTGACAATGGAAGAAGAGGTCCATCATCGAGAAGCCTGAACAGTGATACCAGGACAGCTCTTTGAGACACTGGCAATACGAGCCTGAGATACAGAACACAGCAAACATGCTGAAGCCAAGTGGACTTAAAATCCCCGGCAGGGCTGGGAAACACTCCAGCCCAGTGGGACGGGCATCAGGGACCACTGCAGCTGCCATCACCACTGGTTCAAAAGAAGGTAAGGACTTGATTTGGCAGGGGCATGAGCTGACCCAGGTGATTACCTGGCTTAAAGGCAAAGGCCTCGTGGTGCCAGTGTTCAGTAGCATGTGAAATTCCCCATCTGTACATAGACTGATCATGAGCACGGATCAAAACAAGTGTAATGGGGTGAGTAAATGGCCTGCCTCTCCCAACTAATGCACAAACCAGGCAGGTTGTGGAGTGGGTGGGAGACAGATGGATCATCTGGTGTTTAGGGCGACAGAGAGAGGTGCTGCCTCCTGTCTTGCTTGTTTGAGTACTCGTACCTGTACAGACACTAACACTTGAGAAGCTGGTAATAATTAGGCAGATGGGAACCTCCCCCATGACCTCCTTAAACACTGTCCCATAGCCATTGCTTCTGGCCTGTGATAATGCAAGAGTAAGAACCAGGCACTTAAGGTGATTTGTCCTGTGTGATTACTTCAAATTAGTGCTTTTGTTTGAACAGAATCACTTGAAGCACTGGGATTTGAATAACGACTTACCTAGACATACATACACATGCTTTACTCTCCCTTGATCTATATCCAGTGTATACATAAGCTATACAGACTGCCATTGTGCAGTATAATTAACACTTCAAAAGCGTTTGAGATGTGTTTTGCTTAGGACTCATTTTTCTGGCTTCTTTGACTGATGGATTGTTTTTTTATTAGATACAATTTAGCAAATATTCAAGGTGCAAGTTTTGTATGTAATGGTTTTTGTTTCACTTTGTTAAAAAAGGCTTTCCTCTTGATTCTGGGGAAAAGCATCAGGATGATGTATATCCTATCAATCACTTGTACATCCAGTATATTACACTTTCATTTGAGAATGTCGCTGGTTGCTTCTTGAGATCTGTCAACCTCATGTCCCGTAATAATTCAGGCCACTGCCCACATGCCTGGTTACTTTGCTATATGTTTCAGTCCCAAAAATATATAGCGTTTGGCAGAAGCAGGAAAGCCTTGTACCTGTCAGACAACATTTTTAGTAAAGGGGATAATATTGGACAAAATTTGCTTTAGCATGCTATGACAAATTAGTCTGTGATAATGATACTGCAAAAATGAGGGTCACCAGACAATGCTATCTCTTGTCAGAGTAATGCAGAAGTGTTAGTTATTTAAACAAAACAAACAAAAAACCCCATCTCTGTGAAGTTTCTGTTGTGCTGGGGCATGTGTCCTTGTCCCATGAACACCCGCCATCAAGAGGGTGGTTCAGGCAGAACCTCTGCACAGGACTTCCATGCAAAGACCCTGCTTGCTGCTGAGCGACCCTGGCTCTGCTGCGTTATTACGTATCAGGGGCTCTGCTTTGCTCATGGATTCCTTCAGCTGAGCTTTCTCTTCTTTCAGCGACTGATAGCGTGTATATCATCGCTCCCACTCCGTAAATTCTTTCCTTGAACAGTATTGCAAAGGCCATAGTTTTAACTTGGCTTTTTGCACATGTGCAAGATCTTGTTTGAGGGGCCAGTCACTGCATGAGATCATGGGCTGAGTTCCAGATCCTTTGGTGTAATACAGCATTGTAGGGAGTGGAGCGGCACTGCTCTTCCTCGGCTGAGGGTTTGGCCCTACATGTAGACATAAACGTTTGAATTGCACTTTTCTGTGTTTGAGTGGATTTTAATATTAGAAAGACTAATTTCTTAATTTAGTATCCAAATCAAAGATACTGAAGTCTCCTTATATCTATTTGCTAGAGGGAAGCACAAATTGACAAAGGAAATTCTGAGTATAAGGTTTATAGGTGTGGCTGTTTATTTTGAAGTTATCCCCCAGACCCGTTTCTGTATTTCCCCCTTGTTTCTCCTAGCACCTAGCTGCGATTGAGAAAAGAACTTGAAGGACGCCAGTGAAGTGACTATTTAGCTACCAGTTGTGAATCTCTCGAGGTGCTTCATGCTGGATCTATAATTGCAGTGTGGTGTGAAGTTATTTTCAGTTGATTTTTATCACTTAAAAAAAAAAAACCCAAAAACCAAAATGAGGGAAGTGATCCGAGGCCTGTCCTCTCCTCGGAGGCTTTGCACAGAGGCATCTCAGCAAACACAGTCGATGTGTGTGTTGCGGTATGAAAGAGTTAGTCAGCACCGATAGTCAGCACTGGGGTCCGATGCAGCCTTTCAGCTGAATGCAGCGCTTGTTTGCTGGAGCTTCTTTGTGCCTTGTTCAGCTATAGCCATCTGTCACTGTGATAGATGTGCAGCGAAGTCGGCCGAGCGCAGGCAGAATCTGCACCAAACTGAGTTTGACCTTTGCCTGAGAAGTTCCAAAATGAGTTTTATTCCTGGAAAAGTGTGTGTATGGAGAAGGGGAGAAGTCTCAGGATGGTGGGTCGGTGCTGTGCAACCGCTGTGCTGTGAGCTGCGCTGCTGCTCCTCGGCGTGCCTCTCAGGATGGTGCAGGGGGCTTTTGGGAGTTGCAGAGCTGCCGGAGCAATCACAGCACTGAGCTGTTCCTACCTGGAAGGTGAGAACAGAGCACAACGGGGCTCTTTACCCAGCGTGTGCTAGGTGGGTAGCTGTGATAGTGCTTGTAGCATCATCTTCTTGCTCTGTGTCCTGCACAAGAGCTACCGCTGTGCCTAGGCATGGCCTGTATCTGCTCTTCCTCCTGCAAATCTCTCCAAAGGCCTGGCCAGGCCCTCACTGCCTCCTGCTCCTCTCCTTTCCAATGATAATCTGAAGTGGTGAGCAAAGTGTGCATCCCAAAATCCTGTTGACTTGCCTGTGTGCCCTTCTCTGAGAGTGGCAGCGCCTGTGCTGGCTGCGGGGCCCAGCCGCAGCACAGACAATCAGGAGATTCAGCCTTTGGTGGGGAAAAACTCCAAGAGAAAATACTCTTTTTTTTCTGTCAAAGTGGTTTAATTCTATTTCAGAGCCAAGCGTCCACATTGCTAAAATCCTAACCACAGCAGGCACTGACGTAAGCTTTGAGAATGCCTGCAGCCAAAGGATCTGGTGGTAGATGCCCATGGAGACTGGATTTCATTACCTTTCCTGGGATTAATCAGGTCTGGGCCACAGGAGGGTGATGGACCTTTGCCCCATCCTCGCTTCCGTCTTGCTAACCTGCATCACTCAACCTGTGGCCTCTAAGTGCATCGCTGCTGTTAATTCATGGCAGTACTGATAACTCAACTTTATCAAGAGGAGGTAACTGTAAGCCAGCATGAGGGCTGTTAGCTCTGGTAGTGTGCAGTCAGCACTGAGTGCTTTCCCCAGTGTCACGGCATTGGAGCCTTTCTCACGTACGGAGGGACAATGGCAGAGATGGAAAGGCTGAAAACAATTTTCTTTTGTGTGTTTAATGTGAATTAATTTCTTCCCTCTTCTGTCACTGTCCAGGGAAGTGTCTTCATGTGATATATTGGTGTCTGCTGGGATGAAAAGATCCTCTGAAGATACCAAGCTTTACAACAGGTCTTAAAAAGTTGCATGAAGGAGGCTGTGTGTGAGGCATTTGAGAAACACTGCAGAAACCATGAGCTCTGCTCTGTGCTGTGTTTGAACATTTCCATGAGGTCTGTGAACTGTGTCTGTGTGCTGAGAGCGCTTCCTGGGAGACTGTCAGGGTTTGCCTGACTCCAGGGGGATCGGAGTGTACTCGATTTTTGTGAACTCATGTGTTGCCTCCACACTTATCTGCCTCTTGCCAGAAATGCCAAAAGAGACTTCTCCATTTTCTTAGGCGTTTGGTGAACCACCTGAGCCCTGCAGCTTGATGGAAGAAAACCAGTGTGGTTTGGATTACAAAATCCAGAGCTGCAACACTGGTCTCTCTGAATTTGCTACCTTGGGGGGAAGACAGAAATCTCGAAAGCTTGAAATACAGTTGCAAAAGAAAACCATAAGTCTAATAAAGTGCAGAATTAAACTGTAACAATGTACAGTCTGTTGGCTCTGAGCTGTCTCTTGGCTCTGGTAGCCTGGGGCTGGCTCAGAAAGACCCCATATTGAGGTTATGTCTTCCAGATTGGGTGTCAAAAGAAGGTGCTCGTTCTCCAGTTGTACCTGAGAGTTGTCAGAGAGCCATTAGATGCAAATGAATTTTGAAAATCTTCACACTTGCTTCCTCCTACCCTCCCATAAGCTGATCAGTCTTCTCTGCAAAAGTGCAAGTAGATGTACTTTCCTTTATTCTTAGTCTGGAGTACACAAAGATGCTTTGATTTCTTCTTTCTCTTTTCTCCAGCACTCTGTTCGTATTCTTTTGTAGAAAGTCAAGTGTCTCTCAGCCATCTCTCTTCCTTTCCCAGGCAGTGGAGGTGTACCCTGTTAAACATTTCCATGTACTCTTGACAAATCACATCTTATGTAACAGAACAGAGGATTGATGCGGATGTAAGATGCTGTGTGTGCATGTATATATAATTTCACAATTCATGGCTGTAGGTTTCTATAGAGACCAAATATGATGTAGTCGTAGCATGTGCAACAAGCTGGCTCAGTAGATCAGAGTTATTTTTCCTGAAAACTTATTCGGAGCCCCTGTTTCCTACCAGCTCGTGCAGTGTCCTCTTTGAAATTTCCTAGAGTGGAGAGTTATTGTGTCTCCTATCTGAGCTGGCACTTTCAAAGACCCGTGAGGTGTAAGGGCTTTTTGTGGTGGTATTCTGGGTTAGGTGCATTGGCTTGTTGTGGGTGGCCGCTGGTTTTTTTGTTTGGTTTTTTTTGTGTGTGTGAAGGAGAGCTGAAATGTTTTTTTCCACTGAAAGTCAGTGGGGGACTGGCACCTGACATAGGTTCTTGGAAAACATTAGCCTCGATGAGTGGTGTCCGTGCTGACTATCCCCCTCCCTTCTCTCCCATAAAGCTGGAACAATGGAAAAAATAAATTCTGCTGCTTTGTGGTAACTATTTTCCTTAAAACCAGACTGGAAATTCATCTCTAGCTGTCTCAGGAGAGGACTTCCCACAAATGCGTTGGCTTATTTCCCATGCTTCAAGTAAAGAAAGTTACTGCTCTCAACCCCACGTGCAAGAGAGGTGTCTGTGCAAAAGGTGGGGGTCACTGGTAAAGGGCTCAATATAATGTTTGGATTTCTTGTTACTTATGAAGTTCATGTGTCTTGGTTTCTTTCCCACCCTCCTCCTGGAAAAGCCTGCTTTTGCCTGGAGTTGCAAGATGGAGAGAGAATGGAAGCTGTGATGAATGGGTCCACACAGTCCTCCCAGCTGGTGGAACAGGTGAAAGCCGCTGGGAAGGGAAGCGTTCACATTTCAGAGTGGTTTTTGTCTGCTCAGAGCGGCATTAGAGTAACTTGGTTAGAGGAGGAAGTCTTGCCTTTCATACCGCGTTTTGCTGTCAGCTGGCTCTGGTGTTCATTTACAGTGCTTTTTATGGTTCTTAAATCTCTTCTTCAATTAAAGAATTCTGGCAAAAGGGGGAGGAAAAAAGGAAAATTAGTATTTGCAGATGGAGCTGGGCAACACTGGGACTTCAACACTGGAGGCAAAAAAGCCCAAACCTGTTACATTTTCTGTGAGACTTAAATGTATCCAGTCTGAAGCCAGCCTAGATCTTGAATTTTACAGATGGATCCTGTCTTTCTGAATGGGCAGGTGCAAGTATCTGTGACCTGAACATCATATTTAGGCATGGATACGAGTATCAAAACTGTTTTTCAGTGGGTGCCCAGTTTTATTGCCAAACCTATACTTTGATAGCTAAACTATACAGCATTGCCAGGAGCCTGGGAATGCTTCTCATTTTCATGTAAGTGTACATACGTTATTTTTTGATGAAAAATAGATGCAGAGAACTATTAATATTTGGTGGCCTAATGTCCACCTTTGCAAACCCTGTATGACGCTTTTGTTCACTAAAAGTAACAGCGAAGCGGACTGGAGCACTCCCAGGGCCATTAAAGAGCACTAGATGACTGGCTCCGTAGGGTAATTAAACTAAGTATGTTGTAAATGAGGGGTTTATAAGCCTGAGCTGTGCTAGTTGTTGGGGTAGTTAGTTGTGCTTGGTCTCTGGTTGCTAATCGGCTGAGGCTGGTTACGTCCTGGGGGATAGTTACTGCTGTGCTGAGGGGATGAGCTTCGTGGTGTTGAGGCAGCAGCTGGGACGGGTTTGCTGGGTGCAGTCGTTGAGTTTGCATTAGGTGGGATGCGTGATCAGAGCTGTCACTCCAACCTGAATGTGATCAATCACTCCTAGCATCGGGGAGTAAGGAGAAGAGGCCAGCAGAGGGCTGGACAGACTGGACTCCATGGGCTACATCCCAGGTCCCTCTTCACAGTTAGAGGAGGTTTCCTTTGAAAATTGTGTGGCATAATCTTTTTATCAGGGTTGAATCTTGTTTTGAGTCTCCTGGGGGCAGGGGGGAGGGCGAGGGAGTTAACTTTGTTTTCTGGTTTGTTTTCTAGAAATGCAGTTATCTTCTGAGGGCTGCTTCTAGTTTCAGAGACTCAGCAATTCTATACGGATAAGTCTCTTTGCATACATCTAGGCCTCATCATTGATGAGCTATACCTGCATGAATTCTGCTGGAGGAGTCTAAATCCCACCACCACCTTAGCTCCGCTGTAGGATTAGTGCCTTGTTCTTACCTTCCTCAGTGGGAAATCTTCATTCCTTTTTATTTATCTGCAACAGGGTTAACAGCAACATCTTGGTAAATTAACTTGGAAATCAGTTGTTCGCCCCTCAAGTTTCTCAGGATTTTCCCGGAGTAAATTGGCTGGATGCATAGCAATAAGAAGTAATTTCTGTTGCCTCTAGGACTATTTTGCAGTAAAACAGAGGGAGGGAAGGTGTCCTTGATGAGGCATTCCTGCCTCGGTAATAAGAGAGAGCTTGAGCAGGTTATTCTCAGGTAATCATTGATGGTTTGGGAGGTCTTAACACAGGCTTTTTTATAAAGCTGCAAGAAAGACTGCTGAGGCTGTCTCGTTTTGTATCAATCTATTAATTCTCATTCCCAAATAAATATGAAAGACACTAAACTACTGTTTTGTCTGAAACAAAAGAAACGGGATTGTAGTGTCCAGAGCAGCTGATTGACTTGCACAGACATAGAGAGCTAATTCTTGTCTATTCAAAGGCTTTGTGGCTTTCAATTAATATTAACTTGGGGTGCTGTGCACTGGCGAATTGAGAGAAAAGACCCCACATGGTGGGGCCAGAGGCTGCTATTATTTCTAGCAAACATTTGTTTTTGCTGTTTTGCTTCAGGCCTCATGGAGCGATTGGTATTGTCAGCTCTCTTCTGAGCGCTGTCCTCAATTAAATCCATGCTGCAAGCATGAACGGATATTCCTCGAGTCAGATTAGTGATCGTTGCTGGAAATGCGTCATTGGTGTCTGTGAAGTTTGATTAGGTCTTGCTTTATTTTAACAGGTCTGTGTGCACAGCATCTTCAGTTCCTAGGGGAATTGGGAGGACGAGGTGCCAAGGAGCATGTTTTAAGATCAAATGCCTCTGACTACTACAGTATCAGCAGATTATCAATTAGTGGTAAGAGCTACAGTATCCACATACACACAGGCAGTCATCTGTTCAAGAACTTATCAGATATCTGAAGGAAAACAGGAGCGCATTTTCAAGGGCTGCACAGGAAAAACTGCACATGAGAGTTGCTGGCTTGCTGATTTAGGATTGATGTACAGCTCAAATGGAGAAGTGAGGCTGGGAGGGGAACCGTGGTGGCTGATGGTCAGTGCAGCTGAGGTGTAGGAACTGCGACAACCACCGGAGAAGTTTTTCTGAGCGGTCATTAGAGCTTGAGCGTGTTCCTTCATCGTTACTGCGGGGTGACCGAAGTGCCCTGCGTGTAGGTCGTGTCACGCTGTACAAATCCACTCGCTCATGGACACCGATGCTCTCGTGAGACCCTGCATATTTGCTTCTAATCCCCACTGCGTATCCAGAAGCCAAATGTTTTCTGGCACGGTTGTGGACCAACCGTTTCAGTATTTGCATAGGGCTTGTATTCAGCTCACACATCCCTTTCATGAGCCACTCTGTCTGCCATCCTGCAGTCTGAAATATGTTTTGTACTGGGGTTTCTAGGGAGTTTTTGGAGGTGGTGGTTCCCCCAGCCCTTCTGGTTCCGCTCTTGAAGAGGGAAAGGACCTTTGGCAGCATTCCTCTCCCAAGGAGAAGTGGTTTGATGCACTCTAAGCAATAAAAGGGCATTGAATCAATCTTGATTTAATCAGCTTTACAGGTGACATCTAGAGACACCTGGGAGTCTGATTTTAATTGTCTTAATCATTAGATACTCTTAGAAGGATTTGATACAGCTAATCCTTAATATTCAGCACGCTCATTGTAGAATGAGATGCGAGCACACACTGAAGGCATATGGAGGTCAGACGCCCTCCTGCTCTCTCTGTCTGTAGCTCCTTGCAGAACAGCAGGGAAAGGAAATCTCCTTCCCACAGATGTTCACCTTATGGTGGTTTGAATATAATGAACCAAATCCTATTCAGCTGGGCTGGTGTAAGTCTGCAGTAACATCAGTACGCTTGCGGTTACACCCGTTGGAGTAAGGGTGCAGCTTCGGGGCAGAATCTGCTCCTGCGTGTTCTGCCTCGAACAATTGAACTGGTCCTGCGAAAGCAGATTAATCATTAGAGGCCTGAGCCAATATTCATTGAAATCAAAGGAAAAATTCCCTTTGGCATAGACGGATTTGGGATGAGAATCCATAGGATTACAGTGGCATCAGACTGTTGCTACATAGTATTGGCTATTGGTCAGGTTTAACCATCAGACACTGACCCTGCATGTGAGCATCCTCCTTGCAAGCAGTTAAATAGATGAATTGGTCTCCACAAAAGCCTTAAAATATTTAGAATACAGATATTTTTCTCTATTTATTTTGGGTTCTGTAGGATATTTACTTACTTTTCTAATAAAGATGCTAGAAAGTAATATCCCCTTAAAAGAAAGAAATTTTTTATGTGGTAGTGAGGTCTGTAAGAAAACTCCATTTATCACAATACTCACTATAAAACAATAAGAGTTGTCAAAATTAGGCTGTCTGTGACTTAAGCAGCTCCACTCAGAACACAGTTGATGGTCTCTCTACTACAAAATGCGACCGTTTCGGCAATGCTGTTTTCCAGCACAGTAAATGTGTGTCCTGTGTGCTGCGTCTGGGTTGGGATGGCCTGGAGGATGCAGCAGAGCGCTTTACTCGCATGGTCTTTACAGAATTCTTTGTGAGAGAGGAAATATTTGTGCATGGGGATTTTAAATGGTTGCAGAGGATGGCAGTGATGAACTTTGCCACGACTACCATCTTAAACCAAACCGAGAATTCAGGAATTTGTGTGATCTAGCGCACTGCCAGTGCTCTCACTTGCAGGCCAGCGTTACGCAGGAGTTAACTGCTGCTACAGGAGTGTTCCCAAGCTGCCTTATGAATTCCTACCAAGCGCGAGCTGTAAGTCATTCTCGCCTTCTGTAATTATAAGCCTGCTATCCACATATGAAATGTCTCTGTTTAGAGACTCCGAATGCTTCGCCACCACCTGTGAAGCCTGGGGCTGTGAGGTTGGTCAGTATTATCTGTGTTTTACACACAAGACAACTTAGAGAACTGGGTCTTGGCCCATGTCATCCTGGGAGTCAGAGGTGAAAGTGGAACAGTTATCCTGGCCAGCAGGTTTTTCTGGCCTCTTGCCCTCCCGGTCCTGGCACCAGGAGCAGCAGCTTCCCTCTCTGACGCTGCTTCCCGTAGTTCTTTTCATGGACTGAAGTGCTGCATCTGGAAACATTAGTGCATTTGTGATTTGGCTGAGGGTGCGCAGTCACTGACATCTAGGGCAAGTGTCTCAGTCCTGCACTTGGGGTGTGCTTGCCTTATTTCACACTTAAACCTGTACAGTTGTTTAGGACTCACATCCTCAGGGATGTGATTCATCATCTTCGGAGATGACAGGAGCCTTATGTATTGCTATATAATTTATTTCACAGAATTGCTTATTGCAGAACATTGTATTTGGAGGTATCTGCTCAAAAAAACCTGCCAGAAATTAAAGGGCTTGATGTAGACTTTGAACAAAAAATTTCAGATAAGGATGGTATGATGTTGAGAAAATCCTGATCCCTAAGAAGAGCTTGGGGCCATCATCCTTGCTGATTGACTGCTGTCCTGGCCAGGTGTGTTCAGAGCATAAAAGCATAAAACTGATCATCTGATAAAGTTCTGAAGAAGTGGCATAGGAGAGAGGGATAGTTCACATGTGAGTTTTTCAAACCAGTAAGATGTACTGGGATGGGGAGCGTATTGTCTGCTCAAGGGTAGTCAGGGTGCCTGGTGGGACCATGTGCTGAGATTTTTGTACAGCTCAACTAGTCAGCTCTCACAGCTTTGTTCGTGATCTCTCACTTCACGTTATGGATTTCACTACCACCACCGCTTCTCACTTCGCCCACCATCACCCCTGGAAGGGTATAATGTATCATTTCTGGTGATCACTGAGACTTACAGCTGTTGGGTTCGAGATACCTGCTGTGGGTTTCTATGTTCATATCATAGCTCAGATATTTTTTAGGATCAGATCTGGATCATGGTCATATTTTTTCTCAAAAAAAAAAAGGATTAGACATCCACTGCAAATAGGTGATTTGGATTTTCTGCAAATAGTGCCTGTTAATGTACAGCTCATTGCCTTTTGAATTGGATACTTAGCTGTTTAAGCCAGATATTTGGAATAAAGTAGATGACTCAGTGTTAATCTGCTCTCAAATATCCTTTTTATTAGATTAGGCAAAACAAAAACAGCCTAACAAACTCTGCATTCTGCATAGCGCGGATCTGTGTACAATCAGTCTATTGTGTGACCTTCGCGGGAGATGTATAGTCTGCGTGATCTGCGCATGGATGTATGGCTGCAAAAATAAATGGCCGATGAAGTAATGAATCGAAGCTGTGTTTCAGCACAGTGCAGCCCTAGGGCTGTGCGCAAGTTTGTTTGGCAATTAAGACATGTTGGTCTTTACCTCTCCTACAGTTCCCCTGGGATCCTGGGGATGCTGCAGATGGCCCCTAAAGTGTCCCTCTTTCAGGGAAGTCGGGTGAATGATTCAAAGGGATGGTATAATTGTAGTGCTGTCATGTTTCTACTGAGAAGGGAAAAAACCTACATAGGAGACAGAAAGCATGGATGCCATCCCAGTGGTTCAATTAACAGTGGCTTAACTCTCTGCTGTCTTCCAGGATAGCTGGTTACACTGAAAACAAGCCTCTCTTGGCATGCTGATAAGGAGCTAACTAAGCATCCTCCTTCGTTATTACATGTCAGGTGTTAAATTTTTGTACTTTTTCCCTCAAGACTAGCTGCAGACAGGGCATGAGAAAGTACCTTTCACGGCTACAGGCTGTGAGCTCGTGCAAAGAGCAATCACTGTGAAGATTAGCCCAACTCCTGCCAGAGGGAAGCAGAGCAAAGTAATATCGGAAACTCAAAGAAAAGCTTGTGCTTGTACCTAGGAAATGTTTCTGAGGGTCAGCAGGTATCAGTCAAGAGAGAAAGAGTAGGGAAGATCTTACTAATGTGGTCTATTGCTACATGTCTAGCCCTTCACATGGGGAAGACCTCCCAGGTGCCAGCAGAGCACTCACTGCCTGAGCTTGTAACTTCCAGCTGCGCAAATGCACCCCTGGCTTGAATTAAAGAATGCTTTAAGCTTGAGCTGGGGACACGTGGGCCTCCGAAGTGCTGCTGGTCCTGAGCTGATAGTGCAGCAGGAGCGCAGGTATGAGCAGCATGGCTCATCAGCTGTCGTGCGAGGCAAAATGCTGCACTACAGTAGAGCTAATCTGACTTGAATGGGGTAACCAGATCATCTGAGCGCTGTAAGGATGTAAGAGAGGGTTATAATGCTTGTTATATAGCTGGAGTAAGTACTATGCCCAAAGGCAGTCTATGCCAAAGTCAGAGTCGAACTAGGCTCCCTACTGGTCATTTAACCTTCCTTTCCCCTGGATTTAGAGGTGCCGCCACCCTGCTTGTGCCTGGCTGCTCAGGTTATGTCCTGTGAGTAAATATCCTGAGTTACGCACACACAGCAACTTCTCCTGCATCACATTCCCTGTACAGGCTGTTGTTCTTGGAGCTGCTGATCCCCTGGTCTGGCTCCAGTCTGATCATAAAGTAATAATTACTCTCTTGATGGACCAAGCCAGGCTATTTTTTGGTACCTTCTCTTCTACATTTTATTGGTAGTGAGCTAATTCACTCATTTCTGAGTGAATACGTCAATGGCCTTTCTGTGTGCACCTGCTTGAGCAATGTACTGCTTGGCGGCTCATCTCTTTCAGTTAGTGCCGTAGCTGGTTAGGAATGGCACCAGAGTCCATCCGAGTGGGTTTTATGTGGGAACGATGCCTGAGCAAAAATCCTACACTTAGAAAGGCTGTGAATTGATTGCTTTTCTGGTGGAGAGAAAGCACTATGCTTTGCTTGGCTGCTCTTTACAGTGTTTGGTACTCAAGATAAATTTCTCCAGTTCAGAAGGTGTCCTGAGACTGCTCCTCTCTCTGTGCTAGTGCCAGTGCTCTGCCTGGGAAATCGTTTATAAATGTCTCATTAAAGACCTGTGTCTGCCTCCTTTTCTTTCTTTTTGTCATCGGATCAGCTCACTGAGAGCAGCTGTCTTCGCTTCCGTAATAGCAGCCCCAAAACCATGCTTGTGCCTTACAAATTCCCACAGCCTAAGAAACCGCAGACAACTGTGCACGCATGTATGTGCCGGGGTTTGCAGACATGGCGGGTTTAGACTGAGCTCGTTCCTAAGCTTTTCCATGCTTCTTTGAAAAGACAAGGCTCTAAGAAGTTAGCTTTGTGCTAGATTTATAAAGAAGCCAAACATATGGTGTGACTGCAGCTATGCGACCGGAGAGCTGGAGACACGTGTGAGTGCGTACTGGTGATTCAAGGGGAGGTTGTGTTACGCAGTGCATCGCTTGGGCTGCTGGAAGGAAGCTCACCGTGCGGGGTAGGAGCCATCCTTGTAAGTGTATCTCTCCCAGTTGGCGTTCTCGCTCTCGGGGCTGTCTCATGGGTTACCACCGTACTGGGCTACCCCAGGCTGCTTTCTAACGCTCCTTTCTGTCCTTAAGTCTTCTAGTAGTTGCAATGGGCTGGGCAAGGTAACCCAGTTTGGATATGGGGCTGGGGGGGCAGGACGTACTGAATCTTTACAGCCAAGAGCTTGTTTAAATGGAAAACTGTATCCTCTAGTTAGAATAAGTGAAAAAAGTGAAAAATGCTTCCGAGTGGAATATTCTCTAGTTGAAGTGATTTTATTATTTATTTACAGAATAATGAAGCCTGTATTATTCCATAATACACCAGGGGTTACTTTACATAGTTCTAGTTTTTCAAATGTGTCTGTGACTTATTTCTAGAGGCGGGGGGTGGCACAAGCTGGGGAGGAAGGCATGGGTGCTCCCTTCTTTTTGTCAAACCTGAAACACCCTTAAAATTGTGGGATTTTTGTTTTCATTATTTTCTGGGAAAACAGGGTGCTGCTCCAGAAGTGTGATAGATGGGCCCTGTTTTCAGACTGGAAAATGTTGAATAGCGTATTGAAACATGAATCCTGAAAGAATATACTTACAGTTTTAAAAATAATAATTATGTAAAAATTAAGACTGTAATTGTGAGATGAATAGATCCATCCATATGCTGCAAGTTAATTATCCCTCAGTGAAAGAAACCTTGTGCATTTTCTACTAGTCACTTGCCTCCCTGGTGCCCTGTGCTGCCAAAACCTGTCTGCTTTGCATATTTTGTTGAATACCATTGTTTATTTGAAAAACTTAAAATCCTCACACATAACAAATATATATCTTTGCTGTTTGTTTCTTTTAAGAATTATACTGGATCTGATATAGCATAGTTGGTAAACCCCAGGGTCCTCCATCCCTCCTGTCTCCAGCGGGCACCAAGAATGCACGTCTCGCCTGTGGCAGAGCAGATTTCATACCAGTCAGCGTCCTGAATGAGACCTTTCTTATAAAGCCTTTGTTCAGTACGTCTGAGGTTCAGTGCCCTTCCCAGCTGCCCTTGTGAAGACAAATATCTGCCTCAATGGGCATCTTCTTGCATTCAGTGCAAAGCAACTTTGTAGTGGTTCTCATTTGCTTTTGCTTGCTCATTCATAATTCTCGATCACTTTCTTACTGTCCTCTTTTCCTTCCTCCTCATCGCAGGTTTCTTTCTAGGTATGTCTCCTCTCTTTAAAGGAGCTAGAGCTAGTGATGCCGAAGTTGTATCGGATCTTAATATCCACGCCATGGGGGTTATTCCAGGGAATAGCAGGGGCAATAGATTTACAGGGTGCCAGATGCAGAGCTCATCTCTGTGCCAGATTACAGCCCCAACTTTTCAGCTTTGAACTTGCAGAGCTTTCAGTTGTTGTTTCCAAGTCAGCCATAAATCCCTCGGGCTGCTTCCTCCCACAATGTGCTGCCAGGCATTCGGCTATTGCCTGCAAAGCATTGCTTTCTCTCGCAGTCACCTCTTCCCTCTCTGTTTCTGCCTTATCCTGCAGCTTGAAAGGGCCATGATAAATCTTGCAGAGAACAGCTGCTTTGTTGCTGTGCTTGACAATTTGAATTTGGGTACGGCAGAGTGGGCTGGCTTTCACTTGATTGCCAACAACATCATGTTTATGTAATCCAAGCTGCTTTGAGAAGCTCCAATCCCTGTGTGGGAACCTAGAAATTACATGTGGTGAGGCCTCACCATCACCGACCGCTGTGAAGGCAGCAGGCAGCCAGCCCTTCTCCCGTGGGAGACCCCGTCAGCTGGCATGGCTGCTGCTGACACTGCCACGTGAAGCCCTGTCTCCCTGCCTGCGCAGGTGGCAGCTCCTGGAGGTGCAGCACGTTGTACCTCCTTGTCGCTTGCCTGGTAGACCAGCTACTGTAGTTGATAGGGACTGAGGCTTGAGTCTTCGACAACAGATGCTCTGGACTGTCCTTCTTCGTTCCCTTCTCTGTAGGGGAAGCTCTAATCAGCTCTGCTCTCCATCGGTTAGTGAATTTCTGTAGTGTTATGCTTGGAGATGAAATGGTATTGCAGACCCAGAGAGGCTGACAGTAATTGCGATGTAAAAGCAATGGGTAAAAAACACAGAGCCAGGAGCTGATAGGTACTTGACTGTAAAGACAACACACTGCTATTCTACATCGCCAGCTCGTAGTGGAGGGTGGTGGTCTGTTGAATGGGAAAGTATCATCCACTACAAATGTTTGATGCCCCAAGTACAGGCTGCAGCTTGAACAGGGGCAGTGTCTGATGTCCCAGCTGAGACCACATCCCCACGTCATCACCTGAGCATTGAACGAAGCAGCGAGCCAGGCTGCTCTAACGCGTCTTGGGCTCTTACCTAATCCTTGTGGCAGTAAAAACATACATTATTCCTTTTAGCTGGCACCCCTGTGGCCAGCAGTGGGGTTTTCCAGCTGACAAAATCTGTCTTGGCTTCAAATGGGCATTACGGTCCCCTGGTCACGGGACCGTCCTGGAGCCCTGCCCGGGCTGGGAGGGAGCAGAGCTGGTACCAAAGTTTTTTTGCTAGTTAGTTTGGTCACAGGGCTGCACGTTGAGAGATGCTCACGAGCTGCAAGGCATGCTGCCCTGTCACAGGTTAGTGACACCTATAGCATGGGCCGGTGAGATGAGGATGTACTGTCTTTGGGTCTTGTGACAGTGACGCTTCTGCCAGGCTGGTACAGCTTTTCTTGCTGGCTAGTAGATGAGAAGCTTATTGATTGCCAGGAGAGGGAACGCAGCCCAGGAGTGGACAGGCAATTCTGTGCTGCACGTCAGGCTGTCTTGTGATGTGGTGGGATTTGAGGGTAAAAACCTCTGAAAATTAAAATGGAGAAGGAAAAAGACCTCTCCTAGGGGCACGGTAAAGCTCTTTTGTAAATATCATGTATTTTCTCATTTCTCCCTCCCTTCCTGGCATGAGATGCTACTCTGGTGTATCTCTTCCCCACCCCCACCCCCCCCTTTTTTTCCCCTTTCTTTTAAATCTAATGTGCCTCCATTTTATCAATTAACTGCCTGTCTCCTGATTCCCATGGCAACACAGCAGACTGTTGCATTTCTGATTCCTTTGGCAGTTGGGGTGCCTGGCATGTGTCTCGGGAGCAGTAAGATTACAAAAGGGTTCTGCAGGGAGTAGGAAATACATGGGCAACACTCACTATGCACCGCTTCTCATGCTAAACTATTTTTCTCTTCCTCTCCCTCCTCCCCTTTAGAAACAAGTTTCCTTTCCCCTTTGTTTCAATTGCCTGATGATAAGAAATGAGCAACTGAAGTGCTGTGGGAGGTCAAAAGATGTGGAGGGAGTGAGGGGATGCATGGTTTCACTGGATGTGAATGGCACTTAAACATAGCATGAGGCTGAGCATCTCATCGGGGATCCTGCAAAGAACGTTGTTCCTGCTGTTGCTGCAGAGCCAGTGCTCCGTTCCTCCTGCTTCAACTTTCAGAGCTTACTTGAAGGGGGGTTTCTTGCTCCTGTACTGTACGAAGCTGTCTCTTCACCCCTTCCTACGGCAGATGTTTCCAAGAGCTGGAAGAGTCTGTCCCCTGTTTGCAGAAGTCCTTGTGCTTCCAGGGATTTCGGACACAAGGCTTTCATTGACGCGGTAATGAGAGCCATGTGAACAGGCTGAAGCTTCAGTTAAAACCTTTAACCTCTCCAGCTCTTGGCTGATAGGAATTTGCTTGGCTCCTGAAGTATTGGTGCCCTGTCAGTGTGGGGTACCCTGTCACTGTGGGCCCCTGAAACTGATGGGACAAGTTTGCAAAGAGGACCCGAAGCACCAGGTTAGGTGCCGTGGTTGTTATTAATGTGTCATGCGTGGGCTTTACGAAAGCTAAAGGGAGAATAGAGATTTGGAGTTGGATAAGATGTGCATTTAGCGGATGCTGTGTATGACTTTGATTTATAAGTTGTTGTTCAGCCCTGAAAGCTGTGACCTACAGGAAGACCATTTAAACCGAAAAGAATGAGCTGGCTAATGAACACAATAGGGTTGTAAAGTTGGAAAGCCCAAGTGGAAGAGATCCTGCTTACTGCTTGTTGTGTCTTGGAGCCTGGTCCCAGCGAGAGGGAGGGAGGGAGGAGCTGCTGTCGCAGTCCTGTCTAGCAAGCGCAAGGTTTGTGTTGGACGGAGCAGCAGAGGGAGATCCTCCTGGACCAAGGAGGAAAGAGCTTTTCCCATCGCTGGCTTCCAGGTGAGCTGCTGAGTTAGATGCCTAGTAGTGACATTCACAGAGTTCCTGTGGCTTCTTGATCGGCATCACCAGGTAATGGCAGGGTTGGAGTAGAAAATACTCAGTATACATTTTGTTGGGTTTGTTTCTCTTGTGTAACTATTCTCAACTTTGTACCTGAGATCTGTACCCTCGCTTTGCTGTTAGCAAGTTTCTTGGAACTTGCTGGTGTTTAACTGGGGAGTCTGACTAGAAGAGAAGATTTTTCTTCTCCAGAAACAGCAAATTCAAGTGACACAAGCATAGACCAGCTCTTAGGTGCCTGTAGGCTGGAGAAAGCTCAGGAATCCTGGGCTCTTGGGTGGCTTTCCCCTAAGCTGTAAGAGCTGCTTGGAGAGCAGGTAACTCCAGATGTCAGGTCTTGGAGAGCAGTGCCATCAGCTCATGCTTGTTTTGGGCTATCCTAAGATACTCATGGGATTGAAGACAAGTTGCTCATCACTATCTTTTGCCTTCTGAAGGGCTGGTGACTAGATACCTACCTGGGAGGATCAGAGCTTAGTCTACTCAGACTACTCTGGATGTTGTCTGGCCATCTAGTTAATGGGTCCATCAGACCTGAAGCCAAGAAGAATGAGTTTAGCTTGATCATAGTGGCTCTTGGCTTCTCTGAAAGCCTAGTGTACAAAAGCCTGTTAGCTGCACTGTAGGGAAGTTGGTGGCTTAGTTATTATTTTATATGTGGGTAATGAAGGTCATGTAAAATGCCAGGTTTCTATAACATGGCCATAATGAAGAAGGTGAACCTTCTGGCAGTTCCTCACTTAAATCCTATTTTTTGAATAATTCACCTCATGCTAAAGAATAATAATGCTTCTGACTGCACTGCTCTGCTCGGGAGTCTGTAATTAGATTGTTTCCCTGAGATGTTATAATTACTGTAGTTCGGCAGCCCTGCCTGTCAGACAGGCACCTAAAATGAACGGAGTGTATAAAGTCCCACTAAAATTTCGGCTTTTTGGGGAACACAATGTTGCACCAAAAGTCCAATGAACTGTTCTTTTTTTTTCCAGTCCAAGTCAGTTTTTGAAGGTGTTTGCTCTTGCAGTGAAATACGGTGAGTCTAGACGTGGTTTTAAATCCTGCTGCGTTGTTTGTTCAGCCTTGGGCAGCCTTCCTGCCTTTCTTTGCTTGAGCTTTGCTGCTGAAGGGTTTGCTTATCCCGGCTATGTTGCAGAGGTGTTTGTGAGAGTTAATGTAACCTGTATCTTGATCATTAACTAACAGCCGTCATAAAGACTGCTAGTGTGCTGAAACTCAGGCTCCAGTAGGACTAGAAAAACAGCTTTGATCTTTTGTGAGTACAGATGCAGAGCCCCCCCAAATTTCTGTGCTTATAGTTCCCTGTACAGTAGAGTTGAATTCGGCTGTTCTGCTTGGCACGTTGCATACGTGTGTCGCAAACATGTCAGTGGCACGAGATCTGTGTGTTATGGCACTCTGCCGAGCATGAAACCAGGATGTAAGTTGTGTTTCTGATTTAATTTATTCTCAGACCCATGAAAGGAGAGATACACATATCACAGACATTGTTGGTGATAAACCCCTGTAGCCATCTCTGGTTATTAAACTGAAAGAGTCTTAAAATGTAACTTGCTGGTTCCTAATCCGGCTGCTTTACTGTCTTGTGCTATTAAGCACTGAAATGAATATGGTGGCCTTATTTTCTGCTTATGGTTGTTTTTATGATTCACATGGATGGAGCCCTCTTTCCTTCCCACCCCTTTTTACTTAAAGTCTTTTGTAAAGATCAAAAGCTCTAAGCATCCTCATAGTCTTTGTTTTTCAGTTTTTAAGGTGAAACCAGTTCTTGGATGTAATGCCATCCCTCTAACGTAGCTCATTTTGATGTACTGTCTTTTACAGATTCAGAGTAACACAAGCTTGAATGTCAGACATTTGCCAAAAAAAAAAAAAAAAAAAAGTTAATGAAGAACATGTGAGGTTGAGGAAACTTTCAGAGCAGGGCCCAAAGGCCAAGAGAAGGTTTCCTCCCAGGGAGCTGGCTGAGCTCTGCCATGAGCGCTACGGTCTCGGTTGCCACTAACCTTTTCAGTTGGGAACAGTATTTACGCTAGTGCCCTTCCTGTGCCCATCACGGGATGGGCCTCTTGAACACGCCCCGTGTGTTGTGCTGTGCATGCCTCGTTTGGCTAATTTTCTCAAGGTTTGCTCCAGCTCCAGCCCACCAAGCCTAGTGAGCAGGTTGGAGGCGATTCTGTTGATAAGAGGAGTTTGTACGATCATGCCTTAACTGCTGCTCTCTCCTTATTCAGATCAGGCTCAGACCAGCCAGAGGTACTGCTGACTTCCAGGAGCCACAAACAAACTGGTGCCATTGTGCCATAGAGATTTGTCAAGAGTGTTGACTCTTGAGTCTAATGAGAACCAAAGTGTCAATATTAATCCCTCTTAATGCAGCTGGTTTAGCAGAAACTGTAAGTTCTTTATGCTCGCGCTGAAGCACTGGTGCTCTTTTCTTTCCCTGACATTACACCTTTAGCAAAGCTTTGAAGTATCTTGGTTTGAAAGCTTTTATGTTCTTCAGGATTTCTAGGAGCTGAGCCTGATCTGTCAGGCCCATTACTTGTGAAGGAGCTGTAGAAATGGTGCAGGCTGAGCCATAGTGATGGCTGAGGCTGAACAAGTTTCACAGTTCATTTCAGATAAGCACTCAAGTTTGGCTTGTCTCTGCAGCTCCTTAGGCTTTCTCTGTCAGCCTTCTCTGGTAGCAAATAAAAATTTCTTCCTGGGTGTGCTTTAGGCTTTTCTGGTTGGTGGCACCCAGAAATTTCAGCTTAAAGTTTGGCTGAAGAGTCCAGGTAGCTTTCATTGAGTGCAGGATGTGTGGGACCAAGTCCTATGCACACACCAGCTGTGGGGGAGAAGCGCACTTGGGACCTCAGTGCCACCAAGAGCTGAGGATGACTGAAGGTCCACGGTATATGACTTGCTGGATCTTATTTTGCAAGCTTATTTCCTCAATCTCTGGTGTGATTTCTTTTAGGGCTTTACTTAACCTCCCCCTTTAACCTTCAGAGAGTTTTAATGAAGTCCATATGTCCTTCTCTTTCGTTCCCCTGGGGCCTAGGCTGAAAGCCCAAAGTTTGTGATAGGAGAGTTTGACACGGGGGTCAGCAAGAGTGGGGTCACGGCTAACTCGTTTGCTCGGGTTGTCTTTGCTCCCCTTCAGATGCCAGTCACATATTGAAGGGCCTCCTTGTGTATTACAGAGAGTTTGGCCGATCGAGGGTGTGCTGGAGAGTGTGAGCGGGCCAGTGAATTTCCAGCATCACTTGCAGTTTTCCTTCTCCCAGCGCAGCGAAGCATTGCTGGAGGTCTGGCTTTGGCTTAATGGGCTGATGCCGGAATAAGAGCGTTCTTTATTGCAGGTTTTATTGAGTTCAGTGCACGGGGGTGTCAGCCCTGGGAAGGCTGTGCATGCAGGGGTTTGTAGATGCTTCCTGTTTATAGATATGCTGTTTATATTGAACATACCCCAGGTTTCTGCTCACTGCTGGGTTCTGCTCCAGCAAAGGGCAGAGCAGCAGCTGGGAAAACTGAGTAATTTGCAAAGGCAGCTGCGTGGTCCCACAGGAGCTATTAGTGCCCTTGGTGGGACTCTTGATGCTTGGACTGACTGTTTGCCTGTATCCACACACACGGAGTTCTCATAGCGCCAGGTACTAAAACATCAGTGCTTCACTCTTTTCTTTTCTTTTTTTTTTTTTTTTTTTTCTTTTTTTTTTCTTTTTTTTTCTTTTTTTTGGGGGGTGGGAGGGTAGGGATGAAAGGATGACTTTGGCATCTTTTTTCAAAGCAGCAGTTCATTGGTCTCCTTTTGATCCTGAAGCACTTACCACCACTCCTGTCCTTTTGAGCTTATTCACCCTAGTGCTGCCACGCGAAAGACCCTTTGGTGCTGTGACGGGGCTGGGGGCACTGTAAAGGGGGATGAAGACATGGGGTCGGTTCTTTATGTTGTGTGCGAGACCTGCAGAAACTTGGCAGCAGATGGAGATTTCTGTGCAGATTGCTTTGCTGCCGAGGAAGATGTGTAAGTAACGAGGTCGCTCAGGTTTTAACCTTCGCCCAGTGTAAACCTGCAACCTAAGTCGTTGTCTCAGATGTTTCCTTTTTGTAAATGCCCTTTCCTGGTGTTTTGGCTGCCTTTTAGGATTTCTCCTCATACCAAAACCTCTTTTCCCTTGATTCACAGGCTCACCTTTACACAAGCAGGGTACCACCTCCACCACCAGCGCTGAGAAGTCGGGTTCAAAGGTTGCCGAGGTGGGCGATGATTTCCTGGGAGACTTTGTGGTGGGCGAACGTGTCTGGGTAAATGGAGTGAAGCCAGGTGTGATCCAGTATCTTGGGGAGACGCAATTTGCTCCGGGCCAGTGGGCAGGGGTCGTTCTGGATGACCCGGTGGGTAAGAATGACGGCTCTGTCGGTGGAGTACGTTACTTTGAATGCCAGCCGCTGCAGGGGATTTTTACGCGACCGTCCAAGCTGACGCGGCAGCCGGTGGCCGAGGGCTCGGGGAGCGACGCCCCCTCCGTGGACTCCCTGACGGCTCAGAACTTGTCACTGCACTCGGGGACGGCCACGCCACCTCTCTCCACTCGCGTCATCCCCCTGCGGGAGAGCGTCCTGAACAGCGCCATGAAGACGGGCAACGAGTCTGGATCTAACCTCTCGGACAGTGGGTCTGTGAAAAAAGGGGAGAAGGACTTACGGCTTGGAGATCGCGTGCTGGTGAGTTGATCGTGGGGTCCCCTAGAAAGGCGAAGGACAAGAATTTGTCCCCTCCCAAAGTGTTCCTGGTCAGGCTCAGGACAAGGCAAAAGGAGGACAGAGTTGGTCATGAGGTGTGGGACAGAGCGTGGTCTTAGAAGGGGACGCCTGGACCAAGCAGGCGTTGAACTTCTGCATTACTGTTATTTGGGATGCTGTGTCTTCTGGACTTGTCCCTCTCTTTTTCACATTGATGCAAGAGAACATATTCCAGAGTGTTTCTTGTATTGGAGAAGTCCTGAGCAGTAGAATGACATCAGAGAGAGCAACTCAAACATGAGAGGGAAATAGAAGAAAAATCATTTATTATTATTTTCTAATCCAGTGATACTCTCCATAATGGTGTTTACTGGGCCTTTCGAGGAATTTGCAGCAGAATGTCTTGTTGCATGTGGTCGTACATACTCTGCAAGTATTTGCAAGAATCTCTCCTAGCTGGTCACTCCCCTTTTGGTGCTTCAGTTTTTATATGTTGGATATGACACTAACTCCTTTCCTGTACAGAAAGGAACTTGCAATTATCTTTATAAAAGGGCAGGACTCTGGGAGAGATCACTGTACTGATGGATGGGTTGTCCACATCTGATATCTGTTGTTGTTTTCATTATCTAGAATAGAGTACCTGATGACTTTAAGCCAAAATGCCACACTTGTGCTAAAAATGACTTACTGGAAGTTTGCCCTCAAGCTTGTCACCATTTGCGTCCTAGCAAAGGAGTAGTGCTTTCAGTGGAGGTGGAGAAGGAAAAGAAATATATCCAAAACATGGAAAAACAGTTTAGTTTTGCAGTTCTGTGAAAGAGAGGTTAGTTTTGTTTAGTGTGTATGATACATACTGTGATATCAAATATTGGAAGAGCCAAGCGTTTGAGCACAGATCTCTTGTAACTGTATCCCCAGTAATATCCCTGGATCTAAAAGATAAAGGTGACTGACCGACAGCGATGACAGGTTGTAGAGGGTTGGTCTTTGCGCATCCTGGGCAATCTGGCTCCTGTTTAAAGTTAGCTGTGGAGCGTTTCCTTTTTGGGGCACCTGGTTCCAATACCAATAGTGGTAGTAGGGAAGTGTAGACAGACTTGCCGTGTGGTTAATAACGGGGGTTTGGTAAAACTTGGCTCCACAGCCGATGTGAATTGGGAGGAGTGCGTGCAGGAGGGTGTCAGAGGCAGTCTCAAATGTCCTTTGTGGTCTTGGAGAGCGGGTTTTTCTGCTGGCGATAGCAGCAACCCTGCGCAGGCTGCGGCTCAAGCTGATGGAGTTGATTCCTTTGCTCTCTGCAGCCCCATGGGGACCATGGGCAGCTGGGCCACGTTAGAGCAGCCCTAGGTGGCTGGGGAGCACCAAGCGGCTGTGACAGACCACACGTGTCTTCTGAGTCAAAACTTCACGTGGCACAATCTGCTCTGAGGATTTCAGGATCTATTGTCCCCAAATGTCAGGCACCTCTGGCATTACAAATACACTTTCGAAGCTAGCAATGCACTTGCACACCAAAACGCTGTTGGGTTGTCCAATACTTTTCATCTTATTTAAATGAAATTTAAAACAATTTGAAGTTTGTTCATTTTCAGAGGAAAAAGAGTGAAGATGGGTTCTGCTTGTGCCCACTGGATATGACAGTAAATCTAGTGCGAACACATGGGCTTGTAGACCTAGCTGTAGAGGCAAGACAGTTTTATATTCTCAAATTTTCCCCAAAATGTGCATTTCATTCTGTATCACAGCAGGAGCTGACAGCTGCTCAAGGATTTGTCACTTGTCTGTCTTCTTCCTGACTTCGCCAGAGGCTGCCACTCTTCCCTCTCCATCCCTACTGTCAGCAAAGCTGCTGCTGTCCCTGCTGGTCCCAGGGGCAGGGGTGGGCAGGGAAAGGTGGCAGAGACATTCTCTGTTCACACATGCACTGATGCTTCATGTTGATGTGTTAAAGCAGCCACACGTGGGGGAAAATGGACCTGGGGAATCTGTCCTCCTTTGATCAGTTTATTTGTTCGCTCCCATTTTCTCCTCTGCCTGTTGCAGGGAGTGGGGAGAGTGCTCAGGTGAGAACTTCCCGTTTTAGGAGCAGCAGTTGTAGAAGGTAAACTGCAAAATGTAAAATCTACAGTAAACTTGGCTCTGTTCTTTCTGAACCAGTCAGGCAATGGAATAGCATTCTCCAGGCTTAATTGTTTAACTCCTCTCTTCTCCTGACTGTAAGCTCACCGAGGCAGGGTCTGTCCACTTAATACGCTGCTTACCTCAGCAGGGCCCACACAGATTGAGATTTCAGCATACCCATGCAATACAAACTGTTAGCATCTCTCCCCTTGGCTTCTGTTGAGTTGGTTTCTGGGGTTTGGGGGTGGTTTTGGTTGTTTGTTTGTTTGTTTTTAATGAAGGTGAATCCTTAAAAGCCCTCCCTCCCTGCCTGCTAATTTATCCACCCCAGATGTTTATAAGATAAAATTTGTGCTATGATTTGTTAGTGTAATAAATAGCTCCAGAAGAGCGAATCTGGAATGAGCTCAGCATCTCACTGGCTCTGGCAGGAATGCTCAGCTTACAGAAACATCAGGAATTGTTTGCATGCAGTGGTAGAGGTCCAGGAAAGGAACAGATAATGAAAACAAGAAGAAATAATTTGCTGTTATGGTTCAGTAACATGTGCTTGGCTTGGCAGATGGCTTTTTTTAGTAATGGAGATGTCAGCTCATCATGTTTGGTGTTTGCATACATAAACAATAATTCTGGGTTAACCTGAGTTGCCTCAAATGCCCTGAGTAAATCTTTGCTCTTGTCCTCTATGGATTGGTACAGTTTTAGTTGTCTTTATTACTCTTAGTCCGTGCTTTTCTGAAAGATTATCTTTTTATCCGAGAATGGCTTTTAGGCAGATGGGATCCACCAAAGGCTTTTCAAGTGAGGGAGGACGTGTGTTTTCTGTGGCTGCTCGGTGGATGGAGCACAAGGTTGCAGGGGTCCCTTCCAGGTCTGTAAGACAGACACCTGGCTGCTCTGCGTTCTGGTCGTTTCCTGCTAGTGGTTTTCTTTAACTTCATTAAAGTCCATTATAGCTTGAAGACATTTTTGCTTTTCAATGACTTTGTTCTGAGACCCTTTCTGACTCTAGCAGTTGCGAAAAGTGACTTTTAGCTTTCCATTAGAAGAATTAGATAATATTTGCCTTTGGCACTTTCTAACTCGGACTTTTTCCCAGAGATGCAAAAATTGCATTAAAGAGATGAAAACCCCACCCTAATATTGTAGAACTCGTCTCTTGAAGTCTGGCAAATGAAAGTGGAACAATTAACCTTTGCTTTAGTAAGAATGGAGCTTCCCAAAGCATGATAATCGCTGGAGTGCTGCTGTTAATGTGAGGGCTGGCTTGTTGCCTTTCTCCAGGGAAAGAAGAGATGGAAACAGAGCAATGGAGCAGTTGAGCATTTTCTGCTTGGGAGGAATCTCTGCTGTTGTTTTCGCCTAAGAAAATGTAGTTTATATGCTTTGGGGGGAGGCTTTCTCAGCAGCTGAACTCATTCCACCCTAGATGTGGTTGCTTTCTTAAGAAGGGTGGGAAGGAGGTGGCTGTTCTCTATGTCAGTCTAAATAAAAAATAATTAAAAAAAAAAAATTCCTCTTAACAGAGGTATTCTGCCCTTCAGCCATCCTTCTGTCCCCTAACTGGGATTGCACTCTTCAGTACTGAAATGTAGTAATAAACAAGACTATTTAAGGGCCAGGTTCTATCCCAGTGGCTGATTGACTCTGTTGCTGTGGGGTGTTGCCCCAGGTACCCTTCGGATGGATTCTAGGTTTGTGATTTTGCTAGAACTTGTAGGCGGCCAAAACCAGAATAGATGCTGGAATAGCAGAAGCAGCACTAGCAGGGGGATTCTGATGGAGCGGCGCATCGGCTGACGGACGGGCAGGACTGCAGCAGCGGCCTGGCTAGGCTGGTGGAAATAGATTCTGGGCTCCCCCCTGAGCGTGTGATTTTAATCATTTTCTCCTCTGTATGCTGCAAAGTGTTTTTGCCTGCGGTGTGTTGCAACCTCTGGCTCCTGGCAAATGACAGAAAATTCTCATGAATAAACTAATCATGTCCTTTTCTTTAGCATCCCCCCTGCACGCCCCCGCCCCAACCCTGCTCTGCCAGTCTGAAGCTGCAGAAAGCCTTTAACCACCTGAGTGAAAAATCATTTCCATTAGAAGCTCCCCTGCGAGGAGAATTGCAGCCTAAGCCCTTCTCCTTGGGCAGAGACAACTACTTGCTCTGCTGCTGCCAGCTTGCTTTGAGCTATTTCAGTGCCTGAGACTGAAGCCTTGGTGCTGCGAAGGCACGTGAGGTGCTACGAAGGAAGGATTTGTGCTCTTTATTTTCCTGGTTAACCGTCAGCGCTCTCCCAGCTTTCTGGGGTCTTAGAGGTGCAGCAATGCTCCTCTATGGGCTTTACAGACGAACAATCACAAGACTTATTTCCTTATTGCAAACCAGGCAGTAAAGAAAGAAGGATTCTGTTCTGTAGTTCTACCAAGGTAGTATTTTCAGGGAAAGTGTTTTTAGTATTTTGTTGCCTGCTTTCAGCTCGGTCCATAAGGAGACCAGCAATTGCTGTGTGATGACTGGAGAGCGTAGCCGTACGGCAGAGTCCAAGACCTTGCATGGGAGCGTGGGAATGACAGATCTCTGTCCCTATGGAGGTTTGTGACGGGCAGTGGGAAGTGCAGTCTTCCATTTGTTTGCAGGATTCAAGAGACAGGAAAACATCTGGGTCTCCTAGTCCAAGCTCTTTCCTCACCATAAAAGATTGTTGCCCTTGTGTGGTGTGAAATACAGCGTAACTGCTGCTGTCACAGGAGCAAGTGTTCCCTGTCACTGCAATGAAACTAAGAGGAAATAAATAGCCCAAAGCAACCGCCCTGCCCCGCTGCCACATTAACCCTTTGAGGCTTTTTGTGCACGCACACACCCTCCTAACCATTCATTTGGGCTGATGCATTGGCCAGTCCTTGTCTTCTGTGTGCAACATCTGTCATTAAATAGGAGTTGTAAGTGGCCTGTGGTGGAGCAAACTGTATTATTAACATGGGCAGACTTTGTATCAGAGACAGCCTCAGGAGGGTATGCTGTAATTCTAGGCTTTCCTCTTACACCACATCCCTAGGACGTTATTTTTTCACTGGTGCCTGAAAGATAAATGTGCACAAATGTCTTGCATCAGCAGCGCTGTCAGACTCGTCCCTGTGCAACGCTGACTTGTGCTGTGGGGATGGGAAGGCACAAAGATAAGTGGTTGGATTAAAAGAAACTATAAAAATTCCTGTAACTTCACATAGGAAGGACTGTCCTGTAATTCCCAGCTGTGTCTTTCTCCTCTCACCCTAAAAGCCAGTTCTGGCATTCACAGATGACATAGTGAGTATCTGGTCAGATGAAACTGCTGATGGTTGGATGCCACCTGAAGTAAGTTGTATTTACAGACAACCCTGACAACAAGCCAGATCTCCACCTTACCACCAGCTTGCTGAACGCTGTCCCTGGCTGTCAGCTGGGACACAGCCCCAGTAAGTGATGGCAATGCATTTCCCATAGGTATGCGCGTTTACCTCCTTGTACTTACAGATCATTATTTCATGTGATCTGTCATGGCTGGACCCACACCCCCATGCTGCTGCAAAAAGCACCCTCTGTAAATCAAGTCTTGTACAATAATCTTCTGCCATCAATGCCTGGAAGAGCTAAATTATGTGTGGTGGGAAAACACAGCTTCTGCCTCTCTCAGCTTGGGTGGAAATAGGCTCCTTGTCTCAGTGGACGAGTGTAGGGGGAAAAAAAACCAAACTTTTTTCCCCAAGGGAAAGGATGGCTGCTTCAGTTTTCACGCTGGATACAGCCTGCAGCTACAGCTCAAACTGGAGCAAGCAGCACTTGTCCAATAAAGGTAAGCTCCAATTTCTTGTTAGTATCATCCAATAACAGTGTAGAGTAAGCTTATGTGCTGCACATTAAAAGTAGTTGAAGGTCCTCAGAGTAAAGAAAGTGTCCTGTGTCTGCCCTTTCCCCACAGTCCCTTTCCTTTCTCTTCCCACAGGCGGGCAGTAGGAGAGTTTCATGGCTCCGCCAGGACCCAGCATGAGACACGGTGAACCCTGCAGAGGAGGCATGTCAGTGTGCTGTACTGGGGCATTCGTTGTTCCCACCTTGACCCTCTGGTCAGCAGCACTGTCTTGTGGACACGCTTTGGAAAGCAGCTGAGAAAATAAATTTAGATGAGTAAATTAGACCTTTAAGCAGGCAGCACAGCATCATCTCCGTGGTTTCTGCCTGGGGATATGCTCAAGCAGGCGTCTGCAGCCATTGCTGACCCCTGAACAGGGCATGACATGGTGGGGAACAGTCCCTGTTGGCCTGAATGACACTTACAATTTTATTTTTCTTTTCTCTCTGAGCAGTTGTGGTGGGTTGACCCTGGCTGGACACCAGGTGCCCACCAAAGCCGCTCTATCACTCCCCTCCTCAGCTGGACAGGGGAGAGAAAATACAACGAAAGGCTCGTGGGTCAAGATAAGGACAGGGAGAGATCTCTCGGCAATTACCGTCACGGGCAAAACAGACTCGACTTGGGGAAATTAGTTTAATTTATTACCAATCAAATCAGAGTAGGATAATGAAAAATAAAACCATATCTTAAAAACACCTTCCCCCCACCCCTCCCTTCTTCCCGGGCTCAACTTCACTCCCGAATTCTCTGCCTCCTCCCCCGCCAGCAGCGCAGGGGGACGGGGAATGGGGGTTGCGGTCAGCTCATCACACGTTGTCTCTGCCGCTCCTTCCTCCTCAGGGGGAGGGCTCCTCACACTCTTCCCCTGCTCCAGCGTGGGGTCCCTCCCATGGCAGACAGTCCTCCACGGACTTCTCCAATGTGAGTCCTTCCCACGGGCTGCAGTTCTTTGTGAACTGCTCCAGCGTGGGTCCCTTCCACGGGGTGCAGTCCCTCAGGAACAGGCTGCTCCAGCGTGGGTCCCCCGCGGGGTCACAAGCCCTGCCAGCAAACCTGCTCCAGCCTGGGCTCCTCTCTGCACGGGGCCACAGGTCCTGCCAGGAGCCTGCTCCAGCGCGGGCTTCCCACGGGGTCCCAGCCTCCTTCGGGCATCCCCCTGCTCCGGCGTGGGGTCCTCCACGGGCTGCGGGTGGAGATCTGCTCCACCGTGGACCTCCATGGGCTGCAGGGGGACAGCCTGCCTCACCATGGTCTTCCCCACGGGCTGCAGGGGAATCTCTGCTCCGGCGCCTGGAGCACCTCCTCCCCCTCCTTCTTCCCTGACCTCGGTGTCTGCAGGGTTCTTTCTCTCACATCTTCTCAATCCTCTCTCCGGCTGCAGTTACTACTCTCCGTAACTTCTTTTCCCTTTCTTAAATCTGTTATCCCAGCGGCACTACCACCGTCGCTGATGGGCTCGGCCTTGGCCAGCGGCGGGTCCATCTTGGAGCCGGCTGGCATTGGCTCTTGGCCATAGGGGCAGCTTCTGGCAGCTTCTCACAGAAGCCACCCCTGTAGCCCCCCTGCTACCAAAACCTTGCCACGCAAACCCAATGCAGCAGTATTGGAGTGTATTGCGAGCAGTGCATTGCCCACAGGCCCTGGGCTGAGGACAGCTGTTAAGAGGTTCTTGCTGAGAGCAAGAAACTGCGGTGGGGTGAGCAGGGAGGACGTAAGGGGAAAAGAGCAAACGCAGGCTGGAAGGGAGTCTGACTTGCAGCAGCCAAATTGAGAGATGGCCTGCTGCTAATTTGGTAAATTGTTTAAATGATATATTAGCAGCTCCAATGAAGACAGTGTCTGGAAGGATTAGCATCATTGTCTTTTCAGCCCTGGGTTACTGGTCTGGATCCAATTTTGTCATTTTGATGAGAAAACCATAGTAAAACATGATGTCAGTGATACTACAGTTAGCAGGGAAGGCGTGTGGATGTCCTTCTATGAGCGCACATTGCTTTTCAGACTCACCAATTAGGACACAGACCTGTTAAATATTCCTGGCTTCATTTTGTTGTGAAGGTCAAGCCCAAGACTGTCTCTTGAGACTATTGAAGATCTTTCGTTGAGGAAAGGCCAGGTCAGGAAGATGGTCTTTAGTCAAAGGCATGAAAAAGGCATTGGAGCTGAGGCAGAGAACTTCAGTCTGGAGCTCAGCTTTCCAAGAGATCAGAGGCGTGTGGCTCAGGGTGCTTGAATCCAGCTGGAGAGGATGGAACACCATGAGCTTGTTTAAGGTTAATCATAAGTGTTTTTACCTGAAGCAGAGAAACTTGGAACATTGATGCTGGTCAAAATACCCTCCAAAACAATATATCACTATGTCAATATTGTTTCCGTTTTTTGGAGCTTCAATAAAGAGCTGGTTTTAGCTGCTTTTTGGTTGGTTTGGGGTTTTTTTTCCAAAATCAACTATAACTAAAAACAATAATACTTTATATTTGGTAAAATCCCATTCTCTTGGACTTGAATAATCTCAGTAATAGTTTTGGTACGGTAACTGTTAAAGGCTTCTCAGAAAAGCTTTGGGTGTTTTGTTCATTTTTGAATGAAACTTGTCAACTATAAAAGCCATGGCATGTCCGAACTGCTGGGGTGTAGCTGAGCTCGCTGGCAGCCTTGTTAACTCTCTGCTCTCTCGTGCTTTAGCAGAGACAGGTTGCCCTGTCCAGTCTGTCTTTGCTTAGCTCCAGACACTCGGCAAGTTGAAGGTGTGATTGTGGCTCTGATTAACGTGCCAGGCTGAGAGATGCGGACACGATTTCTGTAGATAAACTCGTGACTGAGGGTGGCAGTGATGCCAATGGCAGGCTGAGATGTTCATGGGATGGAAATCCTCTGGTCTCTAGTGTGATGATGGCAGTCGGTTAGTGCAGTAGGCGCCATCCACGCTCGGCTGTCTTTCACGCCTGGATTGTGGAGCATGGTATCAAAGCTAGGCGTGGGCAGAAGGGGCGGCTGTGAGCTACCATGAGTTATGCTATGCAATTGCTAACCTCCCTGGCTTTCCCTAAAAGCTGCCGTTTATTCTCCTTCCAAGGCGATACCTCTGATTTATTGAAGGGTCTGATAGAAACAAACGCTTCTGTTTTGATGAGGCTGTTTCGTGTGCTGATACGACCTGCCAGCTGGCTTTTTCCAAAATGCATTATTTATTTTAGCAGCATTAGCAGATTATCAGGGCTGAATAAATCTGCATGTCTGAGTCAGATGAATTTTCTGGGCTCTCCATCCATAAGAGTTTCTGTGTGCCTGCCAAAAGATAGGAAGCTCAATGAGAGGGTCGAGCACTGGCATGTGAGCGTGACAGCTCGATATTGGCTTCCGACTGTACTGCCAGCCCTGTCGGGATGCGGGGAGCCCAGGCTGTTGGAGAGCAGATGTGTTCATTCTGGCTTGGGGAGAAGATAATGCTGTATGGCGAGGGTGTATTTTATAGAAAAGATGGCAGAATAATTAATGCTTGAAAGAGCAAATAAAATACATTGCTTTGGAAGCAGAGAATCACATTGCCTTTTGGGGCAGTCGTAGACCTGGCCTGCGCTTAACATCTTCACTGATGTATGGCTTTCGGGCAGGAACGTGACCTGCTCTCTTACTGTGCAGTTTTGGTATTGGCATAGTTAGTTAATGTGTGTATTAAGTCAATAGGGCTAGTTATTTTCTCTCCAGTTTGGAAACAGCTTTCTCAAAATAAGTAATATCTATGAGGATGTAATTGAGCGGTCCTAATGTTTGTGTGGGCGGAGGAGAGTGCCCCGGAATAACATGGTAAGAGTCACGCTGATGGAGGGAGCTCATCAGGTTTTTAAGGTGTTTACACGAGGCTCTGTGGAGTCGGGATCATGTGGCTTGGTAAAGGAAATGTGGCTTAATATCTGTAATTAAAACTCAATAAAAATAAAATTGAGGGAGCTTACCAGCAATGGTAAGTTCCTATAAATGACATTAAGATGAATTACACCTATATTGAGTTCAACCTGCAGCTAAAGAAATGTATTAGAATGGCATTCAATCATTGCATTAATAATAAGAGGCTAAATCTGTATAAACTCAAATAAATCAAAAAGGGGACTGCCATTTGACTGTGAGTGATAGGTAAAGAATTTTACTGCAACTGTTCAAATCTGTAACTTGCCAAGTACCTAATACTGAAAATGAATCATCTTTTTACTCCTGGACGCAGTATAGGACCAGGAAACTTTCTTGTGATACTTTTTCCTGCTGGCAAATATTTTCCTCCTTCCTATAGCAAAGAACAACATCAACAAAGGTTTTTCCATAAGCAGCACTTTGAATCCCTAGTGAGAGAAATTACAGAAGACTAACTCAAGCTGCGTGCTGCAGCGCAGCCTCCCAGGACTTGAGGTAGGACCCAGACTTCAGAGCTGTGTTCCCCAGTCCATTCAGGTGCAGTTATTTTTAGGCTGGGAAAACTCTTTCTCCTTTGCATAAGCAATTTTCAGAATTTTTAGGGTTCAGAATTGGTCAATCTGTAACATCCCTACCCTGGAATACACAATCTGGAGATTTCTGCATTTGACTATCACTGTTTTCTGTAGGAGAATATTACTCTGTTGATACTTGTTTATGTAAAATTTAGTATTAAGAAAATTAATGCCCACCAGTCATTCAAGATAGAGCTGCAAATTTAATTTTAAATGTGTTTTTTTTTTTACGCTTTCTTCCTTGAACCTAGGCTTTAGCAGAGATAGGCTAAAAAAGGTTTAAATCATATGCTGATTTCCTCGAAGTACGAACCTTTAGAAGAACCCTCCTACTTTTCCATCTGTCTTTCCTCAGCACAAGTATCTCAGCAAACCTGTAGGAGCTTCCAGTGCAAAGGCAGAGGCAGGTGCTGCTCAGTGAAATGTGCTCTCATAGCAGTGATCAAAACACAGCTTCATACATTCCTGACTTACGCTCTCCTAGAGTCTACTCAGCATGCTGAAAGCTTTAAGTGTACATATAGGAGCAAGAGGTGTGATTTATATTTATTTCTCCACAGAGGGGAAAAAAATCTGTGCTAGTGGAAGCCTAGCAGTGAGATGAGACCCTTTCCCATGCAGCACGCTAGTGCCGTGAATTGATGTAGAATGTGTAGATAAAAGTGGAGTGTGTTTTCTGTACAAAACACCTCTATTTTGAGAGGTTTGCTGGGAGGGCTGTTCGCTACGTCCTAGCAAACCCTGCGTGGGGACAAGCTGAAGAGTGATGAGTGCCTTCCTGGCTCAGCTTGTCCCTTTGATGTCCTGTCCCAGTATTGCTCAGAACTGCTGGCTGAAAGAGCACAGGACTGAAACCCCGTTAGTGCAGATCTTGTTTCTTTACAGAAGGCAGGTATAAGTGCGCTTGGAGGGCTTAAACTCCTTCATGGCCTCACAAGTAACTTTGCGCAATTAGGTGACGCCTTGAAATATGTTTTCATTATATTTGTTCTGACATCTTCCAGGCAGGCCCAAAAGTGGGAGTTTGTCAACTTGCTTGTAGTTATTGGGGAGACATCTTTAGTGCCAGGAGAACTTGATATGAAAACCAGCTGTTCTGGTTTCATTAGATCTGAAACAGAAAATACTGATGTCTTTTTTCCCCGCCGTCCTCTCTCCATAACTGTCCCAGCCTCAGTCGCCTTGTGGCAGTGCCGGCGCTGCCGTCTCTAACCCTCAGCATCTTATCTCCAACAGGTTGGTGGGACAAAGACAGGAGTTGTGCGCTACGTGGGAGAGACGGATTTTGCCAAAGGCGAGTGGTGTGGTGTGGAGCTGGATGAACCCCTGGGGAAGAACGACGGGGCGGTTGCTGGTACAAGGTACTGTGCGCTCTCAAACCCAGCCTGGGGCATGTAGGGTCCTACACCCTTCCGAGGGTGCCTGGGGGTCAAATGCCATTTGGACCTGGGAGGAAGAGTTAGGGCTGTGTTTGGCTGGACGTTGCGGGCTGGGAGGAAGAGTCCAGTTTTGAGCCTTGTAGGCTTTGGGATAGTTTTGCAGGGAGATCAATAGGAACGTCATCACTGGGGCATTTTAAAGCAGGATCAGATAACGTCTGTGAAGAACTAACCTGAGTGGCTTCAGGAAACAGGAGAGAGTAGGGAGAGAAGATAAACTTATAGTGGGATTTAAGTTTTGCTAGAAATTGATTCTGTGATTGTATTAGCTGTGCTTTCTACTACACATTCCCTTCATAAACTTTCTTCTTGCACTGTATCTATAATTCGCCCTGTCAGAACTACAGAAGATAAAGATTTGACTCTGTTTTTTCCTCAGCTTAGTGTTATTTGTTCTTTTCTTTCTGGGGACAAATTTCCAAAGATCTGAAAGAACAATTGGTGGTCATTGTCTGTCCTTGTACTAATTCTGTAGTGTGACAGCTGTCTGCTGATTGATCTTACCACCTCTGACTCCATAGGCACCTCCACTATTTTCTTTTTTAAAAAAGCCCTTGTTTAGTATCTATAAAACTAGGCAGGGACATCTCGCAGGCTTGCTGGGAAGCTGTTTCTGTTCACGTGGAAGTTAAGTAAGGGAATGACCTCCAGCCTCAGATCTTGAGCTTGGGGACGTTCAAATCTGAGTTACACAGCAGCACTTTGACCCTGCTTCAAATACAAGTGGAACTGATTCCTTGTCCTTCACAAGTTCCTTTAGTGGGAAATACTGTTGATTTCTTGGAGCTTCTTAAGGGAATCTTGCATTAGAGGTGAGACGGAGCTTTGAAACTGAGGAGCTGAGAGTTCCTCCCTTAGATCTCAGATTCTGTGATAAAGGTTTCTTGTGTTGGGTCGGTCTCGCTTTGTCCAGCAGCCATGTGTTTTCATTTAAAATAAGAGAAATGCTGCCTTGTTCAATGTCAGGACAAGAAAGCAGTAAATGATTGGCGGCAGATGGCTGAGTTCTAGCCTATTCTCAAAAGAAAAGAACCGGGATGGTAGAGAATAAGTCACGGAGTGAATCGAAGTCCCTGCTTTCTTTATCATACAATACAAATTATCCCTGAGCTTAATCTTCAGGGTACTCAGAAATGATTTATTGTCTCTGTGCATGTGGAAGGTGTGGAAGGCAGATGTGAGTGTACGGGTGCTCTCTCTGCCTCTCGTCCTCACACCTCTGTTGCTGTGTTTTGAAAATCCAACTTTTGGAAGTACTCTGTCTTCTGAAACTGCTACATCTTGGCTGAGGTTGTTACGGTATGTGCCCTGTCTGCAAGGCTTCTCCTTTGCTTCACTCTTTATCAAGAGCAGGAAAAATTGAGCTCCACAGCAGGGATCGGGGAGCAGGAGTGAATTAAGAGGCTTGGATTAAACAGGGGAGATTGAGGGAAGTCTATAAGGCATCCCTGCCCCTTGCATCCAGGCTGATTTTGCAGATGATCTAGCAGTAATGGATGCTAGCCGATACAGCAGTAGTACACATGGCCTCTCCAGCTGAAGGGCACTCTGTCCACCAAGGATCTGGCTGCAGATTTGCAGCATTGCCCTGTTTGTCCTTTGAGCCTTCATCCAACCTGCTGATTTTCTTATAGCATGTGCTGATTTCAACAGCAGTGTTTTGGAGGAGAAGCCAACATAGTAAAACCGACTCCCTTGGTGCATGCAGGCACCCCTCAGCCAGTCTTCCCCATGTTTGCCATGGCCACACGGGATTCCTGGTACTGCCCTGAGCTTGTCCTGCCAGAATCAGTCTGGGCGGAGACCGTCCAGGACTCTGGAGTCTCTCTGCTTTGGTGGTTGTTGCCATCTAGTGAGCATCCTTGGCCTGGCTGCCCGAGACCAGCGCTTGCTGCCGCAGTAGCAGTCTGCTACAAAAGGAGAATTGAGTCCAAAGAGCTGACTCTGAGACAGTGGAGGCGGGTGGCAGTAGGAGAGGCAACGTGTGGGCAAACGAGCGAGCAAAGGACGTTGTAACCATCTTTGCTGCCATGGGCAACCCCAGATGAGTTGGCGGTGAATTGGCTGAAATTCAGAGGTCGCTCTGATTTTCCTGCAGGTTCAGGAAGGGGCTCCAGGTCTGGATGCGCATCAAGGGAAGGTTGAAGGGCCGGGGTTTCCCGAGCACCTTGCGGCTCTCTGGTGGAGGCTGCCTGCAGGCTGTGGTTCAGTAGCGGTGCCCGAGAGGACAGGATATCAAAGTGGTGAGCCCCACTCCGTACATCGGATGGGTGCTGCTGAGATGCTGAGGTTTGCTGCAGCTGCTTTCCTGTCTGCACAGGAGGCTAGAAAGGTGCTGGTGTGGTTTTTTTGGTTTCTTATCCACAAAGCCAAGCAAGTTCCACTTACTAATCTCTGGTATATTAACCTTTACCTGCTTATTTTACTGTTCTTCCTTCTCTGCCTCTGCTCCTATGCCTACTAAACTGCTCATACCTTTGCTTTTGCATAGTCTGAAACATGTCAGCCTTGGACACTGAAGATTTTTTTAATCTATTTCAAAATTTCCTGTGCTGTTTCCCACCTGCAGTTTGCATTGCCATCACAACACCACTTTTCTTCCCTGTTTCTTTTCTGTCATGTGAGTATAGAGCTCCTTAGCACTCAGTGAGAGTAGCTCTTGGTTTTCAAGCAGATTTTTTTTTTTTCCTGCCAAGTGTTCTGGACCCAATTCCTGCTTCTGAACTATAAAAGTTAATTGCAACCACTTCCAGTCTGGACTAAAAGAAAATGAGCAGACATAGTGATGCAAGTTTGGACTTGCTAAGAGCTGTCAGGGGGCTTTTGAGGGACTTAGCCTTTGGCATTGTTGTACAGCCACAAGTACCAGTCTTTGCTTAGACCAGATAGACCTGTGGAAGGGGCTATGCCATGCTGTTGGTCCGCCTGTGCCTACTGCAGTTTGAGAATATGATGCTGAGCAGGGCTTTGGCTGGTTTGCAAGAGGTCAGACTGATTTGCTTCCTTGGGTCCCTGTTCTGCAGCGAGGTCAGCCTGCGGTATGGCTGATTTTCCAAACCCAAGGGCCTGTGTTGGCAGCAAGCAGAGGAGGCTAAGTGATTTTGGGTTGTAGAGGGTTTTTTTAACGATTGTTATAGAAAAAATTGGGCTTGAGCAGATGTTTGAAAATGAATCACTTTCTCATCTGGCTGGAGATCAGGCTGTTCACCGGCCTCCCAAGCACACAGAGGTCTGCCTGTGACACAGCCGTGTGGCTGCCAGCACTTAAAAATAAAAGGGAATTGGGGAAGCAGCTGCTCGCATCTGGAGAGAGAGGACTTGTGCTAGCAAAGCTGGATTTGTGTCATTTATTCATTAGGACCTGTTTTTTATGTTAACATAGGACAGACTATTATATGGCCCAGTATTTAGTCCTAGCCTTGAGACGAAGCCTGTGAGAAAGAACTCCTAAAGGAGATGGTTTTCTGTGTTGGCTACTCCCTTGAAACAAGGGGATGCGACGGCTGGCAGTGATCTGGTTTTACTTGCTCCAGTGCAGCTGGCCAGCAACAGATAAACCCTGGCTTGAGCTGGTCGGCCCAAGCTCTGAAGGGGTTTCCAAGGTTTGACACTGTGGGTTTTGGCTCATTTGTATTCTGAAAGAGGGCTCCAGAGAGACCTAATCATCGGACTCACTGCAATTGTGGAAGACAGCTTGCACTGTAATTATCTGATCCTCCCTTTTTTATGCTTGCTTCTTTCTAAGTTTGTTTGCATGGGAACCAGTTTCTCTTTCTCTGCCACCCAGAGGAGATGGCGCACACTGGAGTTTGCTCTAATGGTATTTTTAGTTTCAAGGTTAGGAGCAGCCATTTTCCCCTTCTGTTTTGGAAAGAAAGATTTTTACCCTATAGAACACTTATACAGAGCTGTGTGATTCAGATCTTTTTATTCAACACGCTTTGCTACGTGACTTTCTTGCAAAGCAGGGTCAAGAACACACGCAGGTTTTGGGAAGGTTGGTGTGTTGGGAAGGTTGGTTTGTAAGGAAGGCGTGCATGTGCTTTCACTGTGTTTATGTACTGGGATCTTTGTGCTATCCAGGCTACCAGATGGGTCTTTACTGGCATCTCATCAAAGTGCGCAGCAACCAGTGCGTGGCAATTATCTTGGGTTTCCCTGCTTAAGCACCACAAGTGAAAACATGGAGATTGCCACTACTCTAAGTGGCAGGAAAGAAGAATAATCTTTCGCTTGCACGCAGGAAACAACGTCACAGCAAAGCACCAAGAAATGAGCTGAGGGCCGGGGTTGCGTATTGCTTAGCAATGCCATTCTGCAAGGCTTGGGTGAGATGGATGCTCGACCGCTTCTGACTTGCTGCATCCCCTGTATTACAGGTATTTTCAGTGCCCTCCCAAGTTTGGCCTCTTTGCTCCCATCCACAAGGTGATCCGGATCGGGTTCCCATCAACCAGCCCTGCCAAGGCAAAGAAGAGCAAACGAATGGCCATGGGAGTGTCTGCCTTAACCCACAGCCCCAGCAGCTCCTCCATCAGCTCCGTCAGCTCAGTGGCATCGTCTGTTGGGGGCAGGCCCAGCCGCAGCGGGTTGGTAAGTGGCTCTTTCTGCAGACTGTGCAGCCTCGGTCTGCTTCTGTGACCCAGCTCTGCAAAGCGGGAGGGTTGGGGTTTTGTTTCAGCAGCTGCACTGGGGCAGCTGCTCCTTCACTGTCAATGAGGTGAGGGGAGTGGAGTGTGGGATACTGTTACCCACCTTACAAACAGGACTCCCTCCATGGACACGAGAGTCGTAACAAACACGGAGCAATTGTGACCACTAAAGAGCCTGAACTGCTATTTGCAATGGGACAAATCTCAGCTCCACTGTCAAGAGCAGGTTTTATATAGGATCCCTGCTGAAAAATGCCGTTGCTTCTTGTCCCGCGTGGCCGTGTAGCAGTGTACTGCTGTATTGAACAGCTATGCAAAAGCTCCTACAATGATTGCATTTTACTGTGGAGGGGTGATGCTGTCCTGGATCATGTGCCTTGTGCTTTGGCAGGTACTCAAGAAGGCAGACACCAGAGCAGGCAGCAATATTATTAAAAGCTCTGACTCTGCCGTAGTGTGTGCTGCATAGCACCTGCAGTTATCTTGGCTGGGGATGAGGGTGCAGTATCCATTACTGGGAGTGGATCCGAAAAGCCCATACCAGTCTCCACTTGAGATCAGTCCTCCCAGCTGAGCTCACTGTTTGGGACTGCACCAGTGCAGGTCATCAATAAAATGTATTCAGGAAGGCAGATGATACGATACATGATAACCTTTCCTGACCCAGTTTCCACCCCACGTCCTGTCCTCTGGGAAATGGTCCTTTCACTGCAGTGTAGAAGAGCTATTGAGCTTGTGAGCAGTGTCCAGATGTTTTGCGGACTTGTTAACGCCACCTGTAGGGTCCAGAGCTGGAACTGCAGCTCTCTACAGCCTAATAAATGATCAGTAGGTGAGCTGCATTCCAGGTTTAACAGGGGACTTCAAGCTATTCTAGACTGGGAAGGACATAGCTTTACCCCTGTCTCTTTTCAACTCTTTTTCCAGCTGACAGAGACCTCCTCTCGATATGCCCGAAAAATCTCTGGCACCACAGCTCTCCAGGAGGCACTGAAGGAGAAGCAGCAGCACATCGAACAGCTACTGGCAGAGCGTGACCTGGAGCGGGCTGAGGTTGCCAAAGCCACCAGCCACATCTGTGAGGTGGAGAAAGAGATTGCCATCATGAAGGCCCAACACGAGCAGGTAGGAGGTGATACGGCTTTATCACTAGCACTCACATATCTGGCATCCTCTGAAAGTTTCAGATCATAATGTTACCCCTGTATAGCTTCCTGATGTCAAACCTGGGCTCTGAATTCCTGCCTTTTATGTGGAGACAGCTTCCTGCACGGTGGCTTAAGCTGAGGCCCTTTCCCCACTCCTGCCAGTGTCACGTGTGCTCTCCCTGCCCCGAGCCAGGAGCAGAAAAAGGGCTGTGCCAGGAAAAAAGACAGTAGATAGCTTCTGTCTGGTGGATCAATACATTTGAATGCTGAAATGCAAGTGGAGGGCAAACTTGTTCCCCTTAGCCACCCAATCTGGCCTTGGCTGTGACTGCATTGCAGTGGTTTTTTGATGCTGTCAGACACTGCTGAGAACATCAGCTCAGTTCATATGTCACTGCTTTCCTGCCAGAGAGGATGTTTTTATCACATTAATAAAGTCAAGAGATCTGTAAGGAAAACAGGCTGATCATATTAGCTTTTTTTTTTTTGCACAATCATTTGTACAAATGATATTTTATGCACTTGAATGCTTAAAGAGAGGAGTTGTGTTTGTGCTGTTCATCAATATGTGGCTCTTCAATGACTGCTGTTGCCCTAAATTCTTTGCTCATGTTTATAAACCCCAGTCAGCTACTAGGGAGCATGGACGGCACTGTATGTCTTTGTGTGGTGGGCCACACCTGCCTGTCAGAAATGCAGGAGAAATTGGCAAATCAACTGCAAGCTGACATCTTCCTTGTGTATAGTATTTTCCAGTAATTACCAGTAACAAATTAATTAACGCAAGTCTGAAATGTCTCTCTTGCTTCATGACCAGGGCTGAATTGCACCCGGTAACCTCAGACCAGATTTTCAAAACTGTTCAGGCTTCAAATTCTTAGCTCTTAATCAGAGCTGGATTCTCCAAAGGGTTCAAGTCAGAGAGGCACTGAAGCATGGATCAAATTTACAGCTGCTGGAGATTGAGCAATTTTTTTTCTTTTTGATACCTACATACTGGGCTCTCTGGAGAATTTGCCTTCTTGCCATAGCATCCTCTGATCATCAAAACCTTCTGTTCCCTTGTTCTGATCCTTTTTTAAACAACTCTGTACTTCAAACATTGTTAACTTTTGTGACTCGGGCTCTTTTTTTGCTGCAGTACGTCACGGAGGCAGAAGGAAACCTCCAGCGAGCACGAGCCTTGGTGGATGGGATGCAGAAGGAGAAGATTGAGCTGTTGAACCAGCTGGAAGAGGAGAAGAGGTAAAGCAGGAGTGGATGGGTGTGGAGGAGGTGAAGTCATGGGGGAGATGAGGCTCTTACCTGAGAACATCATTCATTGGATCTAAGGAGAGGAAAGTGACTGGGAAGTCATCTTTGGATGTCTTCCAGTACTTCAAATATGCTGTGTTTTACTCTCCTGGCCACTGTGGTCTGCCTGCATGTAGGGAAGGGATGTGCTGCTTCAGGTAACGGGAAGTTTAGAACAATTTTGCTGCAGTTGCACATCTGATGTGACTCTTGTCTAGGGTTGGGCATGCAGTACTGCGACTGCCCCCGTTTGCTGACAAACTGCTTGCTAATCACAACTGAACAGCGAAGTATTTCCAATTGGTCTTTTATGTTCCTAAGTCTTATGGCTCTTAGAGGAGACTTGATGCTGTATTCGTTCGATGGGGTTGCAGTGAGCTAATCTTTGTGATGTGAGCAGTCTCGGATTTTTTGAATATGCTCAGCTGAACCTGCCCCGCTGTTGCAATGCAACTGAAAGGCAGAAGACAAACAGCCAGCCAGGACAGCTCATACTTGGGATAGGGGCAGCTCTGTTTTGTTGCCAAAAGGAGTTTCATGATTTGACACACTTTCCTGCCAAATGCATGTAGCACTTTTTAAGAAAAAAAGACACCGTCAGCTTCCATTCCTGCTTAGGACTCTAAGTGCTGGCACTTCTGTGATGACCCTGATAAATATTTGACAGGCTGCTTGCATGTCCTAGAGCATTTGACTGTGGCAGATGTTGCACTGACAATACAATGGTGGCCAACAGTTGATCTACCGCTGCCAGGAGAAGGCCAGATGTGGCAGTGAAGTTATTGAGGGTTTTCAGCCATCTTCCCTGTTGTTCAGTTCCCGACACAAAGCAGGGAGAAGCAGCATTATTTGCCTGAAGGAACAAAGGGCTCCAGTAATATCAGTTACTCTGAGATTTGATAACCTGACCAAACGCAGGCGTGTCACTGTGTAAAATGGAATTACTCAGTAAAGGTGGGGTTAACTCATAGCAAGGATGTGGACAGTGACAAAGCCTTGCCTTCAGATGTTCTTGGCTAAGGCTACAGTATAAAATAACAGTACTGGACAATAAACAGGACTGTGCAGGTTGAGCCATCCCAGACCCCTAACCTTTCCGTACAACCTGGCTTTGCTAAAGACCACTTCTTTCCCCTCTATTTGTGATGTGCTGATCTTAAGGACATTCCTTCTGAGGAAGGGAAGTCAAACTGGAGCACAGCCTTACTGTAGTGTGATTCATCGTCTCCCCACATCCCAGAGGCCCCATCTATGTATATATGATGATGCATACATTTCCTCTCTGGGTAAGAGTGAAGATCTGCTTGTCATTCTTGGAGTCCAATTGCTCCATATATATAATTAAACTCTTCAGTGGGAATAGAAAGACATTTCTGTGTATTAAGTAACTGAAAACAGCGTTGATTTCAATTGAATGATGCCCCTCCTGAGGACGAATTGTTCTTTCGTGCACAAGTCTCCCCGTTCTCCTGGTAGGCAGCTCACTTTCCCAGCTCCAGGAGGCCCTTTAACCCAAGACAGCTGAGTTCTTTCCTAAATATCAACAGATGCCTCCTCTAATTAGAGGAGGTTTAGACAAGGAAGCTTGTTTATGAAGTTAGATATGTACACTCACAGCTATTTTTATCTGTAACGGAATCAGGGTCCTTACATCTGGCTACCAGCTCAACATCCTCATTATTGCCTTTTTTTTTAATCAGTTATGCGAACAAATCTGAGTTTAGCAGAAAATGGAATTATTTTGTATCGTTACTGGATTTTCTCTTCAGACTTTGTAAAAGAGTCCTAGGCATATCTGTGTTTGTGCATGTAGTTTTGTATGCATGCATGCATGACTGGCCTGTACAATCTCTGCTGAAGGCTTTTCTGCCAGGGTAGCTCACCATTTCCATGTTGTGGAAACATTAAGCATTGCCCACCCTCTGCTAAGGAGGCAGAGGCTCTGATTCCCTTGGAATATTTTGTATGGACCCTGTGCACTTGGCACAGGAATCGCCTAGTGCTCGGCTGCAGGATAACAAGGTTTAAGTAAACCAGTGAAACCTGGTTGTGGTTTTCATGTTTTCAGGATCCCAGTGCCAGTGAACAGTAGTTGTGCTTGCTGAGAGGTGGTGCAGCAGAAACAGCATGTCTGTGTGTGTGTGTACCTTGCAAGAAGGCAAATGTTTGCTGTGGGGAAAGCTTGCTTATTAACTGTCTTGCTCCGTGGGTCTTGCTGTTTAGCTTCTGCTGAGCTGTTTGTATACAAAGGTTGTCTGTATCAGTCCCCTCTCAGACTTTGATTGTGCAGGGGAGGCCTATGTGCAATGGCTGCGTAGAAAAGGGGTGCTGCTCTGGGTGTTACTGATTGTTCTTTGTGTCTTTTCCCCTCCCAAGGAAAGTGGAGGACTTGCAGTTCCGTGTGGAGGAAGAATCCATTACGAAGGGGGATCTGGAGGTAATTCCTAAGACCCTTACCAAAATGTGGGGTCAAAACCTGAAGTTGCATGTGGGGCCTCACTTCAGTAATTTCTGCCACCTTTTGCTCAACTATGAACAATACTTTATCTTTACTGATGGCTTTGGACCTGCTGTGAACACCATGGTATAAACTGTCAAGATTGTTCTTTGGTGTGTTGCCCAATGACTAATAATGCTAGGAGCTGCCTAGAATTAATCACATGCAGCCAGCCTGGCTTTAAATGTCGCCACGAGTTGCCAAGCCGTGTTAATATCTGACTGTATCTGAATGCATTTCAACATATGTTTTTCCACTGTGGAAATGAATTGACTGCTCAGTCGCTGTCCCTGCAGTGTCCTGCTATTAGCAGCTAATGGGCACGCACAGTCTCCCAGTCAGATGCTATTCTATTCCAGCCAAAATGCCGTGTATCGTTTGACCTGCGGTATCCTCATGTGGAGTCCTCTGCCCACGAGCGGGGCGTTTGACACTAGGATACCCCTTCATTTGGAAGGGCTGTTGCTCAGAGCAATGCTGTTGCAGTGAATATTGTGCAAACTGGAAGTGGTGTCGGGAGCTTGCCCTTGAGTTGGAGGCTTTTCTGTGCGGGGGGGGTGGAAAAAGGAGAATATTTCTGTGAAAGCAAGGCTGTGCTCTACACGTGTAAATCAAGGGACTTTCCCTTATCTTTAGCTAGAGTGCTAGGTTAATAACAGCCAGAAATGTCAAGGGACCTGCTCCTGTGCTTCACTGTCAGTCATATCAATAAAAGCCCGGGAAAATGGGAAAACTCAGCAATGGAGTATGTTGCTATGGCTTTGACCCTCTTGGTATAAACCTCTCCTCTTTATCCAGAAGCTGAAGCAGAGTAATGTGTTTGACAGGGTATAAATCAGCAATGCACTGATAGCAGAGCTTTGCTAAAAGACAGCAAGTGCAGTTTCTGCATAGTGTGTGGGTGCAAAATCAGGTTTCTGTTGATTCCTGGGCTTAGACGATAGGTTTCTCCCAGTGCTTTAGAGAAGGGTGGTTGATCCATCCCTCACTCCCTTTGAGAGCAGCGAATTGTCCCTGTGTAAGCTTTAAGTGTTTAAGCCTGGCTGTGTAATAATGGCAATGGGACCAGGGCTAGCTAGCAGGTATATTTAGATATATTTTTTAAAAAGCCACCACGTTTTAGCAAGATGGTAAGCTGCTGTAACATAAGTGCTCCTATGACTGCAGGTCCCAAACTGAGAATAGATCTGATTTTCATTTGGGCTGGGAAGGAGTTGCTTTGCAATGGGGATGTGGCCAAGCTTCTTGCAGGCTGCCAGGGTCCTGTCCTCACTTCCATGTTTGTCTGTACAGAAGAACAAATAATTTCTTAGGAAAGTCATGGAGCAGCTTGGTTTCCTGTGATCCAGAGAACTGGGATGTTCCCCCTGAGTCCAACACCAGTGACAGCACAGGCATTGACAGAGGGCTTGGCTGTGGTCCGTTTTTACATCCTGTCCTGTCTAATTTGGATGCTCAGACTGAATGATTGACACGCTGGAGTTAATTCTCACCTTCCTGCTTTGTTGTAGAGACATTTGGATTTCCAGAAGAAAGTAATTCACTTAAAGAAAAAAATCTCCTATTGGAAATCAGGGGGATAAGTGCTCCTTCATGGTGCAGTGTGTTTCCTGGGAAATGGTTGCTCCCGATATTCTTCATGTAAAATCACAACAAGGTCAACCAGTGGCTGCTAGCACAGCCCTTCGCATCCCTAGCTAGAGCTGAACTAACCACCCAGATACCAAAAGCAAAACCCAGTGACAGTTGTCTCCCCTCCTCTGGTCTTGTAGTCCTCTTACGCCAGCAGCCCTCTTCTGAGTACTCAGAGGAGAATGTTTATCTTGTACTTAACAGCCAGTAACAGACATGATGGTAAGAAAAGATTATCTCCTCTGTGGTCCCTGGATCTAGGGTTTCTGCTGAAGGCTAGGCTAAGTCCCCTGGTATTTCTCACAATAGCATGTAGGTTTTGAACAAATCTAAGACTCTCAGGTGTTGAGTATGGCAGGCAGCATCCCTAGAAGCTCTTTGGCCAAAGAAATCAATGTGTCTGAAGCCTGGAGATATGGATCAAGTTTTTGGACTTTTGATAAAGACGGAGCTGCAGGTTTAGCCTAGAAATGTAGTTATGAATTCAACCCATTTTTGATCCTCGTTGGCAATGCTGATGCTATAGTGCTTTAGAAGGTGAAAAGCAATTGCAGGAAAACAAAACCTTTTAAGGAAGGCTTTTCATGGTGGGACACCATGGTTTATAGGAATTATTAACCTCTTCAAGGAACTGTCTCATGCTCATCTCCTGGAACCTGCATCATGCCTTGAACACCAGTGGGAAGTCAGTGTGTAATTTATGAATAGTAATTTAAGGCTAATAGCTAGAAGTAAGTCTGAAATTCAGATCTGAACCTCCTCAAAGTGTAGGAAAACTTCGGATTTGAGGCTCTGAGTCATACTGGCTGTGCAAACCAATTTGCATAAAATAAGAAATAATACAGTACTAGATGTGCATCTAAAATTTAAGGACGGTAAAACAGTCAATCTAGCTTTCTTCCCGATTATTTTTCTCCTGTGTTTTCATGTGTTTTTCCAGACTTGGAAAATAGCAGGATTGGTAGATACTGAGCAAGAATATCAGGTGGAACTGAGATAGCTTGGCTGGGAACTTGAGTGTCAGCCTCAGGAGTCTTGAGAGAGTCTCTTTGGGAGATTCAGAGATTAGTTTTGTAGTAGGTCAGGATCTTCAGGTGATATCTGATGTGCTGCCACCAGTTAAAGTAATTTCAAAAGTTTGTGTTGCTGAAGTTTCACTTGGGGATTTTGAGCTAGTGTAAATTGAGGAAAATCCATTGGTATCAATGGAATAATTATCCCTGTAATATAAATCAAGCCTGGAGTTCCATCTTGAGATGTGGAGCTTTGCAGAGAGCAGGAGAAGCCACTCAGTACAAAATTAAATTTCTTTATTTTTCTTATCAGGATGCATTCAGCCAACTTTTGCACTTAAGTGATATTATTTGGGGGTTTTGATAATGTTTGGGCTCTTGAGACCACATCTTTTTTTCCTCCTTCAGGGGTCAAATAGACCACATAAAATATGGAGTAGTCTGAATATATCTGGCAGTTGAGATCTTGACCATCTATGAATACATGTATAATGGTACCTTTCAAGCCATAAGAGAAAATATGGATTTTTACAAACTTCAGTTTCCATTGTTTGTACACAACTGACCAAAACTTGCTTTATTGTAGGAAAGGGCAGAAATCCTTAAAATTGGTTCCAATAGGAAGAGAGGGAATCAAATAATTATATGGAAAATGAAGGGCAGAAATGGGGGTTAAAAAAATGGTTCTGATCAGGTTTGTTTGCTTTTTGGTAGGTCCAGTTTAATTAAAAGGAAAATGTTGGTTTTGTAAGCTAAAAAAATGTGAAGGCCAGAGTCTGCATGCATTTTGCCATGTCTCCTCTCCTCTTTTATTTATGGGAAATTTTACATGATATTACAGTGGTCGTTGTGGAGTCCTGAGGTTTGCCACCAAGTGCAGCTGTATAGTACTTCTGCTTTAAAAGTGAAGGGCACTGAAGCAATGCTCTGAGTCAGTGCTCCTGGATTGGGGCAGGTTACATAAACTTCTTGTGCTTAGTTTAATCATCTGTCTAAAAAAGCAAAAAAGCAAAAACAAAACCAAAAAAATAGTTCTGTTTTCTTGTGTACAAGGCTATTAGAGTTTTAGTGTGCAAAAATCACTTCGAAATTCATAGCAGCCCTGTTCAAACCTGAAGCACTGATTTATATAGCAGTTTGGTATCTAAATTTCTCTGATTTGCTTTCAGTGCAGTGTATTCTTGGTTTTAGCAACATGCTATGTACAGTATGACCTGCTTTTTTTTTTTCCACTTAGTGCAGGGTTCAAGCTGTCTCCGAAGCAAAAAGAGGATGGGAACTTCCAACTCTTTTTAGTTTACCTTGTGATTCTTCTTGAGGAGAGATGTGGAGAATCATTGCAAGGTCTTTGCATTCTCTTATGTGGTGCAAGGGTCTTGTACTGGTGGTCTGCAGCGGTGGGAGCTTTGCTTTTTAGGAAGTGTCTTCAGTATAGTCTTGATGCAGGAAAACACTGACGCAGCTTTCTAATGCAGAGGGATGTTTTCCCATCACAGATTCCATTTCCTTGTGAATAGCCACTACGAGTACCATGTAAAATCCTGTAGTGACCATTTTCTGTTTGGTTGGATTTTTCCTGCTTGTTTGGATCTTTATTCTCCTCCTGTTGTGAACTGCCTTTCCTTGTCTTGTACACTGAAGATGATGTTGCAGCCTTCTCTTTCCTCTCTCTCTCCCTTCCCCTTTTCCCATCTCCACTGTTCTTTTTTCCCTATGTGTGACCAGACTCAGACGCAGTTGGAGCATGCCCGAATACGGGAGCTCGAGCAGAGCCTGCTGTTTGAGAAGGCACAGGCTGAAAAACTCCTCAGAGAATTAGAGGACACCAGGGTAATCGACCCCCACTTGCCCTGCCTGCAGAACAGCGCGCTTGCCCCCTGCGTTGATGCTCATGACGCCTTGCTTTGGGTTTCTTTCTTTTGGTTTTTGTGGGGTTGATTGATTTTGGCTTGAATTTAGGCTTCCCTGATTTTTTCGTTTGGTTTTTATTTGCTCTCTCTCCTGGAAATGGTAGTACGATATAATTTCTAGCTTTGCTTCTTGTGTGGGGACTTGTTTCTCAGATTGAGTTTGCTTCTTTGCCCCATGCCACCATTTGACACATGAGCTCTTCACAATTCATCTTTCAATTAACATGCCCGAATAATATCTGCACCCTGCACAATTCATCCTGCCTTGAGGCTCCCCCGGGCTGTAGTAGGAAATAACATTGCAATCAGCATTCCCTTTGTCCCCCCTCCAGTTGTGGGAGCTGCCATCTGAAATGGAAGATACTGGTGAGTGCAGGTGGACCAGCTCTGATCCTTGGCCATGCCTGCAACAGGACAGGCTGCCCAGATGAACAGCGCACCCGACCCTAAAAGCAGCCAGATGTGGAAAGGGCTTTTTCATGCTGGTGTGGTGTGGGAAGCGGCAAACTTGCAACAGTGAGCTTGCTTCTCACCAATGGATTTTAAAGCTGTAGAAAACACAAACGTGAGGTTCTCCAAAAGGGCCTAATGGTTTGAACGCCCCTGTGCCCATCTAAAATAAAAAACACCCAGCCTCCTGGGCTGCTGGTTAGTGGGGGAAATGGCAATTGAAATGGAACGGAATTGATCGCTTGTGTTTTGGCTTGGTTTCCTTGTTTCTTCTGCCTTTTTCTAATATTTCATCTAGTCGAATCTCTTCTTCTCCATCCGTAGCTGCAGCACCCTGAACTCCCTGTGACTAGCAGGTAGTTCAGCCCTGTTAGGTTACATTCAGATGGTAAGACATTGATCCATAGCCCTTATGCTCAATGTTAACCATAGCCAGATTTATTGTCTTGCATCCTCGAGCCTTCTACGTTATTTTTACTTTGCTAATAAACTCTAACAAGTACTCATGTGTAGAAATCCCTTTTCCTTTTTACACCAGGGTAAACAAATTACGATGCAGAAGGGAGGTCTGTAGGCTGAGGATTGCTGAGCAATAAAGGAAACATGATATGTTTAATGCTGGTTTCAATGCTTGTGATATTCCTGCGTGTGCAGTCACATTTCCTCTGTGCATCGTCTGGCAAGATGCCTAGTCTGGAAATCTAATGCCCTTTCAGGACATTATTTTTCATAAACCACTGTTGCTCTCTAGCGAATTTCAAGGGTTGTTGCAAAGATGTGTGTTCTTCTATGGAAAACGAGAGGTTCATGTTAGAAAAAATAAATTGCAATTGGCACAAAGACATTACTGTTAGAGTTATCAGTGATGGTTACCCTGGTGCAAAACTGTACTCAGATTGGAGGGTGCTGGGTAGTCTTTTCCTGTTTGTTTGAACTTTGACTAATGTACTTTGGATTTACTTCCACTGGAGCGCACTTACTAAAAGGAAGGATGCAGCAATGAGAGGTGGGGACTGACTTTGTCTTCTCTGTCATGTTGCAGTTAACCACGGTAGCAGAGAAGTCCAGAATCCTGCAGCTGGAGGAGGAGCTGAGCCTCAGGCGCAGCGAGGTGGATGAGCTTCGGCAGTGCCTCAGGAGCTCTCACCAAGCAGAGACCCCTGAGCATAGTCTTGGCTTGCAGTCAGAGGCTCTTCGTCTACGAGATCAACTGCTGTCTGCCAACAAGGAGCATCAGAAGGAGAGCAGCCAGCTAAAGGAGAAGTACGAGAAGACATTAAAGAAGTACCAGCAGGAGATGGAGAAGCTGAAATCTGTCAATGAGAAGTACTCGCAGGAAATCGTTGACCTAAAGCATAAAGTTCAGCAAGCCACTAACGAGAACATGGGGCTCATGGACAACTGGAAGTCCAAGTTGGACACGTTAGCTTCTGACCACCAGAAGTCTCTGGAGGACCTGAAAGCCACATTGAACACAGGCCCCGACACCCAGCACAAGGAGATCGTGGAACTGAAGGCAGTGGTGGAGAGTATAAAGATGGAGCACCAGCTTGAGTTGGAGAACCTGAAAGCAAAGCATGACATTGAGACGGCTGTTCATATGAAGGAGAAAGAGAGTCTCAAACTGAAGTTGCAGGAGGCTGTGGATGAAGTGGAAAAAAGCAACAGCAACTGGAAAATGCAACTAGAAACCAAAAGCAATCAGCACCTTCTTGAGCTCCAAGATATGAAGGACAAGTGTCGAGATGCTGAGCTGAGGGTGCATGAACTGGAGAAACTTCATGGTGAATATAAAGATCAGACACAAGCGATAGCTTTCTTGAAAGAGCAGATTTCTTTGGCTGAGAAGAAGATGTTGGACTATGAAACATTACAGAAAACAGAAGCCCAGAGCAAACAGGAGATCCACAGATTGCAGGAAAAAGTGCTTGTCTTAGAGAACAAGCTGCAGTCCATGGAGGCCCTGCATCCTTCTCAGCATGCAAATGTATGACTTCCAGGTCGTTTTGCTTGTTTATCATCACTGTTAGTAACCCTTCCTAGGAGCAGCCCTCAGCTGCTGCTTTGTGCAGTTTTCCGAGGCTTTTATGCCTCAAAGTATCTGGATGTTTTTACCTTCCATTGATAGTGCTTTTTGTGCACTGCATCTCTATGCTGAAGGTGTCTTCCCACGCTTGAAAGCCAGTACAGTGGCACAATTAGAAGAAATAAGAGTCAAGAGAAGCAAGTGGGCCACATCTGGGCTTGAAGGCACGAGTCCTGTGGCAGCAGAACAGGGCTATTGTGGTTTGTCAGGGGTGGGCTCTCATCCTGAGCAAGCAGCGTTCTTAGCTGAAAAAGCATCATTTCTACAATACGGCTGTTGTCCTCCGAGGAGCTGCAGCAGCCTTAGTGTATTGTTGAGCAAGGCCCTTTAGGGGTAGGTGGAGGACAGGGTGCAAGAAGGGTCATTGCCCATGCTGAGATAGAGCACGTAGCTTGCTCAGCACGTGGAGCATGGTTTGAGAGCCTCAGTTAGGTGGCTGAGCTGATGGGGCTGGGTGGGAGGTATGTGCCAGCAACGCGGCAGAGGCAGTGGGGAGGCTTCGCAGCATGTACGGGAAACGCAGGGAAACGTTGACTTTGAGGATTAGGATTATAGTGGAGGAGCTGCTAGTAAGGGTCAGGATGGCACCAGGCTGGGGAAATAAAATGCCTGATTGAATACAAGTCCTGAGCCTCCCAGGGAAGGCTAGAATAAGAGCAGTAATAATATGAAGAGGTCAATTTTCTGTGGCCTTTGTGTCTTTTTAAGTCATCCTTATTTTTTTTTTTACTATTTGCCACAGGATGCCATCCTGCCTTTGTGCATGGCACAGGGGCACGTGGCTGGCTTTGCACTAGAGTGAGGGGGGGAGATTGCTGCTCATGGCTCTAGGCTGGACCCTTATTTGTGTTTGGATTTTGCATGAGAAATGAGCAAAAACCCAACTTACTACTTGTCCCTGGGGGGATGCAGAAAATGAAAATACGCCATGAAATGTGCATGTTTTAACAATACTTATTTGAAATCTATCGCTGGCCATGTAGTCACTGTTCAAGACTGAGGTGCCAATGAAGTGAATACAATCCCTATGTTTAATTTGCCAGCATGAACAGCCCCATTGAAATCGGTTGCACCTCTAGGTAGCAAAGTCAAGCCCATGAATTACTGTTGGCCAAGTCAGAGCTTCATGCCTGCAAAAAGGCACACTGAACTGGACAGGAGAGGCAAAAGCCCAAGCATGAATCTACAGCATTAATGGTGTTTCAAGGATTGCTCAACATGTTTCATCTAGTAAAGACAGTTGTGAACAATAAGTACAGCCAGGGCCCTGGGAAAAGGGGGTTGTTATTACAACATGTCACGCTATAGCCAATATTCAAACAGGAATGAATGTAAAAGCAGAAGCTGGAGGCTTGTTCCAGGGCCCTTTAGATAAATGAGAGGGCTCTGGGGAATATTGATATCAGATTAGAACCAGGGAGTCTCAAAATTATTTTAACTATGTGTCGATTAAAATAAGGAAAATGTGGGAAGAAATGCATGGGTGAAGGCCTTTGAGTATCACAGGGCAAATTCTATTTTTAAATGTCTTAGCTAATTTAACGTGACTGCAGTATTAACTATCCAAATATTTTAAACAAACAAATGTCTTCTGACCGTCTTTCCTAGACCTTCCAGTTAGAACCACAGCTGCACTTCCAAAGAGCAGTTAAATAGCTTTTCCGTACCAAAAGTACATCAGGCCGCGTATTTCCCCTTTGGGTGTGCTCCTGCTTCTGCTAGACGTATCCTGCAGCCCACTCGAGCTCTCGGGGACTGACGTCGGGGCTTTCGGTGATGGTGGCCACAGCAACTGCTTGATCTGGGGCATGTGCTGAGATCCCACCAACGGCTTCTGAACGTGAAGAGGCTTGAAGGGCTGCATTGTGGCTCTGCAATGGAAAGCTTGGCCGTGAGGTCTGCGGTCTCTGGCTTTTCATTGCAGTATAGACAAAAGAGGATGGGGAAAAGGCAGAATCCTCTATATGGACCAGCATTTGCTTTTTGTTATTTTCATTAATTTATTCATTCTCTAATAATTATTATTTTATCAATGTTTTATTACTGGTTTTATAACTTTGGGCAGTTAGATTCTTCAGAAGTTGAGGAACTTGTTGTCTGATAGGTCTCAAGCTGAATGCTAAAGAGCATTTGCACCTGAATATTTGCTGTGATTAACTACAGGAGACTGGTCTGAAGGAGAGCAGCTCTTCCGTCACTCTGCGCAAACCCTCAGTGTGTGAAAGCTGGGACCGGAGCTTGTGGGGAAAGCCTGATCTCTTTTCCCTCCTGGGTGAATCTCGCTGTTGTGCTCAGCTGCCTGTTGTGTGTGGGCACTCTCAGATGGTACCAGTTAGCCTTCAGAAGTACCCAACTGTAGAAGTGACTCCTCAAAAGCCTTTGTTTCCCTCTCAGGAAGGATGTAAAACATCGTAACTTGGGTACCGGACACACTCCTGCTTTGGATGGGGCTTTGTGGTTGTTAACTTTGCTTTGAATCTTTGGGTAAAGGGCTGTTTTACATCTCATATTTTACATTTATTTCAGATGATTGAAACTAATGATATTTCAGAAGAAAAGATAAAGATGAAGCAGACTATGGAAGGTATGAAATTTTATTGTTTTTTCTTGGAACACCCTGTTCTAGTGACTTATGTGTCTTCCCTTCCTCTAACTTTCTGCTCTTGCAGGGACGGCTATGTGGAAGGGGCTTAGGAAGCCATTTCATCTCTCAGATTTTGCTGGGTGGCATTTGTTGTCTGGCTTTTTTTTTTTTTTTCTTCTAATCTGGCTGAGCATATGCAGAGGTGGATGTTTTTATTTGTGTTACACATTCACCATGCAGATGGTGCAGGTTGGAGACAGATCTGGGGAAATGGGCGCGCTTCCATCCCATCACTGATTTTTACAGTAGGTAAAATCCAGACATTAAATGTAATTTGTTCATAGGAGAGGACTGCTAATGGTAGATATTAATGTGACTGGCTTAAAATAATGGGAGTTACTTTTTTTTATTAAGCTCACTATAAATCAAATCCATCCTTTTAACAAAACGTAGAATTTGTGCACTCAGAAAATTTGTATAAAGTAGCTTTGAAACTGAATCGCACTCAGCCTTCCTCACAAAGAGGGTAAGCTGTAACCCCTAGTCTGAGCAACAGCAGACCTGGCAAGATTAGAGCTGGATGGCCCAGATGGTCTCTGTTAGGAGCGATGTCCTACCACGTCGCTGTGCGTGGCATATGCTTTTGGGTATCTGTGAAGGATTCAGGGCTGTTCCAAGACAGGTAAGGTGCTTCCAGATCACGTCTTCCCTTGCTCATTCCCAGGAGACTCATATTTCTTCATTCTTCCTTTGGGTTGGTTTTTTTTAGCAGAAAACGTTATCAGCATAGATCGCAAAGGTGATCTCTAAAGAACTAACTTGTCACTTCTCTTTTCAAATGACATTTGGCTTATGGTAGCATAGCTTTTTCTCAATTATTCACCTCTAAAGAGTCTGTTCTCTGCAAACCCCTTGTTAAAGTCCTGCTGAGGATGTAGCAACCTAAACGGAGGTTACTGGGGACTTTTACTGGCTTAAACTTCACTTAATAGAAACTTTGTTTAGTTTGAGTGTCCCTCCAGCTGTTTGTGGATTCAGACAGAGGTCATATTTCCATCTGCCCTCAATGCTAGCTAGGCGCTGTCAGTCGGCCTCATCACTGTCTTTGCAGGTACAGGATTACATGTATGCTATACCAAATTGTGTGCTGATTGACAGGTAATTCTTGCCTAGCGAGGGCAGAGCATAACTAGGTCCAGCAGCCACTGCTCTTAAAATGGCCACTCAGTCCATGTGCGTGTTGTTTCCACGCTGAAGAAGCCATATATACATGTACTAAAAACAACCAGTTCAGACTTGAGCCACAGAAGCATCATACTTCAGATCTACAGCTCTGACTGTGGAAATGCATCAGTTCCAGAAAACATGTCTTTTAAAACTGTCTCTGCCTTCCAGTGTAGGAGGTAACACAAAGAAATGTGCTGAAAGTTCCTTTCTGTGGTTTTTATTAATGTTTTATTTCCTTTCCTCCTCCCCCCACCTTGTGGTTGCTTTCTTAAACCTGTCCGAGGTGGCTTCCCAGCTGCGTGTCCTGCCTCCTAATGCCTGGGTGGTGGTGAGATGCAGTGAGGAACACCCGTTACCTGTCTCCTGCTGCTTCTCTGCCGATGAAGGGTACCACCACCGTGCCCCTGTCGCACCCTAACCCGTGCCATACGCTCAATGCCTTCCTGATTTGCACAAAGCATTTTCCAAGCTTCTAATCTTTGTCTTGTCTTTTCATTCTCCCACAGACCTCCAAGACAAGCTGAGTAAAAGAGACAAGGAGGTGTCATCACTGGTGTCCCAGACTGAAACTCTAAGGGCCCAAGTAAGTGGTAAGTTTCCCTAATCCAGTGCTGGTGGGAACTAGATGTTTCCCTGCTTGTCTTCTGTACTGGTGTTGAACAAGGGTCCAGGTGCTGAAGTGGACTGGTGTAAAACATGACACTGCCTGTCTTTTAGTGGGTATTGTTGGTAAAAATTTGTTCAGGAGTTTCAGTCTCTCTTCAGTTGAACACAAACACTGCAGAAGTTATTTGTATCCTGTGAGGGAGGTTTTGGGCTCATTGAATGTCAAAAGCTGAAAGAGGCAGAAGTAAATGGAGCTGGGTGTGTTGTTTCCGAGATCTCCCCTTAAATAGGGCCAGGGCCAGATCCAGAGCTAACCAGGTCTGTGCTGTTAGGAGTGAGAATTGGGAAAAGGCAAAAAGCAGGGATGTAAGTAGAGGACTAAGTGACCTTTCTTCCCCCTGTATCCTCTGCTTCTCGTAGCTTTGGAAAATAAATGCAAAACAGCAGAAAAGAAGGCCGATTCGGTGTTAAAAGAAAAGAAGAGGCTGGAAGGTGAACTGGAAGCCTTGACCAAGAAAACACACGATGCTTCAGGGCAACTGGTCCTGATTAGCCAGGAGCTACTCAAGAAGGAAAGGTCAGTCTGCAGATCTGAAGGACGGAGCTGGAGAGGGGGGGCTCTGTGTGTGTTCGTGTTCGTTCAGGGTGCTGTAATTTACCACCAAAAGAAATCTAGAGCTTGAATTGTTGAAGTCCAGCCCCCAGCTTTCCTGTTCTTTAGAGATGCTCATGTGGGAATTTAGTTAAAATTAGGGGCTGTGAATTATCAAAGAGACTGCCCTTTCACTGCTTGCCAGGAGCTGCAAGACAGCTCAGTGCCCATGTAGATGCTGAATGAAGTCATCTACAAGCCAGCTAAGCTGGCTGCTGCCCTGCTCTGAAGTACGGTGCCCTGTGCAGGTCCCAGTCTCTTTAAAGCTGGCACAGTGGGGAGGACAGGAGATCTGAAGCCCCTGAACTGGTGGGAGTTGGGTCAGGTTTGCTCACTGGCCTTTCTTTGGATCTGTAGCCAAGGTGGGAGGGAGCACAGCAGGACTCCAGTGGTCCGTGGGCTCTGGAAATGTCTTCACCTTTTCATGCTACTTCTTCCAGGAGCCTGAACGAGCTGAGAGCGTTGTTACTGGAGGCAAACCGGCACTCACCTGGGCCAGAGCGGGACCTAAGCCGGGAAGTGCACAAAGCTGAGTGGCGGCTGAAGGAACAGAAGCTCAAAGATGACATCAAGGGGCTGCGAGAGAAACTGGTCATGCTGGTGAGGGCATCAAAACCCCTCCTGGCCTTGGCCTGGGGGCTGGAGGGCTCTGTGCTGCTCGGGGGGGGTCCTAGCCCTTCATCCTTGCTCCAAGTCTTCATGCTTGCTTTTGTGCTACTGAGCATCTGATGGGAACTTCTCGGACAGCGCCTGTGAGCTGTGGCCTGGCTTAGCAGCACCTCATTAAGCAGCAAAAGTGTCCGTATGTCCTTCTCCAGTGTTTTTCTGTTCCCACAGGTTTTAGATCCTTGGCTAAATAGGGCTAAAATTTGTGGGAGAAACTGAAGGTCGGTCAGCTACCCCACGTTGTTTTACACGTTCTCTGATCTAGGAAAAAGCAGTGTCCTCTAATTCCTGTGTACTTCAGTGTCCTCCAGTGGTTGAAATGTGAATAATTTATTTGAACTCTGCTGGGAACAAATTGGAGCTGCTGCTGGATGCACTTGATACGATTGCCTTCAGAGTTGTGCTCTGACCCCATCTACTGTTGAAATCGGAACACGGTTATATGAGTTACTGTGGATTTCTACTTTGCTTAGTTTCTGTAGTTATTGGTTTTAATCTAACATGCTCCTATTTTCCCTTTGCTGTATAAGGACAAGGAAAAATCAGTAACGGATCAGCGGCGATACTCCCTGATCGACCCCTCGTCAGAGTCGGAAGTGATCCGGCTGCAGCACCGGCTCGTCAGCACGGAGGATGTGCTGCGCAATGCGCTGGAGCAGGGCCACCAGATGGAGAAGCTCATGGAAGCGATGAGGCTCTCCTCCGAGAAAACACAGGTAGAGCATCGGCAATCATTTCCCGGGTCACTCAGCCCTCAGCGGTCATCTGTCTTGAGCAATCTCCTGGGATCTTGCCCCGTGCTGTGGGGGGTGATGCGGTCAGCTGGGTCCCTTTCTCTCTGCTGGGAACAGCCTGGCAAGGCTTTGCTCTGTCAGAGGTAGCTTAAAACTAAGAAAAGCCTCGCTAGTTGGTAATTACGGATCCTTTTGTGCTCTGCAAGAATGGTTGCTAAATGTGGTGTTTTGGGGAAGGTTGCAGTGTGAGTAACTGTTCTGTATGTGTACAATGATGTGTGGCTGCATATCCTTGTGCTACAGGCACTTTATAATATGAAAGCTGAGGGTTTCTGCCATCCCTGTTCTTCGAGAGGTTTATTTCCTTGCAGTCCATAAGCAGAAACTTTGGAGGCGACTCTGCGAAAATGTTTTCCATTTCTCTTACCAGCTCCTGGAGGCATTTCTGTGTCTGATCTGGGTTTGCTGGTGGACCATGAATGTTCCCGTTCCAGTTACTGTCTTCTCTTCCCAACTTCCTCTAGTCTCCCTTTGTTTCTTCTGACAAAAGCAAAATTGTTTCTGTTGTTTGTCTTGCATCCTTCTTTGTGAAATTGAAGGCTGCAAATAACTTGACTCTCCACATTTGGCTTTTTCCATCTCATACCTGTGGTGTCTAAGCCCTGACTGATTCCTCCTGCGAAGTGACCTGCCCCTTGTGCCAAGCTTTGTGCTTCATGTCCTTTATTGCTCTTCTAGCTGTATTTTCTCTTGTGTCTGCAACCAGGTCATGACTTTCAGAGCCCAGATGCACCAGTGCTCCTCTTGTACTTGCTCATTTAAATTCTTAGCTGAAAAATGTCTTTCTCTTGCAGTAATGAGCTACAATTCACATTCAAGCAGACACCTTAGGATAGTACAGAACAAGCCACTAGACACGGAGAATGGGCAGAGAGCTTGTTTTCCCTGATGCAGGTGCAGATATGTTGTGGTAGGTAATCTGGGGGGTATCAGGTCTTCTCCTCCCATGATGCTGTCTTCTGCACAGTTTGCAGATACACCAAATGGCTGTTTGCATTGCAGTGGTGCTTGCAGGGAGGCAGTCAGGAGGATGGTGCATGGTAAAAATTGCAGCCCTGAAAGCTCTGCTGGCTCAGCTGAGCATCTGTGGGTTGCAGACAAGTCTCTCTATATCCCGCAGTGCAGTGGCAGCAGCCGTCTGCCAGCACCAGACAGGACAGCTGTAGTCATGATGACAAGTTTGTGGCAGTCCAAGACATACTATAATCCTGTCAGTACCTCCAGAGTGACTTTAGCTTCTGCTGTAATTGCTATGTGTCAAATGAAAATGCATCATGACAACCTCATCTGTTGGAAGCTATGGGAGGGGTGGGGAAAGTTATTCTCCATTTGCTTTAATGCTACGTCCCTTGAGAAAAGGAAATCTTCCCTTTCACATTCCTGTCTCCAGAGGTGGTGCAGGTGGTAGTTATTTTCTACAGTTGGGGAAGAAATAATTAATCTTACATAAAGAAAGTTGGAATGGACCTTATGAGGTCAGCTAATCTATCCCTGGTATTACTTTGATACTTTCATGCTTAAGAAATCTTAGAGATACAACAAGATAGTATTATGCCTTCAACTGCAAACCATGGTACTAAGAGACAGACGGAGGATTATTGCGGGAAGCTAGGCTTCAGACTTCTATTGATGTCAGACTTTTAAAGTGCCTAGTTACAAGGAAGTCTGGATCAAAGCTCCCGCATTTCAGTATGATATCTGTTCATCCTTCCCCTTACGAAGGGGAGTTGTTAACCAGGGGCTTTCAGGCTGAGCCTGAGGACATTGCTGGCCTAAAGAGATCCTGGTGCAATAGTTAGGCAATTGATGGTTCTTCCCCAGAAGCCACGTTTCCGCTGTAACCCATTCTGCACTGCCTTCTGACCTCCCGTCTCCTCTCTGACAGCAGCAGCTGTTGCCCAGGGATCTGCCTTGGCATCGCTCTCCCTTTGTCTGTAAAGCCTTCACTTCGCAGCACGCTCAAGAAGGAAATCTCAAATTACCACAAGCTGCTGCTGCTGCTGCTGCTGCTGCTGCTCTCCCTTTGCAGGCTGAGTCAGCCGCCGCGCTCTGCAGTCCTTGATGGGCATGGCTGGCCTTGCTGTTAGGCAAGGGGGTGCAGGAGCTGGGGGAGCATAATGGCACCGTGTCTTCGTCTCATTGTTGAGTAATTGCTGCCTTGCTGTTTCCATGCCTGCAGCTGCAAAGTATTTGTCCTGTAATAGAGGAAGAGGATCGTTGCCTTCTCCGTGCCTTGGGAGACCCTGGTCTCACAGCTTTGCAGGAAATGACAAGGATTTGGCACTTGGGCCTTTTCTCGGAGAATTTGCAGTGATTGCTCTGGGACCTTTTTTTATTTAATTTCAAGCGAATTGTACCACTTTGTTCATTATCGTGACCATGTACTGAGACCAAATTTCAAACCTAATTCCTGGTATCTGATAGCTGCTCAGTGCACAGATCGGGTGTGCCGCAGCCAGGGTAGGATATGTTGCCTTGTGCAAGGCCTGAATCACCTGTGGTAGTGGGTGCAGACTCTAAGGCTGTGTCACTACAGCAGCATTCTTCTTGCCATCCATCCAGGTAGGATTCACTGCCTAGCAAACAGTTCAGGCTCTCAAAGCAGAGCTCAGTTTGAATCTCTGCCTGTTTTTCCTGCTCAAACTAAACCTCTGTCCCGTAGGGTTGATTATGCACCTTCATGGTCATGGTAAGAATGGAAGCTGGGTAGCTAGGACTCCTCTAATGATGGGTTTTAAACCTTGCAGTCTTGTCTCCCCATAATGTCTGGTTTTGCTGCCATCAGCAATTCACCAACAACTGTGAATCTGATTACCAAGACCCAAGCAACTGACATCTGGCGTGCTGTGACTTCAGGCTGCAGCTTTCTTCTCTTGTTTGTGCCGGTTGTACTGTCATTTTGAAGCTGAAGGGCTCCATATTATCCCTGCTAAAGAAACATTATAAATGTTTAAAAGTTCTTGTGCTTTCTAAAGATAGAACAGTCTGTCCTGGCTGCCAGACTTGTCCCCAGAGATGGGAAATGGGGAATGGCAAATGTCCTTTTCACTGCTGGGATGTTCGCTGTGCCGTGTTTTGCAGCTAACGCTGCCCTTGGCTGAGGGTTTATTATTGGGATTTAAGAGTCAGAAGTGAAGAGCAGGTCTGTATCCGTAAGGAACTCGGGGGATGTTTTGTAGCTGGGAAGGATGCAATCCAGCATGTGGGGATTGAGCCAGGGTGCAGAGGGCAGGACCAAAAGTGGGGTGGGATTTTTGCATTCTCCTTTCCCTGTGTGGAGTGGGCTGCTAAGGAAGGAGATGGCAGTCTTGCCAGACTTCAGTGCTTGTAGGCAAAACCACTAGGCTCTGTGTCCCTCTTCAATAAGCATTGTCCGTTCTCCATTGCAGACTGTTGGAAATTCTGGGTCTGCTAACGGGATTCACCAGCAGGATAAATCCCACAAGCAAGAGGTAAGTTATAAGCAGAATGTTGTTTAAAACAGAGACTGCTTCATGTGATTTCTTGCCTGCTGTGCTGGGGACAGCTCTTGGATGGAGGCAGTTCTGCCAGCAAAGCTTGACTGTGTCATTCCCACAGTGAAAGCAAAGGGCTTTGCACAACTCCAGTTCCCAGGCATGGTGGGAACCTCACCTTACCATTAAAACCACTTGAAGCCATCAGGAAGGTGCTAGTGAGATGCACACTGAGGTGCAGTGGGTGCTTGCTCTGGGAGAAGCAGTGGGAAGGGAGTTTCCCCTCAGTCTCCTGGGTCAGTGCCTGTATGACTCTTCTCCTGGCAGCCCCAGCTAGAACCTACTCGGTTTCAGATCTCTGCCGTCCCCTTTACGTGGGTGGCATTTGTGGGACATGCTGTCCTGGTCTCCCACAGTTTTCATGTAGGGCAAGACCTGTAGCCTCAGACTTCATCTCCTCACAGGCAGGATGGCCAGCCTGAGGAAGAGGCAATGTGACTTACTGGGCAGAGCAGCGGGTCAGGACATGGCAGGCCTGGTGGCATTCCACTCCGTGCCCCAGTTCCCTCTTCTGTAAAAAGACCTCTGTGCTTGCCCTCATTTTGCCTAACAAGGTCTCTTTTCTTCCAGGAGAAGCTCTGATAGAGAAGAGTTGAAGAGGATCATTTCACGCCAGTATCAGCTCCTGTGCACAGTCAGGAAAAACAATACCACATCTGGCTTTAGCACCTCCGAAAGACCAGATACAGTATTTTCACTTTAAAGCAGGACAATGTTTATAATATACTAACTGATGTAATCAGGACAATCCTGGAGTCCAGTTTTCCAAGACAGCCATTGTTCCAGGAGGGAGCAGAAAGATCTCTCTGGGTTTGGTTTCTTACTTGTATTGGTTTTGACTGTGGAATTTGTATTGCTTGAGCTGCCCTTGTCCCACCAGCTGACGTGGTCTGGATGACAGCTGCCCCGAGCGGTGGCTGAAGTGTCAGCGAGTCCCAGTAACCCCACAGGAGCTGCAAAGGGATTTGCTTGTGGTGTTCAACTCCAAAGCGCGTGCCCAGAGGCTGCACGCTTCCCCTGTGGTCTGTCCCTTCCCTTCCACCCAGCCTGGTGTCTTGAAGACCTGCACAAGCGAGTGAAACCTGCTGGGCTGACTGCTCACGCTGGCACGCGTAGGCTGAGGAAGACAGGGTGTGGGGACGTGTTTCCCTCCTCGCCTTCTAGAAGACATCGCTGTTCTAGAGCACGGAGGCTGCACCTAGTACTTGTATCATAGCATGTCGTGGGAAATAATCCGGTTTCAGAGGGATATTTATTTCGTTTCTCACCCACTGCTGTTTGGGGAAGGAGCTATGGTGGCTGTGAGTTTGCGGACGGGCACACCTCGCTCAGATGTGGTTGGCCTTTCTTTCTGCAGAGCGATTGCTGAGCAGGCCTGCCAATGCCCTGGGCCACAGCCAGGCTGCCCAGCCCGGTCCCCCTCACTAGTATGTGTTTTATTGGGTCTTTTTTGAGCACAGGACTCCACAGGACGGCTGGATCTCAGCATCGCTGGCCTGAGAGCTCCATACTGGCTGCAGTCAGTGTGGGACAGATGCCTTAAGGAGATCGTTCCCTCCTTGCCTGTTTAATTTAACAGCTAATCAGGGATTGCCTGGCCATTCTCCAGAGCTATCCTTGGCTCTTCAGTATGATGCCCATCCCCTACTACCAGGAATGGAGTAGGCTAAGGTGCTCCTGTGAGCATTCATGCAGTAGTGGCTGCCTGTATTTGATGGGTACAGCAATCCTCTGTGCATGACCTGAGTACGAGCTTTTGGAGCAGAAAGAATCCAAGGCTGGAGCCCACACAGCTCTTGTGTCCGTACACAGCAGTGCAGGCCCAGGCAAGGGTCTTGTTCCTTCTTCCGAAGGCTTTACTCTTCTGTTCAACTTTGCACCACAGCTCCCAAGGGACATTAGGGTGGAGGAAGGGGACAATATGCTCTTAAAGGTGTGAGAGAGTCCAGTTCAGATTCACTGTTGAATACCACAGGGAAGAGTCACAGCAATATTTTACCAGGCTTCCCCTAGTTAGTGCCTGACTCCTCCAGTCTTCAGAAGCTCTTGTGTCATGAGGGGGCATCTGTGAAAGAGAACAAGACAGAAGAGACCACGGAGAGAGGAGATCTGAGCCAGACGACAGGCAGATGAACATCACGGCATGTCAGCTTCATTGCTTTTTGCCCTGATTTCCTACAAACTTGTGTTACTTGTTCTTAGTGGGTTGCCAGACTCCTACTTCCTTGAAGGATGGGCAGCCAGAAGCAACCTGGGAAAGACTTGGGCTTCCTGGCTGCAATTCTGCCATGAGGAGGACGTTGCTGAATCTGGGCTACGATACAATACTGGACCCTGCTCACTTGTTGCAGGATTGGTGCGCTCTGTCCGTTCAAAGGGAGAGGAAGGTGACTTCAGGGGAGTAAAGCAGGTCAGAAAACACAGCTTAAATCTGGCGCGTGGCAGGGGGAGGCAGAGCTTGGGATCTAATTGGCTGGAAATAATTCAAGTGGGATCCCGTCCTGCCTTGTAGAAGTGTTTCGTCAGCTCTTACTAATCACCAGGAAGATTGCCACATCTCTGCCTAGCTCTGAGACTTTCCCAAGGGATCATAGGGGTGGTCTCCAAAATTCTCCTGGTTGCTGTATTCATCTCCTAAGCAATTTAGGAAAATCCCAGAGGGCACGTTCGTTGTTACAGCCCGTGACAGTGAATACCTCACTGGGAGCTGCTGTTTTTAAGAATTTAGGGCTGGTGTTTCCCACAGTGCTTCTGTTGGCTGGATGGTCTCTGAAGTCACGTCTGCAGCTCCCACTGGCTTGAGTGGAGCTAACAGTGTTTCTTGCAGCGCCGCCTGCCTCCAAGCCCAGAGCTTCCCGGGCACCGGCCGGTGGGAGAGCCCGTTCTGGTTTGTAACTTATTTTCCCTGATAGGTCTTCTAGTGACTTGTGACCAGCTGCCTTCATCTACAGAGGAAGGGTACCTGCATTTTCCACCACCCTCGATGAACCTTTGGCTCTGCACAGGGCGGGATCCCCCAGGAGCAGTTATGGGGACCATGTATTTGGTTCCATGAATCAGATCCAAAGTTGTCAGGGTGGCAGTGGTTCAGGCTGGAGGAGTCTCTGGCTCCTGTCTCCTCCCAGGGACCATCCCCTGTGAGTGGCTCAGACCTGTGGCTCTTCCCAGTCAGCTTGGGTGACAACGCAGAACAGCAGCAGATGGGTCAGAGCAGGTTTAAGGTTAGTGCTGATGGTCGTCTCTGGCTGTAAATAGCTGTGCTGGTCCCTACGGATCAGCCAGGAGCTGATGGCACTTCTTGGCTTTCTGCGGAGGCTGCGTGGTCTTTGTGTTGCAGGGCTGTACCGAAACAGGCAGCGGGGTGAAGCCAGGTCCCCTGTGTCCCCACCCACCTTGGGGTGCAGGTTCATGGGAGCTGCTCCCCAAACAGGACCGACTACAGTGTCAACAGGACATGCTATCACATGTGTCATCTGGGTTTCAGCTCAACCCTGTATAAAGTGCCCAGGAGGGGGTTTGGACACCAGCCATGTCCTCCCTCTCCAAAACTGGCACAGGCTTCCCAAGGGCACCTGCCTCTGGCTGCCCTTCTGAGGTTGTAAGAGACCAAACTAGGGACAAACTTGGAAAGGACAAGGAGGAGATTCCCCAGCCCCTCTATTTATTTGTAAGTTTAAGTGCTATTTTTGCCTATGTGGTGGTGTATAAAGTACTTCACGATATTTGGTCTTACTGGCTTGGTTCTTTGGGGGAGATTTTCAAGGGCGTTGGAGCACTGATGCACCCATCTCCTGTTGCTGGTCAGGGGCTGGTTCCTGTTTGTGCCTTCGCTCCCCCTTCGGCTTCAGCCTTGCTCTTACCTCGATCCCCAAGAGCTGGTACGGGGGGGCTGTGTTCTCCCCAGCCCCTCTCCCAGCTTGTGCGTGCCGTGCTGGTTTGGCATCTGGAGCTGAGACCCGAGCATCATGCCTCAGAGCACCAGTGCAGGGTGGGGAGCAGGAGGTAGCGCACTGCTGGAGCCCTTGGCACCGAGGGAAGGAGCGGCACCCCGGTTGTGAGACCACCCCAACAGTTAGTGATGCTTTTCTGCTGAAAGCTGAGACATTATCCAGTGAAAAAAGTCTTTGAAATGGAGACTGCTCCGTGTTTAGTGATTTCTTCTCTAACCCTCTAGACCAAAGGAAAAGAATCGGGCTTGGTTGGTGATTTCAGCTTTATCCCTCCTACAGCATCCGGAGAGCTGGAGCAAGGGGCAGCACCGCGCCGGTGCCGTACTGAATGATGGGTGCAAAGTTGCCAGCCAAGGCTTTACAGCTCCTGCCTACCCCCAGCCACCAGCGGTTCCTCTGGCTTGCAGTAGAGATGCATGAGGGTTTCATTAAAACAAAATGATGCAAATGACACTGTAAAAGTCTTAACAAAAATTCCAGTACTCTGTTGTTCGGCAGCTTTAGCAGCTCAACACTATCTTGTAGGGAGTTATTAATACACTAAGATCCTATAGGCCTCATGTAAGTTACCAGAATAAAGACAATACTAGATGTATAAATGGATGATAACCTTTTACCCGTACAGTATGTATTACAATTTTGTAGCTTAGTCATTTTTTGGCTATCAGATTTTGTTAGTATGATATAAAAAAAAAAAAAGACCAAAAAAAAAAAAGGTTTGACTGCTAATGTCTATTTTGTTATTTGATTCATTTTATTTCTTCCTCTGTACAAAAGCTGTACAAATCTCAGTCTGTGTAACTACTACAGATATGTATTCATGTACCATCCACCCCTGTCCTGGCTTGCTGGTGTGGTGAGCTCGTTACTAAACAATAAAATCTGTGGCTGAAGTCGGGCACCCCGGGGCTGCTGGGGGTGTGTTAAGGGTGTTTCGCAGTGCATGAGCCACGATGAGATAGAAATGGCTGGGGGTGAGGGGGGGCTTTCCCTTCACAGCTCAAATGTGGGGCTTTGGCAAGTCCCTCTTGCCCGGAGCCCAAGCAGTGACCTGGAGCCATCAGCGTTCGGGCTCTGCCGAGAGCAGGCTTTGCAAACAGCCGAGCGGCCGCGGACCTGCCCTGGGGGATGAGATGCACCGGGAGCCGGCATGCGGCGTTTGCTCTTCTGCACCCTGTGCTGGAGGTGAGGACAGCCAGACCAAACATCGGCTCCTTCCCGGGGCAGCTCTCCCGGCCCGCTGCTGTCGGGTATCTCCCGAGCCACAGGGTGATGGTGCTATTTATTACTCCATGATTATTTTCCCTCTGTTAATCTCCCCAGTCCCTCTCTGATGCATCCACAACACCCCGAGGCGAGGAGTGTCGCCGTGTGCTGCGCCAGACCCACCTCCCCTCACCTCGAGACTGGCACCCACTTGTTTGAGCGGTTCCACCTTGATTTTGCCAGGGCGGAGATGGCGGTTGCGTCATCCTCATCCCTTCCAGCTCACTTGCTGAAGACCTTTAGAGCACAGGGGAACAGAGATTGCTGTGGATCGATCCCAGGGGGGAGCTGTGGTTGCTGCCAGGGTCGGTGCCAGCCCCACGTGCGGGTCCAGGTAAGCCACGCTGCTCCCCAGCCCAGCCTCCTGCCCCTCTTCCCCCGTGTTCCCACTACGTGCCCGTATGGATGCTCTGAGCATCGTGGGCTTACGCTGTCCTCCATGGGGCAGGACCGGGGGAATTTACTCCAGGGCTTGGTGCTTTTTTCATGGTACAGAATCTCTTATTTGGGAATTTTCTTGACTGCCCATGGCCTGTGCCCCGGCTCAGCAGCACCCCATACAGCAATGAAACATCCATCTCTCTTACTGCCGTGTTTTCCTGCACCCATGGGCTGTAGATCATTTACAGAAAGGCAGGGGTTTCCCAGTATTGCCAGCTATCTTAAGATACAGGAAAAAACTGGGATGCTTTTTTCCTTGCTCCCTGGCTGCTTCTTTTCCTGGACTTAAAACAGAATTCTCCACTACCAGGATTATCTGAACGTTTTAAACTCTTTCTGAATAGCTGGTGAGGTTTGCAGGTGATGGGTTGATTCCAGAGCAAGGCCCCAAGAAAATTACAGGTGACTGACAATAACACCATGAAAACTGGCCCTGCAGCCTTATTCCAGAGCTGTAACATGGTCTGCACAGTGTGGTCTGTGATACCCTGCTATTTTATTTTCTCAAGGTGTGTAAGAGTTGCTGTCAAAAACGAGTAACTTGAGACTTTCTGTTTCCTCACCAGCTCCCTGGCCCTGTGCATTGCAGGGTCTCAGGATCTCCTAAAATAGCTGGCCAAGAACGGCGGGTCCCTGGGTCACCGCGTTGCTTTTTTCTAGAGCGGGTGCTGATGGCATCCGCTGCTGCCGTGTGCTTCACTGTCCTCCAGCGGCTGGAAGGAGAATAATTTATATGAGCTTGGCTTGGGAGAAATCTCCGGACGCAGGACGGTCCGTCTGGGCTCAGCCCTCGGCGCTGGGCAGGGAGCTGATGAAGTCGTTATTTTCCCTGCCCTTTGCTTTCAAAGGCTGCTGCTGGTCACTCCCGTCGGGTCCTCAGATGCTGGGCAGCGCTGGAGGGGTGGGATCCTCTCCCAGCCAAGCAGCTCTGGCGTGGGGAGCTGGGCGGTGGCTCGCCCGTGGGATCCCGCTGTCACCGCTCGGCCCTGGCCCCAAATAGCTGCTTCGAGGAGGTTTGTGACCCTCTGCTCCTTCAGTCCCGTCTTTGCTGCCGAGGCTGCCGGCGAGGGGGAGGACCGCTCCAGCGGCAGCTGTGGAGCTGTCCCCACGCTGGCTGCGAGGTCACCAAGCAAGTTCCCTTTTGCAGCCAGCGCTCCTGGAGGGAGATGTACCCAGGAAAAGACGGGGTGTGGGGACAGGAGGCTTTATCCAGTACAGCTGGCAGAAAACAGCGAGTTTTCCATCAAGCCAGCCCTTCCCTGGACTCTGGGCAGGGGCTGGGCTGCCCGGGGCAGGTGGCAAAGGCCACGAGCACTGTGTCCCTGCTCAGGGCAGGTGACTCCAGCTCCATCTTTTATGTAGCTCCACTATATAACTCATTAATGTGCATATTTACAATCAAGTGTCCAAGCCCCGGTATCTCACAGAGATAACACTGTAGCGCATGCCTTCGTAGACATCACATTTCGGTGCCGTTAATCGTATGGTGAGGATTAATAAAACATGAAGTTTAAAAATGCCCAAATCACAGTGGGGGAGCTGGTAATCTCTGCCAACAATAATATTTGCACTTTATTTTCATCCTCGCATCCAGCCAAGGAGCGGAGCCTGGGCTGGGGAGCAGTACCGCTGCATGCAAATGGATGGGGTGAGGATGGTACGGGGATCCCGACCTGCTTCTTGGGCATCATGAGGGGCTCAAAGAGGCGATGGGTGGGACGCCCTTCCTCATCCATGTGAAGGACCTTGTCACCCTGGGATGCTGTGCTCATGCCCAGAGCTGGACGGGTGCTTCAGGGATGGGTTTAGTCCAGGGGTGAGGTAGGGATGAGACATGAAGTGACCTCTCTGCATGGGGACACATGCAGAGGTGACATCCGTGGCCACCCGTGGTCCGTGCTCCCCCAGGAACGTCCCTTTGGGCTGTCCCCTCTGGAGGGGGCAGATGTACCAGGTCTCTGCTTGGTGCTGGGCGAACTGTGGGCCACCAAAGGTGCAATTCTGCTTTTGCAGGGGCTGCCCGTGTCCCCTCCCCGCTGCAGCCCCAACGCCAGCGAGCCCGGCTGGAAGGGGCACCGCAGCCCCAGTGCCAAAATCGGGGCCAGGAACATGCTGCTTCCCTGGCAAGGCTGTTTCCTCCCCACCTCTTTGCTGCCTAACAAGCATCCTTGTGAAAATAGCTAATTTCCTTCCAGAACAAAAAGTCACCTGAATACATTTGGAAGCTGTATTGCACTATCAGGGCAATCAGAATTTAATTTGATGCAGTCAAGGCTCTGAAAAGATGTTATCAAGGGGAACATCAAAGCTGGATTCCTGCGCTTGGAAATGCAACTGGAATGCTTAGTCCAGATTTCTCATTTTATCGGAGACTTTCAAAATATCAGTCTAAATAACAAAAAATGAATATTAAAAGTATTTGCAAATTAATGTCTTTTGTAGCTGAACAAAGGCCTACTTCTTTTGCATGTCTGGGACAGTCTCTTATTAAATCCTACTAATTATACAATTTTGTTGTGTCTAATAATTTCTGCACTTACAGGAATTAAAACTGAAGCTCATTTCCCCATTTGTTGCACCACGCTGCTCTTCAGGGTCCCAATCCTGCAAAGTGAGGCTGCTCCCACTCAAGACAGGGAGACCCCGTGGGTACAGAGACGGGGGGAAGGTGAGATGGGGAACCTGGGCTTGTTCTTTCTCTCCTGTGTCTGTGTTGTATCCTTGGGTCTTTGCATCGCTCTCAGCTCTTGGGATAGCTGAGGAAAAGCTCCAGCACTTACTAGTGAATGTAATCATGTGATGATTTCAGTTTTTATTTTTCAAGTACAATTTCAGAAGGAAGAAAGGCAGTTCTGGGCCTTTTGGGTGCCAAGAAGGTTGAAAATGTGACCAAAATGTGACCCTGGAGATGGGGTGCTCCTTTTTGGGGAGGTTTTGTTCGACCTGGAGGGGCATGGCTGTGTTATAGCTATGGCTGATGCTGGGGGGGACACACACGCAAAAGCAGTGGCCTTGACTATATTCACTTCAAATGCCACGATTTCTGTGCCAAGCTCAGGCTGTTTTGCTGCCCGGCGCATGCCGAGCTGGCCGGGGCGGTGGGTGATGGCACGGCAGCCCCCGCTCAGCACTGCAACCATCGACCCCCTCTCTTCCCTTAGCTCCCATTTCTGCAGAGCCCCATCCCAAACTCCATCATCCCACCGTGCAGGGGACACGGGGGACAGACCCGTCCCCGGCTTTAGCCCTCGGAAACGTGGCGGGGGAGCTTTGGGGGAAAGCAGGCTCAGTCAACTTCGTTAGGGAAATAGCATGGATCTTGTGTTCAAACCTTTGAAGTGTTAATTAAAAAGAATTATGCAAAGGAGCGAGGATTTGAAACATTCATTTGAATCTCAATAAGGCATCTGTATTAAAAATAGCAGCGGGATCAACTAAAGATACAGCAGTTTTGGAGCTAAACGGTCCCGGCGTCCCCGGCGCTGTCGGGCAGCAGGTTTCTGCCCGCTCCCTGCCCCGAACGGTTGCTGTGGAGCCTGGCACAGCGAGAACCTGGGAAAACACTTCTTGCCTAATATTTAAAGATCTTAAGAGCATCTCATTTAAAAAAAGACCCAGTGGGGTCCAGCGTGGCACTCAGCTGTAGCGCATGGGGAGGGAGAGCAGGGTGCAGGGGCTGGTGAGGCGGGTGCAGGGCTGGGACCACCCCAGGGGCACCCAACATGGGGCACAAGGCACCCCACGCAGACCGCAGCCCCCCAGACCCCAAACCACCCCCCAGTCTCCCCCCAGCACAGCCCCTTCCAGGGGAAACTGGGGGGATGCGCCTCTCCGGCACGGCCCTTCATTAAAACTCCCGGCATGTCCTGGCCCTCGCTCGTTCCAATAAAAAGCATTCAGGGTATTAATTACCAGATCGGTGGATAACGTCGTTAAGTTTACTTTTGCACTGCGCGGACCCAACGGGAATGTCAATGCCTCTTGCCCTTGGCGTCGGCGCTGCAAGGGCGTGAGCGGGTGGGGGCCCCGACCGGCACTGGGTGGGCTGTGCCGGGCCGGCAGCGCCACGGGGGCACCGGCACCAAGACCCCGCACCTGCAGAGAACCGACGCTCTCGGTTCATTCCCGGCATGGGAGCGGGTGGGCTGCAAGGGCGTGGGTCCTCCGGTGGGGATGGCTTTGCCGGGCAGCAAGTTGAGGGGTTGCAGTCGGGGGCTGAAAGCAGCCTGAGCAGGGGACGGGGGGCGAGGAGCTTTGCTGGGGCCGCAGCCCCGCGGGGAAGGTGCTGATGGGCAAAGCTGGAGCCTCACTGAGAAATTACGCGGCGATTTCAAAGGCTGGGGCTGTAACCTCAGCTGCAGGTTTGATTAAAAATGTATGAATATCAGCCCGACCTTGGGCACAGCTCAGGGCCGGCACTCGCCCGGCAGCCCCTCGTCCCCCGTCGGCAGAAGGAGGTGATGCTCTCGGCCGAAACGCAGCCCGGGGATAACCCCACTGCCTGCCTTCCCGCGCCAGGGAGTGGGATTTCCATGGATGGGGCCTCCCCGGTCCCATTTGGATGCCTGAAGTCTGCAGAGGGGACCCCAGGACCAAGGGTTGGGCTGTCGGACCCCCCCCAGGGATGCTGCCGGTACCCGAAGCAGCCCTCCTGCCCGCGCGGGTGTGTGAAGGGTTCCCCATCCCTTGCACTGATGAGCCAAAAACAACGCCGGTGACAACGTCGGCTTAGGAAAGGGCCTTTCCTCCTGCCAGGTGACGTGGAGCTGGGAAGGACGGGGCGTCAGAAAATGGAAATCTCCCCGCTCTGCTCCCCAGGACGCTGTCCGGAGGCTCCGGTTTGGGAGCGCCTCGCCGGGCTCTCATTAGCATGGAAATAATTCAAGGGATGCATGCAAGACAGCTGGAAAAGCATTTTATCTGTTGCGCCGGAGCAAACTCCTTTTGCAGCGCAGCGTTCAAAGGACGGCACAACTGCAGGCAGCTGGCACCGCAGATAGATATGTTAAATGCAGATAGGCAGAGTAAATATTCACTATAAGCCATCGCTACGCCCCAGCAGGCAGGGAATGGAGGGGGGGGCGCGTTTTTTGATCTTTCTACAAATATGTTTGGGACCAATAGATATCAGCTCGGGTTTTGCAGGGAATCCTTGCCAGTTTTACTCAATAGCATATATCTTGCAAAAGAATTAATAATACTTTTGGCTGCCTCGGTGCACAGCTCTCCCCGCAGTAGCTGTTTTCAGTGCAGGAGGGACTCGCTGCAAACGCAGCCCAAACACCAGTGGTTAATTTGCTGCATGCAAAGTCTTATTCCTCCAAGTGCGAGCAATGGATTGAAAATCTCTTTTTTCCCCCCCAACCCTCAAAGCTTCCCATCCAGAGCCGCAGACCCCAGTACTTTCTCCTCTAGGCTTTTCCTTGTATGGTTTTTGCATCTCCCAGCCCTGCTCCGGGTGATGCCAGCTCCCCGCGTCCGCACCGCTCACCCGAGACGTGCCCGGCAGCAATGAGTTCCGGGGGCTTCCAGAAATGTCTCGCTCTTTGATCTATAATTTAAAAACCATTTTGTTTTGCCTTGGTCGTTTTAACCAGCAATTTGCTATAGCAAAAGAACACAATACCCCTTTAGGAAAGAAGAAATAAACTCATTCTTTCAATTAAATTTCTCCTGACCTTACGAAAACTTTTTCCTCGTTCCCTTTTCTAAAGAAGCAGCTTTTCTTTTTTTATTTTTGTGATCTCCAATTCCACCGAGAGACAGAAGAAATCAGCATATCAGAGAAAACAACGATTCTTGTGATGCCCAGCAGTCACTAATTAACAAATTAAAAAAAAAAAAGAAATCTTTCTGCAGATAGGATTGTTTTCTGGCGATGTTGCCTTTTCTTTTGTTGGCGCTGTGACAAGGAACTTCTTTATTGCTGCAGATAGAGCAGATTAAACCATCCCTCTCACACCGTTCGCCTAGTTGGATGGGTTTGTGCGGCTCATTGTTTTGGCCCCCAAATAAAATGTCTTGCCCCCAATTTATCCTGTTGTGGTGGGTTCCTTCAGAGACGTGCATAGATGTGAAAATTGCAAGAGAGCGTTTAAGGCATCGCATCCGTCCCTCGGCTGGACCAGGCGTCCTTTTAATAAGCATGAGCATCCCTCGAGGATGCCGAGTTCACCTGCGTGGACTCAGTTCCAGTGGAACATCTGGAGAACATCTGGGGTCCCACCAGCAGGTCCATCTCCCCCCTGAAGTCCAGAGCCCCCAACTGGCAGCAGCCCCAGGAGCCCTCCCCACGCGGCCAAGCTGCGGCTCAGCCCGTCCCTCCCGGCACTCGTGCGGTTCAGCCCGCAGCCTCCCCGCCTCCACACCATCTTCCCAGGCTCCTTCTCCAAATTTCAGGATCATTTTGGCCTCTCCCCCTCCCAAGCGCTCATAGCCCTACATGGGGACGGCACCTAAAGCAGAGGCTCTGTTGGGAGCTGCTGCCGGCCGCGGGGACTGAGCTCTCTTGTTCACGCACCGGTGACCAAAGGTGGCACCCATGGATCTCCAACCTTATTTCGGTTCACGGTCCCCAACGGTGAGGAGCAAAATGGGACCCCAAAGCCAGCCGGCACAGAGCCGTCCCCGGGGCTCAGCGCTGGGGTCCCAGCCTTGCGACCAGCTCTCGGGGTCTGCTGGAGCGAGGCAAAAGGGCAGGACAGTTCCCTGTTGGTCTTTGGCCAAAGGACCTTGGAAACCCTCTTTGCCAAGGTCCCCTCCGAGGGTCGGCGTCCTTCGGAGAGCTCCGAGAAATGTCGCCCTGCAGCGTATTTCCAGTGGCGATGAGTCGAACGTATGCGGGGGGTTGCTTAATTCCCCAAATGCCAACACCACCGTGTTTCTCTGACCGGTCCATAAATGTTCCCTTGGGGCTGCCGGCACCCACCGGATGCCCCAGCGGGCTGGGAGCACGGGGCCGGTCCCAGGGAGGGCAGGTTTTGGGAGCAACGACGAGCACGAGCCTGACTTGAACGTGGCCGCAGGCAGGACCCCAGCGCTGCCTGAAACCTCTGCCCACTGCGACGGGCACCGTGGGGCCACAGCCCTCCTGGGCACCCCAGTGCCGCCCGCAACCTCTGCCCGCTGCGACGGGCACTCGGGGCCACAGCCCTCCCGGGGTGCAGAGCAGGGGGATGCGCACAGCCGTGGCAGCTGGATGTTGCACCAAAATACACTTTTTTCCCCCTTTTTTTTAAATTGCACAGGTTTCCCTGGTCAGGGGCCATGGGTTTTGGCCAGCAGCGTGCCATGGAGGTGATGGAGAGCCACGGCGAGAGCTGGGCAGCAGAGCCCTGCACAGAAACCTGCCCATCCTTTGCAGGCAGCTCCCCCTTGTTCAGCTCCTGCGCTCAGATGACCTAATTAAATTAATTTTGGTGGATTTTTTTTTGTTTTGGGTCTGGCTTAAAGATAATTAGCCAAAAGATGCCCTGATTTCTTTCTTTGGAGTAAGATCTTCCATTTAATTATTCAGCAAGTGTGTTTTCACTCACCATGGATACTCCCAGGGACAGCCAATGTCACGTGTGAATCGGGGACCGGCTCCGGCCACCCCGGTGGGACCCATCCTGCCCCGAGGAGCCCCGTCCCATCAAACCCTTCATCCCTACTGGGGTTTTGCTGGGACGCAGCGCAGCCCCCAGCCTGCCGCTACCAATGCAATGAGTTTGCCAGGCCTGATGACACAGGGAGGGATGCAGGGGGTGCCGGGTGCCCGCACGGGGCTCGGCAGCGCCGAAAAGCCCCTTCCCCACTCCTCCAGAAACCAGAGAAAAGTGTTTTTTGTTAAAATGTTTTCTTCTCCCTGTGGCCCTGGAGCAGTAATAAATCATCACTTATTTAAAACAAAATCCAGCTAATGGAGCAGCTGCATAATGTGTGCTTCAAAGGGAAAAAAAAATGTCAGCAGTTTCCAAACTTTCGAGGTTAAACCGCTGTCAAGTTATTTTTAATAGTTTTTCATTTGTTTTAATTTGCCGTTCCTTAATATGCAGCGAGGAACTCGGAAAATAATCATTTCCTCCTCGCGGGTCGTCTTCCTGGCTGGCAAACACAGCCTCGGCCTCTGTGCCACCGGGCAGGGGTGGCCGGGGATGGCGGCAGCGCCGATGGGGCGGACAGGACCTCCTGGCACCGCCGCGCCTGGCTCCGGTGAACGGGGTGCTCCGAACGGGCATGCCGAGCTGGGCCGGGCTGTGCCGAGCTGGGCCATACAGCGCCAGGCTGTGCGATGCTGTGCCGAGCCCCGCTGTGCCGTGTCAAGCCATGCCCTAATGGGCCATGCCGAGCCGGGCCATGCCGAGCCGGGCCATGCCCTGCTGAGCAGGGCTGTGCGGTGCCACGCTGGGTCATGCTGAACCAGGCCATGCGCTGGTGAGCTGTGATATGCCATGCCGAGCCGTGCCATGCCAAGCCATGCCACGCCAAGCCAAGCAGTGCCAAGCCAAGCTGTGCTGAGCTGAGTCGTGCAGATCCAGGCCATGCTGAGCCAGGCCGTGCTGAGCCACACCATAGAGAGCAAGGCTGTGCCAAGCCATGCCATGCTGAGCCAAGCTGAACCACGTGGGGCAAGGCTGTGCCGAGCTGAGCTGTGCTATGCCCTGCTGAGCCATGCAGTGCCATGCCATGCCAAGCCATGTCACGGTAGGCCAAGCCATGCCGAGCCAAGCTGCGTGGGGCCAGGCTGTGCCAAGCTGTGTTGTGCCGTGCTGAGCTGTGCAGGGCCAGGCCGTGCCAAGCTGTGCCATGCTGAGCCGAGCCGAGCCATGTGGGGCAAGGCTATGCCATGCCGAGCCGTGCAGGACCAGGCCATGCCAAACTGTGCTGTGCCGCGCCAAGCCGAGCCAAGCCAAACCTAGCCAAGCTGTACAGCGCAAGGCTGTGCCAACCTGTGCCAACGCCATGCCGATCCATGCCGTACCGAGCCACACCGTGCCAAACCACACCAGGACCGCGCTCTATCAAGCCATACCATGCCAAACCGTGCCAAGCCCAGCCATGCCAACACCAACAGGTGGCGACAGGTCCCCATGGCACCCCAATAACCCCCCCCCACAGCAGCCAACTGGGCTACCGCGCCGGGGCCGTGCCGAACCGCGCCGAGCCGTGCCGAGCCGGAACGGCTCGGCGCGGCTCGGCGCGGCTCGGCACGGCATGCAAGGATTTAACACGGCTCGTCGTCGTCCCCCTCGCCCCCCCAAACCCCCCGTCCGGTTATCGGGCTGGTTAATCCCGTATGTAAATGGCAGCCAATGGATGGTGCCGTTGAGCGGGGTTGGGATTAGCGGCGGGGCGAATGGCTGGCACTTTTACTGGGATTACAGAACAAAGAGCTGCTCTCCCTTCCCAGTTTGGGGTGGGTTGGGGGGGTTTATTATTATTTTTTTTTTAATCACCCCCTCCCCCCCCTCCCCTTCTCCTCACCTCCCTCCCTCCCTTCCTTTCTTTCCTTTAAGCCCCACCGGGTAGTACCGGCTCCGCCCGGGGAGGAGGGAAGCGGCGGGAGGCGGCGGGAGGCGGCTCCATCCCGGCCCCCGCCCGCCCGCCCCCGCCGCTCCCGCGCAGCCTCGCCGGGGGAGGCAGGAGCGCCGCGCCCGAGACGCCCGCGGTAAGGAAAAGTTTTGCCCCCCCCTCCCCGTCCCCATCACGGTGTTCCCCCCTCTCCCGGTCACCCCCCTCCTCCCCCGGTCCCAGTCCTGGGGGTGGCGGTGGGGAGGGCCGGAGGGGATGCGGGGGTTGGGGGATGCTAGGTGCGATGGGGCTGGGGGGGTGCAAGGAGGTATTAGGGCCGGGGGGGGGGGGAGCAACGGAGCTGGGTGTGATAGGGCTGGGGGGGGGATAGGGCTGGGGGATGCAGGGGGGCATTAGGGCTGCTGGGGGGTGATAGGGCTGCGGGGGTGCATCAAGGCTTGGGGGATGTTGGGAGCAATAGGGCTGGGGGGGGATGCTGGGGGGGTGATAGGGCTGGGGGTGTGCAGGGGGGCATTAGGGCTTGAGGGATGCTGGGGGGGTGATAGGACTGGAGGATGGTGGGGGGCAATAGGGCTGGGGGGGAATACTAGGCTCATCAGGGCTGGGAGAGTGCAGGGGGGCAATAGGGATGCTGGGGAGCGATAGGGCTGGGGGATGCTGGGGGGCATTAGGGCTGGGGGATGCTGCAGGGCAGTAGGGCTGGCAGGGATGCTGGGGGGGGTATTAGGGCTGGGAGGGATGTTGGGGGGCTATAGGGCTTGGGGGAGATGCTGGGGATATTTGGGGCTGGGGGGAGTGTTGAGCTCCTCGGGGCTGGGGGGTGCATTAGGGCTGGCGGGGGGGAATGCTGGGGGTGATGATGGGGCTTGGGGTTGGTGGGGTCCATCAGGGCTGTGGGGGGATGCCAGGAGGCAGTAAGGCTGGGGGAGGGCAGTAGGGGTTGGGGGTGATAGCACTGCAGGGGTGCTTGGGGTGGTAAGGCAGGGGATGCAGGAAGCAGTCGGGCTGGGGGGGTGTGATAGCGCTGGGGGGGTGCTGGGGCAGTCGGGCAGGGGATGTCAGGCTGGCCTTTGGTGCCCACCACCGCAACGGTGTCCCATATCCCTAAGGCAGCTCCAGGGCCACCACCTGCCCCGGCTGCGTCTGGTGGTGCCGGGCAGGAAGGGAAGCTGCAAGCAGGGCTCTGCCAGGGCTGGCCTCCCTCTCCGCCGGCGCGGGGAAAGGCGGCAGCGCGGCTGGAAATAGAAACGCAGGGTTGAGCTGACGAAGCGCTCGGGGCTTCGGCTAGGCTGGTAACCTGGCCTCGGCACTGCGGCCCGTGGGGTGGAGGGACAGACATCCTCTGCGGCTCCCCAGTGCTGGTGGGGGCAAGCGGAGGTTTCTCAGTGTGCGGGGACAACCGTGATGGGGGAGAAAGTTGCTCCCTGGGGAGCCGGTGCCCTTGTCCTTCCAGCGTGCAAGGCTGGCAGTGGGTTTATCTGGGATAAGCTGTAAATCGGAGCGATCCTATTAATGCATCTTGCACTGGAGTGAGCCTTGGACCCGGCAGCGCTTCACAGGTAATCCCGGGTGTTCACGGCGGGCGCCGGGTGCACCTGGGCGAGAGCGCTTTGGGAGGCGCTGGTGCCGCCGAGCATCGCTGCAGAGCCGTGGGGCTGGGTGTTGCGGGCGCTTTGGGGTCGGTCGCTCGGCCTCCTGCTGCATCCATTGCCTGTCGGTGTGTGAGCTCCGGACATTGGAACCGCCTGGGGACGTCGGCACGGAGCCTCGTGTGACGGGAGCCCCCAGCTTTGGGGTGTCTGCTCTTCGCGCCGCTCCCACTGGAGGAGCTGCTGGAAGTGCTGCAGCTGGGGAATAATCCCGCAGACGCGAGCGCCTTTAATTCCGCAGGATCCCGGGTCTCCGGTTCCCGCTGACATGGCCAGACCCGCTATGTTGGTTGTCACCCGTCCGAGCCCACAGAATTTCCTATTCCTGTGGAAACTGCTGCAGCGCTCGCTCTGAAATGAGAAAGCGGTGTGGTGGCTGCCGGCATCAGACCCGACCCCGCCAGCGGCCGAGGGGCTGGGACGCTAAAGGCCGCGGCTCAGCGCCTCTGCCACAGCCTGCGGGCCCCCGCCACCAGAGCAGCGAGCCCTGGCACAGCGGTGCGTGCCGCTGTCGGGGCGATACCAAGCAGCCGGTCGGGTGTCAGGGTCGCCTTTGAGCCACGGCAGCGCAGTGTGGCTCTGTGGCCGCCTGCGTGTCCCCCGCTCGTCTCCCCTTGCCCCGACAGAGTCAGGGTCCCGGTGACCGCCGGGGGACAGGGTGCCCCGGTTTGGGGCTGTGCCGCTGGTTTTCCCATGCACCGCTGCTGTCCCAGCTGGTGTTGCTTCCCAGGGCTGCGTTTTCAGGGTGAACCCTGCCCGGGATGCATCGCCGCTGGGTGCGGGCAGGGGAAGGGATCGGGCAGGTGCCCTCGCGAGGTGCTTGCAGGAGCCGGGGGGTGACGAAGGGGACATGCACTGGTGGCCACCACTGCTTCCCTCTGCTGTCCCTCCCAGGAGGGCTTTCATGTCTCGGCGGAGGTGCTGCTGGTACTGCCGTGGGTCGCTGCTCGTTTAGGTTTGCTAATGAGAAGCCGGGAGAGGAGGGAAGGAACCTGCTCAGGGACGTATTTAGCAACCTGCCCTACCGGCCTGGGCGAGAGACACAGTGCCCTTGCTGGCAGCCCGGTGCTGTCCCAGGAGCTTGGTGCCGTGCCGGCAGGCGTCTGGTGGGACCTTGCGTGGGGCAGGAGGTGACAAGGAGGGTGGGCTTTGGGGCCAGCACAGAGGGGACAGGTCTGGCTGTCCCGCATGGTGTGCATCACATACGACTTGAGCGATGCTCTGCTTAAAGGAAGGAGAAAAAAAAACCCTCAAAACCCAAAAATCCCAGACCAAAACAAGCGACCTCTCGCTGTTGGAGCTAATGAGGGATTCCCATCTGCTGCTCCCGCAGGAAATAGCTCAGATTTTTTTTGGCAATTATCAATGCCCTGTACTTCCTTTGGGAATTTTGGCGGCTGCACCCGGGCAGCCAGGCTGGAGGAATGCGGAGGGACTCCGGTCGCCGGCCAGGCTCGTCCCTGGCCGATCGCCCGCTGTGGGGCTGACCCCTGGGGTGGGCGCAGGGCTCGGTGCCAGCCGTCCCCGGCTTGGGCAGCGGCACCCTGCCCTGCCTGCCGGCCGACGGGCGCGGTTGTTCCTTGTGCTGCCGGCATCCCTTCGGAGATGCCTGTGGCGGGTGGACATGGTGGTGGTTCATCATGGAAGAAGAGGTGTGGATGGGGACTGCTGCTCCCAGGATGGCTGGGCTTGGGTGTAGGTGGTGGGTGATGGTTTGGGGAAGGGGATGAGTGGGCGAGGGGCTGTGTTGGTGTCCATGCTCTGCTCCTGGCCCTCTGGCCACGTCTGCCTGTGTTGCACCTTGTCGGCAATGACAGACCTCCTCCGGGGCTTTCGGGGGAGCAGAGGCAGATGCTGAAGGCACGTGGGGTGGGTTTGCCACCACTAGAGCCTTGCCCTTGAGGACAGGGAGGAGGAGAGGAAAGGACCTACTGGGAGCCCCTTCTGAGGATGGAGATACACATCCAGGAGCTAAAAATGTATCTGTTGATTCATTTATTGGGAAGAGCCCAGCTAAAAGCTGTAGGGAAGGGCCTCTGGTGTCCATCTGGATGCTGGCAGCAGTGGGGCTGGGGGCAGAGAGCAGCCCCGGCCGGAGGTTTGCCGGGGAGGTGGCAGGTCTTTGCAGACTGGAGCAAGGTTTCCCAGGACCTTGCTCTGCCCCGTTGCAGCCTGTCCCTTCACAGGACATGTTTTATTTACATCTCTTGAAGCATTGTCTTTAAAAAGAGGTCAGGAGCGCTCGGCCCGGTCAGAAGCTGCGGGAGGCTTGGGGCTGCGCAGTGGCCGGGGTCCAGGTGGACTTTACGGATTGGGGGTTTGGGGTTTTTTTGCTCGCCAGTTCGATGGTTCGTTTCTTAGTGCAGCCCCATTGGTTGAATTTGCTTCGAGCCCAAGAGAAAAACGTGAAGTGAGCCCAGGTGGGCGCTCGGCCCCGCTGCGTGGTGCCCCCGTGGTGCGGAGCAATGGCCTGGGATGGGGGGCTGCTGCCGGAGAAATCCCCCGAAGCAGCTGGGACATCGCTGTTGTGGGAATACCCCCGTGCCTCGTCCTGGTTTGGGAAGCTGCTGCCAAACGCCGCCTTACAAACACTTTGGCGGTGATTTCCGAGGGACTTGCCTATGGCGGCAGCAAGGCTTTCCCGTAGGTAGGATGCTATGAAGAAAAGCAGTCGGTACACAAATCCCCTCCTCGAGAGCAGGCTGTACCGAGGTGGGATTTACATTCCTGCATGCAAACAGCTTCTGTTTGAGTTTTCTGGCTTCACGTTGCCTTGTCTGCTCTGTGCTGGTCTGGCTGGTTTAAGAAGAGAATTTACCTCAGTGGGATGAGCAGGGGACCGGTGAGGAGCATCGCTCTGCTGCTGCGCGTCCGCACGGATGTCATCGTCCTTTACCAGGGCTTCCCCCCTCAGAGCTGATCTCCACCTCTCATGTGAGGGATGAGGTGTCTGTCTTCATTTTCTTTAAATCTGCAACATCAAAAGGAGCAAATGCTGGTGAGGAGGTCAGTGTGGACCCAGGAGGGGTCCTGGAAATCTGTCATCCAGTGCCCGCCTGCGTGCCTGGAACCTCTGCCCCAGAAGATTGGAGGGGACAAACCCAGATGTCCCCTTGCCGTGGGTGACATCCCCTATGGGGTGTGCCGGGGTCTGGCTACGCCCCTGAGCCATCCAAGTGGGTGCGAGCGGGTGGGTGCAAAGGCTCGTGGTGGGCATCACGGACCTGCTGCTGATCCACTCCTGGAGCCCCACAGGCAGAGTAAAACCTGGGAGCTCGGAGGGTGCTTTGGGGTGTAGATCCCTCTGGAGATAGCCGGGAGGAAAACCGGTGGGCAGGATGTTTTGTTATCCTTTTTATTTTTTGGAGCATTTCTTGCACTTTTTGGTGATGTGTGCGGGTGCTGGTCACTGCCAGGGGTTGTGTGTCCTGCTTAGTTGGGATGTTCCTGGAGGAGAAACCTCCCCCTGTAATGGCTGGACAGAGGTTGGAGGGATTTGCACGCTTCTGAGAGCAACGTGTGGTGCCCAGGCCCTGATAACCAGCAGCTTTATGGGGTAGTTTGAAGTGGGGCCGAAAAATCCCTTTACATGAGAAGAGGCATTTGGTAGAGAGGTTGGAGCTAAGCCCCATCCCTGGCCGAGGCAGGGGGTGGACGCACGGGATCCCAGCCACGGGTTGTGCCAGTGGTGAGGCCATTGAGGAGCCCTTGGCTTCCTTCTCCCTCACTAAAAAAAAAAAAAGGCAAAAAACCCTCAAAGCTTTCCCTCTGGTAACTGCTGGTTAGAATAACATAGAGGTGGTCAGTCTGGCTTAGGGAAAACTCGTGGTGAGTGGAGAGGGAGTCCTCCGGAGCAAGGTAACATTGGGACATGAAACCACTGCAGTGGGTAAAGAAGACCTCCTTGGTTTTATCCGGTTGCTGTGCGAGAAGATGCTTTGCCCATCTTTAAAGGGTGGCGTGCGGGGATGAGCGCGACTCCACGCCCAGGTTTTGGCAGAGCTCGTGTCTTGCTTTTACCTACGGCTGCGTCTGCATGGATGTGTCTCCTGCCTGGGAAACCACCCACTCCGTAGTGCCTGCGTGAGGTGACCTTACCTTGGGACACTGGCCACCAGGTTGCTCATCTGCTGCTGGAGCTCCAGCCTGGTGGGACCGAAGGGTTGGCCCTGGGCGGTGGGGACGGCTCCGGCCATCGCGCCGGGGATGGAGGTGGCTCCCTGGAGGTGGGCAGAGCCCCCTGCGCTGACACGCACAGATGAAAGAGGGAAACTCAGCCCTGCTTCTAATTAGCGGCAATCCTCACGCCTGAAATTAAGCCCGGCCACTTTATAAGGGCTGGGTGCCGGGGAGCACGCGTGGCACGTCGCATCGATGACAGCACCCGGGAGCAGTGCCGGTAAGTCAGGCGCTGCCCTCCCCTGCCCACCCGCCGGCAGCCATCGGGCAGAGCGTCTGGGACGCTGAAAGGTTCGGGATGAGGCTTGAGATGAGCTGCTGGGCTGCTGGTCCGGACCCCGCTGCAGGGCAGAGACCCCAGAGGGACATGCGTGGCAAGGGTGGGGTTTTCCCTGGATGGATGCTGCTGCTCAGACCTTCCCAAAAGAGACCCTAAAGGATGGTTTGCATTTGGGGCTGGACCACTGCCAAGCCCCGTGGGATGGGTATTTTGGCATATCTCCCCCGGCACCGGTAGGACGGGGCTGTGCCCGCTGCGGTCAGGCTTCGTGACCTATTTGAGGCTCCCATCAAAGTCACACTCCTCCCCATTGGGTTGGTTTTCTGCTTGTTTCATTGCAGGGTAGGAGACGGGGATGGAAAAACCTGTAGGAAAGGCAGGATTATGTCTCCCTAATTAGTAGGGGCCTGATTATCATTTCTACCCAGAGCTCTCGTAATGATTAAATATGTGGGAATTATCTTTATTATTTGTATTGCATTAGTATTTAGGAGGCTAGGACCCCATTTGCTGTGCAAACAGTGAACGATAGTCCTTGCCTGGAGGAACGCCGTCTCTGGCACACCCGTCGCCTGTCCTGGGCTGGGCAGACTGGGGGGTTTGAGCCCTGCGCGCCCACGGCATCGCCTGAATTGCTACTGCAGCTTCGCTCCCTGGCACTTAGAAGAATTTAAAGCATTGAATTGTATGTCTTTTTTGTTGCATACGAGTCACATGTGGTTTAGTATGGGAAAAAAAAATCAGTGTATTAACATGACCTCTGAAATCATGATTTATATCTAGATTTAAAATATATATATATATATATATATATTTTTGGCACCTGGGTTCTCAAAGCCCAGGAGCTGGCCGCTGCCTTTAGATGCTCTCGCTTTATTGTTGGAGGGCTACAATAAAGCAATCTCGTTAGGTAAATATAACGATGTTACGATCCACCATCTGCTAAAGTGCTGCTGCGCGGCGCTGGCAGAGCGGTGGGAGCTGCCTGCCGTGCTGCCTCTCCCCTGCTCCTTCTTGCCGGTGTCTGCCGTGGGTCTTGCATGTCCTAGGAGAAACAGAAGTGGTTGGTACGGATGGAGAAAGGGCTTTTTCTTATGGTTTCCTCCCCTTTAGCCAGCCGGGGGATGAGCTGTGGAACCCTTCCAGCTGGTGAGGACTGATTCCCGTCAGAGCGCAGTGGGGCTGTTGGGATGGTGGTAGGGTCATCAGCAAGTCCCCCCAAAACTGGGTCACCACATCGCTGAGCCGTGGAGACCCTGATGTGTGGGGATGCTCTGGTCTGCAGGGACACCCTGAGATGCTACCAGCTCGCTGGGTCCCACAGCATCATCCTTGCTCCCATCCGAGCAGTGGGACAGCCCTGTCCTCGTGGCAGCAGGGACCCCCCGCAACCCCCCCGGGTGCTGGAAGCCCTTTTGCAATCGCCGGCAGGAAGGATCGCGCTCGGTCGGCAAAATATGTGAGGAACTCTGCTTGTTTAAAGTGCCTTTGGGGTTTTGGGCCTTAAATAAACATCCTGGTTGGGGTTTGGGTTGGAGGTTTTCATCCTGGGAAAGGCAAGCGGGGGGGAAGGGAGCTGCGCCGGTGCCCCGAGTCTGCGTGTGCCTTCTGACAAGGTTATAAATTAGCTTCATTAGAGGAGGATCACTGAAAATAAATTGCTCCGCACCCTTTAGGGCCATTGCCAGGCTGTAATTTCATCTCGTCTTTCTGGGGACAAATGCCTAGAAACCCCCAAAGTGAAATTACAGCGTTTTACCCTGAGCTAGAGCTTGGTATTTTTGCCAACAAAAATGCAAACGCCCCCGTGCCCCCAGAGGAAGCTCAACTGGGGGCTTGCATCGAAAGCAAGGGGCTTAGTTGGGGTTTGCTGCAGGTTTTGCCACCGCTGCCCGACAGCTTCCTTGGGGGACGCCTGGCTGGGGCGAGGAGCGTGCTGGGCGTTGGAACCCCGACGAAACAGCGCGGTTCAAACCGAGTGGCCCGTGTGCTGTTAATACAGATCTGCGGTGGGAGCGAGAGGCGGGCGACCTTTAACAGGACATTAAATATTTATTAAAGCCGTTAGAATTAGTGTCAGGTTGTATTTATTTATTTTATTTAAAAAGAGAGGGGAGAAGAAAAGACTTATAAGAGAGGTGAGCGTGACCCGAGAGTCCCGTGAGCTGATTGACCTGGTGTGGTGCAACCCCAGCCCTCCCCGTGCAAGCTCCCGGAGCAAAGACCTGGCTCCGGGATGGATCCAGCATCCGCCCGTGCCCTTCCCACGGCTCCTTGCTGGATCCTGCTGCAGGGAAGAGCAGGCAGCAGCGGCACATCGCAGCATCCCACCTCCATCCTCAGCCCCTCAAGTACTTATCGTTTAGGTGGGTTAATTTTTTTCCCCCACCTGCCCGAAGGTTTATTCCTTTATGGGGGGTGGGAGAGCACAAGATTAGCCCCTCGTCTCTCCCACATCGTCTTCCCACAGCCACTCGCTGGCTTTCCCCGAGCCGCCCCTCCAAGGATTATGTGCTCTCTTGAAAACCTCTTTGTTTCCCCATGTTTGCTGTTGTAATTTATGTACGATGCCACCGCTTGTTGAAAAACAAGGTCTTTATCTCCGTGGGAATTACACCTGCAGAAATCCAGCCCTATCACTGCCTGCGTACGAGGCTCTCCATGATAAAAGCCGGCTCCAGCGCCGCCGCAGCGATGCAAAAGTTTCCTCTACTTTAGCTGCCGGCAAGAGCGATGCTTGCCTCCCCTCTGCACCTTGTAGCGCACAAATCCCCTCATTTTTAAATGCTCTCTGAAAGCAGACTGCTTGGGTTGTGGCTTCATCGCCAATAAATTTTCTTCCTCTTGATTGATTTCTTTCTCCCCTAGCAGCATAGGTATCGTTGAATTTTTTTTTTTTTTGGCTTCTGGTTGATTTATTTTATTTTTTTCTGCACGTAAGATGCATATTTCCACTCTCGCTGACCTTCTGGCATGCCATGGACCTGGCACGGTGATGCCGGTGGACGGAGCAGAGAGCGCGCGTCCCACGGGGGCCAAGGGTGCCTGTGGGTGGCTGGCAGCCGCGCTCCTGGAAAGGGCTATTTTTAACAGCTGGGCTTGTGCTGGGTTGCCATCGATGCGCTGGAGCACGTAGGCATCCTTTATTATTTTAAACCCGATAATTAAAAATAATGCGGAGTTGTCTCTGCTGTGGGTAGCTGCTGCTGAGGATGCTCCGGGATGCCGGCTTTCCCATGATGCGGGGGTCTCATCCCCGGACCGGAGGATGGGCTTTGCCAATGCACGTGCCCAGCTCCCCCCAGTTGCTATCCCCGTTGGGGCAGGGAAGCCGATGCCCGCTGGCAGCCAGAGCCGGCCCTTTGGAGGTGCAGGAGGTGCAGGACCAGAAGAGCAGGAAGGGAAACGGCTCCCGTCTGGGCTGCGGGCGAGGAGAGCAGTGGGAGGGTGGCTCTCCTCCCGGCGCCGGCCGACAGACGGCCGGCTGTCCCCATGTGCCCCCACCCCGTGGCTCCGCACCCCCCAAAAGCAAAATGGGGCGATGCATGCCAGCATCGCTCGGGTGGGAGCCAGGACGCGGTGCTGGGGTCTCCCTCCTCTTCCAATAACTCTTTGCTTGTGGTCGGATCAGGCTCGGGGGGTGCCGGGCTGGGTCTGCACCCACCCTGCGTGCTCCCCGCCTAGAAACCATCAGTGATGCCTATGGAAAACCTTACAGCAAACGCTGTTCCTCTTAAACCCATGTGCTGTGGGTGTGCTGAGGGTTTGTCTGTCCTTTTCCCTCCCCTCCTTCACTAACCCGCTTTTCACCAGCAATGCTACGAAAGGCGTTTAAGCCCAGAACCTTCCTTCTCAGTATTGATTTTGCTTTCTGCTTGAGTCTCTCTTTATTGCCCTTGGTATTTTGAGTAGCTGGAAAGATGCTGGAGAGAGCCAGGCTGCCTCTTTGGGGGGCTTCGTGTCCCCGGCAGCGAGGTGATGGGCACGGGGGCTGGGGGAGGCATTTGTGGGGATGGAGCAGTACCCCTCCTTAGAAGTGCTGATATCCTGGGGGTCGCGGTTTTGGGCTGCCAGAAATGCTCCTTGAAGATGCTGGAGAGATGCAGGATCACACTCGGCGTCTGGGGAAAGCCTCTTGTAGGGTGGCGGGGGTGGTTTCTCCTCCTGGTCCCATACCACTGGCCTCGGGGAGAGGTTAAGGTGCTTCCTCCCATCTTGGGGAAAAACAGCATTTTGCTTTTAATCAGGTTTTTGGGCTCCACCCAGGTCAGCAACTTTGCAGAGGACAAGGCAGGGCGGCAGAGCAGCCGAAATAAACCTGCCTATTTAAATATTTACTTGCCCATTATAAAGTAGCTCCATGTTTACCCGCTCTGTGGCTGCGTGCGGTGCGAAGAGCCGTGCTGAGAGCTCACCGGCTGCCTCGGGCTCGGCACCCGGGCGGCGGGCACCCCTTGCCAAATTGTTTGCCACCCATTTAAGGGGAACTGACTAAGAAATTAATTCACAATCTCAGGCTCCGTGGGTCCTGATGTGAATGCTTTGATCACCGCGGAGCGGGGACGGATGCAGGCGAGCGTGCTGCTTCCCATCCTTCTGGCTGAAGCAAGAGGTAATTAGGGGGCTTTTGGTGTCGGGGTGATTTGGTATTTGAAAATTCCCTTTTTTTTTTGTCGGTTTCTACAAGTTTTGCAGTGTATGAGGCTGCGTGGCTCTCGGCGGGGTTTGGGTTATGGGTCTGTGCTTGGTGGCACCCTGAACTGCGATGAAGGAGAGCCTGAGCTGGTCCCTGGTGGTGCAGCCCCTTGTTTCCCATCTCATGGATGAAGACATCCGAGGGTTTCCATTTTTCAACCCAACAAGCGCATGTGCGAAAAATAAGCTACGAGCCCAAAAAATAAGCTGCGTGCCCTCTGCCTTCCCTGTGACAGGGTGCTCTCCCTTTGCACAGCCCCAAAAATCTCTTTTTTTTGAGGGGCCGGTCCCCACCCCTGGTATCAGCTCTCCTGGAAGCATCACCATCCCGGAGCTAAATCAGCATCGAGCCACCTCCCACACCCAAACCACAACGCACATGTATCTCCTATTTATGGGGCGCCTGAGCCAGGCTCTTGCTTTCCCTGGTGGTGTGGAACCGGAGTGCCTTACAGCCACCTTGGCACCCCCCAAACCGGCCCTGGGCATCCCGAGAGGTGGTGGGTGCTGGACGTTGGGTGCTTATTTCCCTGCCGTTGTACCTAAAGCAGGCTGCAAATTTGGGACGCCGCTTCTCTTGGTGCTTCGTTGGGCGCTGGAGCTGCCGATTAAGGGAAATGTGCCACGAGGCAGGTTTGCTTTGCAGGATTAAAAGCAAATAAATATTTATGCGCTATGCAAAGCAGGCCTGATAAGATATGCGTATCATTGGGAATTTGAAGCGGTTTCAGTTTGGGCCCAAGATGAAGGGGTGTGCGTGTCGGTGCGTTATGTGGGTTTAAAGGGATGGTTTTTCTCCTGCTGCACAAAAATAAAAATAGAAAGGGAAAAACAAGTTTTTTTTTTTCTTCTCGGGCTGCTCTGGTCTTGGGTTTCACCATCTCCCTGCATCCCCGTGTCTTTAACTGCAGGGATAGAGAAGAGCCAGGGAGAGAGGGCAGTGCAGGCAGCATTTCGTATGCAAATATAATGCTGGCCCCGTTCCTAATATTCGCTGTGTTTACACGTAAATGCAAACAACTGTTGACTTAGTTTCAACAGATAATGTGTTTCATAACACAATGGAAATGAGAATTAAGCTGGAATTTAGCAGGGGGGAACATGTGTTTCTGCGAGACCTCAGGCTCCGCCGGCCCCGTGCCCGTGTGCCGTGTTGTGGTCATGGCAGTGCCGGCACCGTGGGGGCTCAGGCTCGGCGTCCTTGGGGGGCCCCTTCTTGCTGGTGTTGGGGGACACCTCTGCTGACTGATTTCCCTTGCTAAATCGCCCTGAAATGGGGTGAACGAGACAAGAGGGCAGGGCCGGTCGGCTGCAGGGTCGGTGGGTTGAGCTGGCCCAGCGGCGAGGCTGGGGAAGGGGGCCGGTGTTCCCCCGAGGTTATAGTGACCGGGGCTGATCCCGGGCTGGTTTTCCCCTGGGAAAGAAGGGGCTCGTATGCTTTGGGGGGGTCAAGGCATCAGGGGAAGGGAAATGCTGGCCAGGCCACCGTGTTGGAGCCCGAGTGCCGGCACGTCCCGGGAGGGAGGAGGTGGCAGCGGCCAGGTCACCTTGTCCCGGAGTGACTCTGAGCAGAAGCATGTGGGAGAGGCCCCGGCTGTATTTTAGGGCCGGATCCTGGCCAGCCCGGGGCAGTCCTCGCAGGGCTCCCCGGGGCCAGCCCCGACGCCGGCCTGGGCAGCCTTTGAGTCACGGCTCAAATCGCCAGCTATCAGAGCCGCTCCCGCCGCCTCTGCCCCGCGCCTGCTGCCCTCCCCACCCCACCGCACCCCAAATCCCACTGGGGGGTGAGGCGGGACCCCGGCACCGCTGGGGATCCCCCCAGGGTGCTGCGTTGTCCTTCCCAGGCGAAGGCACCGATGCACGTGGGCAGCTCCCCACAGCCCCGGGGAGCAGAGGCATCGCCGGGGGATCGGCGATTCGGGACCCACGGGTGTGTAATCACCGTCTCTGGGCGTGGGTTTGTCCCCGTCCATCTGTCTGCCTGTCCCTTGCCTGCTGGCTGGCTGCCACCCAGCGCGGCAGGGCTTGCAGTGCTCAGGGCGCAGCGTTAAAAAAAAGCTGAGCCCTTGTGAATACGGCGGGGGGAAATTTTGTGATGTGCACCCAAGCTATGCTAGACACCGGCGAATCTCCCCACGAGAGCTGTAGGGACGGTCACGCCGGTGGGGACACCTTGGCTGGAGGTGCATGGCTCTACCAGCCACTGAGGAGCCCGACCACAGGCTGGGGACCCCTGGGGACACCCCCCCCCCCCCAGCCACGGAGCTGCCGCTCCCGGGATGCGGGACCAGCATGGCAGGACCCGGCATTGCAGCCCTGGTCGTGATGCCGGGGCCCGGGAAAGCCAGAGCTGTCCTCGGCCGGACCCGGCGGCTCCTGGCGTGTCGGCTCACCGCAGAGGGTGATGTCTGCCTGGGGTGGGTGGGGGCCGCGCGGCACCCGCGGCTGTTTGTGTCTGGCAGCCAGCGGTGATGCCAAGCCCTGATAGCGCTGCGGTAATGGCGGGCTTTGCATGAGAAACAGCAGGTTTCGGGGCTGGTGCCACAGCCAGAGGCTGCCCAGGAAGGAAATGGGGATCCTGGCTGGCCGGGGCAGGCAGCTACCGGCAGCATCCCTCCTCCCTGGCTGGACTGCTGCACTGCCTGGCTCCCTTGAAGGGTCACACCGGGGTGGGTGCAGGCTTGGCTTTGCCGAAGGCTCCTCCGTTGGCGGTGGCGGTGCCTGGGCAGCGCCACGTTCCCCTGCCCGCGTGGGATGCCCGATTCTGGGCAGGCGTCGAGGCTGCAGGTGACAAGGTGCAGCCAGCACTGGCTCTCAGCACACGTGCTCCTCGCCGCGGGGCCGGAGCAGAGGGCAAGCGCCGGGGCAACCCGGGACCTGCTCCTTCTTTTCCAACTCAGCCCGTAAAATAAAATAAGGGAGAAGGGAGCGGGCAGGAGGGGCAAGCTCGGGGCACAGGATGCTCCTATCTCCAAGCCTCCTCTCATCCCCTTAGAAAGCCATTTCATTTTTTTATTGAGCTTATTTATGTGGCGTAGAGTCAGGCCTGGGATTAGCAAATAGCCCATCCTGTAACATGGGGAATACTCGATACTGAGACACCAGTAACCAGAGAGAAATAGTAGAGATAAAATGAAAACATAATGAGATTAGGTAGCGGCTCTCTATCAGAGACCTCTTTACGCAGAGGTAATTACCTGGGAAGAGCAGAAAGCGGGTGATGAGCGGTGGTGGCCGTGGGCCGGGGTCAACGTGGGGCAGACGGGGCCACCCCAGCCCTGCCCGGGAGCTGGAGGGTTGGTGCCATCAGCAGCGGCTTTGCAAAAGAAAAAAGCGTTGGGGTTCAGTGTTGAGGAGGAAGACAAAATGCCCACCAGCATCCACTCCTGTGGCGAGGACTGGGGTGGACCATCCTCCGCTGAGCCCTTGCAAACTTGTTGCCCCCAGCCTGGGCACTGTGTCTTTGTATATTTCCAGTTTGGGGATTTTTTTGCTAGATAATTCAGAATTATTATTATTATTATTAATTGTTATTAACTGGAGCAGTGCCCAGTTAGACGGATGCAAGGTGGGCACGCAAACCGGGGCAACAGCCGGGACGGGGCATCGGGCGCCGTTCAGAGAAAGCAAACCTTGTACCGGGATATGGGGCTGGTGCTGTAGCACCTGCGGGCATCGTGCACATGGGATTTTTCTTTAATTTAGAGGGGGGAAAAAGGGGGGGGGGGAGCAAAAAACCATGTGCCTGTGTAATATAAAATTCAAGTTAGGCTCTCGGTGACTGCATGGAAAACAACAGGCTTTTTATGTTGGCTCTTGGGGTAGGAGGAGAGCAGGCTAGAATAAAGATTTACAGTGTTTGGGAGATTAAAGGCCCTTGGTACATTGTTCAAATACCACGAGATTAGTTTCCAAGGAGACGGATACCAGTTGCCATAGGCACCGGGGGGCCAGGAATTAGGATTGCGATTTTTTATCCTGATCACGCAACCAGTAGCTGAACGCTGCTAAAACTCGGGCTTTAAATAACCCCAGCGTTAGCTTACGCACCGCCGAACCAGAGGCTGGAAACCATATCTCCCTTCCTTCTCCCTGCCCCAGCACCCATTCGGGTGCGCAGCGTTGGACCCGGGTATCAGTAGAGGGGTGCGAGGGGATATGGGGCTGGGGACCGACGTTGGTGCAACCCCAAGACCTGCCTTGCAGGTCGTCCTGCAGCTTCCGAGCTTGTTTCATCTCATTTGTTTCATTCTCTAGGCAAGGGATTGCCAGCATCTTCTTGTGATAGCCAGGACGTGCGGTTCCCCATCGGCAGTTGCTGCAGTCCAGGGGCAGGAGATGTACTGAGGGGCAGAATTAGTCGCCTGCTAATTTTGGCTTCCCCCGGTCGCCCACTTCTGGGAAGTGCAACCCGAGCCCTGGCGCGTGGGATGCCGGATCCGTGCCCTCACCGCCCGCCTTTCCTTCTAGGAACTGCAAAGCACCGGGTTTTGTCCAGGCTGCCCCGGTGCCGGCACGGGAAGGGGTGCTGAGCTCCCCGCCACGGTGCTGTGGGATGGGTTTTGGGGCTGGATGTCCCCCCAGAGAGGGAGACTCAACCCTGGGAGCCATGCAAGCACCCAGGTCCCCATGGCTGGGCGTCTTTGCTCACCCATCGGGCACCATGAAGCTCATCTCCAGCTTCGCCACCCCCAACCACCCGCGTGGGGCTGCCGGGGCAGGATCCAGCTTAGCCGCAGCCGCTTTCCATGCACGATGCTCGCAGCATCCCTTCCCTGCAACAGTGGGAACGCTCCGATTAACACTTACTTTTTTTTTTCCCTTCCCTTTTTTTCTCTTTTCTTTAATAAATGAAGAGGCAGTTGCTCGAAGCAAGAGCTTCTGCGCCTGCCTGCCGTGAGATTGCGGCGTGTAAACTTGTCTAGAGCTGAAAGCTGCTCTGCTCGAGCTCCGCAGGCAGAGCAATCCCCCCCAGCAGCCGCCGTGACATGAAAGTGTTTATCCTGGGGGAGATGAGACGCAGCTTCTGAAGGGCACTTGATCCTGATCCGTCTCTCTTTGCACTAGACAGAAGCCTACTATAATTTTACTATATTATATCTGTGTGTGTGCCTAAGCCAGGCTTAAGAAAATCAAGGCGGCAGCGGAATGCAACGCCCTGGTTGAGGGGGGAAAGCTAAATTCCTGCGGCTGACACGTCCCTCCGTGGGAGCCCCCAGTTTGCTCTTTGCTGCTTTTATAAGTGGGACTAAACCGCGGCAGGCGCCGGATTATCCGGGAAAGCAGAGCTGAGGCGGCGATGCTGGTGGATGTTGTGGTGCCAGCGTGTATGTGAGGAGCTTTTCCAGCAGGTGCCCTGGGTTTTGTCGGTAAAATAAAACAGGGGAGGAGATGTTCGGTGGTGGGAGCTTGTTCTGCCTGGTACTACCCAGCTGGAAGGAGCAGGGGGAAAAATATAGGGTTTGGGGGAGCTGGGGGAGCCGGCAGACCTGCCGAGGTAAGGGCTGCCGGCACAGTGGGGGTGCGGGCACAAGCAGTTGGGTGCCCCGGACTGTGCCGCAGGCTGTTGCCCCCCAGCTCTGCTGCTTTCAGACTTTTGCAAAAAGGTATTGGCTTGAAAAGTAGCCAAAAAAAAAAAAAGGGAATTTGTGGATGTGGGGAGAGACGTGGCAGCGGTTATGAGGCAGCAGTTGGACCAGGTTCTGGGGCTGGGGGTGCACCGGCACCCACCTTTGGGGGATGCAGGTGTGTCCTCAGCAGATGCTTTTTCGCAGCAGATGCATCGGCAGGGTGGCACCTGGGGTCCCCCAAAACCCAGAGCCCCCCACCTACCCTGGGAGGGCTGCGCTGCAGGGGCACCCACACGTGGGGCAGGGACTAGGAATTTGGGGGCTTTTGGGGGCGTTCAGACATTTGAGGGTATTTCTGGGCATTTTGTGAGTGCCCTGGACCGCAGTTATCTGCTTTACTGCTGGCATCGGTGCTGACTGCGCAGCTCACCGACCGCGCAGCTCACCGACCGCCTGCTAACGAAGCATCGTTAGCGAAGCAATAAACCGCCCCGGCACGAGTTGCGTGGCTTTGCCCTGCGCCAGCTCGGGATGGAGAGGATGCAGCTGCGGGGGCCAGAGGCCGGCGCTGAATTAGGCGTAAGGGATTAGGGTTTAGCCAGGCGGCACGGCCGGGTTAAAGCCATCGTGCTGCGAGCAAGTTGTCCATGCGGAGCAGAAATCTCCACCGCTGCGGCAAAAACCCCAAGGCCAGTTATTTGGCGAGCGTGGGGCAGTGCCGTGGTGCTCCTGCACCCGAGATGGCTTCAGTCGCATCCGCTGGCTCCGCTGATACCGGTGTTTGCTTAAGCGATTAGAAAAAAACCGCAAGTTGAAATTCAAGCCTGGTCCCTACCCCTGGCTTTCGCCCTGCTGCGGTTTATGTGGTTTCCAGGGCTTTTTGCTTGAGTGGCTCCAGCTCGCCGGGCACCTCGCTGCTAACAGCTGCCTGCTGAAAAAGGGACCTCAAAAGTCCCCGAGATGGAGGGGGACAGAGAAATACCTTCCGAGGTGGTGCCCCTTCCTCGTCGGTGAGATAACCCTTAGCATGGGTCCTGCCCCAAGGCGATGTCCCCGGTGGGGACACGGGGGACGGTCCCCTCGCTTGGAGGGGGGACGCTGTCCCAGCACTAGCAAAGGACATTATTTGTCCCTCTGGCTCCTGTCAGGATGACTCCTGATGGATTTTAAAGTGTGTTTAATGATAGCCAGGGCTAATTGCTTAAATGTCCTCCAGGGCCGGTGTAATTTTTAAAAATCCCCTTTAAATATGCCCTCCCAGAGTAAAAGGCAATTACAAATAAAATCACTGTCATCTCATCGTTTTGTGCGGGTCATCGTTACATCCATGCGCTGGCTGCGGTGTCACATCCTCCTCCCGCCGGATGGGCTGCGGGTGCCGGACCTGCGCCCTCAGTCCCGGGGGGGATGGAGGCAGCTGAACATGGCACCTCATGTCCCGTGGCTCATCGAGCATTTTGGGTGGCGGAGAAGCCAAATGCTGCCTTCAGAAGTCCTTTTGGTGCCTGGTAGCCTAATTGCCCCCCACCCCAGCAGTGCCTTCCCCTGCTCTAGTGCACCCCCAGGCTGCCCCTCCTCTCCTCAGGAGGGGAAATGGCCTGTGAGTCCATCTCAAGACCTACCTTTTATATATATATATATATATAAAAAAATAGAATGTTTGAGTATCTATATTCAATATATATTGATACTTTTTTTTTTTTTTAAATATTTTGCTGGAATTGGGGCTGGCTCACTTGGGCTTCCCACGGTCTCACCGGCACCGCTGAAGCAACAGGCAGAATTTTCCTGGAAAAATGAACAAGCAGATAATTTCCAGCCACTCTTGTGTGGAGCTGCGGGCAGGACTGGCGCAATGGTCCTTTTTTTTTTTTTTTTTTCTTCTTTTTCTTCTTCTTTTTTTCACCGCAACGTGCTGAACGGTCAAAGCTCTCATTAATTTAAATTCCTGTTTGGCTCCCTGAACTGGGAGCCAGCCCACGCAGTCGGAGGCTTTATAAACATCTCGGGCGGGCGCGCAGGGGGATTTCCGTGGTGATGCTGCGATGTCCGTAGGGCAAGGGGGGAGCACTGGTAGCATCTCTTTGGGGCTCTCCGTGCTGCTCCCCTGCTTTTCGCTTCTCACTTGCTGCCATCAGACCCCGACACGCTCCGTGCCGGTGGCATTTCCTTGGTGCTGCGGCTGAGCCGGTGTCCTCCGGCTTGTCGCCCTTGGATGCAGTTGGTGGTTTAAGGGCTGAGCTGGAAGATGCGGCCATTGCACCCACCCAGCGCTCATGGGTTTGGGTTGGGGCACCGGCCGTGGAATGCTTTGCCCTGCAATGGTTTTGAGTCGTCTGGTGTCCTCGTTAAAGGAGATGCTTCATGCGGTGAAAATTGCCAGCGTTACATTTTTAAGATACAGTAGAGCTGCAGGAAAAAAATAAATAAGTCACTCAGTTCAGTTTAAAACCAGTATTGGTAGAAAGCAATATAAGAAGCAGCAGATGCAGGATGTCCTTGGTCCCTCCCGGGCATTTGGCTGTTCCCATCTCACGGCATTTCCCGCTCTGCACTGGGTTTGGCCTTAGGTAATTCCCAAAAAAGGATTTATTGCCCTTTTTTTTTTCTGATGGCAACGGTGGTCCGAAGGAGCAGCAGGCATGGGGAGAGCCGGCAACAAGTTCAGCCCAGTTTTGTGAGTCCTGGCGAGTGCATTGCTCCCTTTGGATAACTGGATTTGGGGGTTTAGGCTAAATAAGGCTTTCGTACACGGCAATGTGAAAGTGGTGGGGAGGATGGCAGTGGAGCTCCTTCTGCAAGCTCCACCATGGCAGTGTGGAAGCATCAACTCGGCTTAATAAATAAGATACTGTTGCTTCTGGTTGTGGCATGGGGCTGGAAATTGCTGTAAGGCTCGAAAAGATGAGCAAGAAGGGGGACAAAAGTCAACACCAGGAGCTTACAGCACCCGTCTTTGCCATGAACCAAGCCCCAGCCTGGCATGCGATGCCAGGGCTGCGCCGTGTGAGCTGCTGGCTCGCATAAACTCACCTCGGTTTCTCCTAATTGAACCTGTTTATAATTTAAGGGATGTAATCACACAGTTTTCTGCTTGGAAATTTCCTTTGGAGGGTTGTCGTTGGCTTGTTGTTTTTTTTTTTTTTTACTGTTCTGTTTGCTCCGAACGCTTTGGAAATGGTGACGAAGCACGCAAGACTGGAGGATGTTTATTCTGGGGAGAGATGCTGCCCGGCGGCAGCGGTCGGGGGGATGGAGAGGGGATGCGCCTGCTGCGGGCGCAGGGTTGGGGGGACCACTGCCATTTCTGCGGGGGTTCAGCAGCCTCCCCACGCACCTGGTTTTGCCTTTGCCGCAGCCCAGGTGATTCACGAGTGAAACTCCCCCGGGGCCAAATTTATAATCTTTCCCAGGATCATAAAGGGAGGCGAGGAAGGAGGTGTCGTAAGAGCCGAGCAGGCGACGGCCCGTGCGGGCTGCCTGCCCGCATCCCGCACCGGCTGTGGCACGACACCCTCGTCCCCGTGCTGTTCATCCCATCCCCGCAAGACTCATTCGGGGGGGAGAAATAATTAAATAATATATATATTTTTTTAATATTAAAAAAATAAAACCAATCTGCAAATGTTTGCTTTCGCCCCGTGACAGCGGCGTGACGGTCCCTGAGTCACCCTGCGCCCCTGGGGACGGGACCCGGCGTGCAGAGGTGGGATGGGGCTGGGGCCGGAGCTGAGCCCCTGCTGCGGGCCCGGAGGGGGGAAATCAACCCCTTGGTGGGTGCCCCGGGGTGGGATTTCAGCAGGATGGGTGTGTGGAGCCCTGGGAAGGGGGGTAGGATGCTCTGCACCCATCCTACCCACCTCGCTCCCTGCCGCCGGCCCTAACTGCTATAAGAATGGTTTACCCCAGTTTTCCTAAAGATTACTTTCCCTTTGATTAGACAAACAACTTCAAGCCGTACGTCTTAATTTGATTTGAATAAGCCTAGCGCTTGCTGTGAAGTTTTTTTCCTCCCTTTTGTTCCCCCCTTTTCTAAATCTGCTGTCACTGCTCTTCGTGACCACAATTATTAAAAGCTTTACCGGAGTATTGTCCCCCCCATCCCTTAAAGTCCTGTTGTATTACTTGGGTCACATTTTTATTAGGATTTTTTTTCTTGTTGAGTGATTGTCCCTTTTCCTTATTAAACAATCAGGCAGGTGAAAGGGATTATTTTTGTCCCGGTCTCCTGCAGAGCAGGGAGCGGGTAGGGAGGGGATGCAGGGACCCTGCCCCACTTCCCACTGACTTTATCTTGGGCTTTCCCTTTGGTTCCCCCTGTGGGGCTGGATCCAGCTCGTGGCTTTGCTTTTTGCAGCCAAGGGAGGAGCATCTCTTCCCCATAAGTGCTGCTTCCCGTGGGAGGCCGTGGCTGAGCAGGTCGGTGCAGCTTGAGCTCTCCGAGGGGCTGCAACCAGCCCTGCCGAGGCACGGACCGGCTCTCCAAAATGCTACCGGAAGGCAACAAGAACATCCATGTCGCAGCAGTCATATTTAATAATAATTAGGGCACTCAGAAATATGTACGGGCATCAAAATAAGGCTGTTTTCCAAGCGAGTGCTTGTGGGGGGCTTAAGAAGGGAGTGATGCTCCCTGCACCGAGTCCTTTCCTGACGGCAGCCCCCAGGCGATGGCTGTTCCCGAGCCCAGCATTGCGGCTGCCCGGTGTCCTGCAGGCTGGGAGAGCAGCTCAGGGCTGGCATCGGCACCGCTGTCACCTCGCTGCTCCCTGCCAGCTGCAACAAGGCACCTCTTATTAACACAGCATCGATTAAAAGAAGGAATCTTGAGTTCCCTGCACCCACAGGGCTGTGCGCAGGGAGCTGCTCGGGAGCTTGCACGTGAAATGATCCCTCGTCTGTCTGTCCATCCATCCATCCATGCACAAACTGCAGGGCTGGAGCAAGGCGGACCGTTTCCTGGCCTTGCTGCAAGCTTTCGTGATGGTAAAGCTGGGGGTGCCTGGCAGAGCCCTGTCCCCAGCGTGGGGACGTCCGGGGAGCTGTGCCGGAGGGCGGTAGCGCCTAGGCTTCAGGACTGTGTGTTCGGTTTCCTTCTTTATTTTCCATCCTGACGCCTAGTTTTGGGTTTTTTTTTCCCCAAGATCATCCTGGGGGAGAAGAGTCATCCGTCAGCTTTGTTAAGAAGTGTCAGATGGGTGTAAGAGGATTTTGCTGGGTGGCTGTCAGCGTGGCGCAGCAGAAGTGCTGGTACGGCTGCGGCCATGGCTCTGCTGTTCAAAAGCACCGGTGAGACCTCAGCACTGCTTGCGTGCTCTCACCGGCTGGCGACGCAGGGGAAGCCAGCTTGGAGGTCTCATCAAGAGCAATTTCTGAAATTCAGTCATTATTGTTTAACGGGGAATTGTCTCCACCCTTGTTAGCTTGTTGCATGCCCACAGAACAGCGAGGTTTTGCAGGGCCGAGGGCACGTTCATCAGCCCCCTGCCCTGTGCGTGCTCAGGCACCTGCAGAGATGCCGGCATGGGGGAACTTGTTATTTTGGACCAAAATCCACCATTTCCCCGGCTGCACGGAGCAGCACGGCCCCGCTTTGCATGCAAATTCCATCTGCTTGGACACGAGTGTGAACCGGGGCTGGAAGGTGAATGTGGGTTTTTGCTGTTGACTTTTAACCCTTCTTTTCAGCAGGGCCGAGCAGCCGCGGTTATCGGCTGAGCCACAAATCGAGTTACATGCAGGCAGCTTCATTCATATTCCCCGGCTCCTGCCCGTCTCGCCTCGTTAGAAATTCTCCGGCCTCTTTTATCCGCTTGCGGCTTCGAGCACATGATTTACGATCTGGTTTGAGTGGCTCCGGAGCATTGCCGGCTAATTTGCCACCCTTTATTCGCAGGATTAAAGGCGGGCGGTGCGACGCTGCCCCGCGGATGGAGGGGTGATAGCTGGGAGGGACCGTGTTGGGTGCTGGGGGGTGATGCTGTGTCACGTGTGGGTGCCCCAGCATGGGAGTGGGGTGATTTACGCAGGGTGAGCCCCTGCCTCAGTTGCCCCTGCAGCATCAGCATCGCCATGGGTCATGGTGAGACATGTGCACTGGGGTGCAGAGACCTGGCACAGTTGCTGCACGTGTGGCCGGGCCCCAGCATTTTTGCCCCTTTTTTCCCCGTTTTGCAGTGAGGGATGGAGCTCCCGGGGCTGAGCTCCTACTTGGACGTAGGGTCCCTGCACGCCGCCTGGTCCTGCTCCCACCGGCACAGTCCCCCAGGAGCTGCAGGGTGGGATGATTCGATGATGGAGCCCCTCGCCATAAGCTGCCTCTCTCCCTTGGGGTGAAGGCAGAGCACCCTGTGGCTTTGGCCCGTTTCAGGGACACCTTTGGGTGCCAGGCTCTCCTCTTGCCCAGGGTATAGGGAGGGAGGCACGGGGACAGCCATCACGGTGTCCTCGTGGGGACACGTGCATCACCCCCTGCTCTCTGCTGCCCACAGAGCTCGGGCACAGGAGCGCTCTGCATCCGCTTCAGCGCCGCATCCTCCGGCTTGGCACTGCCGCAGCCTGCTCATCCGGGGTGTCCCACCGCGCGGTCGGTCCGGCGTGCCCTGCGCGGTGGTGGCATCTCCCCGGGGGTGAGTCCTGAGGGCAAAGGTGACCTGGCCGTTGCTGGGACACACAGTATCGGCCCCGGCGTTTGGTTATGGCTCAGCAGCATCTGCAATTATCTGCCTTTAGCAGAGGAGACGCGGGGAACATGGGGCTCAGGCTGGCCCCGGCCTCTCTCTGTGCCTCAGTTTCTCCTGTATATCCATGCCGGTGTTGCGCCATAGCCCATGGCACACGCTGGTGTTGGGCTGCGCTCGCAATGCTCAGGGCCGGCTCTCCATCAGTAACAGCAATGCCTGTACCATTTTTTTTCTCTTTCCAGGTGAATATGGCCCTGGCAGGGAAGCCTTTAGACGTGACTCTCAGCAGTTCCAGAGCTGACCAGTGGAATATGGTTTTTCCCCAGAAAGATGAAATCATCACCAGCTTAGTGTCTGCCTTAGACTCCATGGTAAGAGGCCGGTGGTGTCCCCATCCCCCTCCATCGTTTCGCCTCCCTTTAACTGGGCTGGCTGGGAGCAGGGCTGAAGCAGGAGGGCTGTCGAGCTCGTCCCGCTCCCCCTCCGCTGCCGGCAAGCCCAGGGAGCTGCCGGGGCTGGGAAATAAAAATCTTCTACCGCCCTGACAGCCGTAAGGATCGTAAAGTCAGCCCAAGTTAATCTCAGATGTCTATTGTTTTCCCATTAATATTTATGTTGGTATCAACTGAATGTAGGGTGGTGGGTTTTTTTTTTTCTTGATGTTTTACCAATGTTACCGTGAGCTTTTACACAACAGGAGAACAACGGCTTTTATCTCCGAGAACAAAGAAAATAACTTTCATATCTTTCGACGTAGAATTCCCGGTGGAAACCTTGCCTAAGTCAGCCGTGCTTACATAAACAAGATAACTGTCTGGATTAAGTCTCGTGGACCAGAGCTAATCTTATTTTTAACTGTGAATGTGATCAAGAAGGGAAAGCGGGTGTGTAGTAACAAATATTTAATGCAATGCGATGTGCTGAATAGCCCTCCCTTTTTAAAGCCAAGTCGTATTTAACGTATTTATCTTGGATGCATCTTCTTCTCTATGCAGGTAGGGTTTTTTTTTTCACTAGTACTAATTTCCTTCTTTTTAACCATCACCACCCCACTAAGGAGCAGGTTCTCCGGAGCTGACGCACCCCAAGCGGCTTTGATGATTTATATACGTGCCATCCCGTACAGCAAATTGTGTTATCGTAGTTTGGCTTCTTAATGAATATACATTATTCCGCAGTCCTCGTTACGTGCTGACACCAGGGCCAGGAGGCCAGGCTGCTCCTGAAATTCAGCCTTTATCCCAGCGCTTCACCAGGGCCGGGCTCCGCACCCACTGAAGCCGGGCTGCCTGCGTGCGTGATAAATAAACCACAGGGCCACGTGCACGTTGCCAGGCGGGCTTAGGGTTTGGATTTGGTCTGCCTCCAAATCTCACATCCCCTGGATTTTGTATTTATTTTTTGAGTGTTGGGCTTTTTGAGCAAAACAATTCCATTGGCTGCTGCGTTTTTGAAAGGAGGTTTCTTAAAAATACCTATTTTTGAGGATGCGATTCAATACCTCCTTCTTGAAGAAGGTGAGCAGGAGGTAAAATGACCCAGTATAGAGACTGGTTTAAGCCCACGCAAATCAAACTTGCTGTAAATGCATGCGGGAAGCCGAAGGTAGCTCGGGGCGGGGGGGTTGGTCCATGGGCAGCTGCTGTCCCACTCCCTCCCTGGCTGCCACCATCCTCCGGCCCCTCCACGGTGCCGGGGGCAGGCGACATGTCTAACCGGGGCTGCCGACGGGAGAACTCCCCCTCTTTTACCCATTTAAATCGTGACCCGGGGATAGCGTCTTCATAGCGTCGGTGCTGTAGCTATGGGAATATGACTCAGGCTGCCGGCACTGGGTAACTATTATAATATGAAAAATAATAATAAAAACGCATATACATGTGTATTATGTAGAGCAGGAAGCGCACGTTACATAAAATGGATTAATAGAGGAAGTCTTTTCCATCTCTTTAATGTTTTGCATAACTGTACAAGAAGAATCGTTCGACTAATCCAGACTTTGACCATATTAGTGTTCTGCAGCTGAAATAAGATTCCCGTGCTCCTTATTTCATTAGAGCTGGTAGAAAAATACAAATCGTTGTTGTTGTTGGTTTTTTTTACAGGAATATTTTCTTTTAAAGAAATACTATAAAATGTTTACTTTTAGGGTAGGAAAAAATGAAGCGAAATGATGGGTAAATAGTTCTTGTTTTCCAGCAAAGCGTAGCTCAGCCGGATACCTTTCTGGAGCTGTAAAGTCACCAAAGTGTTTAGGGGATGTCATAAAACCCATGAAATTCTGACCCAAACCAGAAAATTGCTTTTGATGGGAGAATCTTTTGATGGGAAGGAAAAAATCCCACTGGAAACTGGCAGGGAGTGCCAAGCAGGGATGCTCCGCAGCCGCTCTGACCTGGTGCCTCCCCGCAGTGCTCGGCGCTCTCCAAGCTGAACGCAGAGGTGGCCTGCATCGCCGTCCACGAGGAGAGTGCCTTCGTGGTGGGCACCGAGAAGGGACGGGTCTTCCTCAGCGCCCGCAAGGAGCTGCAAGCCGACTTCCAGAAGTTTTGCAGTGAGTACCCCCGCCGGCGCGGTCTTCTCCCGTGCCGAGTTTGGTGCTCCAGTTGTGCCAGCTGGGACTCCCACCGCGCACAGAGGGCTTGTGGTTCGGGGGGCACCGCAGGCACTCTCTGTCCGTGGGGCTGAGCGGTGTTTCAAGTGATGGAGAAAGCGGGTGGGAACCACAGCCGGAGCCTCTCCCCTCCCAGGGAGGGCACCGCACGCCCCGGCTCTCCTCTCTGAAAGCATCCCTTGGGTGGCACGGGGCTGGATGGCTGCTGTGCTTCCCCGGTGCTGTTGGCCTGCAGCAACACTGCCGGTGCGCTGGAGTGGCATTTGAGGACTTAGCAGAAATAGTTTGACCTAGTGATCCCCCAGGAGCAGAGAGGCTTTCTTGGGCCAAGGCTTTTTTTCCTAGTTTTGGAAAGACAGGGATGGATTTGGGAGCTGGGAGTGATGGTTGTGGAGCCCCTTATTTTTTTGAGAGGCTAACCGATGTGATAGGATGCCTTAAGCAGGAGCTGTGGTCCCCCCAGTCTCAGATCAGGGTCACCAGGTATCACAGGGATGTGTGTGACTGGCAGCAGCCCTGCGTGCGGTGAGGCCGGCATCCAGCCCTCCACGCCAGCTCCGTGCCTCTGCTGGCTCCCCAAAAACAGCTGAGGGGAAGGTGGGAGCCGTGCTGTGAATGGGGACCTGCGTTCCTTGGATGGCATCATCCCTGGCACGCCAACCACTGCTTTCCCCACTCCATGCAGGAGCTGGGACGGGATCTGGCTTTGGTGGTGCTGGGGACTCCAGACCTGGGGGGACCCCAGACCCAGATCTGCTCGCACACGCTGCCTATGGCAGGATGTCTGTGGAGAGAAGTGACCCGGCTGTGTGTGCACACGCATGGTGTTGACGGAAACCATATTGGTGCTTAATCTGTTGGAGGGATTGCTCAGGAAGGGTTCACTCTAGTGAAAACATTAGCACCGTAGAGCTGCCGGCATCGCTGTCTGCTCGGGTTATTCGCCGCACACGTGCAGGGTGAGCTGGCACGGCTTTGCAGGAGCGGCTCCCTGCCAAGGCTCCGCTCTGCCCCTCCGTCCTGCCCGCCGTGGGCATCTGCCTGCCACCTCCACCACGCCACTTGCGCCTGGGAGAGCCGCCGTTAGTTATCCTCCGCTTTGGTACCTTGCGTTTTGCAGGACAGGAGGCGTTTTGGGGACGTTTCCTGCGTTGACGGGTGACTCTGCCTCCCCTTCCCACCACCCACAAGAGGCAGGGAGGTACCCGAGTGGTGAACGGCAGCGGGGTGGCCAACGGGAGGGAGCTCCCTCTTATATATGAAATGCCAACTGTGTCTCCCTAGAGCTCACAATATTGATGACCATCTGCAAATCTCACTTTTAGGAATATATATACATATATCCTGGCCGGTGACCTACTGTTGTGCTGGGGCAAGGCACCCAACATTAGATCCTGATTCCCCTCTCCTTCGGTTTCATTTCCACCTTTGTCAAGATGAAATAGTCACATCTGGTTGAAAGTACAAAATCTTGACAATGGGGTTCAGGCGAAGCGGCTGGTGCTGGAGACAGGGCGAAACGTGATAACTCTGTCTTGAATTATAAATGGCCCAGGCTCAACTCTGCTCCATAAAGCTCTTACAACTGGCACGCAGTGGAAAGCATCCCTGGAAGTGCCTCTGATTTATGGTCTAGCTGCCCCGTTAGAAAGGATCTGAAATAATCTAAAGCAGACATCGCTGGGAGATGTAAGAAGCCTCTTATCTCTCTGGGCGTGCAGACCTCGCTTGAACACCCTCCTTTATCTGAACCTCTGGCTCAGCCTTTCCTGGTACACAGCGGGACTTGGCAGTGATCAGGATTAATGTCAACGGAGGAGAGTTAGCGCCCAGCCAGGAGGGAGAGTCAGTCATACGAGGGTGTGGATGCTGATGCATTTCACCACCTTGGTAAAGCACCCCAAAAAAGTTTTCCAGGGCCCGTTTCCCCGTGCCATGGGAGGTATGCGGAGCTTGCCAGGGGTTGCGTGGTGTTGGGTGGCTGTCCCCTGTCCTATGTCGAGTTCTGTGGGTACCCCGGGTGGCTCTCGCCCCCATCCCAGTGATGCCCCAGCCACAGGCTGTTTCCATGGGAGGGATCCACGAGCTCCTCCTTGAGCGCTCAGGCAGCATCCAGGCCAATCACTGGCAGGAGCCTGTCGAGGATGATGAAGGAATTAGTCCTTTGCCACCGAAATCCCTTGTGAATCGCTTTGGATAGAACGGCAATAATGCACTTGTAGTGTTTAATTTTTTGTGCGTTTAGAGATGCAAGGAAGTCATTGCCGAAGATATGCTTTATTTGAGGTTTAATGGGGGAAATTAGCAGGAAATAGCTGGCATTACCGAGCTACGTGATGCTGAAGGGTAAAAAAGCCTCCAAGAAAGGCGGATTTTCTTTTCCTGAGAGATTGAAGGCTAAGCAGATTGAAACCAGAGAAAAGAAATGTGCTGCCCAATTAATCACAACAGTTCCAGTGCAGCCGAGTGGGTAAAACCAGGAAAGGGGGGGGCACGCACAGGATGACCGACCCCGCTCCCAGCTGCGCTACTGGCACCGCTGCCCATGCCAGCACCTTCCCCTGCACGTCGGGGGCTGCCAGGGGCCGTGGCCCCATCTGAGCCAGGGGGCTGGGGTGGGTGGGAGACCGGGGGCACCCGCCTGCCAGGCCAGAGGACTTTGCTGATGCTGTGAGGGTGGCAAGGGGCCCGGCGCCCACGGGACCGCATCTTGCCTGGGGTTTGGTGGGCAGGGATGCATTCAGCCCTGGCTGAAGTTGGTGTAACCTGGCTGGCGGGTTCGATCACTTTGAAAGCATGTGGGGCATCGCCCATGAACCCTCTTCTCACCACAGCGTCTCCCGTTTCCTCCTCTCCCCCCTGCAGGAGTCCAGCAGAGGAAGGAGCAGGACGCGGAGGCGCAGAAGAAGGCAAAGGAGTGCGGGCGAAGCGTGCTCAGGGTCTCCCCGGACCAGGGATCAGACGTGTACCTCCTCAGGAAGATGGTAGAGGAAGTGTTTGATGTGCTTTATAGTAAGAACCTTCACGCTTCCATTTGGGGATTTGGATTGCCCCCGGGGCTCACTGAGCTGCCCGGTGCTGCCGCCGGATGCGGCTTTCGGCCCCATCCCTGCTCCCCGGCGAGGGAGCAGGCGCCTGGCAGGGCGGCGTGGCGGGACATGCTCCTGCGTAGGGTTAGTGTTGCGTTGAAATGGGATCCAGCCACCGCTTCTTCATTTTCCAGTGCCCCAATCTGGGCAAAAAAAATCCCCATGCTGGGAGGAGCATCCTCTGTCCCCCTGGCCAGGGGAAGCCTCTGCCATGCCCTGAGTGTGATTTTCAAGCACACCTTTATTCCTGACACCACGTCTACAGCACCTCTTTCACAAGCACTGTGGCGGGGCTCTGCAGAGACTCTCTCACTCGTTTCCCTGGCAAGTCTATTTAAAAGGAAAAAAGATTATTTTTCTAGCAGGCGGCCTCGCAGCCTCGGCTCCGAGAGACGAGCTGGTGCCGTTCCAGCACATGCATCATCCCCGGCAATAAAGCTTCTGCAATTAAAATGTAGATGACCATATGGCTGTTGATATGTAACCCAGTGGGTTGCAGAGCTCCCTCCGGGCCCAATCTGCGGAGGCTCAAGAGGCGGCAGCGCCTGCTTCTCACTCGGGAGGTCCCCGCTGGAGCCCCGACGGAGCGGCTGGAGGTAGCGGCCATGCTCCCGGCTCATCCCCTGGCAGCACTTCTAGGGCCATGCTGGTCTGGGTAGGAATGGCGAGGTTGGGTTGGGAAAATGGGGCGGCGAGCCCCAATATTCCCCCGTGCTGCTCAGCGGGTTGCATTAGCCCAGCGTGATGCTTCGGGGGAGTTCAGGCTGCGTGGCTGGACCAGCTGCAGAGATGGGTGTTTCACTTTCCTGGGTGCAGCTCCCCGTCACCATTTGGGATTTGGGGTGTGCTACCAAGCCCTGCTGGGGCCATGTGGGTCTCCCTGAGCCCAAAGCGCAGGCATTGCCCCTGTTTGCGTGCTGGGTTTGGGAATGGGCACTCCCACGCGATGGGAGGGGGATAACGGGTGCTCCCACCAACCGCCCTGGGCTCGCGAGCAGGATCTGCTGCTGCTGGCTGTCGTTCGGCGCTCGCCTCGCCAGCGCCTGCCGCAGGCTTCACAGACAGAAAAGGGAGGTGGTATCCCTTCCCCTGGGGACGGACAGTCGCTGAGGTTTTCTGAAACCACTTAAAGGACTTGGAGGCAATATTCCCATTAACAGGGGGAATCAAATCCTCTCGCTGCCTTCAAAGGGCTGGGCTCAAGCAGGAAGGAAGGGGCAACGCAGAAGAGCCAAGGGAATGGGGTGGGTAGAGCATTTCAGCGCTGGTTGGATCCCTGCTCCGAGCTGCAGGTCGTATTGTCCTGCTGCTGGGAGAGTGCCAGGCTTTGCAGGCCTCTTGGGAATATGGGAATTATTCGTATATGACATACCATAAATATATAATTGCATAAAAAAGCTTGATCAGGGTGCATCTGCTTGGGGTGTATGAACCAGGCGGCGCATCCGTCAGGATGAGTTTGCCATGCTCTTTACCTTGTCGAGGTGCGTGGATGTGCGCGGGGACAAGCTGGCCTGGTCCCCAACCCAGGGTGGCTGGCATTGCCATGGCAGGAGGAGGTTGGGCATCCCTGGGTGGTGGTTTTGGCCCTGGCATTGGGTGTAGTTCTGGCATTGGGTGTAATTCTGCCTTTGCTGCTGTTTCGGTAGGATCAGCTGTTTCCATCCTTGAGCCGCTCTGGGCGAAACCCGCCGGGTGGATGCTCCCCTCCCGGCATGCCCACCGGGAAGAGCCTCTCCTGGTTGAGTGGGGAGAAGTACCACAGGAGATAATAGGTGCCCCAGGGTGATTCTGTTTCCAACACTGAGAGGACTGTAGGAAATTAACAGTTATCTTTCTTATGGGTTTTTTGGGGTTTTTTTTTATCCTTTCAGTCGCCTCCCACCAACAGGGATTGGAAAGAAAAAAATCTTAGAAAACGCTCAGTCAAAAAGATCGCATATTCCCTCCAGAGCTGGGTAATCTCTGCACCAACAGGATGACTGATTAGCGCCAGCTTCTATTAAACAGGCATTAATGATGATTATTGTCTCTCTTTAGCTAAACCGTGAGCCTCTGCACAGCAGCGTGAGGCTTGGTGAAGGTCACTTTGACAGTAACGCATTCCCCATAAAAATATGTTCGGGGAGTTGTTGAGTGTCGGGTTGATAAGGAGCCACCGTGGGCATTGGGAGCTTCTTGCCATCACGAAGAGAGGTGATGGAGGGAGGTGGAAAGCCGCTAGAGCCTGCGCATCGGGGCAGGGAAACCGTCAGCTTGCAGAAAGTGTACTCGTGGTGTTGTGGTTCAGAGGTTCGTTTTGAAACTTCTGTTATTGGCTTAATTAAAACGTTATCCATCCCACCTATAAGGAACCTTGATGGCTCATGCAAGTTGTATGTCGTTAGTTACCACGCATTCCTTCAAAGAACATGTTGAAGAAATCACTTTTAATAAGGACTTGCTGACAGTGTCACAAGATTTCCAGGGTTTCTGTAAGCTCTTTTGGTGGTTTTTTTTTTAAAGAAGAGATTAAAAAGAAAAGATTTTAAAGAAAATCAACAATATAAAATCCCACAGCTATTTAAAGGTCCCATAATCTCTGCTTGCTCCTCAGCCTGGAGATGGAGGCGCAGACACCTTGCCACGTGGCCAGATGTTCTGCATCTGGACGCTGCTTTGCCAGACAGGTTGCATTCCTGCATGACTGTTTCTTCTGTTTCGTGCTTTCAGCACCAGGTTTATTGGTCGCAGGGACCTGGGTTGGTTTCCAAAGTAATTTTTCCACAGAGAGCAGCTCAAGGGTTTTGGCCATTCTTGAAACCCTTCAGAGGGGGCTTGTTTTCCGACAGTGTCTTGCCTGAAGAGCACCATAAGCATCCCTGGTTTGGGCACGTGGGCTCTTTAGCCAGTTTATCCAATCTCTGTATAGCTGCGGTGCTCGCTGGTCATCTTCTGCTGCTGGGGAAGGGAAAGCAGTTTGCTCCTGACTCCTTGGGGAGATTTTGGTGTCAGAGGTACAGCGGAGCCAGCCCGTGCAGTGGGGACACGGGGGGACTCTGTGGCCATCATCAAGGGGAGTGGGTGAGATTTCTGGGCTGCTGGAGGCAATCGTGCAGTCAAATGTATCAATGTTCTTGCTGCATGTGAATGGTGGGATAGAGGAAGACTGTTGGGGTTCTTTTCCTTGTCTTTCAAAATGCATCAAGGCTGCCTGTCAGCACCAGCAATCAAAGTACTTTCCATTCTTCCAGGAGGTAAAATAAGAAAACCGACTGAAAATAAGGTTCCCAGAATATCTCAGTAAACATGAGATAAAAATCAGCATGAGCCCTTCAGCCTCCTTTGTCAGCTCTCAGCTCCCTCCTGGCTTGCCGGCAGCCACGTCCCTCACTGGCACGCGTCTGGGCGCTCCCGGGGGGTGGGCTTGTGCCAAGTGACCCCAGCCGAGGATTTTACTGTGCAACCCGAAAGATGAGACATCTGCTTATTGGCTTTTGTGAACTTTTTATTAATTACCGCTTACAAAGAGCTTGCAGGTCCTTGTGTGCTAAGTGCAGAGGTAGGAAGCGATTTTCTTCTCATAATGTTTCCATCGGGATCTCTTGCTCTTGCGTTTGCTCCTCCAGCCCGGCTCAGCCATGGTCAGGGGTGCGGGGTGTCCATCAGTGTGTAACTCTGCTCGCTCCCCAGGTGAAGCTGTGGGGAAGAGCAGCGTGGTCCCTTTGCCGTACGAGAGGTTCCTGAAAGAGCCGGGCTCGCTGGCGGTGGCCGGCTTGCCTGAAGGGATCAGCTTTAAGAAACCCATGGAGTACGACGTGAAATCCCTGATGGCCATCCTAGAGCACAGCCACAGCATCCGCTTCAGGCTAAAAAGGTAATTTTGGGGATCCCGAAGGGGTGGGAGGGCAGCGAGCCCTCGGGATGGCGGCTCTTATAACACCGGTGGATGGCAGAGATTTTGTGCAGAGCAGGCAGAAGGGTCCCTCCCATGTCCTGGCTTCCCCCACGAGACCCAGAAACCTGGGTCCAGCCGTGCCAAACCCAGCCTTCCATGGAGGTTCATCAGTGTCGGGTGGCTCGAGACTGTTTCAGACTCGTTCCTATAATAAGCGCGTGTAAACGTGCGCATTAACCACATCGCTTTACGTGTCTCCGCCAAAATTTCCGCTGCGGTTAGCTAAGTGCTTTTCTGTCTCCAGAGAGGTTTCCAGTGTAAATGCTGCAAGCTTCTTCCCAGGCTGAAATGAGGTTTTTAACACCAGACAAGGGAGGCAGGGGACCGCAGCAGGGCAAATCCCCATTTGGGCCACGTTTTTGCAAGGGGCTCGGCGGCTTTGGGTGCGTTTCCTCTGCGTTTGCCTGGCTGGAGGCACCTTGGATCCATTCAGAGAAATGCTGAGTGCTACCAAATACCTCCTCTGAAGGCTCAGCACTTCTGGAAAATCAGGCTGAGACAGCTAAAAGTAGGACACGCAGAATTTGAGCCGTCTGTGAGCTCGTGGCTGCCTGTCTCATGTGAAGCACGTGGGCTTCCTCAGTCTGAAGCTTATCCCTGGGCTGACTGAGGTCCCCCTTGAATATGTCATGGGTCCTGGGGGCTGGGACAGGCAATGGAGTCAAGTGATTATGGTCACACAAGTTGTTTTACTCCTTAAACGCACCAGGCTGTGGAGCTAGGCAGCTTTGCCCTAGCTAATATAAACGCTTTGAGCTACCGTAAGACCAACCTGCTCCACTTAAAGAAGACAAAAACGGTCCAGGTGCCTGAAGAAGCTGGAAGAGGTTGGGCGATGGCTGTAATTTCTGGAACAAAGAGCCCGGCAGCTGGCAGTGCAGCGTGTCCCACCCTCCCAGACATGGCTCTCCTTTTCCCCTCCACATCCTTGCTTGTCCCAGCTTAGCAGTGCCACAGACCCAAAGGAACCTGTTTTTTCCTCCTCTTCTCCCTTCCTTCCCCTCAGGCCAGCGGACGAGCCCAGCCGAGAGCCAAACCCCAGCGTCGAGTTGACTTGTACCTCCCTCGCCTCCAAGGGCGGCCGAGACTCTGGTGCCAATGGCCCCATGGCCAAACCCGCCGGCCAGGACGCCTCCTCCGCCGTCGCCGTCACCAACTTCTTATACGGCGTCTCGCTGCCGGCCCAGATCGCCGTCGACCTAAAGCAAGAGGTGTCCTCCGGCCTGCCCGGGCCGAACGCGGCCGGCGAGGCACTGCTGCCCAGGCCCGCGGGAGAGCTGAAGGTGCCTTCCTCACAGGAGTACAGCGACTGCTGTGGTAATAGCCTGGAGTTTGCTCTCAGACGAGGGCCTGGTGCGAAGCCCACCCCCCCGGCGCTGACAGGGGACAGGCCCGGGTGTTTTGGCGGTCCTCGGATGAAAATCGGTGCAAAGCTTGGCCCGTATGGAGATGAGCGAACCCCCCCCGCCATGCCGCGCCACCCCGGCCCTTCCCCGGCTGCCTCCGAGGTGCCGATGGGGCGCACCTCCATTTTTGCCCTGAAACGCTGGGTGCTGCGCCGCGAGGCTGGAGGGGCAGACGGCGGGGGACGGTGGGGGCTCGGTCTGGCCAGGACCCCGCTGGGTTGTCACAGGCCAGGGTGCACGGAGGAGAGCCGGCAGGGTTGGGTCAGCGTCACCGGCGGGGGACAGCAGCCAGGGTCTTGTTCAGGCGCCCAGAGCATCGGCCAGGCTCTCATCAGCCCGTTCTCCTTGTCTCCCCTCTTGTCCAGGACAGAAATCGTTGGTCTCCGGAGGTCCCCTCATCCAGAATGTGCACTCGTCCAAGCGCATCCTCTTCTCCATTGTCCATGACAAGACAGGTCTGTGTCCCGCTCCAGCGTTGGGGGCAGCCAGCAGCCACCTCTTAGGGAAAGGTTTCCCCCAGGCGCATCTCTCCCCAGCGGTCTCCCAGCCATCCCCATGCTCTGCAGGGACCTGGCAGTGCTGGAGATGCTGCAGCGGGGGATTTTTTCCCTTTACTTGCTGCAACATCTCAGCATTGCAGCCAAGACCTTCATGCCCGCTCGGGTCCGTCCCTGCCATCTCCACAATGCTTGGTCCTCAAGCGCTGCCGGCCGGCTGGGAAATCCCATCCTTGCTTCGTGCACAGGGAACCGAGGCACGGCTTCGGGTGAGGCCATTTGCCCGAGCTGCAAACAACAAATACCCGCTGAAAGCTTGGTGTTATTTCAAAATAACTGAAACCCACTAACCCCAGCGTGATTCTGCAGCGGTGCCCGGGGCGATCAGCAATGGGGAGGAGACTCTGCCATTTCCCCACCTCCACCCCACCCAAAGGAAATGCAACCTAAAAATGCTGACGTGTTTACGTCAAAACCCTCGCCTGCCTGCGTTAAAAAGAAGAAAAAAATATGGGTAGGAAAGTTGGGAAAGAGAAGGAGATGAAAAAGCTCCTCTGTGAAATGGCCGTGCCTTTCAAAGGTTCATTTCAGGTTGAGTTTGCTCTGTCCCAGAGGGTCTTTCATTTCAGGGTTGAGAAGTTTTATGGGGTCATTTCTTAGGAATCTGCTTTGCACATGCATGGCTGCAGAGGAGGTTGCTTGGGGCTGGGGAAGCCCAGACCTTATCTGCCAGCCTGGCAAAATCCGCTCAGGAAGAGGGAAATAATTATTTTTAAAGCAGCAAAGTCTTGTTCCTGCTTCCCAGCACTTCGCGCAAGAAAAGTGCATCTGCTGTGTACGAACCATATGGAAGTTCCTTATTTCTTATATTTTGTTTTGATAGATAAGTGGGACAGTTTTATAAAAGAAACTGAAGATATCAACACCCTTAGGGAGTGCGTGCAAATTCTGTTTAACAGCAGATATGGTGAGTAGGAGTTAATATCCCATTATGCATCTGCAGCGCTTGTGGTTTGCATATCATTATATAGCAATCATTTTTGTTCCCTAACACAGCAGCAGAAGCCATATGCTAGAGCTCCCTTCTCTTCCTAACACATTTAGCCCAGCAGCTCCCAGTCTCTGGGTGTCTGCTGAAGGTTATGTCAATATTTCCATTTGGAGCCCCCCCCCCACCATCGAGGAATTTATAACTGGGCTGTAAAACAGCCCCGGTTTGAAGTGTGGCATGCCAGGTCAGAGTGCCTGGGCACTGCCAGCGCTTGCAGGCGACGGGGAGCAGTGGCATGCGGCCGTTTTAAATTAACGTGGCAGAGGAAAAAAGAAGATTGTCCTTATTGCAGCTGCTTTTTTCCACCAGCACGGCTTATGGGCGTCATTGGTGCTTCCCTTGCCATGGGCAGTGCTTTGGGGTTAGTTCCTGGGCGTTTGGGCAGCTGTAAGCTCAGGAGATGCTCGGGAATGGGCTGACAGGCTGGAGGTTGTCACCTGTACCATCCTCATCAGGCTGTGTAATTCATGAGTTATAGATGGGCTATAAATACGCGCTATGTAACTCATGAGTTATATACGGGCTATAGATGAGCTCTGTAACTTATAAACTGTATATGTGCTATGCAACTCATGAGTTATATAGCTCAGTGACCTGCTGCGGTCATGGGGAGGTTGGGGATGGCACGTGGGCCGGCTCGCCCCTAGTTTGAGCAACACCGGGTGTGTTTGGGGGTTTTGGAGGACACCGTTAGCTGTGTTTGCTGCTGCATTGTCTCCCTGTTGTCCCATCTCCCATGGGCAAGCTGCTCCCAGGGCTCACCTTCTGGGACAAGCAAAGGAGAAGAGGGCAGGAGGCACTAGCTCTGCTTGAGTTCAAGCCTTTACACCTTCATTTTATCATCCGTAAAAGGAAAAGCACGTGTTTAAGTGAAAACCATGCGTTCACCTTTCAGCCGAAGCCTTGGGGTTAGACCACATGGTCCCCGTCCCATACCGGAAGATTGCCTGCGACCCCGAGGCGGTGGAAATCATTGGCATCCCGGACAAGATACCCTTCAAAAGACCTTGCACCTACGGCGTCCCCAAACTCAAGCGGATACTGGAGGAGAGGCACAACATCCATTTTGTCATCAAAAGGTGGGTGGCAAGGAAGGCAAGGGAGAGTGCCTGGCCTCGAGGGGGCTTGGGGATTTAAGCTGTGTTCCCGCTGTGCTCACAGGGTTTGTTTTGACACCCAAAACTCATTTTACCCTTTTTTATGGAAAAGAACTGAAGAGCTCTTTTTTCCCCCCAAACCTCTGTTTGCCATCGCTCTCCCTTTTTGTAAGGATGTGGCAGGGCTGGCCGTACCATGGTCACCCCCGAGCCCTGCCACCCTGTTGTAAGTCCATGCAGACATTGCCAGTGCCACCCTAAGCATTTCGGGTGGTAACGGGACCCTCCGACCACAGCACGACTCTCTCCAATGGCATTTGGCAGATGGGAGCGGTGCCTCCGGGCAGGAGGAGGAACATCCATATTCACGATGCACAGGGATTCCCCTCCACCTTGTTTTGCGGTAATCACTTATGGACATCCTATATATACAATGATGAGGATGTAACGCCTACAGGCAGGGCATTGTGTCTTGGTGTCTGCATTTGCACTGGAGTAGGAGGAGTGGACGCTTTCCCGGTTGTCTCTGCACCATACAACCCCTCTTTGCTTCTCTGTCAGGAAAATCTGCTTTATAATATATTTTTTTATTCGATCCCTGCCTGTGCAGCGCTTGTGTTGTTCTCCTGCTAGAGGTGTGAAACTATGGCACAGAAAAGCCCCGGCTAAGGCTCCCAAGGGGGCTAAAATCACTGACATCAACAGGACTCAGGCATCCTAAAAGGAATTAGCTTTCCAGATGTCAGCCGGTGGAGGAGCCGCTTTGTCCCACACCGGTTGGGCTGCACCGGCCTGGATCAGGCCGCAGGACGTGGCGCTGAACACACTTTGCTCTCATGAGCAAAGTTGTGGGTGGCACCAAAATATGATATTCAGGAGACAGGTGACATCTGGTCGATGGTCTACGTCATGAAGTGAAGGTCCAGCAACAGCTACTTCGGTCCCACTGTCTCTTTTGGTAAAGCCAGCCTATAGCAGCCTCATTTAATAAGTTAATTAAATTAAGAGAATGACTTGTAAGCAGATTTAAAGGTCTTTAGTTAAAAAGCATATGCTGTAAGATTGCTTGGTTGCACAACAGCCTAAAAGGCTTTTTTTTTTTAGCTGAAAAATTCATTCCCGCTTTTTAGAGAATGAATAAAATGACTGTTTTGACTTGGTTTAATACTGTTCATTAATAAAACCTAAAATTCAGTCATTAGAAGTACCTATTTCTAATCCCTTTTTTTTGCCTTTCCTCCTAGGATGTTTGACGAGAGAATTTTCACAGGTACGTTCTCCACGTCCTTTGATTTATTGCCCACAAAATTGAAAGATTAGCCAGAGAAGCAGAGTTGAAATAATGTCACCTGTAAGCAGCAAAAGTGCAGGACACGTGCAATTATGCTCAGTGAGGAGAAGCCTTGTCTGTGTCCCGCGCCCGAGCGTGCTGCGATTGCCTTCGCCTGGGATCAGTGCAAGCTCTGTGCGCCCCTTAAATAGTGTTTTGAAGGTTTAAGCCAGAAATCCGCGGTGCGTGAGGCTGGGCTGGCTTCCTGCTTGGCAGTGTTCGGTTTACAGTTGGACTCGATGATCTTAAGGGTCTTTTCCAACCTAAATGGTTCTATGATTCTACAGGCAGCACACGGCATGTTTCTGTGCTTTCAGGAGGAAGAAAAATCACTGCTAGGTTCCTCACTGGTAAATTATTCTCTTTTTTTTGGCTGGGAAGTGCTAGCATCATCCAGCCGCTGACTGTTTTTAAAACAACAAAAATCCATTTTTTCAGTGACAAAACCCTGGGGAGGGGTTTTCTTCGGCTTTTTTTTCCCCATATTTTTACTCCTTTTGCCTTGAGATGGAGAAGCCAGGCTAAGTGCTTCTTGGAGGAGACAGGTGCTGGTGCGGTCTGACCCGACCCTCGCTCCAGCGGCTGCCCCCGTCCCACCGCCCTGATACCCGCCTGAAATACGGCACTGCACCCGAATTCATCACCGCCCAGCCCCGCTCCCTGATCGCCTGGGCTTGGCTCGCAAGTAAAGACATGTTTTGGGGTGGTTGTTTGTTGTTTTTTTTTTTCCCCAAGCTGCCAACCCCGCACGCTGGCTTTCCAGGCACCACCTTCTCCTCGGATATCTCTGCCAGCCAAGTTAACCCCTGTGGCCCCGCGACAGCCCCAGCCCCAAGGGTGCTCCCTGGGGACGATGACGCCAGAGCCACCCAAAGGGGACCTCCAGCAGAGCCTGGAGGGGGTCCCACCTCCATGGGGGGGTTTCTTCATCTCCAGCCCCTTTAATGACTTTTCTTCTCAAGAAAAGGGTTTTTTAAGCTCTAACCCACCCTGAAGGGATAGAGCACCGAACTGTGTCTTGGAATGCTTGGGTTTTCCTTGCAAATCCATCATGGTTGCGCAGTATCCGTGGGGAGGCATCACATACGTCTGTACGTCAGCTCAAGAGCTGCTGATGGAAAGCACCGTGCTACGAGCTCGGGGGTTACACGGCAGCGTGGTGCAAGTGGAAATTAGGAGATGAGGAAGCAAACCCAGCAGGACTGGGGCGGATGGCCGTTCCCCCTCCCCTGTCTGGTCCCTGCAGGGCTACCAGAAGCAAAACACATTAAACCTGGCTTTTTGTGATTCGCATCAGCACATCTGACTGTGTGAAAAAAAAAAAAAAGCATCTGCTGAGTCAGGAGGTGCCATTTTTGCAAAGACACTATTTTCCAAGCGGAGCTATATTTTAAATTGCCGACTGCAAAGTATCCCAAAGCTTCCTCGTACAGTTTTGCTCACCCTTTAATTAAAATACCCACCACTGCTAGGAAACCTATTTTTGCTACTCCCCTGGGTAGCAGCTTCAGGCAGGCTTCGCTGCTGCAAGAACAAGATTTGGTCCATAGAAAGCACAAATTAAAAGGAGCCTTTCGGACTGTCGGTAGATAAATAGTGTCTTTAAGGCTCTATATTGCTGCTGGTCCCATTGCCAGAGCCCTGCCCTTCCTCGCAGACTGGAGCCGAAAGGAAAAAGGCTTCATGTTCCCACAGACAGGATGTGTTTTGGAAGGGTGGGGATGTCACGATGGCACTTTGAGACCAGCAAAGGGCCTTTGGCAGCAGCTATTTAACAAGACACCTACGTGGTTTCTGCAGCCTCGCGGCATAATTTCATTCCCTCCTTCCCCCAGCACTAATCCTTCAGCTCTTCACTCACCTTCCCTGCCCGATTTTCATTTCCTACCCTTCCTTCAGATCACTCGTTTCATCTCCAAGGTCATTGATGAGGCTTCGTTTCAGCTCCTTTCAGGTTACTGAGGAAGAGGGAAGGGGGAGAGGAGGTTTTTCGTGGTGACAGGATGCTTTTGTCCCCCTCCACATTGCTGCAGGAGAGATTTCTCCCGCTGTGCGCAGGGCTCAGAGCTGTGGAACTGGCCTCCCTGTGGCACTGCTGCTCTGGGCTTTGCCGAGCTCCTGTCCCCTCCCTTGGGACAGGGCTCTCCCCGCTTTGGGGCTTGCTCCTGCAGCACTGGTCCATGGCCCTGGCCATGCCTGGGTTTCCCGGCCCCAGTCCCCACCTCTCGGCACCCTGTCCCGGCAGCCAGCCCTTTCCGGAGATGCTCCATCCCTGGCAGGGCTTCCCAGTGCACACTTAGTTAGGCAGAGGTTTAAGCAAAAGATTTGCTGTTATTTTAACATGCAAACCTGATTAAATCTGTACCCTTCTCTTTGCAAGCAGGTGACGCTTGATAACCTGTCCCCCACCCCGACCTCAGCTCTGGGACTGGAGGGGGGAAAAATGGAGGTGGAAAAGCTGCATCATTGGCATCTCTGGTTGCTAATTCTGGTTTTGCTTTTCCTTCCAAACCCACCCTGCGCACCCGGCACCAGGAAGCAAATTTACCAAAGATTCAACCAAGCTGGAGCCCTCCAGCCCCCCCGGGGAGATCTCCCCTGAGCCGCACCGTGGGGCCGTGCTGGACCTGGCGGGGACCTCTCAGGCCAACAGCAGGTAAGTGGCACTCCTGTTCCCTGGCCACCGCAAAGTGACGTCCCTCAGAGAGTTATTTTGGGGACATTAATATGCCCAGCGGTTATTGCTGTGCTGCTGTAAGGGTGTTGCTTTCCTGCCGCCCTAAAAACCCACTGCGGTGGTACAGCTAGCCAGCACAGGAGGAGACTGAGCACCCCCATCCTTTTGCGAGCCAAAATAGCAAAGTTTGGAATCATTGATTTTGTACAAAACTGATGAAATCGGGGCTGTGCCCGGGCAGGCTGGGATTATCTGCAGGAACAATCTCTAGTGTTAAAGCATGGCCTAAGGATTCACCCTCAGCCAGCACCGTAACACAACATCCTGCTAATTAAGTATTACTTGTTTATAAAGCTCACAAGGAGACTAATAGCGGATTAACAGATGTTTTAATAAAGGTGAGGTTGCAGAGTTCAGCAGGGCAGGAGGCTTTTTATAAGAGTACCTGTTTCTGGTACAACCATGCCATGAACTAGACTGGTCTGTAACATGCTGGCAGGGCCTATGGAGTGTATAGGGCTGCTTTCCAACCCGTGCTGGGAGATCCAGAAGCTATTTTCCTCTGTGTAGCCCCAGTTTCCTTCATTTTTGCTGCAGCTGGTCAGAAGCAAGGTAATATTTAGCCCCAACGTTTCCCTTTAAAATCACTTTAAATAAGAGAAGCAGGGCAGCAGTTCATAGCAGTGTAACTGGTGCTCACAGGCGAGGCTGTGCTGCAGGGAAAGGAGCCTTTTCCCAGCCTTGCCCCGCACAGATGGCTCGGTCATGGATGGGTTTACAAGCAGTAAAATGAACTTTGCTGGGATGTCCATCCGCACACCCATGCTGGAGGCCGCCGGCTGCAGGGCGGGCTCAGGAGCGGGGCTGTAGGAGCCGGTGCTCCTCAGCCTTTCTGGCACAAAGTCTCGCTGCCCGGTGCTGACACCTCCACCAGCTGGGGCTGCGGACCGTGCTACGGGGTCAGTAACTTCTGCAAGCCGTGCAGGGGAGATGGGGTAACTTGCCCTTGTCTCCTCCATGGCATGTGTGGGGTTCCCCTCCCTCCTTGGCTCTTCGTTGACGTGAACCCGCGACAGGTTGGAGTCTCCTTCTGGTTCTCCGCAGTGCTGTTTCAGGTTTGTCCCCTTGGATGTGGCTGCCGTGTGCCTCTAAAGCGGTGCTTGCCGTTGGCGGGGGCCCTGCCACGTCGGCAGCGTTAGAGCAGGCAGTGAGCGAGCCCAGCGGTGCACCAAGCACTGAAATCTCGCAGCTTCAGAGGGCAGACACCTCTTGAGCTGCCCAGTCCGCGGGGCTGGCATTCGCCACCCAGCCCTCTGGGTATCTCCAGCTTCAAAGGAGGGTTTGGGAGTGGTTTTACCCCACGGGGCTGGGATGGCTCTTGTACAGCCTTGCTGCCCCACTGCTGCGGGACCCCACTGTGTCCCCTCCAAGACTTTGTTTTGCTAAATGGAACAAGCCAAATTCTTCTTGTCCTCTCCTCTGCCAGGGACGGGGTGCCGGGAGCACCCATGGGTGTCACTCGTGCCCCATGCTATGCCACGGTGACGTTTCCCGCACTTTGCAGATGCTGGCCCCACTTCCTTGTGGCGTTGGCTGTGAGTGCAATACAAGCCGTGCCACGCTGGAGCTCTGACGCAAGGCAGAGTCAACCATGGGCATGGGAAGAACGGGTGGTTGGGTTGGCTTGCCTGGACCAGGTCTCTGTGGGTGATGTTGGTTTGCTCTGTGCATTGATATTGTGCATGGGTTGAAATGGTCGGTCCTCAGCATGCTGGTGTCACCCCCAAAGAACAGCACCCCCAAATGCTGTGCTGGTGAAGCAGAGCCGTGGCAGCACGGCCGCTCACCCGCTCTGCCGGAGGGAGGCTGGCGGCAGCTGCCTTTGGGTGTCCATGCTGGAGCAGGGCTGGCTGAGTCACTCCAGAACCTTTCAGCAGCAGCAAGCTCAGTGCACCGAGTGAGTCAGCCCTTTCCAACCATTTAAAACAGGTTGGAGGAATCCCACCCCACGAGTGCCTGTTTCTCTTTCCGATGATGAAGGGACTCCGGATGAGAGCCTCGGCCGGAGACATCTGCGATGGGAACTCAGCTGGGCTGGGTCCCAGCCTGAGGTGCTTCACTGGTGTTACAGGGAATTAAACTCAAATCTCCAGGATCCTCAGCTAGGGCTTAGCCACAAAACCATTCTGAATCACCAGCTGAATCGCTCCATGTCTGGAGGCATTTAGACTCGGGGAGCAGCAGAGCATCCGCTGTGCACTGGATGCCAGGGGAAACAGTGATGCTTCAAATACTGCTGGCCTCTAAGCATGCTGCGGGGCTGAAACCTGGCCTGAGGCTTCTCGTTTTCCCATTCATTTGTTAACATTTGCAATTAGGACACTTTTAATTTTTGCAACAGAAGATCCCACTGTGCAGTTAAATTGGTGTGACTGGAAACAAGAAGGTGGAAGGATGGGATGTTAGGGATGCCGAGCTGGTTTCTGCAAAGCAATAGGTAGATAACCAGCCGCTGCGTGTCTGTTGGAGCATGCCAGCGGGGTGGGAGCTGAGGTTTGCCACTGCAGAGCTCCAAGGGCGGCCGGAGGCTCGTGGTCCCCGTACAGCCCTCACTGACACTGCACCATCCCCATCTCACCTGCCGCACTCCAGCTGTGGGCCAGGTAGGGATTGCACGAGCGGTAAAACCACTTTAGAAGATCCTATGGGGGAAAAATAGGTTTTTTAGGGTTGGTTTGTACCCAGCCAGATTCAGATCACCCTCCCTGTGGTGGTGCTGTGATGTGGACTGTGCTGGGCTGAGCTGACCACCTTCCACTGGTGTAAATCTGGGACAACCTGGAGGTCACGGAAAGGTCCCTTTCGAATCTATCCTATTTGTGTCTATATATGTCTTGCTCCTGATTTACGCTGTGTGTGCGCACATTGAATCGGGCCATGGACCCCGAGGTTCATGTGCACCTCTGGTTACAAAGGGAATCATGAATTGCAGTGGCGGCGCACAGCTTGCTTTGCCTGCCGCAGGGGTAAACTTAAATCTCCCAGAATCTCCCAGTGCATTGATAACACCTATCTGCAGGAAAATATAGGTGGATATTCAAATCCCACTTTGTTCTTCCTGCAAATGAGGAACCTCTGTTCCCTGGTAGGAGCAGAGCATTTCCATAGCAGTAATCCACCCAGGTCAGGGTCGAGTTCCAGGAAAAGGGCAGTGCCAGATACTCCAGGGAGAAAGGCCAGACACTGGCCTCCTACACTGCGAGGAGTAACACGCTCCCCAGGGAAGCCCTCCTTCCAAATTTCCCTAGTGAAAGGTTGACTTTGACCCGAAGTGGGAGAGTTTAAAACCCTTCCCAAGGCTCCTAGGTAGTATATACAGTGCTTTCTAGACCAGAGATCCTTTTTACCTATACCACATTGAGGAAGAACATTTCAAGAGCACTCCTGGCTTCCTTTGCGTAGCCCGTAGTTCTGCTGACGCTGCTGAGTGGATTTAGGCGAGCGAGAAGTGCTTTTGAACATCCCCCCTGAGCCAACAGGGATGTGGCGCTGGCTCAGAAGGGTTTTCCTTCCCCCTGAAGGACCAGCGTCGTGGAGGAGTGCGTTTTCCAGTGCCATTCCTTGGGTCCCTTACTGCCAAAGAGCTGTGGTTGTTCTTGTTTAAGAAAGAGAGAGACAGAAAGCAAATGCATCCTGAGAATGCAAAGTAGTCTCATTTGGATGCTGAACACCTTGTGTAAATTCCTGAGCATGCGAAGTTAACTGTAGGCGCAAGTTTGGGATAGTGCCCAGTTTTCAGGGGAGAAAAGCCTTGAGCAGAATAAATATTTACCAAATCAATTGACTTTTTTCCTTTCTCCCTATTTGCTTTAGCTCCATGAGTAACCACATTGTAATGATGCTTTATGCACTGCTCTCTGCCGCAACGGGATGGAGTCAACCAGGTTTCAGGCTTAAAAGCCCTCTTGCTTTCAGGAGCTCTGTGCTGTGGTTACATCCATCGGTTTCTAGAGGCAGGGCTGCGATCAGCAGTGGTGCAGGACCAGGAAGGGTTTGGGAGCAGGGCTTATTTGCAGAGAAACCCGCAGACCGTGGCTTTCCCTTGCAGCCATGGATGCCATGCCACTGCTGGGACCATGGGTGCAGTGTCCCCGGGGACCGCTCCGCAGCCTTGCCTGGCCTTGCAGGGGGCTGCAGTGTTTCTCCCTCCTGCCAGGATCAGTCCTACGCACACTGCTGGGTTTTAAGCTCTTTTTGGTTGCTCCATGACCACCTCTCTTGTCTGCCTTTCCCTTCCAGGTCCGAGAAGTGTAATGTTTCTGAAAGCTGTGAACCAGGTGAGGAATAATTCATTTTCTCTTGCAAAATAGTGATGTTGGGGGGGGCACTAGAGAAAGTTGCCTGCAAAGTAACTTGGACGTGTGGCACCACTTACCTGGTTGCCCCACAGTACAGTTCTCTAAGGACTTTATCCCCGTTCGATAGATGCAGAGATGAAGAGTCTTACCCTGTGACCCTCCAGCTGGGTCCCAAAAGTGCGTGAATTGAAATAAGAGACTTAAGCATGTGCTTAAATGCAAAGCTAAGGGAAGCCTTCAGTCTCCAAGTTCCCTTCTCCCTGAAAGCCACCACGGTCGGGTCACCGAGAAGTCAGTGGTGTCAGTGTTCTGAGCACCGCAAATGAGAAGGAAATGCTTTTCCCCAGGTTTAGGGGCTTGGACCCATTGAAACGCCACAACAAGCCTCGCTGTCCTGGCCGCCCACGCTGCAAGCTGTGACTCAGCCCCTTGCAGTGAATCAGTCCCACCCTGAGTGAGGAAATTTATCTGGAGATGAGAGGCAGCTGGGCGGAGGACCAGGGCAGCATCCTCCCGCGGCAGCAGCCTCCCGAGGCCGGCCGCTCCAAAACCATGCTGAATTTTGCCAGGGTTCAGCTGGTCGCGTCCTGGTGTGCTGCGGCTGCGGTCGGCCCTCCCTCCCAGAGCACGGGGCTGCAGAGGGGCATGTCCGAGGGATGAGTTTGGGAGCATTAAAAGTGCCAGGAGCGCCCGCTGGAGACGGCTCCTCCTGCATCTCCACCAACGCTTGTTGGCAACCCAGTTCATTTTAAGTGAAGAAAGCCAAGGAACAAGCACAGAGCGAGGGCTGGCGGCCAGTTCGAGGGCACCAACAGCTCCTGCCAGCTGAGCTGTTTGCAGAGGCCATGCCCACGGGTGCCCTTCGGGTACTTCCATGCTGTGGGCTTGATGCCGCTGGGCCACTTGGCCAAAGCCTCATTGCTGCGGGATGCTCGGCTGGCACTGAACTCGCAGCCGGCCGCGGTTTCCCTGCCCGCATCGGTGGGCAGACGCGGCATTGCTGGTTCCTGCTGGCGATTGCCTTTCATTGCCTTTCCCCGGTAGGTACCTCAGGAGAGCTGGGTGGGATCAGGCAGATCAAAATCGAGCCGGATGAGCTGGACATCATCCAGATCACCGTGCCAGGTAGGCGCTGGGGTACCGGCTGTGTGCAGTGGCCTCTGCGCAGGCAGGGCTGCTGCATCATGTCTCGGCATCTTGCTTTGAGAAGAGGCGTTTGCAGGGTATCTCCCAGCACGGAAGGTCCCCCCGTGCCCGTGCACTGGTCTTTCTTCCCTGAAAGTCATTTTAAGGGGCATATTGGGAATGAGCTGGTTTCCTGGGGGCAGTGGAGGGTGTTTTAGGGCTCTTCGTTGTTTCTCTCTCTCCTTCGTTGCTTTTCTATTTTGCCTTTCCCCTGGAGAAAGCAAGCCTGGTTTGCTGCTTTCCTTCACATGCGGGCTTGGAGGATCCCAGGTATTGAGCGCAGGATGCTTTTGGTGAAGTCCTTAATTTAGAAAAACAGCCTGGTTATGAAGAGTTTGTAAGAACAGGTTTAATATTAAGCATGTGCTGAAAACATGTTGGAATTGGTGGCACTCATGCATTTCCCCGCGTTTCTGCCTGGAGAGGTCGGTGGCGATGGGTGGTGATGGAGACGAGCGGTTGGGTGCTTGAGGGGCAGCTGGGAGAGTCGTTTTCCACTTACCTGACCTGGACAGCACAGCAAATGGTAGGATGATCCTCAGAGTTTAATGAGTGGATAGTTAGCACTTTGCATTTTCAGTGTCCTTTACAAACATTAATTAATAATCTCACCAGAATGAGGGCAGCAACAGGGCGAGCGATGCTGGGGACAGCAGTGACGCCCAGCCCTGCCACACTGGTGCGATCTCTGTTTCACCCAAATTGTAGCAGTCCCCTTAATACAGTGATATTTGGGGAGTCACTCCAGGATTATCGTAGAATTGACTTAACGTACGGTTAATATAGGGGAAGGAGAAGGAACAAGGTATAGTGGTAGATCAAACATTTTAATTTTCAACTTGGCAGCTAATGGAAGAGAAGAAAGCTAATACGTGGCGAGCTGGCGGTACATGTGAGGAGGAGGAGGAGGTGTTATCACTTCTCCGGTGCTGGGTAGATCATACCTGAAGTCCAGAGTCCACCTTTTCTTACCTTATTTGAAGATCAAGTTCAATCAGAGGGAGTACAACTGAGGGCAGGGAGGAGGATTAATAGAAAGAGGTGCTCACCTACAGGGAGAAATTGATGAAATTTGGATTATTTATCCTGCGAGGTGATGATTAAGAAGTGACCTGATTGAAGTATTTAAACTAGCTGAAGGTTTATTTAAAGCTAAGTTTGGATAGCTCTTTGAGGGCGTTGGAGAGCCCAGCATTAGGGGAGACAGGTTTAAATGAAGAGGGCATACAGATTACATAAGGGAAACCCAAGGAGGTGTGATTTTGGGGAGGAAGGCAGCATTAGCGGAATGGTTTTCCCACAGTGGAGTAGCTAAGTCAAGCAGCATTAACTTTTTAAGCCAAAATTGAGTGTCTGGATGGAATTAAGCCAAGTAAATTGTTTTGAAATATTTTTGCTCTTCACCTTCTGCGGAGGTTAGGAAGAAACTTTTGCTCCTGTCCCTCGGACTGAGAGGTCGGGTGTGTTTCAGGGACGAGCTCCGGGTGGTTCCGGGGAGGAAGAAGGCAGATGCACCCCCAGAGCAGCTCCTGGTGTGGGGCCGTGGTGTGTGGGGCTCCCGGGAGCGGAGGGCCCTTCGCTCAGCCCTTGCTGATGGGCCAGGACCCTCTGAACCCTATTTTGGGGACAGTGCCCCCCCCCAGCACCGAAATAAAAGCTGCCTGTGGGGTTTTGTCCGCAGACCGATCGCCCGGTTCAGATGAGATGCACGACCCGGTGCCCACGCACATGGCCTCGGAGGAGTCGAACTACATGCTAGAAACGGTAGCAGGTACCAGAAATGAAGCATCCAGGAGACTGCGCAGGGGCACGGGAGTTTGTGTGTGTGTCAGAAATGAGTAAATACCATTTATGAGCCAAGGTGATGGCGTTGGGACCCACTTCCAGAGTTGTGGCCTCAATCAGGCCAGCTGGGAGCTCTGATAGACAAACTGGTGGCTTTTCCAGCACCACCGCTCCTTCCCAGCCCCTCTCCAGCCCCAGCTCGCTGCAAACCCCAGCTCCTCTGCCCGACTCACGACTGGGATTTACCTGGGGGATTTGTGCCGGCACTGCGGCTGCCCTCACTCATGCCGAGTGCTGGGTCTCGCCTCTCCCAGGAAGCCCATGCCGAAGGGCAGGCAGACCTCTTGGATGTAGGCGACGGGTTTATTCTGCCTATGCAGCTCCTGGCACGGTGCTGCCAGCCCGAGCCTGCGCTGGGATGCGTGCTCAGAGCTTAGTGAGGGGAGGGGGAGCTGGGTGACTGCAGGGGACCTGGAGAACTCCTGCTTATATCTGGTCTGGTTTTGCTGGTGCCAGCTGCCGCTAACCCTCCTCTTCCTCAGCAGGGACAGAGAAGGGGCCCAGCGAGGAGTCGCGACATGAAGAAAAGCAGATGGAGGGCTCAGGTGAGTGGACGATGAACTCCGAGCATTGCCCATCATTGCAAGTTTTTGGAAGGATGGATGAACACAGATATATTTCGGGTTGGGTTTCATGGGCTTCCTACATCATGAGCAAAGCATTCAGCCTCTGAAAAGCTCAGCACAGAAGGGCACCGCTGTGTTCCTGGGCTCTGTCCTCCCCTCTCTTGCCCAGATTTGCTTTTTCCCCTATTTTTTTTCCTCCGTGCTGCTAGCACAGCTCTGTGGCAGGTGCATCACTGCCCTTCCTCGCTTGGGGATGAGCTTGGAGGCAGCTGCCGGAGGACCGGCACTGATCTGGGAGACGTGAAGAGCACACGGCCGGCTCTACCGGGGGTCAGGGGCTGCTTGTCTGCGCTGTGTGTTGCTTGCCCTGGAGGCAGCTGGTTTCTCAGAGCATTTCCCTCTTTTTCTTTTTCTTTTTTTTTTTTTTTTTTTTTTTTTGCAGATGGTATAGGGGACGTTTTAAGTCATTTGAGGAAACAAGTTGAAATTTTGTTCAACACGAGATACGGTAAGATGGTCGTTAACACATGTTCATCATGCTGAGTGCCGGCCTCTGCTGCGGGGAGCTCCTAATTGCTCAGAAATGTCACCTACCATTTCCAAACCAGCAGCTGAGTAAAGGTGCAATCTAATTTGTTCATTTGCTGTCTGCTGGGCTTACAAATGCATTTGAAATCTCCCCAGGCCGTGTTATTGCAGCTCTTCCCCTTGGTTTCCTCAATGCCTTCTCACTGGCTGCAGCCCAGGAATTGCCACCATGACCTTCAGCCTTCCTCTCATGGAGGGAAGGACCAAAGTGGTTCCCCCCATCACTTGTTTGAAATATCAGAGAGGGTTTTCCACCCGAGGTGGTTGTGGCGTGGCTCAGGAAGGCTGGTGGGACCCCGGCGCCAGGGGCTGGCACTCAGCATGCTCTGCTCACCCCTCTTTAGAAAGGTTATTTAACCCAGAAAAAATACAAGTGAGGTCACACGTGCACTTTGAGAGCTGGCAGAAAGGTTTTGCCACTGGCAGAACCAGGAGATGCGGCTCTGCCCAGCGGTCCCCAAAAGCCGGGGGCAGAGCTGAGCTATGCCCCTGGGCTGGGAGAGCCCATGGTGACTGGAGGAAAGGAGAGGGGCCGGGATGCTCTCGGGCAGGGTTGGGTGCTGGGGATGCAGCTGGAACGGCCCTCAAGGCAGCCCACGTTTTAGTAACAGACTGGGAGTCCTCGCCTGCACTGGTGAGATTTTGTCCTGATTTTTTACCTCTGGCCAAACAGCACTGCTTGGCACTGGCTGTTTGGTGGCTTTTTGGCAATATTTAGCAGAGCAAGGGGAGCCCTCGCCGTGCCGGGCTGCACGGGCTGGCAGGGCACCCCCAGGCACGTTCTCTGTCCCCTCATCTAGCAGAGGGACATCCATGGAGGTCTGGATGTGGGGTCCCATTGCCTTGTGGAGAGATGCTTGCAACCTTTATAGGAAGCCCCTTTGACGTGTGCCACCGAAAGGCAGGCTGTGTTAACGCAGCAATGCAGAAGCCAGCTCTGGGTGGCTGCCTGGCTCTGTCCCTCATCTCGTGTCTGCCAGTGTCAGGGACATCCCCACCAGGCACAGAGTGACAACAAACTCTCCAAAAACCTCTTCAGCCCCGCCGCCGACATATCGTGTCGCTGCTGCTTTGATCTGACGTGGAGGTCCAGCAAACTAACGAGATTTGGTCCCCACGCAGCGAAAGCCATAGGAATATCAGAGCCGGTCAAAGTTCCCTACTCCAAGTTCCTGATGTACCCTGAGGACCTGTTCGTTGTGGGCTTGCCAGAGGGCATCCTGCTGCGGCGCCCCAACTGCTTCGGGATTGCGAAGCTGAAGAAGATCCTGCAAGCGAGCAACAACATCCAGTTTGTCATTAAAAGGTAAGGCAGACGGTGTGGCCGTCCCCTGGGGAGGATGTTCCTGCTTGGAGCTCCTGCCACTGTGCAGTGTCCTGGGGAACATCCATCACTTGGTCACCTTCAATAAATTTGCTTGATTAGAAGCAACTAAAGGTTGTTGCCTTGTTGGAGCCATCCCTGAGAGGCAGCGGTGGTGTTGTCATCTCTCCCTCAATGTCTTTTGGGCTTTTAACCCACTTTTGCAAAGGTTTGGCCACAGCAGCAAGGAGCACCCAAGGGTGGGTGAAGGAGCCAGAGCCTTTAACCTTCAGGGTGCTCAGGCATGGGGCAAGGAGAGGGGCTGGGAGCTCCGGAGGGTTTTCCTGTGGGAAGCGGCTCTGGCTGAGGTCCAGATGTGCACATCTGTGCCTCAGCAGGATGCTGTGGGCATCAGGGAAGATGCTGTCCTTGCGCTGGGGAGCCGGGGGGGTCACAGGAGCTGGGGGGGCTGTGAGAAGCCATGACCGATGTAACACAACGGCATTGCCCTGAAAGAGGGAACGGATCCAGCCGAGATGGATTTAAAAATTTCTTTAGGTATTTTGGGGGGTTTCTCACCCAAATGCTGACTCTGCCTCCCTTGCAGAGGAGAGAGCTGACGCGACCAATGCGTCGGGCGGCTGAAACAGAAAATGAACATTGGGAACACAGAGATTTTGTGGTGTCGGACCAGCAGCTCACAGGCCAGCCTGACCACACTTTGGGGTTTCTCCTGGCCCCATCCCAGACCCATTTCTCTGTGACACAGCTTCAGCATGGCTCGTAACGAGCCCTGCTATCACCTCGCTGTGTGGTTTTAGCATTAGATACCCAAGTGACAATTTTTGGTGCCAATTGTATGATGAAAGGAGCCGTGCATGGCTTCTCCCATCCCCAAGAAACATGCAGGACCATGTCTCCTAGAAGTCTGTAACCGCTGATTAAAGCTGCTCAGCCATCACCAGCTTAATCTCATCCCGGGGAGCATCACATCAGCTCACTAAAGAGTCTGTTGGCATGAAAATTACTTCCAAAGTTTCCCCGCTGCATTGCAGGAGCTTTAAAATTGCGTTAGCCAGACACGGTTAGTGGTTAGTGGCTGTAGGAGCGTTGTCCTAGGGGATGCTGGAGCAGCGGGGTGTCGCTGGCCGGGGAGCTCACTCGCGTGCCCTCTGCTTCTCGCTGTTTTCCAGGCCGGAGCTGCTGGCGGAGGGCGTAAAGGAGCCGGCGTCGGACAGCCCGGCAGCCAAAGGTAGGCTGCGAGGCGCCCGGCAGCCGGGCCGTTAAGGACTAGGTAGGAGAGGAGTGAGAGCGTTTTCCTACAGTGCGTCTCTTGCCTTCCCTCCCCACCTCATTTTTTGGCTGGAAACCCCTTCCTGTGCGTCCCCCTTGGTGGCACCGCGAATCCTAATTCCTCTTATGTCCCCTGTCTCAGCCGCCGGCGAGAGGGATTCGAGTGAGGTGCTGCTGGAGGATGCTGTGAAGAGACAGGGCTTTCAAGGTGAGGGCCTGGAGGCATCTGCAGGGGGTTGGAGGCAGAGCCCCTGGCCCGTTGCAGGGACTGTGTAGAGCAAACAGACGTGGGAAGGGGGTGGCCGCGGGGCATCAGGCCTCGGTGAGTCGGCAGAGGAGCAAGGCAGGCAAGGATGGGAGGGAAGAGAGGAGAGGAGGAGGTGGGGTGAGAGGATGGGAAGGACAGGCAACCAGAAGACAAGTCGCGCAGCCGGGGCAGGCAGTCCCATAGGTCCAAGGAAGAGGCTCGAAGTGCTCTGGATGGTGCCCTAATTAACCGGCTTTGCTTATCTCGCCGTCTGACCTTGTGAGATGCATAATTAAGTCTTCCAAGCCTCGGGGTTTGCCTTTTCTGGAGCTTTTTCCACCTGGGTGATGTTTGTATAAACACCGCTCCTGTCCGGCACGCACTGGCAGCTGGCGTGGTGGCTCTGTTGGGGGAAGGAGCGATGGTGAGAAGCCCGTGGGCTGGGGGGGCAAGTGCTGCCCTCCTCGAGCATCCCTTTCCTCGGGCCATGGGGGCCTGCAAGGGTTTGCAGAGAGGGACGGAGGCTTTTCAAAGACTTTGGCTTCTCAGAGAGGCTTTGGAGTGCGTTTTATTTTAACGCCGGTAATTATCGTAACTGAATCTTCGATTTCATGCGGCTTTTATTCTTAGTAAAGAGGCAGGGGAAAAAAACCCATATTTCTGTTTAGATTATTTTTAAGGACTTTGAATGGCCCACTCCAGAGATTAGCTAATTGCAAGATAAGGACTTTCCTATAATTAGAAAATGGCATTACTTAAAAGTCACAGAGTGCCTTTTAATTTACCAGCAGAAGTCCATAATTGTTTCTTTATTTTACAGAAAATTATGATGCCAGGCTTTCCAGAATAGACATCGCTAACACGCTGCGGGAACAAGTCCAGGACCTGTTCAATAAGAAATACGGTGAGAAACCAGAGGGGCAGTTGGTTTTATTCCCCCCTTATCCCCTCCTGATTTTTTGCTCCCTATCCCTCCCCTCTCCTCCCGATTCCCCCTTGCCAGGTGCTTTTTCTCACCTCCCCCTTGAGCGGCTGGCACCTCGGAGGGCCGGGGAGGGAACGGTGGGTCTGGGAATCGGTGCTCTTTGCTGCAGACACTTGCTGCCTAGGCGGCTCCCACGCAGCACAGGGGAGCCCGTGATGGAGAGTGTGCCGCAGCCCTTCCCGCTGCCTGCCCTCCCTGGCCACGTTTTGGTGGGTTTTTTTTCTTTTAACCCCCCGTTCCATGAAGAACAACGATGGGAAATTCATTAGTGGAGAATTGCGGAGCAGTGGGGGCACAGAGGGTGATGGGGGGTTGGGAAGGGAATAGGGAGAGGCCGTAGCGAGCACTCGCAGGAGTGTTGGGGGACGAGTAGATGCCGCTCCTCCTGTCCCCAGGGCACCTACCCGGGCTCTGCAGGGCGCTCCCATGGCCTGCCTGCCCCAGCGTCTGTTCTTTATCAAGCAAGGCAGGGAAATGCTGTTTTCCTCATTTTCTAGGCAGGGATAAGACTCGTGCAGGTTCCCAGGTACCCACAAGAACAATTACTTGCAAGGAAATGTGTAGCCTTGGTCCTGCAGCCAGACCTCAGAGAGGGAACATGTCTATAGAGTTATCTCCAAATAATGTCCCAAAGCAAAGAGCAACAGCTTTCCGTCCCTCCCACTGCACTGCACGGACGTCATCGTAGAGGACGGTGACTTCCCTCAGCCCCACCAGCCCTGCTGCATGTGTGTGGCTGCCTTGGGACCCCTCCACTCCCATCGTGGAGGCGGCCTGAAAATGTTGGTCCTTGATCTACACTTGACGTGGTACCTTGAGCAGCCTGCTCACACCACGCCGTGCTTTGGCAGGTTGGGGATGGAGCCAGAGCCGCAGTACAAATGGCATCCCTGGCATCCTGCACGCTTACTGCTCGCTTACCGCTCGCTTCTCTCCCAGGTGAGGCCTTGGGGATTAAATACCCCGTGCAAGTGCCATACAAGCGGATCAAGAGCAATCCGGGGTCGGTGATTATAGAGGGGCTGCCCCCCGGGATCCCCTTCAGGAAGCCGTGCACCTTCGGCTCGCAGAACCTGGAGAGGATATTGGCCGTCGCCGATAAAATCAAGTTCACCGTGACGAGGTACGTGGTGAGAGGTGTCAGCCGCCCCACCGAGGAGGAGGGAGAGAGGAGGGAGTCGACCTAAATGCATCCCCAGCTCTGCCAGCCCCATAGGGGCAGGACTGTAAATACTATAAATGCCTCCAGCCCCCAAGACAGCAATTAAGTCAGCAGCTAAAGGTTTGACAGAAAGGAGGGGACCATAAAATAGAGACTCCTGCTCTTTCCTCCTGTCTGCTGCTTGGGGAGGCGGTGGGTTAGGCACTGGCAGGAGAAAACGGTGCTCGGTGCAATGGATGCACAGGCAGAGAAATCCCAGCCCCTTTTCTAGGAGGCTTGAGCTAGGAGAAACGTTGCTTGGTTTATTGCTGGTGCAAGGCAGCGCTCAGGGTCCCGCAGCACTTGGAGAGGTGCCGGGCACTGGCTGTTTGTGGCAGGGTCCTGTGGGTTTTGCAGCCAAAGGGGACGGACACAAGTGGGAGAGGAAAAGCACTTTATCAGTGTATCACTGTAAGGTGAGACAGGGAAAAAATGGTTTTAAGAGTGGCTCTGTCACCCTCTTGCTGGGCCACGCTGCCTGTCTTCTTACCGACGGGGCGCATGCTGCCCCGAGCAGGACCGCAAGGACTCCGTCTCCGCAGAGCTCCTGCGGGTCCCACAGGAGTCGTGGCACAGCGTGCAAAAGACAGGCTGATCCCTAATTCTCCTTGGGCCGCGGGAGGGTGCTCGGTCCAGGCATGTTGGCTTCCTAGTGGCATTTCATTTTAAATCTCCTTTTTTCCTTATTTTTCACAGGCCTTTTCAAGGACTCATCCCCAAACCCGGTAAGAGATGATGCCTTTTTCCCTAAGCAATGCATTGGCCAAGTGTTTAGTGGTGGTCAGGGAGTTGTAAGCTGTGGATGGTGAGCAATAATTTTATCAGCTGGAGGAAGGTTGCCCCTGACCTCGCTTTCCTGGGCTTCCCACTTTGGTTTTGCTGTTGTTTGGTGCCTTTGCTGAAGTTCCCCTGACTGAGACAGCGGGCCTCAGCGTCACCCATCGGTACTGCTGCTGTTGCCTTGAACTGATGGCATTTTTCAAGAGCTAATCTAGGGCAGGGATCTGTGTTCTGTATTTAAGAAAGCACCCGCTTTCTTAAGTGTTTTCTTAAAATAAGTAAGTGTTGCAATGAGGTGCCAGGTTCGGTGGCAAGGGAGGGTCATGGGAAGGGAGTGATGAACCACAGGGTCCGCATCGGGCTACAGCAGCGTGGCAAGTGAAAGCCCTCTCTGGCTCGTGGGCATCCCACGTGTGGATACCCGGGGGGAGATGTGGGAGAGGGGAGGACGGGGTGTCTGGGGTGTGCTCCGTACCCAGCTGCAGAAATCACCATCCCGGAGCCACGTCCTTCCCCGTGCATCGCTGCGGTAGCTCTGTCTCTCGCTTCTAGGCTGCCCAAAAAAAGAGAGCTGCCGTCAGAAACGTGGGTAAAAACCTGTCTCGGTTTTAAATGTCTGTAATTACAACTGTTGGAAGAGCACAGATGGGTGCAAAAAACGTTGTCGTCTTTATTGATGGCTTCCCATTTCCTTGGCCAGCCTCCACGGGGATGGCACAATTTAGGGAAGACAAATATGACAGAGAGGAAAACATTTATATGCCCTTATTGGGAACAAGCAAGAAGGTGTTAGACGCCCGAGAGGGCTCTAACAAAAGGCGAGCTGTCTGAGAAATTCAGTCCAGGGCATGGTCCATGTGTCGGCCCTCTGCATCCCTGTGTATGGCCCAGCCAAGACGATGGGGAGGTCCCCGAGACCTCCACGGACCTTGGCCTTAGAGTTCCTATCTCTCGGTCCTAAGCAGCAAGGTGCCGGCTCGCATCAGCTGGACCTTAAACGAGCCCTCGGCGAAATGCAAGTTTTGCAGAACTCTGGTTTTCCACAGAATTACACGGCTATAACGCCGGAGTGAGCCAAGGATGTATCTGCTCTTCCAGCCACATCTTGTCTTCCCGTTCCTCCGCCGTAATCGGTATAATTACGTTAAGAGACGCTGATCTGACACAAATCACACCATTAACAAAGGAGCACATCAGAAGGCAAATACTTCAACCTGCCAGCTGGCTGGGAAACACAGCCTGATAAATAGAGATGTAGAGGAAATTGATTTTCTTTTCGATGCACAACGGTTTTTTTTTCCTCCTTCTCCAGCTGAACGCTCCCACCATGGGCTGGCCCATGCTAGCACAAACCCAAAGACATATTTTATTCTGTGTATTGTGGTACTCGAGTGGGCTCGGGAGGAGGTCGCAGCATCCCAGCGGGGCTCGGGGCTTCGCGCCCTCTCCTCCCACGGGGGTTTTAAATAAGAGCAGTCGCAGGTGAGGGGTTTTTCTTACTTGACATCTCAATTTGTTATAGACTATTTCATATATTTGCTAAATCTTCGGAGACAATTGCAGGAGTTATAATTATTTTCTAGTAGTCAGACTACCACCAGAATGTCTCCTCGAGAAAAAAGCTGTTTGTATTTTGCCCCCCAAAAATCCCCGTTGACAGCAATTAACTTCTCATCTGCTTTTCCACCCCATTACACCGAAGTGGATGGTGGTAACACAGTGGTACATTCACTGCCTTGGCTTTGATCGCTTTTCATCTGCCTTAACAAAATTAATGACTTCCAACTAGCCATAGATCATTAAAAATTTAAATTTAAGAGTGTTCTTTTTACCTCAATCTTGTGTAGTAAAGTCCTGCCATGTAAACTGAAGAGCAGCAGCAGAAGTGCGTGCTTGGCGTTAAAACAAAATCAATGAAAATCACTTTTATTTTGCAGAGGAGCGTTAAAATGAAAGCAATAGTTACTCCCAAGCAGGATGGCATTGCAAAGGCATCTAAAAGCTGGAAAGCCCAGGAGATGACTGTATAAATATAAGGGAAGTTATGGTTTTTGTGGATCATTTTGGCCAAAAATTACATGAAAAGTACACATTTTAAGGGAAAAGGGAAATTTAACATTTTTTTTTAAAAAAAATCACTTTGGGGTGATTTTAGTTGCCTTTACGTTAAATTATGGGTTTAATTTGCTTTAAACAAGTTGTGCACCTCCTGCATTGCAAAGAGCATCCCAGATAACTGCAGGACCGCGGAGTACCGGCCTCCTTATCTCTCTCTTTTGGGGACACCCATTTTTTAAATGCGACAGAAACAGATAACAGGATTTCAATATAATCTGAGTGTCTCGCACCCTTTTTTCTCAAGATAATCTGTAATTTCTCTGTTGAGATGGTATCTCCCCCCTAATGGGTTGCAGTGGGGGCGGGGGGAGCGAGGCTGCCCGCACAGAGACGGCTGAGGGTGCGTGCCTGCAGGGATGCTGTTTGCAGAAGAAGGTGGTTTTTTGGGGGAATGAGGCTGGGTTTTGGAAAAATAAAGCCGGTGGTGCTCCCCGGTGCCCGGAGGAGGTCAGTGGCTGCAACCCCTTTCTGCAGCGTGCAGATCTGCAGCCTTTGAAAGGTGGGACAACGGCCCCGAGGTCACCGGTGCCTCTGCCAGCTCTTTACCTGCGTGGCTCCCGGGGGGCTTTAACTCAGGAGCAGAACCCTCCTGGTGTCCAGAGATTTTCCTTTTGATTTCCAGTTTCTTTTCTCCCCACCGCTGGTCTCTGCTCTGCAAAAAAGACCTTCCTTCAAAACCCCTTTTTGAAAGCAGAATGATCTTTCGGCATTAAACCAGAAGTGAGCGAGCAGGGGTGAAGCTCCAGCGCTATAAACATGGCACTTATCCTTTCTTTTCTTCTTTCCTGAGGCACAGAGATACAAAACAGGCTTAATTTGAGCCTTTGAAAAAAAAAAGATATCAAGCATAAGTAATCTAGCACACACAAAAAAAATCTTTCTGTATGTTAATTTTTATGTGCTTTGATTGAAAATGTACACCAGCTCCATCTGTCCTATTCCCCAAACTCCCCACCACCCTGATAGATTATTTCCCTTACTCCAATTAATAAAGTAGGGCAGGCAGTGTTCTTTAATTAAAAAAACCACACATCCAGGCATCCTTTTTATATTTTTTTTTTTTTTTAATCACAAGAGCACAATCCTCCTCAAGACTTTGATGAGATGTGCCTCGCGTTGGAAACTCCGAGCAAGAAAAAAAGAAAAGAGGAAAGCGCCTGATGGGGCAGTGATGGGAGCTGAGCGCATCTTGCTCCATCACCAGGTTGCTTTTTGAGGTCCATGCCCTTCTCCCTTCACCTCCCAGCCCCAACGTTTAACCCCCGCGGGAGCAGCCGGGTTATTTTTCCTTCTGATCCGCCTTCCTGTTATCCGGGGTGAATTATTTTTTAGTGTTCAGCTGGTCAGTGTTTCTAGTCTGACGGTGAAAATTCAAGCAGGTAGTGTGAATAGCTGTGGAGCTTCAAAGCCTGTTTATAAGCACCTCCTCGATGCCAGTCACCTTTTTCTTTGCCTATTCTTTGTCTCCTTTTCCCTTTCGCCTGCGTGTGTGGCATCCTCGCGCCGACGAGAAGGCAGCACCATCGCCCAGCTCATCCCAGCCCTCATGTTTGCTTTGCTCTTGCCTTCTTCCCACTCCCCGCCAGCCTCATATCCTGCCGTGTCCTTCAGAGACCCCAAAAGCCCCGTTTTTCATGGTGCTCATTGCACGGCGAGATGGGTGCCGCTCCATCCAGGCTGTGGTCCAGCACTTAGGGATGCGCTCCATACCTCGCAGCGCAGTAGCCGTGAGCCTGGTGGAATGCCTCCCTTGGTTAAGGCTGAGCAGCACATGTGGGTTACCAGGACAAAAAATTTTAATTATCTTTCTTAATCAGCATGATTTCATAAAGGCACCTTGAAATCTTCACCTGAAACACTACAAATGCCTTTGAGTTGCCACCGACCAAACGAAATGCCGTGCTGCCCTTCCTAGACCGTTTCTGATTCATATTGGAAAGATGCTGCTGTATGCTTCGCTTCCTTGCTGCCTGCCCGCACTCCTGCCTGCCTGCAGTCTGCCTGCACTCCTGCCCATGCTCCTGCCTGCATTCCTCCTTGACGGGAGCTATGCCAGGACCTCGTTCCCTCTTGGCTTGGACTCTAGCTTGGCTTTCCCAGTGCCGGCGAGACCCATCTGCATCTCTTCCCCTTTGCATTGCGTATTTGCCTAAACATTTTGCGTGGCGAGTGCCACCTGCAGGGCGTCCACGCAGGCAGGGTGTCACCCAGCGATTCGGGGGACGAGGCGATGGGCAGCATCGCTTATTTGCCGGCTGGGTCCTTCTGCGTGGCAGCAAGCAGCGGTGCCGCAGCCGCCAGCCGCTTACAGCAGGATTTGTCCGCCTGCAGCCCAGGCGGTGCAGGGTCCGGCTCAGCGCCCCGGCTCGCCGTGGTCTGCACCGAAACATCGTCGCCTGCAGCTGCCCTGTGCAAAAACCTTTGTTTTTCTGTTCCTTTGGTGCCGCTGAACTGAGGGGCTCTCCCCGCGCAGACAGTCGTGCCGGAGGCATTGGCAGAGCTCTTTGTGCCGCAATGGCTGCTTTCCTGAGCCTGCTTGAAATGTTTGATGCATATTTTGGGATTGCTTATGTCTCTGCTCAGCAAATTTGGATGTGCACCCTTGCTTTCTCCCCTATCCCCTCCAGTTTGCCGGTGCCAGCGTGCTGCAGTTTGGAAGCAAGAGCTTCCCCGCTGAGCCCCGTCCTTGTCCCAGTGCCACAACCCACAGCCCCCATCCTCCCCGCCGGCTCTCCCCATGGCTGCCAGCTTTGGCGTGAGGAGCCACTTCATTCCTCCTTTTGCCCATCATGCAAATCCTGGCCCTAGCCCGGTTGCTGCTGCTTTTCCCCAGGAAATTAATTTCTTTTTGATATCGCTTGTCACTTCGGAGTCAGTGGTGAGCGCCAGCCTCTCCTTAGGGATCCCTTTTTCTCCTGTCCCCCCGCCCGTTGCTGCAGAACTGACACAGTTTCCCTGTTTGCTTTTCATCTGCTTTAACCTCAGATATTTTTTTTCTCCTCCGGCGCGGCCACACAGCACAACCACTGCTGCTTTGGCACGTGCCGTAAATGCTGCAATTCGGCCACATGGCCCCGGGCACGTGTGGACCTCGAGCTGCTCAGAAGTGCGGCGTAGCTCGAGGGATGCTCGTGGGCTCAAGCACATCCCAAAACGGGTCCCTGGTGCACGGTGGAGAGCCCAGCCTGCCCGCCCAGCTCACGGGGCAGTTATTTAGCTACCAAAAGCATCTCTGTGCCAAGGGGCCTCGGGACCGGAGGAATTTTAAGCTGCTAGGGACAGTGTCATCCTGGGTTTTGCTTTTGTTTGTGACCAAGAAACCAAGCTGCAGCACTCATGGCTCTCTTTTTCTTTCTCTCTCTTTTTTTTTTTTTTTTTGTCTTCTTTTAACTTGCGCTGTAGCCCCTAGACGGATAACATCATTGGAAAAAGCCTACGCTGCCTTGAATGGTACGTAGCTCAGTTGATGCATCGTAGATGGTAGCAGACAAGAAATGCACTTGCGTTTTAATATGGGAATGAAAATGTCTTAAACCCCCAAATTTCAGGTATTTTTTTTTTTCCTCTCTGCTCTGTTTCCCTGTGATACCAAGAACTGAATGATGCAGGATGTGTTTAACAGTACTTTATTGTTGTTATTAATCCTCTCTGCATTTCTAAGCACCATTGCTGCAGTCCCTGGGCATCGGTGCCAGTTCTGCTCCAGACAAACCAACCTGCCACGTTATCCTCAGCTCATCCATGTGTCCAAGCAATTAATTTGTTAAAAAATCCACTTGCCATACACAAGGAGAGCTTGCACAGATTTGGGTTGGGTTTTTTTTGCTTTGCTTTAACACATACTCTGGGCCAGGGTTGGTATGTAGTCATGTAGGCTCCGGGGATTTAACATATATACTAATTTACAGGAGTAAAGAAGAGCTCGCCTGCTCGTATCTGTGGCAGGGCACAGCGTATCTCCGGCAGATCCAGCCTTAGTCCCATCAGCTGGAATTCTGGCATGTGTCTACATGTTAATTGCGTGCTCCCATGAGTTTATAGCTCTGCTTTGAAAACATGCATGTGTTGAGCTAGTTCTAACTGTATTTAACCCTGAGTTGCTGTGGAATAGCCTCAGTAAAGTCAGCAGGTTTATTCCGGATTTACACAGGGGTGTAATTGAATTATACCCATTGAAGCTGGAAGGGGGGAAGAGGCATGTATTTATCCTCTTAAGATTCAGGGCCAGATCCTGACCGCTGTAAGCAGCCTGCCCCGGCTGGGTGTTTCTTTGACATGACTGGGATTGCCTGAGGAAGGGACCCGTGCCACTTTCCCAGTGGGATGCATTGGGCAGTGGCTGTTTTCCTGATGAAATGGGCTTCATGCCAGGTGTTCTGGTAACGGGAGGTTGTTACTCCGAGCACAGTGACCGGGTGCAGGACGTGCATCGCCTGGAGCAGCACCCCGGGATGCTGGCAGTGGCACGGGGAGGAGGAAGGCTCCACCGGGTACCCTGCCCGGCCGTGCCGCGGCTTCGCTGCCGAGATCAGGGCTCGGCACATGGCATCGCGAACCCAGGCAGAACCATTATTTATCCTTGGGATACCTTGGATTTGGTTTTGTTGTGGGTTTTTTTGAAGTCACTAGAAGAATAGGCGGTGTTTTGGATCCTGTTGTCCAACAGCAGACACCTAAACCCCATTTTTAATAGCTACTGAATGTGACTTGGTGTTTCTAAAAGAAATGTCGAGCTCTGACAAGTCCTATTGGGAAAGAGGAAATGGTGCTTTAAAAATGTGACCACTTGTACGTAAGTGCCTATGGAGTGCAGAGGTCCTCGCTTCAGGCAAGTAGGATTGGGAAAAAAATAAGTCAATCAACTGGCTACTGTTTTTAATTTAAAAAAAAAAAAAAAAAGATAACACAGAGCTGAAGCCAGCAGCATGCATAAACCTGCTTTATGGGAAGGACTCAGCACATTCCAGGGGTGCCAGTGGCTTCCTTGCGTTGATTATTTCCCGAACCCAAATGGATAAACTCAAAGGTAGATGGAGATCCCTCTTGCCCGCAGCCGCCTGGGGACGGAGGGGCAGGTCCCCGGAAGCGGTGCCGCCGGCTGGTGCCTCCTCTCTGGCTTCTCTGTTATGCATGCTCAGTTCCAGGTTTTTCATGGCATTTGTTTGTGTCCTTGGATGGGAATTTGGGAGTCCTGCCCACTGCAAGGCGGAAAAAAAACCCCTTGGGATCTTGTTTCTTGCACTCGGGTCACTCGGGGCATGAGCGGAAAGGAAAGAGCGGCTGCGTTTTTCAGTCCCAGAGAATTAAACGAGTGAGAACACTTAATTTTGGTGTTTCTTTGTCTGCTACCATCTACACATCCATACGGGTGTGTATATACAGCCCAGAAACTGAGCATCAATGACAAGGAAGTCACAGAGGGAGCCCGCAGGGTTTGCCCCTGCCGGCCTGCCACGGCCTCGGAGCGGCACCACAAGGCAAGGTCTTGGTTCTTGAAATCAGAGCTCCTTGGCAACATCTATTTGATTTTCTTCTATTTTATCTATTTTTTGCTCCATCCCTTTCAAGCTGCTTTGTTGCCATTTCTGGATTTGAAGCATGACTTGGCCCTGAGGTTCCTTTGCAGAAACTTCTCCCTTTTTTTTTTCTTAGTTATATCCAGATAAAACTATTGTTTTCCAGGTGGAGAAGAGGCTTTTTTTGAGGCCGTACCCTGCAGTAGCAGGGTGCGGAGATTTAAGAGTGCCAGCTTTTCTCCAGGACCCCCAGCAGCAGGGTGGCCGAGGCGTGTGATTTCTGCTGGGGGTGCTGAGCGCTGGGCTCTGGGGCCTGGGCAGGGAGGCAAAGACTCGCGACAGGTTTTCAGCTTGCATTTAAAACAAAACTACAAGCCATGTGTTTGCTTAAACTCAAAATTGTGTGATTGCTCAAAATCAAATTAAATAGCTGCAGACCAGGAGCAGAGGATGCTCAGGGCCCTCTTGCTGAGGTTTGCAGCGCTCACCTTGATGTTTTAAATAACCATCCTGGATTTCCATCCTGTGGCATGCCAGCCGGGGTGAAAATGAAAATGCCTGCCTAGGGTGCGGTGAGGCTCATGATGGTGATGCCTCCTCTCCGGGAGGAGACCGCACCGAGCCGGCCCCGTGCTGCGCACCCCGGCTGGCTCGGGGCTGGAGGGGTGACCCCAGCGAGAGGCGGATAAGGTTCATTCAGTTGGTGCTTTATACCTGTGGGGTGAAAAGGCATCCAAGGGGGCCGGTACTGACCCCAGTTGTTTTTCCTGGAGCCCCCTGAGGATGCTGAATAGCCGGGGGAAAAATCTACTGACATAGGCACGTTGTTTGAAATGAGAGAACGGAGGAGAAACTGTTTGGCACGATGAGGATAATTAAAAAAGCTAGTAAAGCCAAGCTGATTATATGGCATATTATAAAACAATACTGTACTTAGGAGCCCAGCTATAAAAGTGCTATCTCATTCCTTGATATCACTTGTGGGAGCATTCGTGGCACTGAGGGCCTGAGTCTCCGTTGCTTTGCATATTTTGCAGTCATTTACAGCACCGCAAAGTGGATGTAAAACGCTCTCAGCCATGGCAGCGCGTAGCAAATGCAGATTTGGCAGCGTTTTATAGCTACTTTGCACGGCTCTAAAAGGCAATGCAAGGTGCAAGCGCAGAGCAGCCGCCTCTGAGGTGTCCCCACACCGCCCTGGGGCAGAGGGACAGAGACACGGTCGTGCGTTGTGAGAGTGGGATGGGTTTTCCAGGGGCTCAGAAAGAAACGGGGTATGTTATTCCCTGTCCTTTTTTGCTTTGCAGATGAGGACGATGCCAACAGGCTCGGAGAGAAGGTGATTCTCCGAGAGCAAGTGAAAGAGCTTTTCAATGAAAAATACGGTGAGTCTCCCGTCTGCACGCATCGCCAAGCGAGTTTGTTTTTGCTGACAGCAGCCATAGTTGAAATTAATTCGACTGACGGCCTCTATTTATAGGCCGAGCGCACGGCAGCCTGCTGCAGCACAGGTTTTGTCCCACTGCTTCACATTACAGCCTGTCCCCAGGGATGTTCCCATGTCTCGCTCCTGGCAGGTGGGACCGTGACCTTCTTGTTGACAGCTCATCCTTGGCGAGGGGAGGGAGGATGGAAAAACGCAGCCGAGGGGCAGGATTTGTTCAGTCTGGTGTCAGCCTTTGATGCGTTTTTACCGTGTCCTGAGCCGGTGTGAGCTGTGGTGTGTGTGCTGAGCGTGCCTGCCCTGCGCCAGCCTGCTGACAGGCAGCCCCTGCCTGCTCTGCCTGCCGGGCTGGGAGCAAGGCTGGAGCCGCAGCCCAACGTGGGGCACGGCTGGGGAAAAGCTTGCTGGAGCCGCGGTGGAAAAGGAGGTCAGGAGATAGATTGAAGAAGATTTGAAAATGCCATTTGCGGGCTCCTTGTGCTGCCTAGCAAACCCCTCCTTCCACCCATCGTTGGGAAAAGGTCCAGTAGGAATAGCAGCCGGGTGGGGGGAGCGTAGGAGCCAGCCACAGCATCATGGCCCCGAGCGGCGTCACCGTCTCAGTCCCGCAGGTACGGGCTGCCACTGCTCGTGGCTGTCCCCTCGCCGCTGTTGGGGCACAGCTTACCTAAGTGCTGGGCGGTTGTTTCTCAGCCTGTGACTCCTCAGGGCTGCGCAGCCGGGCCACGGCAGCTCGGTGGCACCCCATCGCTTCAGTGCGGTGTCTTGCCTCCCTCCCCAGAATAATTGCCTGAAGGAGAAGGAAAATAGCCAAAATGATAGCAAAGCAGTGGGGAATGTCATTCCCCTCCTTTCTCAAGTCTCCTCTTGTCAAGGCTGCTCGCCCTTCCCACAAACCCTGTTTATTTTGGGGTGCTGCTCACAGCATAGGCTGTGTGCTGCTTTGGCAGCAGATTTGCCCCGTTGGAGGTGCCAGCGTACGGGCACAGCTCCCCGGGGAGGCTGCTGCCCATGCTCTGAGCATCCCCATCCATCCTGGCTCAGCAGCACTCACCCCGCATGGGGGCTGAGCCCACAGCAGATCCCGGCGTTCCCATGGTCCTGGCACCATTTATGGAGCACAAGATGCTGGGTGGGCTCCAGGGACGAACTCCCTGCAAGGAAAGCCAGAAATGTGGCTGAGGGGCAGCTCACACCTTCAGGTTTGGGGGCTGCAGAGACGTGAGGCAAGAGCAGGCTCTTACAATCAGGACCAGCACAGGAGGGAGGGATGTTCACTGCTTCCCACCGTGCAGGAACTAAAGGGGTACCCAGAGAGGTGGGCAGCAGGTTTAAATCACGCAGAAGGAAGTACTTTTAATGCAGCAAGGAATTAAGTTGTGGTATTTCACTGCCATGGGATATTGTGGAGGCCAAAGGGATAAAGTGATTCAAAAAATGGGCAGGAGTGATGTGATGATGAGCGATGGACGTGATCTCCACCCCCGTGACCCCCAAACCTGCTGACAGCTGGAGGCAAGAGGAGATGGGCAAATCTCTCCCATTTGCCCTCTCTCCTGGGCTCTCCCGCGCTGCTACTGCTGGCCCAGCCGTGGGCTGGTGCAAGCGTGGCGATGGGTGTGCTCTGCACGCAGGAGAGGTGGGTGTGCAAGTGCTGGTGCTGTAAAACAGCCCTCACCTGAGGCTCCTGGCAGGATCCTAAATGGAGACTAACGGAGCAGGCAATAAATAGGGCAGGCAGACGTGAAACGGCTGGGTGGGATGTGGCTGCAGCAAAGGTCAGGCATCACGGCAGCCGTGGCTTCCCAAAGTCCTCCCAGGGCTCTTGGTCCTTCGGTTGGTTGGATCCGGAGCCCTGTGGGGTAAAGCCGGTGCGTTGTCCTCTGCTCTGCCGTTACAGGAGAGGCTCTGGGCTTGAACCGGCCCGTCATGGTGCCCTATAAACTCATCAGGGACAGTCCTGACGCCGTGGAGGTTACCGGGTTGCCGGATGATATCCCTTTCAGAAACCCCAATACCTACGACATCCATCGGCTGGAGAAGATCCTGAAGGCACGGGAGAGCATCCGGATGGTGATTATAAACCAGCTCCAGTAAGTTCCCCCAGCTCTGCGACCGGGGAAGTTTTCTGTTCATTAAGCATTGCCCTTGCTTCTCCAGCTGCGAGCGGGGTAAGTCACTGCGGGGCCACCGGAGCGGGGCCATGCCACCACGTACCCACGGAGGAGCCACTCCATCCCCAGCATCCGCTGTCCTGCACCACGGGGACGTGCTCAGCCACGGGTGGGCACAGCGAAGCGTTAGCAGGGACGGTTTATCCCCTCTTTCTTGCACAGTTTGAGATGATGATGCTGGGAAGGAGCATGGCACAGGGGCAGATAACGGGACAGCTCAGAGACCCAGCTGAGTTATTTTGGGTTGCTGCCCTCCGGGGAGCGGTGGGGAGGCTCCGTGTCCCACCCCCGCGCAGAGGGGTGTCGGAGGAGGCAGCTCGGTATCGGGGTCTGGGCTGCGTCCCAGCACGGGCAGGCGCGTAGGGGAGAAACAACAGCATCCGCCTGCTCTCACCCCCTTGTCTCTTAACGCAGGCCGTTTGCCGAAATCTGCACTGAGGCCAAACAAACAGGTAAGCGGAGGGCTAAGAAATAACCGTGGCTTTCCCTGCCCTGCGGCAGAGAGAATATACGGGCAAAACGGATGGGGGTGGTGGGGAGGCGTTTGAACCTCCTGCATCCCCAGGGGAGGCTGGGGAGAAGATCCTACCTGGAAAAAGAAAAGTCAGGCTCAGCATCTGTTCAGGAGCAAACCATCCTCTTAGACAATTGCACTTCTGTGAGCTGGGGAGAGACTGGGCTCTTAGTCTCAAACTTTCAGCATATTCTGGAGGATATGATTATCCTTTTCCCATTAGCAATTTACTCTCCATGAGCAATTTATTCACTGGTTAAAGTCCTTAATTTGAGCCATCGTTTAGCAGTTGAGCTTCTAAGGAAACAAGGTTTCTGTGATCACTGCAAATGCGTTTCTCTCTCTGTCCCATCCTCCCCAATAAATCTCAGCCAGTTTTAATCAAATGTGTCAGAATTAGCAGCCTCAGAGATAATTAGGAACCTATTAGTTTTATGAAAATAGGTGGCTAGGTAGGGGAGAGAGATCTGGCAAGCAAGAGCACGCCTGCAACCTGAGGTAAAAAGAGATGCACAAGAAACTTTATATATGCAGAGATATATATATGGGCATACTGTCATCACAGCTGGCACCTTCACAGCCCCAAAGCATCCAGCACAGACAGAAGTCTGTGGGATGTCAGGCTCTGTAAGTGCTGGAGTTTGGGATTCACTGAGTTTGGGGATTTTCTTTGCCGGTGCCTGAGGAAAGCTGGCAGCTCCGTGCCAGGTCATGGAGGCCAAGCCCACGTCACCAACGGTGGCACAGCGGATCGCCGCGGGGGGATGCTCAGCAGGAGGCGAGGTCGGAGCAGCAGGATGGATCCCCGCGTTTAGGGACCACTCGCAGGGCTCGGACACCTCATGCCTTCCCTCTTTCCCTGCAGAGAAAGACACCAGTGTTCCCAAACGGAAGCGGAAGAGGATCTCCGAAGGGAACTCGGTATCTTCCTCTTCCTCATCTTCCTCTTCCTCCTCTTCCAATATGGAGTCTACATCATCAACAAATCAGATCTCACTTGTGGTAAAGCCTTCCAAATATTAGGGGGGTTACTGCCTACCTATCTTTCTGCTTCAGGATGCTGCTCTCTGCTCTCCTCGAACCGTCACCACCTCCCTCCGCCTGACAAACACTATAAAGTGTGACGTAAAATGGCACAAGCAGGTTTGGCAAAGGAGGGGACGCAGCTTTGGGGCTGCCTTTTCCTGCCGGGTTTGTTGGGGTCGGGGTGGGGGGGGTCAGCGGAGCAAAGCACCCGCCGCCCCTCGCGGCTCTCCCGCATCGATCCTGCCGAGTGCCTCGGGGGGATGCTCAGCGTTAGCGGGAGCCACACGTGAGACAGGCTCGAGCAAATCCCCCGGCCCCACCGGGTGAAAACACCGGCGCTGGCGGCGGCGCCTCGGCCCCGCGGTCCCTCTCGGCAGGACCCGGCCGTTCCCCCGTGGTCTGAGCTGCGCCGGGCGTGCTGCTCCGGCTCGGTCCTGGGAGCGATGCAGAGCTCCGGTGTGCAGCGAAACTGCGAAAATAGGAAAGGAAATCGGGGAGATGCATCCAACTGCTCTCCCTCAGGGCTCGCCTTCGGTTGTGGATGATACCAAATGCTTTTAAAAAATAATAATAAAAAAAAAAAAAAGCGCAAAAGAGACATAAACTTAGAAGGTTTTTTTTGTCAGGTTTGCCGGTGGTGTTTTGGTTTGGGGTTGGTTCTTTTCTCTTATTTGGAAAGTGGGAGCAACAGCCCGTGTCGGAACATGTCAGAGATTTGATGTATGCATGGTTTTGTGTTGTGTCCTAACAGAGACTTTTGCCTTCTTTTTCTCTCCCTCTCTTTCAGCAATGGCCCATGAACATGTACATGTTAGACTATGGTGGTCTAAACGTCCAGATCCCAGGACCTATTAACTATTAGACCTCAATACCGAATAAGAACCTCAAATGAAAGAATAAATAAATAAATGTAATTTATGTAAAAAGTGTATATTCCAATATGTATCAATGCCTTTTAGTTTTTCCAATGATTTTTACACTATATTCTTGCCATCAAGGCCTTTTTAAATAAAAATAAAAAGTGTTGCCTTGCTCTTAAAAGTACTTATTTTATTATATATATTATTGATAAATAGCATTTATAGGTAAGAGTAAGTACAGGAGGGCACACCCAGACAGACCTTGTCGTGCTTTGGCTGCTCAATAAAGTCCTTAGCGTCACCAGTGCTTGAAACCAAGAGGTCTGACACGTTTTAATGCTTCATTTAATTTAGATCAAAGGCATAAAAATTTACGTACAGAGCTGCAGGAGGGGTGGTACCAAACTGCAGCAGTGGCAGACGAGGGAACCCGCCCTTCGGAGCGTCAGAGACCTGCGCCCGCGAGTCCTGTTGGCTCTGGAGCAGAAGCGGGTTGGGATTAAGCGGGAAGGAGGTTTCAGGCCCCCCAAGGAGCGAGATCCCCTCCAAGCACTCTCGTCTCCGGCCTCCTGCCGCCCCAGCCTTGGAAAGGCACAGAAGCAATTTCGGTTGCGTGCGTTCAACCGGCTTCTGAAGTAGGAAAAGATTTTCATTTGGCGAATTTCTTCACTATTTATGATTTTCTAAGAAGCTTTGATGCCTTACGGGGGGGGGAAGCTCCCACAGTACGTACAGGCTGATCCCGCTGATGCTCCACAGGTTCCATAACGCTGGACCAAGAGCTGCGGGTGACATTGCTGAGAGCATTCAGGGGAGCCCCTGGGCTCCTCCGCGTGACCTGGGCTGCTTCGCCCCATATAAGAAGCAACCCAGTAAATTGAGGGCTATAATCTGGAATTCCTGCAATTTTACTTCCATTCCACTCCTGGAGTTTGGCAGCAGAAGCTAATGGTGCCGACCACTATTACTAACCACCACTTAATTTGTGCTTTGTGTCTGCTGAGAGCCGTGCATGGGCGAGACGCGGTGGGAGCTAATGCCAGCGTGAGGGCGGCATAAGAAACCAACAAAAAGAAACATCCCAGCTTGCGTGTAGGTAAATGCAGCCCAGCAGGAACCACCAGTGAAGCGAGATGCCCTGGGGCTTGTAGCTTTGCTGTCCTCCCAAGCAGCAACGCGTGGCGTCACTGGGGGATGACCATTGCTGGGTGTCCCTCCAGGCTGCAGGACGGGTCACAGCCTTTTTGTGGAGCAAACCCGCTCTGAAAGCAGCGGCCGTGGTCTGCTGGAGGGTGGACGGTAGCAGACACAGGATCAAAGTCACTCCTGCCAGCTTTCCCGAGTGCAGCGTGCTACTTTATTTGTTTTACAGGTTTTTGGTCTGCTCGAGTCCTTGTCTTTTCGGGCCACAGGAGGGTTTTGATGGGTAGAAGTGTTTCAAGGCAGCTACAGTTTTATTTCCTGGCTCTGGACTTGCATTTGCTGTGGAGTTAGATGCAAATGATCACATGAGATAATAAAAGCCCAAACAAATGTAGGAGACTGCACAAAGGCAGCAGCTGAAAGAAGGGCAAAGATCTGTATTGGTGACCCCAATTAGAAATACAGCTTGACATCTGAGCGGTTGGCATAAAAATCTGAAGTCTTTCATGTTTCTGCCTGATGCTCAGACCTGTGGCATCTCCAATTAGGAAACAAAGAAACATGATTCAGAGGTAAAAATACAATTTTCTCTTCCCAAATGTCTGAAAGGGGCTTATTCACAGATCAAACCCCACCGAGTAGGTGTCTCCTAAGAGGGCACAGTCATTATATTTTGACTCTTTTTTTGCCGTTAAAAAAATAAAGGTCTGATGCCGTAGCACCAAAGGCAGCGGCGCGGTTCGGTAATGAACGGAGATGTTTGAGGCTGCCCCGGGTACGCTGCCGGTCCCGGCGTCCCACGAACGCGCCGGCGGCGGCGGGGAGGCTGCTCGCAGGGTGTGGGTCTGGAGCAGTGCGCCCTGCACGGGGCCCTAATTACTGCTGCTGAAAGGCAGGGCTGAATGCAGGCAGTGGAGTTAAATTAGGGCATGGGAGCTATGCTGGGGACTAATGATTTGGTTCAGAAAGCCGAATGCAATCGTAAAGGCTGTAAATGGGGGGGGGGAATGGAAGCTGAGCAAGGAGGCAGCGTAGGGCTGTTTCCCGACTCTGCCTCTTCCCTCTCCCCCCGCCGGCATCCCCGGCTCGGAGCCTGGTTAGCAAGATGAGGCAGGGGAAGGCTGGCTGTGCCGCTACGGCACGGGCTGAGCCAAAGCTCTGGGCTCAGGTTTTCTTCCCTGAGTTTCTTGATCCATTAACTGGAGCTCTGCGTGCCCCCAAGCCCCGCTGACCGAAGGGCAGCTCGTGCCCTGCCCCAGCTGCTCGGCCGGGAAGCTCCACGGCTGCCTGGCACCTCCAGTATCCCCAGGTTGGGTTTTGAGGCTGCTGGGTTCTGGTAACAGATATATTTTTGGGAGTGAATAGCAGTAATTCCCACTGTAATTTGGGGGAGTTTCAGAGCCACAACATCCACTTTTCATTTTCTGTGGCCGGGGTGGGAAGCTCCTGCCCTCAGTGCCTGTGTTTGCTTGTGACCCAGGAGCGCTGACCCTTCCCACTTTGGAAAAATGACAGATATCGCTTTATTACTGTTTTCCCTCAGCTGTAATTCTTGCAGCTTCCCTAATCTTGATCCTGCAGTTGCAGGGTATTTTTATACCCATTTTTTGTGTATAATGTGATTATCTGCTGAATGGGATTCACTCCATTACAATTAGACAAGTGAAGATGCAGATCTTAACACTTGAGCCACGTTTCTCATTTATTACTTTTCAAAGACTTTGGGGGGGGTGTTGTTTATGTGTTTACAAGTCCAATAACAATCCTCATTAAGAGTTGCAAAACATGAAGCCATTTTGATCCCAGGCAGATGGCAGCTAAATGAAGTTTAATTAAAGAATGAGAGCTTTGGTTCAAATCATTTTTAAAAAATATAGTGCACCGAGATGCTAGAGAACAGCATAAACAGCATCTGGGCTTTTATTCAGAAGCCTGAATGCATTTGCGAGGAAACACTTTGCAAACCCTTTCAGAGCAATCACGGGTTGTGGGCTGCAGCTCGACGGGCCGGCACGGCCGGCTGGGTGCGTGCAGAAACCTCCTTCCCCTGATGCTACGGCAAGGCTAGGAAACTCACAACACAGCCAAGCGCGAGGTCTTGTGTCCTTCTTCGGGTGTTTTTTTATTTTCAATTTTGAAGAGTTCAGCTGATGCCAAAGTAAGACTCGATTTGAGATACAATCAAGTTTCAAGCTGGTTTCCAGCAGTCGTTACACCCCACCCCTCCCCGCAGTAACTAGCCCCTTCCAGCAGCGCACGAAGCAGTATGGCTAGCATATACGTTACGAGTAGTCCTTTGTAGCCTATACACTTATGGCATGTTGCTTATCAAAGGCCAAAGCTAAAGAAATGGAGGCTGCGGTGTCGCAGGAGGCTCTCTCCCGGTGGTGCCAAGGCTTGACTGTCCCAGGAGCTCCCGGGCGGCTCCGGCCAGGGCTCAGTGCTTTCCTGCAGGTCAAACCCCATGTGCCCGCCCGGCCGTAGTGAGGCTGAAAGCCCACTGCGTGCCCGTGTGCAGGACGGGGCAAGGGGGAGGACAGCCCGGCGGCGCTTTTCCATACCCAGATTTTCTGTGGTCCCAGTGAGAAGGCGGCACAGGTTTCTGTGCGGGCTCTTTGTCCAGCACAGCGTACACCAGAGCCTTTCCAGGGGTGGCAGCTGCTTGACAGCGCAGTGACTTCTATTTATTTCATGTGTCTGCAAGTTGTGTGACCTTCAGCCATGGCCTTCCTTCCCCCATATAACTTATGTGTGTGTGTGTATATATATATATAAAAAACACTTGTATATATATATTCCCATATAACTTGTATATAACATATAACTTGTGCTTTGCTATCTCTTGGATTATTTTCTCCGGTTAATGGCTCAAACACCATTCAGTTTAAACTGGTAATCCTATTGATTAGGATTACCTAATCCAGAGAAAGAAACCCCACTGATGTGCCTGTGCTGCTGGACGGGAGAGCTGGTGGGCAGTGGTGCTGCTGGAGGCTCCGGGGTCAATCGGGGGGATGGAGCTGCGGTGCTGTAATTCATGAACACGCTGCCAGTGGAGTATCTAAGTCTTTTGTTAAATGAATGTATTAAACAGCTGTCTCAGACTCAGATTAACAGGTCCGTGGGGTATAAAGGCAGATTGATGTAGCTGAACTGAACCGGCGCGCTCTCATGCGAAGATTAGTGTCTTTCCATGAGTGGGGTTTTTTTGAGGGGTGATGCTTAAGTGGAATGAATCTCTGTGAGCCATCGTTAAAGTTATTTATTATTTTTTTCCCCGATAAGATTATGAAATGGGCACTCCTAGAAGGGACAGGCTGAATCTCCAGCAAGACCATTCATCTTACTAAAATGGCTTCATAGTCCTCACGGCAGGGGCTGGGATTTCATCGCTGCCTGCGGGATTTGGAGACGCAGGGCTGTGGCACATCCACTGCCGTCGGCAGGCTCGGGGAGGAGGCAGCTCTGCTGCTTCGCCCTATTCTGCTGATGGCAAACGGTGGCAGAGAAGACTGATGGAGATCTCCCCTGGTAGGAGCTGTGTGGTCACAGGAGGGTAACAAGGCTCCTCGTCAACCTGCACATTAATACCTCTCTGAGAAGGGCCTGGGCAGGAGCTTTGTAAGGGAAAAGGCAGGAGGGGAAGGGTGCTGGGAGTGGTTTGTCAAGGATCAGGGAGGCATCTGTGCAGCTCTGTGCCAAAGGATGCCATGGAAAATTTGTGTGGGCTCAAGGGGAGGCTGGAGAAGTAACTTGGAAGCAAGATCTGTTGAGGGCTACCAAGCTGGCAAACCACATTGGGTGTGGGCATCTCCCCAAAATAGCTGGGGTCTGGGTGAGTACTGGGGGAGAGCATTGCCTGTGCTTGTCCTCTTCCCTTCTCAGGCCACCCGTGCACAACCACAGTAGCGTCCACCTGCGCTGTGAGCCAGCCCCGCAGCCTCAGCAAGCATGGCCATGCCTGCGTAACCCAGGGCTCGCTCTAGGGAAGTGCTCTGGGTAGGGAGGCATGTTTCATGGAGACTGCCTGCTCTTCTTCTTGCTCCTCTGGACACGCAGCTCTAAAGGTATGTGCAGATCTGCCCAGCCATTCTGTTCCTGGGGTTTGGAAGAGCTGGGAGGGTCACAGGTGACCTGTGCTGAGGAAAGCAATGAGGATTCTTTCGGTTGTGCTTCTCAGCTCTGGTTTGGCGTTGGTCCTGCTGAACCCAAGCCAAGATGTCTGAGCTGGTTTGGATGCACCGGGCTTGTTCTCTTGGGTCTTATGTTGTGTGAACAGCAAGGAATTGCTTCTGGCACCTGCACGGGGGTGTGCCCGGGTGCAATCCAGCATCACTCCCAGCAAGGTGCTGCTGTGCCTGCGGCATGGCCCGTCCTGGAAAGCCCCTAGAAGTGGCTGCAGTTGAGTGGCCTGTGATGACAATCTCTGCTCCCGTCCTGCTTCAAAGCTTTCTCCGAAACACTTTGCCCATTTCTCTGACTAAATCAACACAACTGGTTTCCAAACAGATGAGGAGAACTAAGAAAGCAACCGCCACCGCCGCATGTAGCACCATCGCTGCTTTGCGATGTGGTGGCACAGGATTTCTTCTCTGTTGTAAAGATACTACATTGGCTTGCCAGCTTGGAAACCTCCAGCTTTAGGAGAGACCCTGGCAGTGCTGGTGTCAGTCTATGGAGAGCTGACTGCAGGCTCAGGGTCTTATAAAGGATTATAAAGTCCTCGGGGAAGAGGTGCATCTGACTTGTCTACAGGAGCGAGCTTCCTCAGAGTTGCTCTACTGATATGAATGGCTCATTTTAAGCTGCTGGTTACGTTGCTGATGTCTGCATCAGTAAATCTGTATTCTGTTGCAACCCGGACAAAAAAGACCCTCTTCTTCACACCCAAATGTCGATAGACCTGAGTGCAGAATAATTGGAGATAAGGATGCAATAGGCTGATTACATTTAGAAGCGCTAATAGATCTGCAGGCGTATAAGTGATAGTGACAGCCGACTGTGTTCAGCCAAAAATAAATAAGATGGCCCGTGTTTGCCTCGGGAAGCCTCTGCGGAGGATGGCACTGATGCGCCAGAAAGCTCCTGCGCGGAGTGCTGACATGCTGCTCATGCCGGCGCTGCCAGGCGCCTCCCCGGGAACATCACCTCTCCGGGAAGGACGGCGATGAATGCGGACAAACACGCTCTCCCTCGGTGAGGAATGCTGAATGGTTAGTTTGCACAAAAAATACCCAGCTCTGCAGCTGAGGAAAACTGCATCCATCTGGCTTTGACTTCTCACCACCAAGATGATGAGGGCAGAGCGCTCCCACGTCCCGGGCTCCCTGGTAGGAGCACCGGGCTGCTCCTTGCTGCTCAGTTTTAGACTCCTTCACCACCACTTTCAGGTGGCTTTTGGCCCCTTGGGAGAAGTTGTGCTGTGCCCCGGGGAGGCGAGTAGATCCAGGTGACAGCCAGGTTTAGAGCAGCCCTGCTGAAGAGCTCCTAACCCTAGAAGACAATCCCCATCGCAGCCAGCCTGCTGCCACCTCCTCGCTGCCGTGGTCCCTGCCTGCCCCAGCACAGCTCGTACAGGCAGGAGTACATAAGGAGAAGGGATGGACAGTGTCTAGGAAGATCAGACCGGAACCATAACCTGAACACAGGCAATTCCCTAAAATGTTTATTGGTTTTGTTGAAATTCTTTTACTTTTGTATAAAGACATTTTTTACAGGTTAGCTGCTAATGAAACTGTTCTGTAATGTAAAGCAAAAATACTCCCAAACTCCTTTCTTCTAGAAATGTAGGTCAAGTAGAAAAGTCTGTCTTCTTTTATTGCAAACAAGTACAAGAATCCCTTTTCAGCCTTTGGTGTTGTGGGTATTTGTATCAAATACGCAGGTGCCCAAATTTGGCAACCATTGTCAACGGCTTGATCTAGGCTCCATAATTACACTGGCAAAGATTTCTTAGTGAGGAGCATGAAGGGGGAAGAAAAACCCAAACGAAAGCAAAAAACCCCGAAAACCCTCTCTTGGATGATAAAGCATCCCGATCTAATTTCCTCCTAACAGCAACAAAATAACTTAAGTTTATTTGAGGGATTGGCTGAACGTAGGAGACACAAGCACTGCTGGCTTCTGCGTTACTCGAAGATCTTTGTTATACAGCTGAATTAATTTGCAGCGTGCCTGCACTAGATCTGAACTATCGCGTTTCGTGTTTGCTCACTTTGTCCTTTCTGCTGCCTGGGACTCTTTGCAGTGCCGGCCCAAGCCTGGCGCTGGGCTGGAGCGGGCCCAGGAGCGCGTGGTGGGATGCTGGCACGCCTCCCGCTCTGCCATCTTGCGCAAAACCGTCTCAGCTTTCATTTTAGAAACACTCGGTCGCTGGCTGGTATGGCTGGGAGGAAAATTCGGGAAGCACAAGCTGATGCAGCAATGTCTGTACGAGCCTGCGAGTGCAGCGACCATTTTGAGACGTGAATATTACTCAGCAGCCGCGGATCCTTTTAACGTCCCCATTAACTACTGTGCTCATTGAAGCATCTTACTGCACAGATTTGCTGGGTAATTTCAAAGTGGCAACTTCTTTTGTGCTGTAAGTAGATGCGTTTAGGGGTCTCCATGACCAATTGCTAGTGCCTGCAATTTTGGATAGTGTGTCAAGTTGGGTTTTGGGGTTTTTTTTATTCCTGATCTTTGGAAAAAATGCATATTTACTGTCACTGTAACCCTCTGTCACAAAAGGTGAATTATTTTTATATGCTTCCCTCTTCTTTTGAAGAGTTACAGGACACAAGCCAGTGCAGAATTCCTGCCTGCTGTATAGACTTTATATTGTCATTAAAAACGATGGTAATAGAAGGATCTTGATTTAAGATCATCACTCTGGGAGGATGTGGAGGGGAGAGCCAAGACATTCCAGTACATCCTTCCTTGCTAAACTTCCCCGAACATCCTTAACTGAGGGCAGAGGAGTAAATGATAGGAGAAAACGGTGCCTGTGCTTTTACTAGCCAAATATTTGTACTGCCCATGTGTTCACCAGCCTTATCACGTGCACCACGTTCAAAGGAAAAATACAGGATGTCCTTATTTACTATTTAACAGAGAAAAAGCTTAGTGAAAGAAAACTGCAGAGGAATCTAGACAACTGGAGCAAAGGAAAATTGGTAAAGGAGCATGAAATAAGCTTATCTGGAGCCGTTTGCTGGAAAACTGTGGATCACTATAGTCTTGTTCTGGTCCGTCATCACTACTGTTCTCTGATACAAAGAGCACATTGCAGCTTCTGGGCTGTACTGGAGCTATACTGGTTTGGGAGTTGCAATTAAAAAAATAAATTGGGAGAAGGAAAGAGATTCTGTTTACATATGAAAGAAACAGTGCACAGCGAGGAACTACGAACCCCGTGCTCTGGGGGTCTGACAGATCTGCACGTAGCTTCCAGACGCTGCAGTCTGACTTCTGCACAAAATATAAAAGACAATATAATTCTGTGTTGGTTTTCCCTGAGAGGTTGGGGCTTCCTCCTTCCTTTCCCTCTGCACTTCCCCTCTATTCAAAGGTTATATACGTGAATCCTGGAACTAAAGCACTTTGAGAAAGAGATGGCAAGACACCAAGTAAAGGCTGGCAAACTGAGGCACGTATCCTGCGCTGGACAAAGATAAGGCAGCACCGGGGAAGAACTGAGATTGGACCCGAACTCTCCACGCGTGAAGTTTTTGCAGGGGTTTTGAAGTTTTCCTGCCTGGAAAAGCAGGTCTACGGTGATCAGTGTAAGACTGGTTGGTTTCTACTCACCCTCACCTCTTCACAAATTTTTAAGGACTCCAATAGTTTCGACAGGTGTACGCTAAGGTTTTCAGACTCTCAGATGTTAGGTGGAAGTTGGCAAGGGTATTTAGATTTACCCATAGAAACTTCAAGGGCGAGCTGACTGAAATCCCCTATGCTACACTTAGCTTGAGGTTAAATTTGTAACTTCTTGCATGTAGTGAAACAAAGCCTTCTGATAAAGACAGCCTAGCTCTGGTGAGTGCTAAAGAGAATAATACACGTTTCTGGGGATGAAACAGAATAATTCCCCAAACTAATGAGTAAGTAAAAAAAAAAAAAAATTGTATGTATTGGTCTCAATTTCTTTTCAGAAGACGACTATGAGCTTGAAATGGATTATTTTTTTTTTTTAATGATGATAAAAATAACTCTGAATTCAACTCCTCTCTTCCAATGTTTTTGGTTTCACAGTCTGGCTCCCTTGTTTAAGAGAAATGTTTTGCTTGCCTTGTAGTCGTGTGAAAATCTTTTTCCATCTGTAGTTGAAGCCCAGCTGCTTAAGTAGTAGAGAGAAAAGCAAAGCGATATAAAATACTTTAAACCAAGGAATTTAGATCAAAGTATTTTCTGCCAGAAGACTTGACCTTGAATTTTAAACCTAGAAAGAATATCAAGATTAACTGGTCAGATGTTGTATATAACAGTCGGTTCAGGAATCTGCTGGTAAAAATCCACAGAGGCTGTGTATTAAGCTGGATGTCTTTTCTAGAAGGAAGCTGCTTGAATTTCCAGGCTCTGAACTGATGGAGAAATTCTCGCGGTCCGTGGTAATATGTTACAGTTGTTAATTACTCTAGCTACTAAAAACATACAAGTTATTTCTAGTCTGAGCATTGTTTTACAACACCCAGTGAACGTCTCTGATGGATTTAGAAGCCTTAAGGAACTAATTCTTCAGTTAGTCATCTTGTAACCACAATGGGTAAACATTATTCCACATAAAGCATGACTTAAGTTAACTCTCCGACTTCAGTTAACTCCTAAACTTTATTCAGCTCCATAGCTCATGTGGCTGGATCAGGTGGTAGAGAGGGATACAGCAGAGTGGGAAGAATCTTGTCCCGCAGAAATACCAAATTTCCACTCTTCTGAGGACCCACGGGGTAGCAAATGAACCACGGCAATGGTGGTCTTACCAGCGGGAAGCAGCTGCCACGTATGACTCTCAAAATAAATGGTGACGTGATGCTGTGTAACCAAAAGGCATCTTCTCCGCGACCAGGAGCAGTCCATGCCTGCAGGACAAGGGTCCGGGTGCAGCCCCTGAATGATGTCCTGGCAACAAGCTTCCATTTCTTAGGCAGGTAAAACTCCTCCTGTCTTCCAGGAGGATTTGCTTGAGTAACTTTTGGACAGGGTGTACTTAGGACATCTCAATCTGTATGAAATGGCCAGTATGGGCTGCGTGTGCAGTAAGGTACAGCTGGAAGATGACAGCATGCAGTTGTCATGGAGCGATGCCTTCCGCTAAAAATGCCTTCTAAACGGCAAAGGGAGCTGACACACTGACGTAGAAAATCGTTGTGGCTGCTTAGGAAGATTTGGTGTCCCTCGTGCTGAACTCCTTCACCAGAGGTTATGCCTTTCCCGGCACAGGATCTGCAAAAAGGAACCACCCAAGTGCCGCAGGGCAAAATCTTCTGGTTTAGGTTAAGCTGGTGATGAAAGTGGGTGGTGGCTTTTTTTGGTCTGTTGAGTTTTTTGGAGTGTTTGGGGGGGGAGTTGTTGGGGGTTTGGGGGGTCTTCTTTGCTAGGCCACCGCAGAATGCTTCTGTCTCCTTTCCCACAATGTAAATAATGAGAGCAGGTACGTCCAGCTAAACACTGGCAAGGAACCACCGAGAGCCACAACATCTTGAATCACTCGGACCGTTTGTTCAGGGGATGCCGGTAGGCATTTGCAGATGGGCATTTTCTGCACAAAGCCCATGGCCTCAACGGCCAAAGTGCCTCCCGCAGGGTCCTTTCCTCAGAAAGGTCCTTCCTCAGAAGCAGGCAGCTCCTGAGCTTTATTCCCCAGTTTGATTTATCGCTATTTATTGCAACTAGGAGGAAGCTGAATGCTTTCAACTAAGCACGCTTCCGTTTCCTTTACAAATGAGATTTACTTGCAATCGTAGTGTTTGGTGGTTAGTCTTGGCCAACTCTAAACACAGTTAGCATTCTGAAAATACCATTAACAGTTTTATACACATCGTAACACTCCTGTAACACACAATAAACAAAATGTTGATATTTACAAAAAGGATAGTTTGATTTAAAACCCAGCTACTTTTAACAGCGGTTTTTTTGATTGGGAGCAAATTTTGAAACGCAACGTTCCCCTTCGAATGGAAAACTTTCTATCCACATTGACCACATTGAACCTAAATTCAAAGGAAGAGAATAGCGATGCCAGCCACAATTTGCCTGGTTACACCAAGGTAAACAGATCTCACAGATGGCATCCGTTATGCTGAGCACCTTTGTGAAAGTAATAACCTAACTTGCAGCAACAGGGAAATTATTTTGCTGCGAAGATGTGTATTACACCGAAAGCAGGCTTTCCGCTTGCGGGAGGCTGTTGCCTCCAGTGTTGGCTCTGGAGAGCCCGGGAGCAGCTCTGGGTGCTACACCCGGCTCATTTTTGCAGAAAGGGATCGAAGGTGGCGGGGCTGCCGAGCCACGGCCTCTGCCAGGGGCCAGCCGGGGCACAGCCGGCCGGGCGGCACCGCGCACCGGAGCCGCACCAGCGCGGGGTGGAAGCAGCCGCCGACTCCGACATGCGGAGCCGTTTTCGGGGCTCGGCGCCGCCGCCGCTCCTCCGACAACCGCGACGGGCCCTCAGCCACGAAAGGGCGAGCGGACACGGTGAGGCCCCGCGGGGCGGCCGGCGGCTCTCCTCGCTGCGCCGGGCCAGGACGCAGGGAAGGAGGGAGGGGAACGGCCCGGCGGCGGCAGAGCCCTCCCGGGGCAGGGGAGCGGGGCGGGTCGGAGGGAGGCCTCGGCGGCGCACGGCCATCTTCCGCCCAGGCCCCCGCCGCCCGCCCGAGCGCCCGGCGCCGCTCCGGCCTCGCTCCCCTGCTCGGCGCAGGGCTCCGGCCGCCCCTCCCCGCGCGGGGCACGCCGGGAGCCGCAGTCCGCCGCCCTCCCCGCGGCCCGGCCCGGCCCGGCCCGGCCGCCGCCGGCGGACTGCGGCTCCCGGCGGCCCCCGCGAGGGGCGCGCGTGCGCGGCCGGGGCTCCCCGAACAAAAAAAAAAACCTGCCCCCTCCCCTCCCCTCCCCCGGAGCGGCGCTGGGCTCAGCCCGAGACCGTGAGGGGAAAAAACGGGGCCGCGCCGCGCCCGGTGCCCCGCCAGCCGCTGACAGGCCGCGGGGAGGCCGCCTCCCGCCAGCGGGGCTCCGCCGCCCCCGGCCTTCTCCCGCAGCCCGGCCGGCGCCTCCTCGCCTCCAGCCAGCAGGACCGGGCTGTCCGCGCCCGGCGGCGGGTGAGTGGGAGGGCGGGATCGGGCCTCGCCGGTACGAGGCGGGGCGGGGGACGGGACCGTTATCCCGCGGATCCCTGAGGGGAGCACTCCCCCTCCCTCGGCCCGGAGCGCGGGAGGCGGGGGGGGGGGGGCGCTTTGGCGCGGTGGGGGCCGCATCCCCCCGGGCCCCAGGGGGAGCTCCTGCCGCCGCTCGGCGGGGCTGCGGAAGCGGCCGGGGGCCCGGCGGGGCGGCTGCTCGGGCCCCTCCGCGCCGTGCCCGCCGCTCTCTGCGCGGTCCTGCGGGGGGGGGTGTGTGTGGTGTGGGGGAGCGCGCCCCCTCCTCAGCGCCGCGCGCGCGGGGGGGGCGGGGCTCCGCGCCCTTCACCGCCCCCTCCCCCGGGACCCCGGCCGCTGAGAGGAGGGGGCGCTGCCACCGTGCCGCCGCCTCCCATTGGCTGGCGGGGCGGCGCGCACGTGCCGGAGCCCTGCGCGTGGCGGCGGCGATTGGGCGCGGGCGGGAAGGGGCGGGGCGGGGTATGCAAAGGAGCTGCCGTGGGACCCCGCCCCGAGGGGCCCCGGCCCCGGCCCGGCCCCGGCGGGAAGCGGCTCCTTCTCCTTCTCCCGCCGCGGAGCCGGGCTCCCCTCAGGGATGAGGGGGAGGGTGTGCATTTGGGACTGTGAGCGCGGGGTGAGGACCGAGCCCCTCCCCGGGACAGTACAGATGTGTGTAGGCCAGTGCCCAGGCACTGGGGAGGAAGTGCACAGGCAGCTCAGGTGAGGAGGACGTGCAGTTACATGTAGTAAGCAGAATGATTTTATTTATTTTTTTCTTAAAATCTAGACACCTCTAGACTTTTTTTTCCTTCTATATGCCAGGCGACTTAACTGTGAATTCAGTCTAACACTGCAGTTTCACCCTGCAGGTGGCAAATCTGCACTCTAGTCAGCTGTCAAGGGGAGCAGATTGCCAGGGGCAGAGCGTTAGGGCAGGAGAGCTCGGCAGGGAGACGCGGGAGCGTGCTTCTCCAGAGTGGTTGCTTGAGGCAGGGATTCAGCAAAGGTGGGTTTATGTGCAGCAACGTGGCCGGCAGCATAGAGTTGTTATGGAAGTCCGTCAACCTGATGTTTAAGGGAGGTCGACATAAAATCGTACACCTGTCTGGATGTGTAACATTACCTGCCTGTCTTGGATTCATGACAATGTTTTTAATCATCACAATGTTTTGGGTATCACCTGTTGTGTTTTCCAGTTCTTTATTTGCAGGCTTCTTTTGCCAAAGGTTTGGTGTGTAAGTTGCTTAAGAGAAACATCTGCACGGTGACTGTTTAATGAGTGCAGCCATCCCCTTGTAAGCTAATCCTGTAGCTGAGTTGTGGTCAGTGTGTACAAATCTTTGGGTTAATATCTCACAATAAGGAGCAACTTTTAGACTGTGTTTTTAAATATACCTAATATTTGTTTCTGCTTGTCTAACTTTAACTCTGCAGTTAAAATAGCAAAACCCTATAAAACATATTTAAAAAAAACGAACAAAAAGAAAGGCTTGTAAATTCATTAGGTAAATTAGATGGCATAAAAGTTTGTCCCCTATGCGGCCTGGTAAGAGGCTACCGGCAGCCCTTTGTCTTACCCATCAGGACATGAGAACCTTTTCATAGAAGTTTGGTTGAAAGTCGTGTTCCTCTGGAAAGACTGTGAATTTGTAATTTTTTGACAAGAAGTTGCTGACGCATTCGCAAACTCTTGCTGATGGAGTTGACTTTTATTTCTGGTCTCGGATCCTGGGTAGAGAGAGGCTTCTAATAGGATTGACATAAATGCTTTAATTCAAGGAAGAACACGTGTAATTGATTCCATAGAAATCGGTGTTCTGGTTCATTTGGTTAAGTACCATAATAGGAACAAGGGAGAGAGATGCAGAGGGAATTAAGTGACCAAATAGAGGGGACTGATTGCTGCTGAAGAGTGACGGGGTGATTGGTTTCACAGGTTTCCCAGGGGGTCCTGATGTGTGCAGTGGTGGGCAGCAGCACACCGGTGTGGACACCGGGCGGTTCACCGCATGAAGCTACCGTGCAAAGGTGTGCGCTTCAGATACCAGCTATACACTGATTGGGTGATTTTTTTTCAAGGTGTTAGAACATGAGTGGATGTTTAGTGTCGGGTTAGTGCTTTGTGGCAACCCCAGAGGAATTAAAGGGGTTTTGTTTGCCCTTAAATCAATTTAAGCCTTTTGTTTCCTATGACCATTGCAGTATGACATAGAAATCCAAAGAACCAGCTCGCACTAGCGAGGACAACAATTTCTCACTCTGGAAAATGTGCCAGCACCAATTTTGTTATAATTAAACAAATACTAATAGAGTTTAGACTAATTCACTTCTCAAATATTATGTGTAAGTGTTGATGGACACACAGAACTAAAGTAATTGTTTTTCAACGTGATCATCATGTTGACTAAGTAAATATAATTACACTGGTAAAGACAGAAATTATCAGATGGTCAGAACTGCTGTGATTAATATTTCATTCTGTTTACATGGTTTCACTGTAATTCACAAATGCCTAGGTGCTGCAGTAGGACACTGCGTACTTAAAAACTAAGTGAATTTTTCCACGAGTCTGTCTGGCTTTAATACAGAAATGGAGTTTTACACTAATGGTTTCTTAACTACCCAAACTGGGTAATATGTTCACTTTTATATAGTTGCCTTGTGAGGTATATAGTTAGATACTGCATTTTCATTTTACCTAAAATTTTGTGATTATATTGTGGTCTATATTGGAATCTTTAGAAATAGTGAAAATCAAATTTAAATATCTCTTTGCAAACATTATGCGGACTTATGAACGAGTGAAATCAGAGGTTCTTTTAAAATAACAGTTACTGGAATCGTGTTTTACTTTTTTAATGGTTCTTAAGAGTAGCAGAGGTAGTTGCCATCTAGGCTGACTTAAAAGTCATCATATGGTGCTGAGTATCATAAAAGTACCTAGAAAAATGGAAATTAATTATTACTGCTTTTAGGGGGGTCTCACAGCTGTGTAATGAACTGTGCCCCCCCCCCCCCCAGCAAAATGCTGCTGGTCTTGTGTGACTTTGTGCTGTCTCAGTGTGTGCTGCGCACCAGGTGTTTCCCCTCGGAGCTTTGTTTGTTGGGGGCCCTTGTTATCTCTCCCAACTGCCTTTGGTTGCTGACCTTCTGCTCGGCTGCCCTCGGAGAAAAAGAAAAAAAAAAGCTTAAATCAGTGAGCACTACAGTAGCGATTTGGGGCAGTGTGTTGGTTTACAGTGAGATCGTATTTCTGAGTGATGTGATTCTGCGAATCATTTCATTAATTAGAGTGGGACGTGGTGCTGTAAGTAGCGTTGCTGGTGTGTTTTGTTGGGGTAAGCCCTAATGTAAAACACTCAGCGCTGCGTCTTGTTGATTCTGCTGCTGCGAGTTAAATCCCTGCAGTGGGAGTTGGATTGAAATGGCGACAGCAAATGTCCCAGCTGCTGTGTTTAATGGGTCACTGTTGCTGTGCTTGTAATGGTGTTGAGTGTGAATGGCAAGAGCGTGCTTACCAGGGAACCTGCTCCTCGGGTGAAACCAGTGAGTGCTATGTCTGTATTCCTGGTGTCTCGGACTAGAAAGTGATATAGCTTAAGGTTAGGGAGATTAAACACACTTAATTTTTAGTGAGCGAAGGAGCAAGAAGGTTGACTGTAATCGTGATGTGCGCTTTTCCTGAATCAGCCGCTCTGCTGCTCCAGATAAGAGGCTGGGAAAAAAGGCAACAGAGATACTTCAGGGACTGTGTGTGGAGGGGAGAGGGGCAGAGCCTCCCTGGTATGTTAAGGCTTCTTCAGGGCTACTCTGCTGTCCTTGAGAGTTATTTTTATTCATTTTTAGTGGGGATTAATAGCCTGGGTTCAGTCTTAGCGAAGAGCTGACCGTGCATATGTACATGACACTGCTCTCTAGCTGATGAGTCCAGGTTTGTACCTCCAAGGGAGCCAACTTCTGTCTGGAGGAGCTGACAGTAAACCAGAAGACAGGAACGCAGATGGGTCTGAGTTGACTAGACGGTATCTCCATATTGTCTCTCCTTCCTGTTCCTAACATCAGGAAGCTTCACCCTCTTGTTTTTGGTGTAGGCTGTTAGCAGAGTAGGTGTAGGTGTAAGCAGAGTTTGGTGTAGGTGTAAGCAGAGTTAAACTCTGCCAGACTGGCCTCTGCCTCTCTGCTTTGGATTGAGCTGGCTCTGAACATCTGGAGCTGCTTTTGCTTAGTGTGGTCCAGCAGTGTTTGTGTTTCAGAACAGGCTGGTCCTCCACAGAGGTAACATGGATGTTGCTCATCTGAATTGATTCATAATCCAGATGCATCAGATGCAGATGGTGAAGAACTGGCAATGTTTTTGTGAAGGAACTCCCAGATCCTTTGCTTCTATTTCTCTTGGGCTATGGCTGGTGAAAATACTTCCTTTCAAAAAATAGTTGCATGTATCTGAAGGTAAGAGTGTCACACAGTCTTGAGCACCCTTGCTGTTAAGCTAGTTGTGTTTCTGCTACGTGTGAGCAGTCTAGTGGTTGGAAGGAGCTGAAAATTGTTGCTTATAGAGTATTTGTATAATTTGAAGATGATCAATGACATGTCATAACAAGGAAAATAGATCATCCTAAGGGGATTGCATAGGTCAGCTATGAACAGATGCTGTGGGGTGAAGGTGAGACTCTCCTAGCCCTGTGTGCGCTGCAGCTAGGGTGGATGTGTTACAGAAAATCAGAAAAACCGGTGGTGGTCGGTTTGCATCCCAACAGAGTTTCTATGCTAGGTTAGCTAAGAACCGTCAGACTTCACTTCCTCTGAAACATGGGATCACTGAACCAAATTGTAGGAAAAATAACACAGATTTTTAGCCAACATCTGTTTAAAAAGATTCATTTGCACTTAGCAGCTTGTGAGTATTAATTTGTACCGTTTGGAAAGAACCAACTTCTGTCCTTTGTCAGAAGGCCAATATTTGGGCAGAGTTAAATATGCTGAAATTGTGTCTTGGCCCAGAAGGCAAAGCAGCCAAGGGGTGAAAGCTGCAGCAGCCAAGAAGCAGTCTAGCTTCGTTAGATTTTTTTTTTTTTTAAATGGTATATTTTGTTATGTTCCTTCTTGTTCCAGCTTTGTAATGAAATGTGTGCTTTTTTACTCTGCTAGAGTAACTTTTTTTTCCCCAAATATCAAAAGTGGCCCATGGGGATCTAGCAGGAACTGGACTTCTTTCCCCTAGGGAGCAGCAAATCTTCAGTGGTGTGTAAGGATGAGCTCACACTAACTCGCATCCAGCTGTATTTTGGGGTTCTCGGGAGTTACGTTCTTTTTCATCAGTGTAGCAGGATTTGTTTTAGTGTTTGTAATGCTAGTTGAGGGGTTAGTGGAGAAAAGTATGCTTTGGCATCCGCAGCTACTTTTCTGGAGAGTAGCAGACAATGAATGGATGTATCATTTTTGGAATACCAGCTTGCATTACATCTGGTGAAGGGTAAAAACATGTTGCTACTGCTTATTAAGACTCTTCTCTAAGAAATGCATATTCCTTCATTTTTTTCCCCCTAATTTTCCATATGTATTCTTTATATGCTTAAATAACAGTTTTTCTTCATAAAGCTTAATTATATTTTTGTTTTTGCTTTTTGTGTGTCTGACAAGCAACTACTAGAGACAGTATCCGTTACTGGTGGGTTTATCAAGATTGGCGTGTCTGCCTCTGTATGAGTACAGGGAAGATGGAAAGTAACTGTATCTTGTGGTTTTGTTCTCTCTTGCCTTGAGTATTTCTATTTTTTGATTCTTAAAAGTAGAAGCTGGCAAGAAACATGTGGAGTGACATGCATGTTGGTTTGATTTGGCTTCCTGAAAAGCTACTGGTTTTGGTCTTTGGTTTTCTCCTTGTAAAAGGAAAACCCAGAGGGTTTTTTAGGTCTATATCGTGGTGACCTTCTCATCAGGCAGCATGCTGGTTTTGGCTGGGATAGAGTTAATTTTCTTCATAGTAGCTAGTATGAGGCTATGTTTTGGATTTGTGCTGGAAACAGTGTTGATAATACAGAGATGTTTTTGTTATTGCTGAGCAGTGCTTACACAGAGTCAAGGCCTTTTCTGCTTCTCACATCACCAGCGAGCAGGCTGGGGGTGCACAAGAAGCTGGGAGGGGACACAGCCGGGACATCTGACCCTGACTGACCAAAGGGATATTCCATACCATATGACGTCATGCTCAGCATATAAAGCTGGGGGAAGAAGAAGGAAGCGGGGGATGTTCGGAGTTACGGCATTTGTCTTCCCAAGTAACCATTACGCGTGATGGAGCCCTGCTTTCCTGGAGATGGCTGAACACCTGCCTGCCGACGGGAAGCAGTGAATGAATTTCTTGTTTTCCTTTGCTTGTGCGCACGGCTTTTGCTTTCTCTATTAAACTGTCTTTATCTCAACCCACGAGTTTTCTCACTTTTGCCCTTCCAATTCTGGCCTCCATCCCACCGGGGAGGAGCGAGCGAGTGGCTCTGTGGGGCTTAGTTGCTGGCCAGGGTTAAACCACAGGCAGGAATGGCTAAATGCTACATCCTCGGTACTCTACCAGTGTATTTTGTAAGGCTTTGTTCATTGTTACAAGCCTTTACTTGGGCAAAGGCTCATCTCGGCACAGTTAAACTGAAGGATTTATAGGTAATTATAACTAATATTAACTGATCTGGAAGTTCTTTTTTAGCAGTATGTGATTAAGATTAATAGATATATTGTAAGTGGTACTCTGGCAGCCAGCTTATAGTTGTTCAAAGGACGGTTTTTAAATTGGCCTTTTTGTGTAGCATGTTGGTAATGGGTAAGGTGTTACACTTTTTTCAAGGCTTTGCACTGGGGATTTACATTGGGCAGTGGTGTTGTCACACACTTTCTAAGGGCTGGATCTTGGAAAGGCAGCCAGGTTCATTAGATCTACTGAACCATAGCCTACTCTTTCTAGTAATAAACACTGTCCCAGTGGTATAGATAAAGACAGTGGAGAAAACTTGTTTGAAAGGGAAAAACTGGTGAAATGTGGGGGGAAAAAAAAAAATCTTTCACATGTGACTTGCTGTCAAGTAGGTAGGAAAAATACTCTTGTGCTGCCATGGTGCAACAGGATGTCTCTTGAACCTACATTAAACACTGATGTGGCACCATGCAAACTGGTTAAAGAATGGGTGTCCTAAAAATACAAGCCACTATGACTTTATACTTTGGAAAGACTCTTCCAAATGTTATTAGAAGAGTAGTCCAATGATAACCTAACCCAACTCCTGATCCAAATGCGATTCTGAGATACTGAGGCTGTGGCTTCACATGCAGCAGCAAGGTAGCTTAGGATGTGCTGTCCTCTCCGTTGAGCCAGGACGGCTGTTTGTGGGGCTGTGCGGTGAATCAAACTGGGACCCCGTCCAGTGGAGCGCTGCTTCTCCCTGTTCCCTGGACAAGCTCCCTGACTTGATTCACTGTGTGCCTGTGGATCAGAAACCACCCTCCAGGGATGGGAGCAATTCTGCATGGGGGAGACAGCCTGAGCTGGCACTTCTCTTATGTGCTTGTGCATCCACAGCCTTCAAATGATCGCTAGAATTTCCTTCGTCTGTTTTCTGGACAAGATACCTCTGCAAAATAGAAAATAAGTTTACTCTTGCTTTTACACAGCGTGATTTTTCACCTAGAATGGGGTAGGTGTGTATGTTTGTGCCACGGCTAGCTTGGGAGGTGTTGAACTGATGCAGAACAACTGCATCAGACAGTGAGTAGAGATATGGGAGAAAGGGGAAATGTGTAGTTATGTTCTATTTAATCTTTAATATTGGATTGGTAAGATATCGTTTTAAAAAGTCTAAAAGCTGTCATGTTTAAAATCACTGTCAGCATCCCAACCCTAAATGAGTTCCAAAGATGAGCTTGAGAAGTCTGTTAGGTATCAAAAATCATGGCTCAGTGAAGACTGATTTATTTAAGTCACATGATAATCTCCCTTTTCCCTCTGATATTCCACAAGCAATAAGTAAGATGCCCCTCTTCCTCTGAAGAATAACCCCATCAGCCTCTGCCTCCCCATCCCCAGCTGACCCTCTCTTAGGTCACTGAAGTAATCAACATCGTTCGACAGTTGTTATTCCTTTATATTCACTTTTGAAGTTTCGCTCCTTTTCCAGACCTGATGAAGGACCTCTTTGCCTATTCTTCAGTGTAGCAGGTGCCGATGTTCAAACCTCTCATTACCTGCATCCTTAAACGGCTGCTGACTATGCCACTGCCAGTTCATCCATAACGCAATTTTAAAGCTGTTTAAACCTTGCCGGCCTGTGTCTGGAGAGCCAGAAGGCTGCTGGATGTCTGTTGTGAGCTTGCAGTGTTGCTAGCTTTTTTTTTTTCCTCCTCTCCAATTTGTAGTCTGAAGTGCTCTAAGCCCTATCAAAAGAACAACAGAGTGCCATTTTTTCCAATGTAAGCATGTATTATCTCATGCAATGGTTATTTATGCTGCCCTGACTTGACTGCACATCTAATAGGATACACGTCACCTTTGAAAACTTGAGCCACGTGTGTCCAGGTTCTACAGGAGCAGCAAGCTATCTCATTGAGCTGTTGTGAAATGTCTCAATCTGAGCTATCTTGACTTTTGAGGTGATTTTTCTCAAGACTTACACATGGAGTTGTAACAGCTAAATCTCTACCACTTCTGTCCTCCTCCAGGCATGTCAGGTTATTGCTTTAGATACCTGTAAACATCACAAGTTGCAACACTGTAATAGAAAAATGTGCTCTTAGCAGCTGCTGAAACTTCATTCTCAATATATTCATTCTTGTATAGACAATTCTACCAGCAGAAGCATAAACCAGTCCTGATTATTACTTATTTCTCAAATAAGTTGAAAGTCTCTTGAATGACATACAGAAAATAGGTTTAAATCTCTTTTTTGTGTCACTGCTGAAATTTTTTTAATTTTAGCAACTTAAATGGGACTGCTTAGCTTTGGAGTTAATCCTACAACTGAAGAATATGCAACTAAAAATGTCACGTTCTGGTTACTGATACTGTAGTCTCTGAGGCCGTGATTTTGGGGCAGGGTGGTGGTGGTTTGTTTTGAGCTAGGCCATGATAATTACAGGAGGGATTGTTCTAATACTTGTGTCATAACTGTGATTTGCCATTTCTTTTCTGTACATTAATGCCAGTGGTTTTTTGCTGCGTTTATCTAGACTGCTGGAGTTGCAAACTTGCTTAGAAAGAAAAATCGCTGTAAATTCAGCTAATCAATTAATATGCGTCTTTCTAGGCACAAAGGGTTTGTGGTCTAGTCATGGCACAACATTTTAACTTTTGAACGTTGAGCTCCAGCTTTGGATAAAACAGCAGGAAGCACGAAAGAGTAGAAGAGCAAGCACTTCCTCCTGTTAATTCACCTGTATATTTGCTTGCTTGTGTGTGTGTGTGGTGGGGTGTGTTCTGGGTTTTTGAATTTTTTTTTTTTCTTTGCTTGCGTAAGAGAGGTTTTTGTCTTCTTGCACTGTTGTGTGTATCTGAACAGGTTTTTTAATTTCATTTTATAGGAGGAAAATGGCCCAAACTACCGCACCAGCAACGTCCATCCATGATGAGGACTCCTCTGAAAGCAGAATGGTGGTTACATTCCTCATGTCAGCACTTGAGTCAATGGTTAGTAGAGAAGTTAAGCAGCTACGTCATAACTTGGTCTTGGCATGTGCAGGATTACACCAATATATTGCTTCCCGCTGGGGAGCAGGGAAGGTGTAATGTTATATCTTTACCTTACTGTGTGCTGTCCAACCAGCTGTAACTCTGTCTCTTTACTTGTGGAAAATCGTGCTAACAGTCTTCTTAACAGTCATCTTGTTTCTTGTTGTGGTGTGGTTGTTTTAAAAATTATTTTGTCAAATAAACAAATGGGAAATATTTCTTGACTGCTTGGGTAGAGCGTGGTTGAAAGGCAAGAGTATGTTCTGGTCTTTGTCATCTCTAATGTAGAGTGAATAAATGGCCTTGAGGCTAATGCCTTGTCCTCAGCTGCTGTACCAGACTTGTTCAGAAAATACTTTTTTTTAAGTTGGCATATCACCTGTTTTGTAGAAGTTATTTAATCATTGTGTGGTGTAAGGTTGGCCAGGGCTGTGAGTGGAAATGCCTGTCCCGTTTCCTTAAAGTTGAGGCACTGTTGAGGATTTGGTTCTTTAAAATTGTTTTCTTAAATGATAAGCAAGAGCAGAAATTTTCTTTTTAGCAATGAAACTTTGAATGGGATGGTTGTAAGATAATTGATTGCAAGCCTTTTCTCCCTATGGGTCTATTCAGTTCCTAAAGGCTTTGTGTCACTTTTTCCTCTCATGCTGCAGTTGTTGGTGTCTTTATAGGTTGCAGCAAACTCTGATCTGAGTTCCTAGGAGAAATTGACTTTTTGTGATCACTTCTTGATGATCTCACTAATTTTCTTAGCACCTTTGCTCTCTCCTTGCGCCGCAGGCTTCCTGCCTTACTACTTTGCCAGAAATTTCTGCCAGCAGAACACACGTAGGTAGGTGTTCACAGGGAAGGTGCAATCCTTCCGCTCTAGGAATTCACCTGAGCCTGAGCACAGCAGGCAGGACAAGGCAGACTGCAGGCAGCCTTCCTGCTTGCAACCACACCTTTCTGAACAGAACATGATGTGTGATAAGTGTGCTGTGAATGAACAAAACTCCTATACGCTCTGTTGAAAGTTGGAGTCAGAGATTCAATATGATTATCTAACAGGGAAGTGATAATTTCACATGGATTGATGTCATAAATCATTTTAATTAAAAACAGTGCAATCTCTGAGTCTAGACAAGGCCTTAATTTCACTAATGCATCTACAATGCTTTTAAGATTCCTGATGAAAAGCACTCCAGATGTATAAATTATTCTTTGCTAATGGCTGGTGTTATGTTACTTGCAGTACCTTCTGAAGGGTGGATGCTGGCAGCAGAAGTAATAACTGTTTTACATGATACCACATACATTTCTATTAACTGTACTCTTAACTCTGGTAATAAAAGCTTTTTGTTTTTCTTTTTATAGTGTAAAGAACTTGCCAAGTCCAAGGCAGAAGTTGCCTGTATTGCTGTATATGAAACAGATGTGTTTGTAGTTGGAACTGAGAGAGGAAGAGCCTTTGTCAATTCTAGGAAAGATTTTCAGAAGGATTTTGTTAAATACTGTAAGTTTCAATGTTGTATTTTTATATTTCACAAGCTGCTTAACCTGTATTGCATAATACTAATAACTTTGGGGAGCTAAGTTCTGTATATCATGGCTACATGCTATAATTACGTTGGCTATGGCAAAACCAGCTGTTTAAGAACATAAAAATGATCAGTAACAGTGGTCTTGTTTGGAGTGTTATTTTAACTGTGGCTGGAAATGTTCTTTTTTTCTTAGATAATGTGACAAACTAGTACAATAAGAAGTATTATACTGTCCACCCTCACAACAGATCCTGCATTTCCTAGTGCATGTTAATTTTTCTTTGTATCCCCTCCTCCAAGTCTGTTTTCCACTCGTGAAGGCTGGGCGGGACATTGAACAGGTAGTGGACTACTTCTGTCAGCTCAGGTGGTCCTGGTTCTTCAGATCACTTCATGCCTTACTAAAGCAGATGCACATTTCTGACAAGATATTAGTTTTTTATGTAGCTTTTTTATATCACTGTTATTTAGTAGACAGAAATATAGATCTATACCATAATGACTTAAAATTACATCTGCATTACTTTTGTACTCCTTTAAGTACATCTAGGGTGTGTTTTTTGTTTAATTTCATTTTTATAGTAAAACAGTGGAACTTTTGTGTTCATAAAACATGATCCGTTGAGTACAGGACAGTATTTTTAGGAGTTAGGTTTCAAAGGTTCAGTGACTTTGGGGGATCATTGACGTGCTCGTTTAGGAAAGTGTTGTTGATGGACACTGCTTAATCAATAACGAAATGTACATTTACCTGCCTAGGGAAAGGGAGAAGATGCAGGTCAAGAGCAGGGTATGAGAGAAGAATCGGTCTCTGGGGGAGTTTAAAAGCAACAGCTGTAAAATGTTATGGGTTGACTAATTAAATACTGCTTGGAAAGCAACTATGTTTAATCTGTAACAGAAACATTTGCTCCTAAAAATGCTTTTGCTGCTAGCTAAAATTCTCCTGGAGGTTTTGTCTCAAGGTCATTTGTTGCTGGTGGGGCTGTGGATTTTTGCCACTGTCCTATTCACTTGGACAGTGACTTTTTGTGCGCATAGATATATTTACTCTAAGGAAAGTCACCACAATGTTGCATTGTAACAGATAACTGATATCAAAATGCAGAATTATGACCTCACTGAGGAATCAAGTATAAGATGAATCAATTCCTTTTTTATTTTTTACAGGGCAGTGTTCTGATACTGGTATTTATGAAAACTGTTAGCTGAATAATGGGGAGGAGTTCAGTTTTTCACCTGATTTCTTTTTTTGTTGTTCCTTAAAGAGCTTCCCTGAGATCCTAGATACTTTGTTTTATTGCCAGTACAGTGGTATCATGGGCCCTGATGTACTGGAGACTTTGTATACTGGGCACATCTCTTGGTAGGGAGTCTGAAATAACTAGGATTTGATGTTTGATCTCCCTGGCTAGATCTGCATTTCTGGTTCTGTACCATGGGAAGCACTGGCTTCACATCCATGCTTGTGTTCAACTGTATCGTGGTTTCAACTGTAGACGTGGTTTCTATAGATATGTGCATGTGTTTAAATCTTACTTTAGTTCTGATAATCCTGATCCTTTGCTTTATTCCAATTACAAGATACTCGTTCTTGGGCAGCGTTTTTGTACTGTCAGGCCGATGAGATTAAACAATAGCCACTTTGAAAACAGTGTTTTCGTTATGCTTCTTGTGGAACATCATGGTGTAGTTCTGTGTGAGTAAAGCCAGCTAACCTCAGTCATTGATTTCATGGTTTCACTAAGTGCATATTCCTCATACTTTCTGGGGAGTTTTGATGCTGGAGGTAGTTTTCTCCTGTTGCTGACAAAGATGTTGATAATTCCAGAAGACTTAACCTCAGAACACCAGTTTTTAGGAGTAATAGCATTACATGTTCCTGGCAATGCTGATTCCATCACTGCCTTTGGTAACTTTGAAGTCTTAATGAAGTTTATAGTGTAATATCTTTTGATCTGAAACTTAGAACTGTGGCGGCAACAGTTCCTTTCCCCTCGCACCTTGTTTCTTCAGTTAAACATGAAAGCTAGCCATAGACAACGCTAGTTGCAATTTTAGTAGGTGTTTTGGAGAAATCCAGGAAGGCCTTAGTTCTGTGTGTTTTTAATAAGTTAAAGTTGGGCCCTTTTTGTTCCTTTATGATTAATTAAGGCTTCCAGGAGATTCTTACATTGCTGTTAGAATTAAACCTTCAAAAATTCAGCTGTGATGTCTGTCCCTGGAACACGTGGTGCTGACAATATTCAGAATTAGCTCTCCACTTGTGTGGGTCTCTTCATTTTTCTTTAAGTATGGAAACAGAAGTGTAGTTACTAAGCATTCCTCTGGTTATGTCTGTGTATTGGGTCTGACTGAGATGGAGTTAATTTTCCCCATAGCAGCTCTTACAGTGCTGTGCTCTGTATTGGTAGCTAGAAGGGTGTTGATAACACACCGGTGTTTTGGCTACTGCTGAGCAGTGCTTGCACAGCATCAAGGCTGTCTCTCCAACATTCCCCCCCTCACCAGTAGGCTGGGGGTGGGCAAGGTCTTGAGAGGGGACACAGCCAGGACAGCTGACCCAAACTGACCAAAGGGATATTCCGTACCATATGACGTCTGCTCAGAAATAAAAGCTAGGAGAAGGAGGAGGAAGTGGGGGGGCATTCGTTATTTATGTTTGTCTTCCGGAGCAACCGCTACGTGTACTGAAGCCCTGCTTCCTGGGAAGTGGCCAGACATGACCTGCTGATGGGAAGTAGAGAATAAAATCTTTTATTTTTCTTTGCTTTCGCACGTGACCTTTGCTTTTGCTTTATTAAACTGTCCTTATCTCGACCTACGAGCCTTTCGTTCTATTTTCTCTCCCCTGTCCAGCTGAGGAGGGGGAATGATAGAGCGGCTTTGGTGGGCACCTGGAATACAGCTGGGTCAACCCACCACAGTCTGATGTTGTGACAAGCCAGCATGTGTCTCCAGTCTTTACTTCCACTTTTCCCACAGCTCCTTTGTATAGTTTGAGTAAATATGAAGAGTTTTCAGAATTTGGAGGGCTCAGGCTTCAAACCCGCTGCTCATTTTTAGTAATGAGTGTAATTTAGCGGGCTAAATTGATGAAATGTATATATGAGTTTTACGAAGGAAGTAGCATGTACACTTTCTAGCAGTATAGGACTGATACAAGTAACTGGTTCAGTGAAAGCAGCGCTGGAGTTTGGTTTCCTGTGGCTTTCATTCATAATGACTTTCACCCACATGGGTTCCCTAATGCCTGGCTGCAGGGGAAGGAGGAGCCCTGTGCATCTCTCATGTACCTTGTTACCTTAAGAAAATGCGTTAGAAACAAATTATAGCAATGCTTTTTTTAATGTTAGTATGGGTTGTGTAGGGAGGGTTGAAGAGCCAGTCAACGGGCATTAATTATTTAAAATTGGGTCAGATAATATATTTGTCTGAACTGTGGTTAATTAAGATGCTGTAAGCCCTATGTTACAGTGAAATGGTATGTTTCAGTCAATGTAGAACTGCATGTGCTTGTACACATAATATGTAACTTAGGTAACCTGCAGTGTCAGTTATTCTAAGGTTGTGTAAGTTTGTATTGTACATAAAAAACGTATATTCTTCGAGTGCCTGCTCACATTCGGAATATGAACAAGCATGGATACTTGTGCAGTGTGAGCAATCAAGATCATACACGTCTTGCCCTACCAGTACCTCTCTGTTTTAGTTGCTGTTCCCTGCTGAAGTGTATTGTGTGGTTCTCAGTTCCTCTTGGATGGCCTCAGCAAGATGAAGTGCCTCCTTGCTCTCTGGATTGCTGTGGAGTTGTGGGTTATCAGCCAATCTGAACAGGAGACTTATTCCTGAGGTGCCTCAAGAATGCTGTTCCCTTCATGTATTCGTCTTTGTCATCTTGGCAGTTTCCCTTGAGGTTTGGTCAAGGTTTGGTATCAGCTTTGTGGAATTCATTCTCATTTGAAAGGAGCTGGAGGTGGTTTATAAAACAAAGAAAAAAACCAGAAGAGACCTCATCATGCCCAGGTTGTATTTGCCTGTCAGAAGTGAACTTTCAGAAGAGTTTCCTGACTCAAACACCCTTTTGGTCATCTGCTCTGGACTTTGAAAGAGATTTGCCCAGTACTGTGTGTTCCATCCCATCTGCCAAGGAGCTGATTGTTCTCCAAGAATCCCAGTTGCCTCTGCTAGCATTTCCACTGGTACTGGCTGTTGCACCATCGGTATGTAGGTCGCACGGAAGCGTAATCCTGCTAGTTCTGCAACTTTCTGTCAGCTCTCCCAGTCATGCTGCTTTTTCCTTCTTTGGTGCCAGGGCTCTGGGCTCACTTGCCTGAGGTGGAGCCATCTTGCATCTGTAGATGGTGCATCTTGGATGATAGGTCCTTAGGAGCCTTTGTTTTCCTTCTGGTGGCGTCAGGTTTCCACGCTGATCTTAACAATGCATCTGGTATGGGCTGGAGTTTGGCTGCAAGTCCTGCTAGAGACTTTGGCCCAACATCTTTCATTCTTCTTACCTATACCTCCATGTCCATCCAGCCACAGGTTGCAACAACTCCTTGTAGCTTCAAGAATGCTCAGAACCCGAGTGTTTTTAATGGGCACAGCTGTTCCTCCTGCTCGTGATGAATGAATGGCACACGATGCTCCAAAGACCTTATGGGAAAGATTGCTCAGCTTTGGCTCCTCAGTATCTTTGGTATGTGGATTACTGTTCCCTTTTGGAGATCCTCAATCATCTGCAGGCAAGTAAAACGACTTTTCCCATAAACTAGGCTACTGTGGACTTGCTTGAAGATCTGCAGCTAGGCTTCTGTCTCATTGAATCCTTCTGGCCTTTGAGCAAATAGAAGTGTCAGGTTTTCTGGGGAATTCTTCTGACGTTGTGCTCCCTTATCATAGAATCATAGAATGGTTTGGGTTGGAAGGGACCTTAAAGATCATCTAGTTCCAACCCCCCTGCCACGGGCAGGGACACCTTCCACTACACCAGGTTGATCAAAGCCTCATCCAACCTGGCCTTGAACACTTCTAGGGATGGGGTGTCTACAGCCTCTCTGGGCAACCTGTTCCAGTGCCTCACCGCCCTCACAGTGAAGAACTTCTTCCTTACATCTCCTCTAAATCTACCTTCTTGCAGTTTAAAGCCATCACCGCTCGTCCTGTCACTACAGGCCCTTGTAAAAAGTCCCTCTCTGGCTTTCCTGTAGGCCCCCTTTAGGTCCTGGAAGGCTGCTATAAGGTCTCCCCAGAGCCTTCTCTTCTCCAGGCTGAACAACCCCAACTCTCCCAGCCTGTCTTCATAGGGGAGGTGCACCAGCCCTCTGATCATCTTCATGGCCCTCCTCTGGACTTGCTCCAACAGGTCCATGTCCTTCTTATGTTGGGGGCCCCAGAGCTGAACGCAGTACTCTGGGGGGGTCTCAGGAGAGTGGAGTACACTCGACAAAGAGTCTCTTTGACACTGTAACTAATGTAATGCTTCAGTTTAGAGGGGAGTGGAAAAAGCAAACAAAACCAGAAACCTGAACGGCTAGATCTTACTGGTTTAAAAAACAAAACAAATTCAAAACTGGCAAGTCTCTAACTGGATTGGCAACTGTTGGACTACTTTGGCCTGCTGTAGTTTCCGTCTGAATACCTGAAATTGGCATTTCTGGGCCTGTAGTAGCTTGTCACTATAGTCTAGAGAGAATTAAGCATCTCTGGCTGAAGTTATACCATGTCTAGGGTCCTGCTATGGTAGATGCTGGCTTCCTACTCCATAGCTGTAATTATAGGTATGCAGTGACTGTCCTCACTTCAGGTTTTGGCTTCCACAGAAGCTGCTGTTCACTGTGCCAGGATCTCTTCTCTGTGGAGAATGAGCTTTTTAGCTTGTATCTAAGAAGGTTTCAAATGCACAAAAAGACTGTAGAGCAATCCTTTGGTCTTTAAGGATGTGCAAATGGGATTCTGAGTAGTCTGTACATCACACCTACACTGGAGAGCGTCAGTCTACTTCATCCCTGGCTGTTCGTCTCTGTAGGCTGGAGGATGCCTGTGTGGGATTAAAGCAAATCTGTTACTGCCTAGACCTTGTTTTCCAGGTAGCATCTTCCCAGCTATGCCAAAGAGCTACAACTCACTTCTGTCTTTGCTTTCTGTGTTCCCTTCAGTGGCAGAATTTTGATCTGTTTCTAGGGATTCTCCTCATGAAATCTTACTCTTGTTGTTCTCTGAGTGACAGAAATAGTTTTTTCCTTGCATTAAACATTAATGTTTAAACTATGACTGCACAGGACAAAGCTACTCAGATGTTCCAAGAGGCTGTTTTGCATCTCTAGCTGTGATACCGCAGCACAGCAAAAGTGCTGTCAGTGAACATAGTGTGCTCCACGTGGGGACTGGGGCTGTTCGATGGTATCACATACACCGTGCTGAGATCCTGGACAGCTGGAAGGCAGTCTGAACGTTCTGGATACGCTTTCATCAGAAGTGATGGCTTTGCTCACCTCAGGAGATCTTGCCATCAGTGAATATGAGCCCTGGCTGGAGTCATCCCCTATGGAAAAGTGCATATGGACACTACAGCCCTAAAGTCCAACTGTTTGAAGGCAGCAGCTTCCTTTCTTTGTTTGCCTATCATTATCTGTCTTACGCTGTTCCTTACTGACAAGAGGTACATGCACTCCAAATTGCCTAATACGTTTTTTTCCAAACTAGAAGTATTTTGTGAAATAAAATAGTCAATACTTCTCTTGCGATTGAAGTTTAAAAAAAAGTTAATATTCTCCATTGCATCACCACAGGTGCAATTAGTTCTAATATTAGCAATACTAAAAGCCATGCTAGCAACAGGGCCAGATCTACCAAGCAACTTAGGTACCTAAAAATCTAGAACAAAGCTTCTGAAAAGCTCCATGACATCTACCTGTGGGCATCTAAATAGCTTGTAAATCAGTATTTTTGTCTTGAACTGTGTTCTCTTTGTAGGTGATGATATCTAAAAAGCATGGTATAGAAATACATGACTTCAGTATTTTTTTAACCAAAGCTCAGTAAAGTGTATAGCATATTGGTATAAAGTTTAACATACTGAAGCTCTGATTGGCACGTCTTGCTGCTTTCTTTCATTTTTCTAATGGATGAAGCTATTTACATGTTTGATCCTGTCTGTGTGTCATCTATGTATTTTCACTATAAGCAATGCTGAACAGACTGTGATATTGCAGGCCTGAGAGCATCATCCACAGATCTTGTGTTTAGAAGATGATAGGTGGGAGTCAAGCTACAGTAGTGTGAATATTTTTATTAACTCAGTAGCTCTGGGTTAGTTTTAGACTTGTGCTTAAAAATGTCTTTGATTAAATCTGCAGAGATAGCCCCTGACACTGCAGCTTACTAGTTAGTGTGTGTACTGTACTGCTAGTCTGGACATAGTCCTTTTATGGTACTTTATTTGGATGCTCCAGTAATGATGTAAATAAAGTATTAATAAAGTTGATTTGCTTCTTCCTTACTATTGTGATTACCTCTGATTATATTCTGTATATCTTACTTGTCATGCCTGTAGTAGTTCAGAAGCAGCATCTAAATGGGATGTTTAGCTTTTCAGCTCTAAAGCAGAATGTCTCAGACTTGAAATTGAGCACAGACTGAATCTCCTGATCTGTATGGAAGCAGCCTAATACCTTTTCAGTATTACTCTAATAACAGAGGTTATTAGTGGGTCTAACTGCTAGTGATCGCGTTGTTTGTCCTCGTTATAATATCTAAAGGACAATCTTCATAATCATCTTTGGCTCTGATTATGTGCTACGGTATTATAGTGAAAATACCATTCTGTAACTAGCTGACATCTTTTTATGTTGCTCAGAGGCTAATCCCTTGACACTAATGCAGCTAGTTTAAAAATACCAGTTCTTTTTGTTGATGATGTGCCAGTGTGGAAACTGGTTTCCCACAGTCATTTTCTTTGGCCCTAAACTATTCTGTGGCCAGCTGAGACTTCTGTGGCTTTTGCTGCTCCTGAAGCTACAGAATATTTTGGAAGAGAAAGGAGTCATTAAATCATAGACATAAATAGTAAATGAAAGAAAAACAATAAGAGCCAGGCGGAGGATTAGTCCTGACAAAACACTCATGGAGTTGCATGTATGCCATCACTAATCTGTTACCTATTGTAAATGCAAATGGAGGGCTGTATCTGTGATTCTTGCTTTAGCTTTGGTCTTCCAGTGCACTTCAAAATGGGTAAGCTTTACAAAACGCGTAGCAGGAAAAAAGGATGTTGGAATAGTTGTTTTTTAAAGCTGTGAATGTCAGGATGCTTTCCTATTGCAAAGCCAGAGCTGTTTTACACCTCTGTAACTCTCAACCTCTTTTTTCATGCCAGATTTCCTTCCAGCTATTTGGGAGTGGCCTTTTTAAAACAACCTCTGCTAAATGCCTATTCTGTTTGAGTATCTGCTGGAACAGGCTCTTCCCAGTCACTTTTAATGGTAACTTACTCAGCTGTGGCTCTTGGTTGTGTTCCTGAGTTTTCACCTCCCTTTTTGCAGTAGATGACTTGGAATAACTTGCACTTCTCCAAATTGCAAGACCAGAAGAGATACATGGCTGCTCCTGGCCACACTGACTGTAGCCCATCACCATTTCCCAAACCAATTGTGCTGGCAAACATGATGTCTTTATTCCTACCATGTCTGTCACTTGGGAGTTAAGACCTTGCATCCCTGCTAGTGGAAGGGATCACGTGAGTGTTCCCTTGTCCATTTTACATTATGTGAGCCAGGTTGCATCATGCCTGTTTAGTGATGTGTTAATGCTAACCTGGCTGGCTCTGCCTGGGGTTAATTAGGGAACAGTTTCATAATCTTTTTTGCTTGGGAGAGTTGTGGGCATGGTAACTGCTGGCTTCCTCTTGTGTATCTCCTTTCCTGTTCTGCAGCTCTCTGCGCAAGATGATCTTCTGCATTTTTTGTGCCCAGGCCTCTGTATGACTGTAAAACCTTAGCACTGTGAGTTAGTTCTGAGAGTCCCCATCCCCCTAGGATGCTACAAAGATGTCTGGAGTGGCCTAATTGCTAAAGCTTATGGGATATCTTTGTTTAATAAAAAGCATGAAGCTTCAGATGTTCCTGCCAGCAAGCTAGGACACTTTGCTACATACATTGTGACTGCCTCCAGCACTCTGGGCTTCTACTTTCCCGGTCTCTTAAAGTATTTACATCGTACTCTGTTTATTGGAAGCACCAGTTCATATTTTGCATCTGTTTCTGCCCCACCCCTAGTTTTTGGGGGAGTTTTTCTGTTGCGGTTGTAACTGCTTGATAAATTAACTGAACTGTGTTCATTCTTGGAATCCCCAAGAGCTTTTTTGATTTAAGATTTCAGTTTCAATCACTTTCTATTTTGTATTTGCAGAATGTAGCTATGAGCTAAAGCATCTACCCTTAAAGACTTGATCAGTTTATTCCTAATAAATCACGTGCTTAGGAATTAGTTTAAAGATAACATTCCTAGCACTCACCAAACAGTTGCAGTTACAAGTAATAAAAATAAAATCCAAAGCAGTCATCCCCGTCTTTCTTACTGTAAGAGCTGCTTTTTTTTTGCCATTGCTGTCTCCATTTGAGCTCACTTAAATGGTTCAGCTTACAGTCCCCTTCTGCCTAACCTTTTGAAATGCAAATAATGTAGTTTTTGAGCTGTCCCATGCTGCATATTTCTCAAGTATTAATGTGTGTTCATTAGCTGAATTCTGCACTGATAGCCTAGATCTTCGTGAAAGACATGGAAATAATTCTCCTATCTCCATCTCCTTGTGGCCTGCTATACTTTTTCTTTTCTTTTCTACTACTGTTCTCCTTCCCTTCTTTTTTCCCCAACTTCCCAGACTGGTAAAAGGGCTTTACCTGAAGTGGGTGATGGCCAGCCCTGGCTAGCCATGCATTTTTTGATGGTCTCCTTTGCAAGCCCTTTCTCATGGTATTAGGGGTGAATTAATCTGGTTTTCTTAAGTTTCACATTGCTGGCAATTTCCCTTGTTTTACAAGTCAGTTTACCCCTTTTCCCAAGTTCTCAAAATGAAAAGAAAAATGCATTTTCAAAACTTCTGTTACATAGTTAGACACAAGTTATTTTTAAAGACTTTTGTAAGATCACTTTCTGCCTCCCTTCCTCAGAGGTGCTTCCTTTGCTTCCATCGTCTGCCTCTCTGGCTCCATAGATGTGTCAGGAACAGAGACTCTTGCAGGTCGTGCACCAGTCCCGAGGCCTTTTCTTTCCAGCACCTTTAGCTTTAGCCGTGTCCTGCCTAGCTCAGAGCTCTGTGCTATTTTTCTGGGTTTATTTCAGATTTGGGTAACTGGCCTCTTTTACAGCCTTCTTAGAGCTAGGTTGCTTGGCTTGATTCTCAGAAACGTTTCATGTTTTGTCTCTGCCTAGCCAGTTAAGGAGTATGAAGCTAACAGCTAGCTTAAAAAACTTGCTAAGAAAGTTCAGTCACATTTCAGTGGAGACCACCCATCTGTTCCCTCAGAGTTGCAAACAAACAGAAAATTACTGTAGATAGCCGATCTTTTTGAAATTCCCTGGCTCCTAAATTCTGCCTCAGGTGATTTGCTTTTCTTGTGGTTTAAGTGATCCTTTGATAATCGTAAAATTATTTTTCTTTAATTTGAGGTTATTGTCCAATTTCCTGAACTGTAAGACTGGATGGCCTTAAAAAGCTCACAGATTAACTGGGTGGATGCATTATAAAACAAAGCAAAATGCTTTTAGCCACACACACATTTACTTTCCCTCTTTCATTGCTCATAGTTATTCTCAGAGAGTAGTTTTCCTTAAGCACAAATGATAAAATATATATACATGAGTGTTGTCACAAAATAATTGTTGCCCTTAAGTTGCCTCTCGGAGTGTCTGTGCAGGGGTGACATTCATACTCTTATAATCACTTCTTGGCTTTCTCTACCTGAGGGTTTTAAAACCACCTGATTAAAAACCTTCTGATGTTGTAAGATGCCTTATGTACCGTGGGACTGACAGCTCTTTTGCTAGAGGAGAGTTGAGCTCCATCAGCTTCAGACACTGAATCCTACCAGCTTTTCTCTGTTGTTGTTTGTGTAGCATCTCATCTTCAGCTCACACTTTTGAAAAAATTTCAGTTAAGTAAATTGTTTCTCTGCTAAAGCTTGATTTCTTGTTTCTTATTCTTTGGTGAGATGCAGACAGTGCTGCTTTTGTCACTTGTCTGCAGCATGACCCAGCGTGGCATGCTCTGCTCCGCAGGAGAAATGCAGCCTGCCTCCTCCAAACAGCAGCTTTCCCCTTACCTCTGAGTCAGGTGCTTTGAAGACAGACGCGCTTTGTGGCCTATTTAGTGTGCTGCACTCAGACCATGCTTTAGTGGACCTTCAGAATAAGTGTTGTGTAACACTGCTGCGCTGTAACTCTCTTCATCAATTAATAAGCATAACAGCATCTATTTAAGGCAGGAAGCTATAGCATCTGCCCATACAGAGGTCAGGGTGTAGCTATCTAATTGCTGCCATGCAACAAGAAAAAATTGCCAAGTTAAAATTCGATTGTTTCAAGTATTCCATTTTTTGTTCTCTCATAAAAATTTTTTGTAAAAGAGGGCTTTTTTTACTTTAAAGCAGCCTATTCATTTTATAGTATATCCATTTTATAAGGATGGTGACAGCTGGGAGATTCCTTTTCCAGCCAAGTGGTAGGCTGGACTGTCAAACCCAGTCTGCCGTTGGTCAGGACAGGTAAGAGGGAAGGGTGTTCTGAATAACCAAAACACCTGGATAGTACAAAAGATAGGAGACACTCAACCATATATGGACTCTCAGTGCAAAATGAGGATTGTCAGGAGTTGGGTCATTGTAATCCTGCTGAATCCAGAATAGCTTTTGCAGAGTAACTGGACTAATCCTGCAGTATACTCCCAGCTGTGTAGAATGCAGTTCTTTTACCATACAACCGTTCCTCACCCTTCCTGAGCCATTTACCCTGTAAATACAGCCCCCCATCCCTCTTCCCCGCCAGGTCTTGTTGCACGTGTCCCAGGCATCCCCTCCCAAACGTAGCCTGAGTCCTGCTGGGTGCTCTAGTAATTGTGGCGAGGGCTTCAACAGAGCCTGTAAGTTGTGTAACCTCCAACAAGTGGAGATGTGTCCGTCGGTGCTGCCAGGAGGAGATGAATGGCTGCTAGGTTTGAGCAGTTGTGCAGAGCCTTTATAAATCTTAGTGTGTTTGAGACTTGATCTTGTTTGTCAGACTTGATTGAAATTGGCCAACAAATGTGGGAGAGATTAGGGAGGCAAATGCATAATGTGAGCTTAAGAAAATGGATAAAAATCGTGTAATAAACAACGATGAGGGTTTCTCTTCTAGTTAAGAAGGAAAATTTCTATGTCTCTTTGTCTGCGTTTCATTTTAATGGGAAGTGAGCAGTGTTGTCATCTTATTTTTGTTTTGGTTATTATTTTTAGAAAGTGTGGGTACACTTTTGAGAAGCTGCTGGCAGTAGAGGTGTTTTCAGTGAATCAGTCTCTTATGTGGAAGAAAACCCACCCAAAAAGCGACGTTGCATGTAGCTATAAATGGAAACTGATGTCTCTCATCCCCGAGTCTGCAGGCAAACCTTATAAGCTGTCATTAAGTAAGCACCTGTGTTATAGGTATATAATAATATTCCACTTTTGCATTATTTTTTTGTGTTATGGTAGGCCCTATCATATTGCAGAGAAAGCAAAAGTTTCAGGCCTGAAGAGCTAGAGAGCTAAATGTCACGTGGAGGGGGGTTTCCAGGGCACAAAGCAGATGTGTGATCTGTAGAGGAAGGAAGAGATTCTCTTTTAAATGAAGATAGGAGTTTTTAAGATGGTAAATGTGTTTTTACTTAAAGCGTTGCTGCTTTAGCTCATTTCACAACCCGTTTGTAATCAGTTGTTAAAACTGATGTTTGTTTTCTTGTATTAGCATAGAATTACGATGCCAGCAGTACTGGTAATGCAAATTGCAGTGTTTCAGGCTTACCGCTGTGCTTGCTCATGGTGAAGTCATGACACATCTTCAGCACTGATCATTTTCTTGTACATAGGAACAGATCTCCCTTGCTTTTTCTTTCATATGCAGAATATCTCTGTTTTCCCCTGTTTTTGCTGTGTGATTCTCAGTAAATCTTTGCAAGAACCAAATGATAAGAAAGGAAGGCTGCCACCTGAAACAATCACTTCCGTTTGCTTTTTAATATCGAAAGCATTGTTACTCCCTCACTCCTTTTGCAATGACTTTTGCTCAGAGGCTAGGACAAGGGGTAGGGCTGAAATCTTCTCTGTCCTGTGTGATGATGGCTTGTTTGCAACTCCTATTTGGCAATGAGAGACGTGTATTTAAAATGTCTTTTGAAAGATATAGGAGCTGTTGTGGCAAAAGTCAGATGCCTTCTATAAAAAGTTCAGCTAAGCACATACAGCATAAACAAAACAGGATGTAACATAAGTGCTGCATAAGACATCATGCATAGCACTAGAGAGCTATGGGACCCTCCACACAGGCGTTTTACCTTTTCCCTGGTGACTGTCTTGGTCCTTCTTTTCTTGGCAGTTTTGCATTTTATTTCTACTGTATTATCCTCTCCTGAGATTAATAGTGTTTTCTACCTCTTCATGCCAAAAAAAGCCTGCTTGGATGTGTCTCTTAATTCATCATTCTTACACCTCAGAGGGTGGTATTTTCAAAGATTGTAAGGAGGATATAATAATTTTGGTGTAAATTTAAATTTACTCATTGCTCATGTTCTTATGATTTTCTGGCAGGAATCCTTCCTGAGTGTCTATAGTCTAAACTGGAGGGACTGGGTACTGGGTGTTTTAATAACTTACTATTTTATTTTTGTCTTATTTTTATAAATAACTGTCAGGTGTTACAGAAGAGGAGAGGGCTGCAGAACTGCAGAAAACAAAGGCCATACCACCTGTAAACAGACTGACAGTGGATATTGTGGAACTGGAAGCTCTCAGAAAGTCAGTGGAGGACTTTTTCTGCTTTTGCTATGGTGGGTGCTTTAAAGTCTTCTAAATAGCTGTTCTGGATTCCAGTTGGGAGGGAAGTACTGCATGATCTTAGCCTTCCAACTATACTGCTGTTAAGGTGATAAGTTTAACTTTTAGTAGCCAATTCTAAAACGTACATGTATTGAATAGTTTTCTTTTTGATGTGTTTTGTGGGATGTGATTTGAGATTATTGCACAGCACAGCCCATTTAGTTTTCTTTCAAGAAAGCCTCTATCTCAGTGGGTTCCAGTGCATGTTAATGCGAGCAGTACTTGGTTTCCTGTAGAGATTTGCATCTGCACCTTGCTTTTGCTCCAGTCTTCTCCAAAGTAAAAAGTTTTATGAAGGACTCGTCCTTTTGCTAACTTGAGCACTCTTGACCCCAAAACAATTTTTTTTTTTTTTTTTTTTTTTTTTAGGTAAAGCTTTAGGAAAGTCAACAGTGGTGCCTGTGCCATATGAGAAGATTCAGAGGGACCAGTCTGCTGTGGTAGTGCAGGGCCTGCCCGAAGGACTTGCATTTAAACATCCAGCAAATTACGATGTTTCAACCCTGAAATGGATTTTGGAAAACAAGTCAGGGATCTCATTTATCATCAAAAGGTTATTTGCTCTGTCTTGTGCTGGTCTGTCCACTTTGGTTTTGTATTTAAATTAAGTCCAATTAATTTCAATTTTTAAGTAAATACGTTGCAGCCTGTTTCTCTTAAACAGGAGTGCTCTCTCTTTAATGTTATGCTACCAAGTAAGTAATGATGTCTTTGCTAAAGCTATGGGTTTTTCTTTCCATATTTCCACACAGGCCTTTCCTAGAGCCAAAGAAACACCTAGGTAAGTTACTACTTACTCAGACTAAACAGAAACAGATCAGAATTTTAGTTTAGATAGCAATATAGATACAAGATTTGGTCACGTGGATAAAATGGCAAACTGTGCAGAAATTCCTAGACTGTGAGTTGCCTTGCTTATGGAACTATAACCTTTTCCTTTACGCATTCTGCCAGGAGCGACTACTTAGAGATAAAATTTGTTCTATTGCATTCTTCATCCTTTTACTGAATTTAAATTTAATGTGGATTGGATAGTATCCTAGGGAAAGAAGTGAACCGATGAAGGACTACACTGCATTTTTAGAAGATGCCAAGACTTTGCAGTGCTGTGTGTTCCAATACGTAGCTGATTTTGGCACTTATATCTCATTTTAAAAATTGATTTAATCTTCTGAAGTGGCTAGGTGTTGTAGTTCCTAGGAAAGCCTCTATATATTAAAAAATCTGAGCTAGAGTGAGTTTTTTAAAACTCTGCAAAGATTCACTTCTAGCTTAGAAGAAATCCCTTCTCCTGTTCCTTTCATGGGATCATGTTGCTTTACTTGCCAAATTCGTGTATGTGAGGATTTGTTTTATGAGGAGGATGAAGCGATCTCTATAGGCATGTAGTCAAAAAAGAAAGGTTTCACTTTCCCAGGTGAAACAGCCAGAAGTTGATGCTGGATTAGTAAAATTAGAAATGTGTTGCCTGTGCCCAGTAAGAAGACTAGAGAGTGGGAAATAACAGAGATTCTGGTAATAATATATTTCTATTGACAATGCAAGGCAGGTTTTCAGTGTGGTAAATGACATTCTAAAAACATAATCTATTTGTGCCTAGCTGTAATTTAGGACTAAGCTGAATCTCTGTAAAACTATGTTTTCTTTTAGCAGAGTTTAGGTGAAAGATTTGTTTACCTTTATTTCCCAAGATTTTCACTTAGCATCATGAAAGAGAGCAGTGAAAAGCATGGTGAAATGCACATTTGAAGTAATTTTATATTGGTGTTGCTTTATAGATTAATAGAACAGTTTGATGAGATCTTTCCCTCGTATCTGTGAATACAGAAAATATGCCCATATGCTTGTAAAATGTGAACAGGTTTTCGCTTCATGAAATCAATGTTACATTTTCAATTTGTATTTAAGGTAAACGGAGTACAGGAAATTCAAAGATTGTCTTTTAACTTTCAGGAGCTCATATGACAGATCCTTCACATTCAATTATACCTCCAGGTGGAAGGTGAATTTAAAATAATGTAGTTTTTTTTGTATCAACTATGTATTTTCATATCGTTTATCTTTCTCTTAATGTGCTTTTTCTGTCCAGCTGACCTTTGGATAACTTGCTTGCCTGGGATTGTAAAAAGCATGAAGCTGAATTTTCTCTTTCTTTTGACTATTACTTGTGGGGAAACTGTTACGAATTAAACAGATGGCAAAGTTTCCCCTCTGTTTAATTAGCCCAATGAGTGTTCTTAATTCACAGTCTGTCAGGCAGGGATAAGTTTGTCATGTTTTACGATACGGCAGCAATGGGGAACAGATGTAATGTTTCTTCCTTCCCCCTTCTCAATTAAAAAAACTAAAATAAATTTTTTTGTTAGTAAAAGAAGAGATTATATCTGGAATAAATCAAAAATTGGTTAATGTGAAAACAGGGATCAGTTTTCTGTGCTTCTGAGTTTGCTTCTCATTAAATGGTAAACATGCTTTGGATATTGTGTATGTCCCGAAAATGTAGGGATAGGAGATTCCTGGCAATTCCTTTGAGATAAATCAGATAAGCCAAGATGCAGGGTTTTTTACTTTTGTGTTCCTAGTTGGAAAAAAATACTGGGAGATTGACATTATAGAAAACAAATATCACGTTTCTGGAAAGTTCCTCAAACTTTACAGGTTGTCAAGTAAAATCAATGTGCTTTATTTGTTTTTGTAGTTGTCCTCCTATTCAAGTGAAAACGGAACCAAACGAGGATTCTGGTATGTTCAAAATTTTGCCCTTATTTGCAAAAAAAATGGTCAGTTTCTGTTCAGAAGGCTGAATTTAAGCAAAGATAGGAAGCTCCAAGAAAAAAGCAGCAAAAAGCCGTCCTTTGTGAGAAGGAAAAACTTTTCTTTCCTTAAAATTGTCCACTTTTCAGTTGGAGTTTTTATCAAGTATTGAACCTTAGCCAAATGTTTCCATTTCTAGAAGGAGGAGATTTGTAAAATTTTGTAGAATAAAATAATTTATTTTTGTAAATAGTTTAGTTTTCAGTGGAGAAGAAGAAAATCCTCTGGTTTTTATTTTGTTCTAATTCAAGATCACTTTGTCCCTAATAGGGAGAGAAAAACTTGGTTTATTTGTTAATATTACTAAAATACTGAAAATGACAGAATGTCCATTTTCGAGCTAAAATGGAAATAAATAAATAATAAATAGCAAAATGCTTTATTGTTAAAAAAATGCCCAAGCATTCCTAAGTTCCCCTGCAGGTAGGACATGATCCTGCAAGGCACTGTGATCTGCAGCAGAGCAACGCTTACGTGTATGCTTTGAGGTGAAGGCATGAATGATCCCATTAGAGCCAGTGAGATGACAGATGTGCTTAGAGATAAGCTGGTGACTTTCCCTTTTGCTGCGTTGGGCTACACCGCTCAGCATTTTGTATAAGAATTAAGTTTTTATATTTAGTCCAGTTTTTTGCTCTAGTTCTTTGTGCTTCACAACTTTAAACTTGTGGTTTGGGAACCCTTCATGGTTAACATTTAGCTTAACGTACGTGAAGAGTTAACTTGAGCTTTTTGTCAGGTTGGTCCCAGACTCTTTCCAGTGCTGCTTTCTAGGCATTTTGAGTAATTCTCCTTTTGTCAGAACGTTTTGAAAACATTTTAGGGAATGCTGTGAAGGCTTATGGAGGGGATATTTCACTTAAAGGATGCCAAGAGCAGTTGAGGACCTTTGGTGTTGCTCCATCAGCAGCACAGTTTGATGCAGACTGTATCTGAACTTGGCTGTACAGAGGAGTGAGCAGGAGTAGGTCTAGAAGTACTTTCAGCACAAGAAGTGATAATTTTTTTTTTTTTTTTTTTTTTTTTTTTTTTGGCTGTGGTAGTGGGCAAAAAGGAAGGAGACCATTTTTTTTAATTCTTCAGATCCAAGATAGCATTTGCAAGGATGCCTAGTTTGGAGGGAAGCATTTAATCCTGAATCCCTTCTGACGGTTACCAAACTGAAACATAAGAAACCAGCAGGTCACTTTGTTACCATTGTTTTAGCTCAACAATTGTTTAGTGTCTCAGCACCTGAAAATTTTTTTTTTTCTTTTTTTTGAATAGAGACCATCTAGGATCTTGGTGGGTGTTTTGTTTGGGTTTTTTTAAGAATCTGGTTATTATTAGTGTCCATATTTGATTCCTTTGTTGCTTCTACAGGAATTTCTTTGGAAATGGCAACAGTAACAGTGAAGGAGGAATCAGATGATCCTGACTACTATCAATATAATATTCCAGGTAATGATACTAACTTTCATATGTGTTTATCTCATGAAAAGGTTGATTGCTTATGTGTTACTCTCTGTGTGCCTCTCTTTTTACTTATTCTTGGTCATTAAACATGCAATTACTAAGCTCTGTAGGGATACAACATTTCCATGCTGGCTATCAGTTAAGTTATTCTGAAGAATACCGAAAGAGCTGAAGTACAACTTCAGCATACCCACATGTGTGTGTTTGGGCTGAAGGAGAAGTTCCAGGAGTCTTTTGAACTGCTTGGGTTTTTTTCTGAGGATCCAGTATGCAGACTCTAATTCCAGTGACCTCTTTAAACAGGAAATAAACCATAATAATGATGCTGTCTAGAGTACTGCTTGAATCTTTTCTTTAGTTTAACGTTTCAGTAACTTTTATAGTGTATCCATCAGTTTTCTTGTATGGAATGACCAATGTGTGTCAAAATTGTATTGAAAGGTCTATTTATATAGACAAAGCATAACAACATTCGTGACGTCCATGACGTGGGCTCTGTGTATGTTTTAAGGTTGCTTTGCCTCACCTCTACATATCCAGTTAATACTGCATGTTAACCTCAACTAGGAGTGGAAAAAAAGAAATCATTGTTTCTGTGGGTTGAAATGAACAGTAATTAAGAAGTCGTGATTATAAATGGCCATATGAAATAACTAGAACCCTAAATTTATTATTTCAGCCTGTTTGCATTTGTCGTTAGGTTAACTGAGCAATACAAAGCAACACAGGCAAGCTGCCATGCATCTCTGAAGGATAGCTGCATGTTCAACAATGAAGTGCAAAACAGCACATCCTTTCATTTTGTAATATTATATATTATTGAGATAACATTTTTGTGTGTGTTTAGACACAAAGATTCTTGAGATTATTTTCTAATGTGCTTTAATAACTAACTGCAGGATTGTAGAATCAATATTCTCGTACTGGCATGTCTCAAGTAGTGTACGAGCACTGTTCAGAGAGATCTTAACTGTACAGCATTGCAAAATGTCACCACTCAAGTTCAGAATTGGAAAGGTGAATTCTCTGGCATTAGGATTATCTTTTCTTCATATTTGTACATTGCCTAGCCTCAGGGGACGGGGTGCTTTACAGGCACAATATAACGTAGTAAAAATAGATACTTTTTTGGAGAAGACAACCTAATCATTATTCCTTCCAAAGCCAAGTCCTGTCATCTTTTTGCTTTTCAGCCCTTGTGGCTTTCCATTTCTTGCATAGAAAACAGTGTCAGAATTTGGCCAATAGACTGAAGTGTATTCCAATGCCGTTTGAAGAGAGTCTGTACTGAAATCACTTCCTTACAAAATAGTAACCCATTGTACTGCAGTGAGTTCGTCTGAGCTAAAAAATCCCATTTATATGATATGCGTCCATGGTGAAGTCTAAGCAATGTGGATTTGGGGAGGGGGATTTCTGTTGTCTTTTACAGAACTCTGAATTTAAATTTTCTGATTGGTGAAGAGCAATATGTATCTCTCTCAGATAAAATGGTGCTCAATTAATAACTGCCCCTTTCCCCCCTCCTAGTGTAGTCCTCCAAACTTGTATTTAAAACGAGATAAAACTGAGTATATTGGTAGAAGTGATGGGGTGCTGTGAGCTAAAAGAGATGTTACCATGTCAAGTCATGCCGCCTTCCCCCGAGTAAAGCAGCTTCCCCTTCGTTTCTTCAAGTTGCTACTGCTCGGATTCAAGCCAAAGGTTGTACAAAGTGCAGAGAGCTATTAACTGAAGAGGCATATAGGGGTTTGTGTGTGTGTGATGGTGCTGTACAGAGAAGTGAACCTTAGAAAAGTACGGTTATCCTGAGGTGTGTTCCTGAGGAATGACGCAAGTCTGCCCAAGCATTGCCTTTGTAGAGACGTGCTACAAAATAAAGAAAATGGCTAGGGTCATAGTTCTTGCTAAAAATACCCTACAGCGAAAGCCGGGCTTATTGATTTATGAGAAGAAACAACTTAACTGTTAGAGAACAGCAATGTGCCCAGGGCTTCCTGGAGAAAATGATTTACTGGTGAAATCTCATGGTTATTGTTTTTCTCTGAGTGTTTGCTTCCTCTCACAAATCTGTAATGCTGACCGAAGCGCTGTGTGCGAAATTCTCCCATTAATCAAACGGGGAAAATTATACCTGTAGGTGGACGTTCTTTACATCTCTTATTGTCTCGTAGTAGGTTGCAGCGTTTGGATGTTGCCATGAGTTAATACTGAATTACTAAATTTAGAAATGTTTTAGCAGTACACAGTCAGACGACTGAAAAATAGGGACTTTAGCCATCAAAAACTTCGTGTGGGTGTTTTGACAGAGTATTAGGGGCAATTTTCCATCAGTGGGCACTAGCAGTATGGCAGTGGGTGTTTTTTTCCAGTATCCTGGACAAATGTGAAGGTCACTGCAGTGTTAAATGCTTTGGGTGACACCAAAGACAACCTGTTCTGGAAGAAAGGTCCAGATTTTGACTGTTGACTAAATGAGGAAAAAGACTGAGCAGAAATCTACAGGACTGACTAATGCATACTGGAGCATTCCAGCTATCATAGTTAATATTCCTGCATATACCTTATCTATAAGCACCAGTTATTATGGCTCTTATGAAAAGAAACGTTAGTTAAAATGCTGTTTCTTAGTTTAGTCATTGAAATGTGGTTTAGTCCTTGAACTGTGGTTTGTACTCTTAGATTAAGCATATTACTATGCTGTGGGAATAGATCTGTTTCCATGGCTGTTGCAGAGGGACCGGCATTCGTTTCTGCCAGAGCTCCAGACCAGCTGGGTATGTGCAAGGCCTGATCCAAAAGCCAAGTAGCAGGGCATCTGTTCTGTACTGTGTTAATGCAAATATATCTTTGTGCCTGTAAATCCTGCTAGCTTCTATACCAGCTTCCTTGGAGTCAGGGGACTGTTCAGCTGATGCATAAATGTATTGGACAATAACAGACACGCATCTTGGCTTCTTACTAGACGGCTGTCCACAAGACCCAGGCTATCTTGAAGGCTTTTGATGGAAGAAAAGAGGTCAAAATATCAGTGCCAGAATGAGAACAGCTCTGAATCAATTAACAGAATAGAATTAAGAGCGATACTTTTTTTTTTTTTCTTTTCCAATTTACAAAGAAGCAGGAATACATTAAGCAAATTTCTTGGGGATATATACCACCTTCAGTCCTCTTCATCAGCATGGAGTAAAGCAAGGCTTTTTGAAGACCTATCCCATGCAGAACTGAGTAATTTGCTGACTAAGGACCAAACATTTCCTGTGAATTTTGTGGATGCAAGTCTTCAGTTACCACTGACGCCTTGAAGTTAAAACCAAGAGAACTGGAAGCGGAAGGAAAAGGCTGTAAACAGTGTGTCCTGTGAATTGGCTGGTTCAGCTTATGAACCGCTGTCTAATGAACTGGCTGGTTTAGCTTATAAACCACTTAGAAGTGAGTAAAAACGGCCTAACATCTTTTCTCTTTAAAACACCATATCGTTGAACAGTGCCATCAGTTTTGGAATTTCTGGAAATGTTAGTGAGGCAGTTAAAATACAGGACATTCATCCAAAACCAAATGAGATTGAAAATATCTTCTGCTGGGAAAAAAGCCCAAAATGGGAATGTAAACTGTGCTTTTGTTCTCACTCTGGAACGTTGAAAGTCATGAATGTCTTTTGGTATGTCTCTAACAACAAAATATTTCTCCTTTTGAAGATCTCCCAGAATAGTGGAATAATGTCCCTTTTAATGGGGCTAAAACTGTAAAGCTAGGCTGGCACTACTCTAACCACCATAATGTAGTACAAATGAGTGTTGATACTATCTTAAACCAAGAAATTCCAGAGAATATATCGAGAAAACAAGAAAGCACAATGTTGTGTGCTTCCTAAAGGCATTCTGATAATACCCTGGTAATTACATATTGTTCACATTGCTACCATCTGTGTAGCGAAAAAAAGACCAGAAAAGTGAGCATTGCTGACGATGCTAATCCATGAGATGATAAATCCATTCCTTCTGCCAAGTGGCACCAGTTTGGCTATGTAGTGTTAGGACATAATCCATTAGAAACTGAGGCTGAGAGATTTGACCTCAGTGTAAGTAAAGGGTTTGTTGGTGGGTAAGCTGAAGGAATAGCTGTGACTGTGGAGGGAACGACATCTACTCCTGTTTTTAAAGGAATTGTTAGAACATGAAAAATTACATATTTGTAAAAGGCATTTCAGAAGTTTCCAATTTATGGCAATAGCCATCTTTGACAAAGGTTTCACTTCAGTGCAGAATCCCAGCCCAAGTACATGATTTAGGTGCAATGGTCTGTTAGGTGTTTATCTGCTCATGAAAGACCAAGTTTTAGTCTGAGTGTTACAGAATTTCAGAGTCTCTGTGTTGCGTAGCAGAGTCGGCTGTTAGCTGAAGAGCGTACTCGGTGCTTTTTCTGATACAAGGTGATATTGCTTAGCTCTGCCTACAAATCTTAAGTTCAGACTCCAAGACGTAACCATACTGCAAGATTTTACTTCTAATGTGTCCTGTGGTTTTAGTAATTAAATCTCCCACCTTTGTGTCCATCCTTCCTCCTGCATCCTACCTACTGCAGTGGAATTAAGTTCTTCTCTCTTGAGTTTTCTTCTTTTTTCTTTTTTTGTGATTTCCTCATACTTTTATTCCTAGATGGAACTTCTTTTGATCTGGTTACCACTGTACTTGGTTTTTGCTTTTCTTAGTTATGTGATGTGTGTGTATTTGCCTGTTATGTGCATGAATGCAGTAAAGCGGAAATCTGTCTGCTTTTGTTAGTGTCTCCTGGTGATAGAACTTTCAGAATTCTTTTAAATTTAATTTTCTAGTCTTTACTAAATTAAGCTAGCAGAATATATTGTTTTACACTTTTCAATTTCTGAAACAATTTTTTCATACTGTTTTTTCCTTTGTCAAAGCTTCATGATATGAAAAAAAAAAAAACCACTTCACGTTTCATAAAATAATCTGTGTGGGTCACTTTTAAAAAATCTGATGGATTTACTACCTGTACAGTAGTTTTTATTGACATTAAAGATGAAGGGATTGAATTCTCTGTGCTTAATCCCAAGGGCTGTAAGCCTAGTAAGTGTATCTTTTTAACTAGAGGAATCTTTCTTCAAGTTTGAACGTGTCAAGGACTCCTATTTTTCCTTTTTTATTTGTGTCACAGCATTTATTTGGCATGAAGATAAAGCAATATAGAGACTACTGCAGAATATGTGGGTAAAGCAATCCTGTCAGGATTTCTGAATTAAGGAATAAACACAAAAATATGTGCTTATAATAGGATATTTGCTTATAATGGGATGCATGCTTCTGTGTGTCAGTGTGTTATGAATTATAGTAATTGCATGTTCTGAAGAGTTCTTAGGAAATGACACTCCCGTTTGGCTGCATACACTCTATATGCTTGTTTAAATAAAAACAAATTTAGTCCACAGAGACGTTTTCCAGCACACCCAAGGAGGCTGTGTTCTATTCCCACTCGCCTGTAACGGTTGCAGATCACACCATTCGGATGAGAATTTCTTCTCATGTGGCCTAGAGCACCACCAGTGTCTCTGGCTTCTGCCGCGCTCCTTTTCCTCCCCCTGCTTTTTCCCATCTTTGGCGTACAGTCTCGGCTGTGCTAGTACCACTCTTTCTGGAGCTGTGTTGAACCAAATCTGGGAGCTCCTCTGAGTTAGAGATAAATAGAAAAAAACCCAACGCCACCCCCCCCCCACCCCCAGCAAAGAAAAAGTGGCAGGAGTGGGTTAAAGCAGCACTTACTGAAAGAAATCCATGTAAAACGAAGAACCTTGTATAGGTTCCTCACTTGAAATCCTGTTAATTTAAAATCCCTTTGAAAATCTGAGCAATCAAATTAGGTGGAACTGTCTCAACCAGACATTATTATAACCACCTAATAATCATGTTTTTCTTTTAAAAATTTAATCCCTAAATATTGATTTTCTTGAATAACTCATAGTATTTGATACTGAATATGAACTTTCAGTTGACTGAAATACTCATTAAGTCTGACTGCGACAGCAGTCTTTTCTATCTTTTCTTACTTACTGTGTGTATGAAATAATGAGTTTAAAATATTTCACTTGCCTTGTTAGTTAGCAGTAGCTTTTTCTGTTGTGAAGCTATTAATATTTGTTGTTGATACACTTTTAAACCTACCTCTAAACAGCCATAATTTCTGTAGAGGTATATGATCTTCTGCAGATTGCTTTTGCAAATGAACACAGCAATGATTTGGTTTATGCAGAACAATTAGTCCAAGTCCTTCAGTTCCATTTAGTCCTATACATTCCCGTATGCCACATATACGCTAGTTTTATGTACCTATGCTATTTTTGTGTTATAGAATGATCTCTTGCTCAGTGTGAAGCCATTTGTGCTGTAAGCAGTTCACTCTTTTCAGTGTAACTGCAGGAGTGCGAAAGCATTAAGCAGTAGGATTTTAGGGGTGTTAATTTAATCTTTTAAGTGTCGTTTGTGTGCTGTTTTCTGCAACAGCCTTTTAAAGCGGTCCGTATATAGCCATCAAAAGAGCTGTTGTGATGAAAAGCAAACAACCTTGAAGTGTCATAAATGATTTTAATCTCTCTGAATTTGTCTATTTAATGTAGGTAGAAATTTTAAAGTCAAAAAGGACTCCCTAGGAATACGAATTTTAACAAACAGGGAGAAGATTTAGCTGATTAAAAATTCATTGACAAAAGGCAGAACCATCAACATTTTGTGTTTTTAAAATTAGTCTGTTAACACCAAAAAAATGGAAAACCTGCTGTTCTGCATGAGTATCTGGTTGTTCAGTAGTCCAAGAAATGCATACCCCTGCCATTAGCCCTTCAATATTTTTATTCTGTTGAACTGGATGAGTAAGGATTTATATATTCTTAATATTTCACACAGTCTTTCCGAAGTTCAACATTACAGAAAGTATGAAATGAGCATGTGATATATGAAGTTAAGAGTTATTTGGCAAATTCCTCTATGGACTGGGAAAATGTGTTTATTGTGAGACACTATTTAAAAGCCGTTCTCTTTGTTCCCAAGCAGGCCCTTCCGAAACATCAGAGATGGATGAAAAAATTGCTCTTGCAAAAAGTTACACAGGTAGATCTTTTAGTTGTATTTTTCTCACATCTGTTTTGGAAATTGAATGTGTGAGTTTTACTTTTCAAGGCTCTGCTTCCTTGATTTGAAGTAAGAGTTAGGATATTGGAACTTAAACTTCAACAGAAATGAAAATTTCAGTTGCCTTAATTTTCAGGTGTCCAAGTAGAGACACATATAGAAGGGAATCTCATTTCTTTCTTTTCTAAATTCGAAAAGGAACATCAGGTTGATCACTAAAGCACTAGTAATTTGTGCAAGTTGATATGTTTCTCATGAAATTGTTTCGTAGTTGGTTATAAAGTTTAATAAACTTCTGCTTATGTATTATGAGTACAACTTGATCATTTGTTTCAGCTGTGTGTGAGGTGAATCGGTATATACAGAACAAAGTATATGGGAAGTCTGCGTTTAGTGGAAAGAATTCCTTACTGTATATGAACAATATGTGAAACAAACTTACTCCAAAATTGTATGGTTTTTTCAACTTCTTACAGTCTGTATTAAAAATACTGGTTTGCCTACTTGCAAACGCTAGAAAATACTAATCTGTATTTCAACCCGTGAATTTCTTTATAAGGTCAGAGTGCTCCTGCTGTCATGAATTTAAGATTCAGAAATTGAGCCTTCTGTATGTTGTTCATGTGAACATTATTGTTCTGGATTTTTCGCTTACGAAAATCCTTGCTTTGAATAGTCAATGTTAAAAGTTCCTTTTGTATTTTTATGGTATGTTTTTTACTTTATATTTATCTAAAGGAAGCCACCAGGGTTCCGATTGCAGTGAAGGAACAGATGTGGAAATACCGGTAGAAGGTTAGAGATACGAAATGTTTTTCATGAGAATAATTTTACATCATTGGATATTTTTTACAGAAATATTTTAAAAGATGGCACCTTAATTAAAGTTGTACATCTTCTCCAACCATTCTCTTTCCACATTTCCACAAGGTTGGCTTTTGGGTTTTTTGTTTTGTTTTGCTTTTAATCTCCCAAATCATGCCACTCTGTGGCTTACTATAAGCAAGTTGTGATGGGAGTCGTCATTCTTTTAAATCATGAATTGCATTTGTAAGGTGCTTGTGACCCAACATTTAATGCTTTGGCACGATGTTAAAAGTACGTCATTCTGCAGCTAGTTTCATTCTAAGCACCTGACTCTCAAACCTGAGTCGTGAGTATTTTTTGGATGTTAAGGCCAAGTTATGCTAGCAACAATACTCATTCTTGCAAATCTCATTAGTTTTGCTTTGAAGGTACATATCACCACAGTTAAGGGCACCATTACATGAAATTTAAAAGCATTTCTCATGATAAAGGAGAATAAAGTTCTTTGCTCTTGCTGACTGCACTATTAACTCTACTTATTTGGGAAGAAATAATCTAGGTACTTTGTTTTCCTAAGCATAATGCCATGAGCTTTGTGCCTGACCATGTAGAGAAAGCCTGGGGAAAGGGAAGTGTGATACAAAATGACCGAGACTCTGACTTTGCTTTGGTTTTGACTATGTAGAATTTTATAGCTACAGGTGCTGAGTGTGGCCCTTTGTGTCAGAATATGCTTTTGTTACACGCCCTTTTCTCAAATCTGTTCTCCTTTACAAGTTTCTGTAAGAGATATGCTGAAAGTTGCACCCTGGTTTTGCTGAATAGAATAAACGTGTTGTTTGTGAAGATGAAAAGGTCTGTAGGCAGAGATTAAAAATTGCAGGTAACAGTCTAACTTAAATGTCATTTGTTGTTTAAATAGGCATACAGCGTAGGCAGTCTTGTCTGGATTCTGTAAAATAAAATTATTTATTGCTGATCCTCACTAAAATGAGTTAGAAAGAAAAATCGATGACAATGTTTGGATTTTATGAAGTCTTTGGTGTATATCCTTCTAAATATTATTAAAGAAATATGTATAATAGGCATTTAAAGTTCTTCTGAAAGTTTGTCTGAAAGCTACAGCCTGTGATGCAGAAGATTTGCAGAAATGATTGTTTTCTGCAAAGAAAAACATCAGAGGGATGTACGAACGTATCTTTTGGTGTATATCACTGGGGGTTTTCACTGTTTTTCCCCTCCAGTAACCTTGACAAGACAGTGAAAAGGAAGTGGCAAAATGAACGTGTGCCTGCAATCCCCCAGATTAGCTGTAGCTGATAGATGTGTCTGAGGTCTTAGTGAGATTGGATGAGTGGGGAGCATGGTGTGATTGAAATTCAGCAATCAGAAAGTTAAGGTTAGGTGCATCAAAAGAAATTGTTTTAAACCAAATGAAATCACGTTTGAGAAACTGGAGACAGTGCCAGTGAATGAGAACATTTAGAACTGTGAAGAAGGCTGCTGCTTAGGAGCTGTGTGTATTTACCTAAGGTCAAAAAATACCTAGTGATGATAATACTTTGTTAAAAAAACCTTACTTTAGTGTTTAAACCAGTTGGTTTAATATGACTTAAGAAGAAGTGTCCCATCTGGGAGTTTTCTTCCAGAACTTTGTTACCATCTGCTTTGACATTTTTGCGTGTTTCTCTTAATTATGACTATTTCTCAGGGATTTGGTACTGGACTAGATCGACCATTTCCCAGTCTTTGTGGCTGTTCTTAAATTTCCAAAAATTGTGTTTCTTTTTTTTAAACTTTTCTGATGCTTCTGATGCTTAGAACCTTCAAAAAAGGTTCTAAGTGATCAGTTGATGTGATAGTTATTTTTATGACCATACTTTATGTTCACATCTACTAAAAGACCATTACCTCCTAATTCATTCCCTTTGTTGTGCTTTGCATTTGCTAGTTATCTGCCCAGCACTCACTCTGAATTAGTTCAAAACATCATACTGTGTTTTCCATGAACTAGGTGATATATTTGACATGGTTCGAATATACTACAGTTAAGGTGTTTCAGTAGATACTGCTGAATCTCTACTATACATGACGTCATGGGAAGAACCTTTGAAACGGAGATTCCTTCAGACTTGCTCCCCAAGTGATATCATACTTCCAGCTTACAGAGATCTGAAAGAAGATACTCTTCAAAATGCACAAGCAAAGCATTACTCTGCCAGAATAATTAAAATTTATTCCTTCGTACACCGCTACTTAGTTTTGAAATAGTTTCCAATATAATTAGCTTCACTTTTTTAAACTTTACTGCAGTTAAATGCAAATTGCTCTTTTTCCCACTGAGTATTGATAGGCCTAATCCGATGTATTATGTTGGTGTGGACTGCCCCAACAAAAGCATTGTGATTATGAATTTCCCTCTCATTTTTCACTGTTGGCCTTGCAGCCTGTTATGGAAATCATTATAGTGCAACAACTATGAGTCTGTATAAATGGTAAAGAAATACATCATCTGTAGGGGCACACAGCCGTTGTTTATATTTTCAGTAATCCTTGATAACAAAGGGAAAAATATTTATGATTGTATTAATCCTATTAAGCCAAGAATAAGGAATTTCCTACTGTCATTAACACCAACTCTGCACTGCTGCACACACAATTTAGCAAGTATAATCCCCGCCTCCTTACCCTTGTCTAGAATTGCTTAAAGGCTAATGGTAAAATATCTTTGGTTCTGTTTTTGTTGCACACTCTGCAAAACGTTTCAGTGAGCCGGGGGCTTCTTTGACAAGTGTTAGTTTAAATACAAAATCATGGAGTGTTTGGTTAAAAATCTTTTCTGTCTCCATCATTCAGCAGTCCTGTTTTTCCCCCTTCAGACTCCTCCCAGCACGCCCCTTCAGAAACAAGTGAGGATCCTGAGGTCGAGGTCACCATCGAAGGTTAGTTCTCCGGTTCATTGATTTCAGTCCATTGGGCATCTTTACGTCCAAAAAATGTTTTACAATGCCTGCATTACTTGGCACTGAATAAATAGGATTATGTGCCAGTGTTGACTGCAGTTTGGATCGTGCACTGCTTGGTAAGTCCATATCTAGTCCAGAAGTTTTATAAAACCACAATATACTGAAGCATATTGGACTTACCGGGCTGGTTTTGAAATGATGCATGACAGAGATTTGCATCTTTCACATATTTTTTTCAAGCATTGGTAATGAAGAATACTCATTACTTAACAGCCATTAATTTAGATTTTAAAAAGATTTTACAACACTCATTCTGAAGAACGCGTTGTTTTATAAGCACACTGTATTTATATAAAATTTCTAGCTAACACTAGCTTCTGGGAAGAATTGTACTATAACAGAAATGATGTGTTACAGGTGGTGTAAGTGAAGCTTCAATTTATGTGTCTAATATTGATAAATATGATATAAAAACCTTTATACTTACCACGTCCCTTTCTCATCTAAATGGCACTAAAGCCACTAACCAGTGTCCATGTTGTTTTCATGCTAGGATGTTGGTTGGAAGTCAGCTGTATTTCTTGTATTTGTGAATTACATGTCCTGTAACTGCTTTAAAACACTTCTGAGCTTGGCTTTTGCAATGCTTGCTTCTGGAATGGGTAAGATTAAGACCGCCAAAGTAGCAACTTAGAAATTAGGCAATGCATTTTAGGACACGTTGACACGTCTGGCATTACTTTCACCTTTTTATAATCCAGCAGTAAAATAATTTTACATTACCTCAACAGAAAAGGTAATAAGAGAATAGTCATTAAGTTCTGTGTATATGTAAAGGCCTTTACCACAAAAGTAAATATGCTCTGAAAAGGCTTTCTCTAACAGAATATAATACAACTGCATAGGTGCAAAAGTGTCAATATGTAATATTATTCTTCCTAAGTAAACTATACCCTTGGTGACCTGGGCAGATGCTATTCTGTATGTGAGATTAACTTTCATTTTCTTTGTCTGCTTTAACCATTTCTTTTCTCTAAGGTTGCAGGTATTACTAATTGGACAGTCTTAAAAACTCATTGACTGGCAGGGAAGATAGTGTTTTGGATTGGGAGGTGACTGGCTAAGTAGCAGCTTACTGAAAAATACCTGGGGTTTGCAGTTTTCCCCCTCTGTCTGTTTATGTGTGTGTGAGGTAGGGCTGACCTGTTAAATGAATTTCAGTTACGTCCATCAGTTTTACATTGGTTTGAAACCAGTTTTATCACCTTTGAGCTCTTCAAGATAAAAATTAGGTACTGTGTTTCAAGACTTATTAGTGGAAGGATACTTCCAATTAGATAAAAAAATGAAGTCTATGTCTGCACAATTTATTTCCTGATTTCTTTTGCTGTTGCATGGTCATTTTATGATCGTAAGATGTCCAGGTGTGTTTCAGAATATGATATTGTTTTCCTTAGGAAGTACGGAAGAAACTTTGCTTTTTGCTATCTTATGCCTTGTGCTGGCTCTCTTATGCAAATTGTTCCTACACAGGCCAGTAGCTTTCTAAAGTTACTCCGATAAGTAATTCATTGCAAAATTTAATGCCCTGATAAAGCACAGTTCAATACCTACATTAGAGCTTTGAAATTCAAAGCAGTTCCAACATTGCACATGAGTTCTCTGGATATTAAAACAGTGATATTTTTGTTTCTTTAAGATGATGATGACTACTTGCCCCCTAACAAGAGACCGAAGAACACCGAGTCAGCTAATGAAGCTGCCAATACTGGGAGAAGAAAAGTGAGAGAGTTCAATTTTGGTGAGATAAAAATTAAAGATTATTTTTTCTCTCTGCTTTGTTTTATAAAAAGGTGTTAGACAATTTCACACTGCAGGAGTGAGACACGCCAGCGCGGGTATTCATTTAAGAGCCCAGGGCTTAGATGTATTGCAGCAGTATAATCATCATCATAGGGTACCTCTGTTTCGCATTATTCAAAGTGACCATCTAAATAGACACGGCAAGTAATTCAATAAAATAAAAATAAGTCTAGATTTTTGTCAGCTGATTTCTTGGACAAGAAGATAAGACTGAATTTACTAGTGTGCTGAATTATGGCAAACTGGAGGTCAGGAGCCTGTCTAGCTGGTCTTTCTTGATATGTGCTGTGAACAGTGAAGATGTGCTGAGCAGAGCCGCATTTGGGAAGGTAACCAAATGACTCTGTTATGCTGAGTAGCCTGCCTTGATCCCTGTGGACACACAAACAGTTGGGGTCTTTTTGGTAGTGTTCTTTCATGATACCTGATGTAGAGTTCTCACTGCAGAAGTGCATCCACACACTAGTTATTCTGGTTAAAAGGTACTTCCCATGTGATTTGTTGCAGCCCCATACCTCTCCTTTATTTCTTGTTTTGGTTTGGTTTCTGGGCAGATATCCCATGAATCTGTGTGCTTCTATAAGGTTCTGCGCAATCAGGAATATGTCCTTTGGCACAGTGTTTGAGACGTTTATTAGGAATGCTGGGATTTGAGGTCACTTGAAAAATCCCCATGGAACAACTGCTGACATCTGTTTTACGTGAAACGTGTTATTTCATGCTAATTTCAGCGAAAATGAATAAAACATTGTTGAGAGCTCTGTTCTCAAAAGATCATTAATACTAATAGGCAGTTCCACGTGTAGCATTAGTTAGTTTTGGTTGGGTCAGGAGAACATAACGGCGATATTAGCAGAGGAGAAGATTGAGTGGTTAATACTGCAGAAGCCTTTGCTAGAATATATTCCCTTAGTAGAAAACAGCATCTAAGCTTGGCAGGCCAGCAGTGTTTGAAGGGAATAAACAGTGAGTTTGATTAGACACAGAGAGCAAAGGTAATAAAATATTAGGATGATAAAAGTTTGGGTTGAGCTTGCAATGTTGAAACACCAGTTAAAGAACATCTCACAGCTTACCTGCTCACTGTTGCTTCTGAGTTGACTTGGTAGATTATCTCTCTGGGCTGTTCTTAAGAAAACTTTGCTCTTAACCACCTGCCACGCAGTTAGATTACAGTGTTTTGCAGCTCACGGGTTATTCAGAGATCTTTATTCCTGGGCTTCCTAAATTGTATTGAGGTTATTGCCCCTCATATTCTCTTTTGGGATTCACCTACAGAAAGTGGTATTTCTCTGTGGTGGTGCGAGGTCTGGTTAAAACACAAAATGAATGTAAGAAGCTTTGGAGAAATAGACTTCATTTGTTGTAATGAAAAAAAGAGCAACTGTTGGTAGTTGCAGTGCTGCTGTTTGGACATTTCAGAAGACTTTGCATCTTTGTCTAATGAAGTCTAATATTAGATAATTGGACAGGAGAAAGGAGGTATTTAATTCTATCATGAATAGCTGCAGAATGACAAAGGCACATGCAGTCATAAGACTGGAAAGGAGGTATAGATGCTTGAGAGAGAAATCTGTCTCATCTGATAAGGACTTTCAGTATTTTACATAACACTGATGAGATCCAGATGTTTGATAGCTGTGAGTTGGAGAGACTTCCTGTATGTCTTGATTGAGTCAGAGATCAGGTACCCCAAGTGGCCTGAGAAACAGGGTGAATAATGTGCTGTGCTCTTAGTTTCGTGGAAACAGGAAAACAAAGTGGAAAACAAAATAATTGTAACCAGGGGGAGGAATGAAAAGTCTGGTAAAATGCTTGATAGAAATTGATAATCTTTGGGAAGGGAGGTTGGATTTCAAAAATATTTCTGAACCAGCTATTTAAGGTTAAAAATATCTTTGCTGAAAGGAACTGACATTGTCTGTAAAAATCTCTTCATCTCTTTCCACAACGTTTTTTTGCTTTCTTAGAGATTTTATCAGAAGCTCAGAAGCTTCAAGTTGTGTCTTGCAGTTGTGTCATACCATTTTAGTGGGGAAAAAAGTCCCTTTAGCTGTTGTCTCACTATGACAGTGACGGAAAGTGTGTACAGTTTTTTCCCCATTTTGACATGCTGTTGAACACAGGTTTTGCCAGCCTGCAGCATGCTGAGAGTTGCTGTGTGTTTTCCATTTTATTTCCCCACAGAGTACTGTGTGGCATGTTGATGGGAATAGGAATGTGCTTAGTACCTGAGCATCTTTTTGTGTGCATTGTGCAGGTTGCCCCTACTGTAGTGGATGTTATCTGCAGCATGTCCCGAAGGAGCAGAGAATGGGGCAAATTGAAGAGACTGTGGATGACTGGGAATTTTTCAGGATTGTTATTTAATTGGGATGGTGTTTCCCATGTATCAGAAGATGTATATATAGGAATAGAAGGAAACCACCACTTATCTTGGTGCCTACAGGAAAACTAAACTGCTTTGCAGAGCGTGATTGCCATAACAGAGTATCAGGTTAGCTTTGTGGTAGGTCTTCAACTTTGCTACGTGAGCACGAAGTGTGTGACAAAAGAATGTTTTTACAGTAATTGATCTGAATCAAGGGGTTAATAATGCTGACAATCTGATTAAAAATCATGCCAGTTACGTGATAACCCCTCTGAATTTTGAAATATCTCTGTAGCCTAACTTGGCAGTTTACTCATAGAATACAAAAGTAGCTAAAAAAACCCAGTGTGCTGATCAAATGTGAGCCAGTTTGTGATTTTTCTTTTTCAATTGCCTATTCTCTGTATGTCCATCATTCCAAATAAACATGCCTGTATTATGGTGTATTTGATTATTAATCCCTGTAGCGTTTCCATTGGAGGGAGAGGGGCACAGAAGTAGTTGCTTGAAAATATCCACATGGAATATTTGGCCAGTGATTGTGGGGTTTGGTAACTGAGAAAAACAAAGTCTTGACAACTTAATGGCTCATGTAGGAACACTCTTGTGAGCATGCTAACGAGCAGAGGGAGACCAGGCTGGGTGGGAGCAGCTTCTCCTAAAACTGTAGTGACAACCAATATTCAGAACAGTATTATTTATATACTTTTATATGGTTGCTTTGTAATATGGTATGACATTCTTTCTGGCTGTTCTCCCTCTGACGAAAACCAGCCTGAGTTTTAGAGGAGATCGTTTGCTGAGTCTGCCTCAGAGCTTGATGAACTGAAGGGATCTCAACTCTGTGACAGTTTCCTCTGGGTTGCAATCTGGAGTCACACAGGTGCCTTTCAAAACCCTTGTCCCAGGACCTGTCCATGTGTCCATGGTGTTCACCAGCTCTGAGTAAAGCAGGGTTTCCCCTTTAGGCCAGTAAATTCTGACTCATATTTTCCTGACTCTTACTGGTAAAGCTGCTGTTAATCCATTGTTCTGTAGGTCAACAAAAAAATGCAGTCGGTGGTTGTGCTGGAATCAGAAGGAGCTTCATCTGGCTACACATCTGCAGTTAAAGGGGGAAATATTACAAGGTTGAAGCGACACAGGAATAGAAAACATTGAGCTCACGACATGTTTATCAGCTAAGAAGCTGTGCACTACAAGATAGCAGTAAAAAGGGCGGCAGAAGCAATTATATAGATTTATCCACAAGGATGTTATTTCAAAATATAAACAGGTTAATTGATGTAGGTGATATGCCAGGTAACTAGAATGAAGAGTTTGTGTGTGGATGCAAGGCAGCATGCCAAAACACCCTTTCCCCTCTAAACAAGGTCTTATTCTTGCCCACATCTGAATCATGCTGTCCTATTGATATCCATGAAATTACATTAAAAAATATAAGCTTAAACATGGCACCAAAGTTGTGTACATTTGTCTGAGAATGAATATTTAAACCCCTTTCGATATGGACTCCAAATTCAATCCTCTGTCTTGTCTGATATAAGATTTTTTTTGACAACTGGAAGTGTAATAGCTTGAATGGCCTCATTTTTTGACCTCTGTAGTTACTAGATTCAAGTCGTTGGTGTAAGAAATAAGCTGTAAGTACGCTTGCTTATTAACTTGTTCTTAAAAGGCCAGCTAGCATCTGGTACCATCTACAGAAGAGTTGTGGCATTTTCCTAAAAGTATTGAGATAGTACAAAAAGCTGTGAAAATGTGTACTTTCTGTCACAGACAGAAAATTAGATGTTAAAATTCTGCCATTTAATCCAGCTGTCCATGGAACACATGATTGGATTTGGATAACTTCTGTCTTGCAGCCTGTATCTCCTTTCAGAAATAGGATTTATGGGGATGTTTTGCAACATCAGGACCTGGAGAAATACTAGATTAAGGTAGACGATGGCACAATGCCTCCTGACCCAGATAGCTGTACAGATTTGCACCAAAACAACTTCATGTATTCACTGTAACCTTTATCAAGCTTCACTAATAAAGCTTTTCAGCAGCCAGATTTAGATAACTATCAACAGCGGCTGCAAACTGACTTTACTCCTGATGGGAGTGAGAGCTGCTGACCGAGCCATCAAAGAGAAACCATTTTTGGAAGTCGCTTTAGCGGTTTATGTTTTTTTTTTTTTAAACTTGATTTAACATCTGCACAAGTTTTGGAGGTAATCTTAAACATTTTATTCTATCCTTTTTCTTTCTGAATTTATCCATGTGTTTTAAGGTATAGCCTATACCGTAATCCACAGGCACCTGTACGCAAGTGAGCAGTAAAAGCACACTGCATATTTCAGTTGGTGGTAACATAGATTTTACAAGAGATTCTCAGTTTCATTTGTAGTCTGACATGTCCCCCTCTTTTCTTTGCAGAGAAATGGAATGCGCGAATTACAGACTTGAGAAAGCAAGTTGAAGAGCTGTTTGAAAAAAAATATGGTATGTGTTACACTCCCTTCCAAACAATTCCCTCTAGTCCTTTGACACTGTAAATCACAGCTCTTTGGCATGCATCTTGTTGTTGCCTCAGGAGCGCACCAGTACTGACAGCATCAAAGGGCTAAATACTATTAGAAGACTTAAAACTGGGGAAAGTAGCTTTTTTGATGAGCAGAGTAATTTCACAGTTTGGTGCCTGTGTTTGGCACCTAAGTGCAAAACTTGATTTTTCAGTTGTGCTCAGTTTCCTGGAGCTCCAGTGTGCTCATGTCTTGGGCACCCACATTCGAGAGAGCTGGCCTTTTTTCTGTACATTACACTGAGTCCTTAAGTGAAATAATCTTTTAAAATGGCTCTGGGGAGAGGTTACCACTGATTGATTGTTCCTTTCTGATTATGATTGATTTGCAGTGAAGCAACAATTATATGTTAATGGTTCTTGGAGAGAAAAAGAAGCACACGTGTTAGACTTTGGAATTTGTGTCCAGATGCTGGACCTAGACATATTTTGTGTCCACATATCACAGACTAAAACAGCATCAGCAAAAATTTCAAAATAAATGGTGGTGCTCCTCTGCCATGAAAAGTGGAAGTGCTTTCAGCATGGACCTTGTGATTTGGAGTTACTACATGTTTTGGGTATGACTATCATCTGACATTTAAACAGCCCACTGAAAGCAACTCACACCAAGTAAAAACAGTTCAGAATCTGATTCACAATATTTTAATTGCTCTAGAAAGGAGCATCATTCTTGGTGAATTGCTTTAATTTTGGTTTCAGTGTTTGCACATAGCCAGCCTAAAAATCTCCTGTGGAGTCTGTTGAGTACAGAGCTATTCCTGACTTTCCATAGCAGGCCATATGGTATTACATTATCCCCTTTTTCCCCTGTGGATGACAACTTTTCATTGATTCACAAACCAATTCCGTATCCGATTCCAGTTCTTTCTATCTGTATGGCCATGCAGTTTCCCATTTACTGAAATGACTTATGGATATCCAGAATTCCCAGAATGCTCCTCAGATTTGTTGGCTTCTGGAGCTCCAAAGTGTTTTAGCAATGTCAGTCACTGTTGTCCATTACAACTGACGTGTCTGAAAATATATTTATTTTTGTGTTTAGATGTAAACTAAATGGGATTACTTTTTAGTGTAAATACAAGATAGTGGTTCACGAATACAGACTAACTTCTAAAAATGAAACCCATATTCAGTAGGATTTCTATGCAAAAACGTGTAAGGTTCCAAATGTAAGAAGCCTCACTGCAGACTGCGATGCTGATCGTGTTCTTAGGCTGTCTGAAGAGTATTTGCTAAAACATTTGCTGATTTAAGAGAAATACTCTCACTTGTAAAAACTTACCTGTTGTTAGTAACTTATTTAAACAAACAGGACTTTTATTACTCTGAAGCCATTCTTACTTGATGCTGTGTAGTGATCCAGACTTTAGTGATGTTCTTGATCTTTTTTCCTGTGGCTAACTGTGGTTCACGAACGCTCGTTTACATCTGAAGCTTGTCTGCTGGATTTGTTATGGTTTTCACCACTAGCCTCCAGGGCTGAGAATAATTTTTTTAATTTCTTGGAAGAGGTATATGACTGCAATAAAAATCTGCTTTAATGAAGGACTGGTGTGATACACAGCAGCTCTTTTGGTGATTGTTCTGCAGCTCCTTTGACACAGGTTTGAATGGGGTTTCTTTAGTCTATTTGCTAAGAGTCATCTTCAGGTTCATGTCCCTCTCTGTACGTATCTATTCTCTGTCTCCAGTTTTGGCCATCTTATATTTGGCAGTTGAAACCAAGTCTAGTTGAAACACAGTTCTTCTCACAGTTTTCTAAAATTTTGATATTCAGTTCTCATCAGAATATAAGACTAAGATACATACAGTATTTTCACAGCTTCTGTTTTGTGATGAACTTACCTAGAACTGTTCTGCTTCCAAGTGGCTGAAAGAGTATGTTACCCAAATGCCTTTAAAACCTAAATGGTTTTATTGCTTTTAAGAATTTGTCTGTTAATGTGAGCATTTTGTATACACCGATGTCTGAACCGCTGGCCGCTTTTACATTAGGTTAAGTTGCTTGAAAAGGTGCCCTGAGTAGTTTTGCTTTCAGAAACCCTGCCACAGCATCACTGTACTCTAATTTGGCCTCAGCTTGGCCTTTCTCTCCTCAAATAACTTTTTGCATCTGATTTCCATAGCAAAACCACAGAATGTACCAAACTGTTTGCAGACCAGTCAGATGATAATAGAGAATTCTTGTTGCATGGCCTACAAAATTAACGTACCCTTGTGAGTGTAAAGCAATTAGCCCTCTTGGTATTTGCAAACCATCATGCCATTCTCCAGTATTTGCCAGCCTGATAGGTGTATTGATATTATTATGGTCCTCATAACTTAAAGAAATACATTGAGGTTATTTTCCAGCTCTGGGTGAATCTGTTATTTGCTTTTCACTTGCTCCAAAGATTTCATTAGTAGGGCCATGCTTTTTTCAACAATGTTAGAAGTGTATTGTTTATTTCATTAGTGATTCCTTGGATTTCTAAAATACACTGAAGCTTTAGGAATTCACTCAAAAGAAGGGATGTGTGCCCCTCCTCCAAGGCATTAATGACTCCTGTAACCCAATAGTAGTAACAAATAATAATAATCAGAGCTAATGAACTGAAACATGCTGGGTTTATAATTAAGTCTAGATAAGTTCATCTTTCAAAATGTGCTATTAAACAAAACCAAAATACTGTGAAACTTCACTGTAACAGGTGCAGTCTCTGTCATTAAATGTTTACAGAGTAAAGGGAAAAGAGGAAAATTGCATATGTATGCAGGTCTGCGGCTTGTTTACTGTGAATTAGAGTGATTTAGCTATAAAACAAAACCAAACCCCCACAAATATGAATGCTTGCATGTTTAAATGTGCTGAGGGGGTTATTGCCTGTCTGCTAATTTTAATGTTTTTCAGAGTGATATCAAACAGGTAATTTGAGTAGAGCTACAAGTTAGTCTAATGTTTTTATTCTCCTTTTTTCTTAAAGCTCAAGCTATAAAAGCAAAAGGTCCAGTGTCTATCCCATACCCACTCTTCCAGTCACATGTGGAAGACTTATATGTGGAAGGGCTGCCAGAAGGAATTCCCTTCAGGCGGCCATCCACATACGGCATTCCCCGTCTTGAGAGGATACTTCTCGCAAAGGAGCGGATCCGGTTTGTGATTAAAAAGTAAGGAATTTTGCATTTTTGTCCCTACATTACTCATTGTTTTCTGCTGGCTCCACTCTGCTTCATTTTGTCTTCAAGAACTTCCAAACTGATTTGTGCTGATGTATTCTTTTGCAGTACTGATGAGTAATTTTTAGTTGATGTTCACTCTGATAAGTTCAGCTTATCAGATCACCAGAGCACCACAGTGGTGGCTGAGATCTGGACAGATCTCTTCAATATTATGGACTTCTTGTCATGGGCAGATCTCTTTGTACTATTTTAGTCTCTGCAGCTGTAATACATGTTGAAAGCCATTGGCTTGGGGATATTTTATGCTATCTGAGGATCCTGGCCTAAATTTCAGCTTGTGCTTTTGTTTTTTTCTTGCTGGAGTGCTGTGTCAAGGTGTCTATGGCCGTATCTGTGTACAGCATCTCCCAGGGCAGGCTTGAGGCCAAAATAGCTACTGGTTCCTGTGATTTAGTTGGATGTGTGTCTGGAGGTGGATCAGATAGCGTACATGAAGGGAGACCTTAGATGTACATAGAAACTGCTCAGTTTCTCAGCCCTCGTAGAAGGGCTCAGTTGCCTGCCGTAGCTAGCCTGGCAGCGTATCGTCTGCCTTTCAAGTGAGGACATGAGACTCATGAGATGTTCTGGGCTCCTTTCTTTTTCCTTTTTCTCCTTTCTTGCCTTGGTGTCTTTCCTAGAAGAACACTGACATTACTTTCTGCAAAGGCAGGTGGGATTGGAAGGGAGCCTGGACCGAGCCTGAATTCAGGATATGCAGGGAGAGATGCCGACATCTGTGGATGCTGAGTGCTGGATCTCAGAGCTGCAGAGCACTTCGAGATCCAGTACTGCGGGTACGACTGTGGCAGACTGATATGCAGCTTTGGTAGTGGGTGGATATTTGCCTTGTATAGTTTGGTGCTTCACTTCAGACAAATGTGATGTTTCACACCACAGATGAGCATTTACAGTTTAAATGAAGCTTCTGTGAGTAACAGCTGACGTTTTACTATTGTTCAGTGGTGTAGGGCCTAATCTAAGAGTTTTTGAAGTGGATAGGAATCTGCTGATTGCGGTGGTCAGGCTCAGAATTGGTGGTAGTGACGGCCCATACCTCTGTGCATGCTGCCTTTAGCACAGATGCTAGTTTCTCAAATTTGAGAGGTATATGTTCATATGTTCAGTTTCTGTCATCCTAACACTTGCAGATAACAAGAAAAGAGGAGGAAGTGTAGATCTACCTTTTGTCTCGCTTAAAATCAGACACTATGTGTAGATTTTAATATCTATGCAATGCTGCCACCTGCTCTTGTCAAATTTTGTCTTAGTTGTTAACTAATTAATTTATGCTGTTCATCGGTTTTGTGATGTGTGGTAACCAGAGTAGCTCAAAAACCAGTTCAGCTCTGAGAAATGTCAGAATTTTTAAATTTTTTGTTGTTCTAATATGGATAAAACTAGGGGTATTTGGGAAACAGAAATGTCTACTTTGAGATTTTCATTTTTAGAGGTTAAATTTTTGATTTGGATCTTTGTTTCTGATGAAGTGCATCTTAGACCTCAGAGATAATTTTAATGTAATCTGTATGTTATCATGAAATGTTATGGCTCAGGTGGATATGAGTATCAGGCATGAAAAATGTTTTTGTCAGTTGGGTTCCAACCAGCTCTTATAATACTTTGGTGTTAATTGGAATTTAATGTTGGGGATTGTGATATTCCCCCCCCCCTTTTTTTTTCCCCTGATCCTTCAGTGGAAACTTGAGGCTGTAACTTCTGGTTTATCAAAGCATAAAACCATATGTCACTGTTGAAGCATGTATCTTAAATCTTTTAGGCACGAGCTTTTGAATTCGACACGAGAAGATGTACCATTGGACAAACCAGTTGCAGGAGGTAGGTCTTCAAACAAGGGAGTTGTACAAGTACAGTATGGTTTCCTATTTGTCAGTCTTAGTGGTGGCTACCATTTGCTTTTACTAATAACACATTGCAAATAATTCCTCTTCTTTTGAATTTTCTTCAGCTACAAAGTGAAAGCAATTTTCTACTGGTTATCCAAGCCAGTGTTACTAACACTCTTTATTAACTGATTTGATTCAGCTGGCCAGAAGGAAAAACAATGAGCTAAGTGTTAGTCTGTTGAGATACAGAGAAAAGGCAGTAGTTTCCATAGTTGATAGAGTTAACTGGGTAGGGAACTGTCTGTGTCATGGAACAATTGCTTATATATGGTATTTGCCAAAAGTAGATTAACTGAAATGTAGTAATGAACATACTGGTTATAGGGATATTTATTATTGTAGACTCTGACTTGCTCGGATGATGGGACTCCGTTTTCACATAGCAGTGCAAAGACAATGCATTCTAACCACTTTTGCCATCAGGAATACTTTTCAGCAGATGCATGCTCTTACATGTTTTGTCTCCATTGAGTACCCATACAAAAATGACCATGTAAAAACAAGACTACAAGGATAGACTTGTGTTACAATTGCACCCATGAACTCATTTCCCCTCAAGTTGGGAGACAGCAGTTTAGTATGGAAAAAAAATCAAGTTTTGAAAGAATTGTGCCTTTGCATGGGCGCTAGTTGGTAAATTACTTTCCTGGACTTGTTTTTCTCTTCAGTTGTATTCTACTGTCTCTTGAGCTTCAGGGCATTTTTTTAATTGTCCAATTAAGCCAAGTGTTGAAAGCTTGTATACCTGAACCAATGGTAGCAAAAAAATTGCTCCCAACCCCAAAATGCTAACTGGCAACCTCAGCCTGGTTGAACTGTGAATTTTTAGTAATACCGGAGAAATTCTTAGTTCGGACAGGGACGCAAGCATATAAATGGTAGTATCTGCGCTACTGCAGCACCATTATGTTGTATTATATACTCATAGTCTTCTGTTGTAAAAAATATATCAAAGACTGTACTTAAACATTAAGGACGTAAATTAAGCAAAGAAATTATGTCATAAGGAAGTCACTTTAGCATGTGTGTATGAATTAAACTTTTCCTGCAGTGTAAGTTAACCTAGTGTCTTGAGTCTTAATAACCTACCGTTCAAGCACCAAATTTGACTACAAAAATAGTAGGTAGGCTAATGACTGAGTCTTAAACTTAACTGTAGTCTTATGTGGGTTTTTAAATTAACCCTTTTCTCTGTTGTTTTTGTTGTATTTAATATGGTTATACTGATTATGAAGACAAAGCAGGTACATTACATATCCTGTAAAACCTCTGTAGCTAAGAAAACTAGCGGTAACCCATTTTTATGGCACAGTGTTATGAACAGTCACTTTATGTTGCTTGTCTTTACTAACTCATAATGATGGTATATTCATGTGTGACCTCTGCATTATTTCTGAGAGAAGAGAACATCTGTGAAAGCTGTTGATAACATCTCAGGGAACATAGCTCAGAAGACAGCAGCTGTCTGAGCCTCCTTTCCCTCAGTTTTCTTTTCTCCCTGTTTGGATTCCCTCTTTCCCAGTAGCTCATAGTCTCCTCTGCTGCTCCACAGGAGCAGCCATCTCAGGAGATCTGAGACCATCTCCGTCTGCTGCCATCTCAGGAGAGAGCGCTTTGTAGCACCAGCCCCTGCTCTCAGCTCCTTGCGGCTCCATGTCCAACATCCTGCTCTGTCCATAGCCCCTGCTAGCTTCTGTCCCCAGCAGGAGAGGAATGGGATGAGTATGGAAGTTGTATTTTGACTGGCAGAAGACAATTTGCATTTGTATTCCTGTGGGAAATAGGCTGGTCAGGAAAGTTTAATGAAATGGCCTCAGCCCTGAAGCCCTGAGAAGCTGTCCGGTATCTTGTTCAAGCCTGGTGAGCTTCCATGTGTTGGTCGCAGACATATTCAGAAGAAAAAAGTGATTTGTATGGTATGTGCTTTGATCCCTGTCACCCAACACTGAGGGGACAAACAGGTTCTTTTAGGGATCCTTGACAGAATGATGACGGCAATAAATCGTAGTTACGATTAGAGCTTTATTTTTTTTATTATAACAGGATATTATAATTAGCATAGGATAGAATTTATGATTAGAATGACACAGGATTTCTACAAGCAGAGTCAATGGAGCACAATTTGTAAGTAGTGTAATACAGAATTTACACTAGTACATACAATAATACAACTTAACCTGTAGTTTCTAGTCACCTAGACCCTCTCCAGATCGGGTCAGATCTTAATACATGGCTTGCTGTATCAATATAACAATCATAATCTAGACTCAAAAACGATATAAAAGAAGACGAGTCACTCAGTCCTCGGGGGAAGCAGAGGACAGTGGAGGCATCCCTGGCCACTGAGGGGTCACAGGTCTCACTGTCCAGCAGCACCTCTGGTCCAGGTTCCCCCCACAGGACTTGTAACTGCTTGATTTTACGGACAGTGCTCCATGTGCTGTTACGCTTCCCTGTTCCGTGCCAGGGACATCACCACCACCGGGCTGGCCGGGTGCCTGGGACCTTCAAGGCCGATGAGGAGGGGAGCAATTGGCCTGGCACCCAGGAACCTTGAGGGTGGTAGGGAGGGAAAGAAGAAATCTGTTTGGTTTGTCTGCTTGGTTCACAGGACCTTCAGAGCCTGAAAATGAAGGGAAAAGGAACGAGTATGTGACCCGCTCGGTCACAGAGGATGGCTGCTTGCCTTAGCATAACTAATGCCATTTTGTAACGACATTACCAGGGGTTGGGAGCAGGGCGTACCGGTCACAATCCCAAATGACGAGCACACATGACAAAACAGAAACAAAAGCTGTTACCATTCCTGCTACCAAATACAACAGCACTAACATCATCGTTGTGCTCTGTTGTTCTGCTGGAGGAGCAGAACTCAAACTCATGACTATCTTCAGGTGCAAAACTTTTTCTCGTGAACTCCCAAGTTGCGTGTGTATCAGCCAATAACCAAAGACGCTCAAGTGATAAAATGATGGAAAAACTGTATTTAATCTTGTTTTATTGACCAGGATATGCTAATCTGCATAGCTGCCACATGTTGGGTTCTGTGTCTAAATTATGACTTAACTCATGTCTTAGGTAGTGTCAAGGAAACATTTTGGAGAGTTGGAACTAAGCTGCTTGTCATCTTAAGAAGAATGACAAAATCCCTGGAGTTACTTGATGCAGTTATTAATCACCATTTAAAAAGTATTGTCCACAAACAGTGGGAAAAATGGATGCTGGAAGTTCAGCGTGAATATACAGCAAGGAGCAAACTGCTGTGTGCACCCATTGCAAAAGCTTACTTTGGGGTTCTCAGTGCTTAGTGAAAATTCCTTGAAAGCAAGTTTTCATCCCATATGCATACCAAATTCTGCACTGAATATCAAGATAATTTTTTAGAAAATGAAACTGGCAAAAAACTAATCCCATCTCCAAATGGGATTTACAGTTTGGAGGCGGATGATGAAAGCATTGCAGTTCTTCATGCCAATACACTGTGTGTATTTTGTAGCAAGAGCGATGTCACTGGTTTAATGGATTTTTGTACAGTTTTAATATTCTGTCATTTTTTTAATAATAAACTTTGCTAGTTCCAAGTTGAATCCATACTTCTTCTGCATAGTATTTTCTGGGTTACCTGAAAATGCAAGATGGTTATGCGTGCTATAAACTGAACGACTGAAAATATAACAAAAATAATTAGGGAATGTTGTTTTTGTTCTGTGTCACTCTCAAATACAGTGAAAGAGGAGTGGTATGCCAGAATCACCAAACTGCGAAAGATGGTAGATCAACTCTTCTGTAAAAAGTTTGGTGAGTACAGTGTTATTATTTCCTTTTCTTTTATGGCTGTGTATTTGTTGAAGGTTGCTTTCAGTATTTCCTTTGAATGTCTACATGAATAAGACCTTTGATCAGTTTTTTTCAAATATTTAAAATGCTGGCAGTTGAGTGAAAAAGAGTGTATTACTCTACTGCTTATACAACAAAGTAAATTCATAGTTAAAAAAAATTATAAGTCTTATATGTACAGCTCTTCTAATTGCTCTCAATTCCTTCCTATTTGGATTTTTTTCCTTTGATGGTGAATAAAACAACCATTTACTTATTTATATCCATTCCAGTATCATTAAAATTACTATTAGAACATTTCTGGGTGAATTTTTATGTTCTCTCCAATATTAAAAAAAAAAAAAAGTCAACTTCATAAGAGCTAGAATCAAATGTTGCATGATGGTCTATAATAGATTAAAAACTTTGGATAAAACCACTGTATTATGCCCCCGTGAGGAACCCAGTAATCTTCAGTCTAGCATTGTGACTGCCCAATAGCAACATGATATAATACGGTAAATTTTTATGGTTTTGATGTGCTGAGACTTGGACTCTGGTGGGTTTAGATATCCTGCATTGTCCCAGGTTCTAAGATCACGATTGCAACAGCCTGAAGAATTGGTAGCTTAGCAAGCTTTTAATAAAGGTTGATGGCCAAACTGTCCAGTTACTGGATGTATTTTGTTCTAACAGCCGAGGCCTTGGGGAGCACTGAGCCTAAAGCTGTTCCATACCAGAAATTTGAGGCCCATCCTACTGACCTCTATGTTGAAGGGCTGCCAGAGAACATCCCCTTTAGGAGTCCCTCCTGGTATGGAATCCCTCGCCTTGAAAAAATAATTCAAGTGGGCAACAGAATAAAATTTGTGATCAAAAGGTAAGTGTTTGTTTTAATGCCTAAACGTGTTTTGTTGTTTGTGTTTTTTTTAAGAAAGAGGCCAAACAAACACCCTTTGTGTAATCAGCCACTTGCTTTCATTAAGTCATGAAGCATTCGGTCTCTAGTTACCAAATAGGCAGATTAAATATTCTGCATTATAAAGTGGGTATTTGCAATCCAGACAAGTCTTCCAAAATATCTTTGTAGCATGCTCACAAGTGCAAAATACGTAATAGAAAAATCCAAACTTTTCAATTCATGTCATACTAAGTAGTAGTATTTAATTTATGTCACGAATGTGCAGATTATTTGTTTTCTGGTTGCAGGCCAGAGCTGCTAACTCTCACTTCAACCGAAGTTATTCAACCCAGGTCGAACACCCCAGGTAAGACAGGTGCTGTCTCCAAGTGGGAATGGAAGGGTTTGGTGGGGAAACACATTTGGATTAATGCAGCGTTTTTCAAGAAGTAACTCTTCGATGATGAGTGTGCTGACATGCTCTTCATGAGGTCTGAAAAGAATAAATTGATCATTATGAACATAGATGGCTTTCTGGATTCGAGACAGCAGTCCAGCTGTCTTTGAATAACTAGCATGGATGACCTTCACAGCCCGGGAGAACGGGAGTTACTATCCTGGCCTGAATCAAAGCTCTGGAGCCCCTTAGCATTTCACAGCGGCCTCTGTTGGGCTTTTTTCAGGCCTCTGTTGGTAAGGAATTGTAATGACTTCTTGAAAGCATGAAGTGCCTTTAACACAGGAGAAGCATCAGATTGGTTTTTATTTCTGAATGCTCTGAATTGGAGTGTATTGGCACTTTCTTGCTACAGAACTGTACAATCCAGATCTTGTTAGGGTTTTTTAGGAGTGTGAATCTGCTTGTAGTAATAACACAAACTGAGATCCAGGGCTTCCTAGGTTTTTCCCCACACACATTTCACTGGATAAACAAACAGCAGCTTTAGGAAATAATTGTGTAGAGCTCTCTGCAGGAAAAAAAAAAGAGTATGATTTAATAATCATGTAATCAGTAGTCATCTTACATCATCACAGTGTATTGTGGATTTTGTTTGGAATTTGGGAAAAGGCTCATATTCAGCAAGAAAGTAGCTCAGTAGAAAAGACTCTGTTCAGTGTGGAGCAGAAGGAAAAGGCAGCATTGTTTAGTTTGGTTTGGTTTGTTTGGTTGGTTGCCAAGACCCCGATTGTCATCAAATTTGACAATATAACTGACAATTTGACAATGAAGTACTAACAGCAGGTGCCAATGATACCAGTAAAAAACCAGCTAATAAAATCCTCTTTCTGAAAGAACTGGCACGCAGCGGTCATGATTCTTAAAACTCAGACTGTTTGAATGTTCAGAATAACATTTCTTTTTTGTACTAGTTATTTCACTGTACTTTTCACTAACTTGTAGGTGAGTCTGGTATTACCAGTGCCCACAAAGCTTACCACGGTCCAGGGTTTGATGTCAGACAGGCAAACACAGCAAATGTTCTCTTGGGGTTAGAGCCCGGTGAAAACCACTTTCCCAGGCAAAGGCTGAGGATCTTCTTACTGCAGATGCAAACTTTATGTTGCTAAGGAATATTAGACCTTTTTTAAAGCAAAATATTATTCTATTGCAAAGTAGTAACCCTGTGCCCTCAACAGATAGTCTGCGAACAACATTTTCATTTTTTTAAAGTAAATTAGTCAGTCTAATTCCTTTGCCAGTAAGACTACAACATGTGAATAAGTATAAACACAGGTGCAGGTGTTAAATACCTGTGAAATCTATCAAATAAGTAGGCCAGATTGGAAAAAACTGTAATGCATCTTGCCTTGAAAATATAAGAAGCTAGAAATAAACAAGGTCAAGTAATTTGTTAGTCAAAAATATGATTCGGAAACAAAAAATTTCTGTATAGCTTCCTTCATGCATGCTTACCACAACTCTGAATGGTTTTAGCTCAGTAGCAGTTAATTGTTATTTGTGGGTTATGATGAAAAGTAATGAATTAGGATGCTGTTTGTCAGAAAAGAAGTGCTTTTTATTGCTGCTAATGTCCTTTGCTTTCTTCTCTACCTCCACTGCGAATTGTCTGCTCTGGCTAGCACTTCTATAATTGGCTTTTATTTACAATAGAGAACAGGACTGAAGATTATTTTTTTATGCTAATCAAAATGTTTAGCAAAGCGCTCTTTAAATCCTCGTCTTCTGTTCTAAAGAGTGTTATTCTTATGCATTATGATTAATTAATTCGAACTTTGTAAGAGCCACTAGAATAATTCCTTCCTGCATCTAAAGGCTCTGAAGAACAAGTTCTCCCACTTGGGCCAATGTTTGAAATCTGTAACTACATTTAAACAGATTTTCCATTATGTAGAGGGAATTACGTGTATCATTTAAGCTGCCATTAATAATCATTACTCATTGTGTGTCCTTGTCTACTCAGATGTGATTGTGTTGATAGTTTACAAGTTCTTGTGTTGAAAGAAATGTGTTCGAATGTACCTCTGTCTGGAACTGGGTAATACTCTGACATATATCCATTTCTGGTTTTCAGTGAAAGAAGATTGGAACGTCAGGATCACAAAGCTAAGAAAGCAAGTAGAAGAGATATTTAATATGAAGTTTGGTAAGTTAAATGAACTGTTTTATAATGCTGCTGCATTTTGAAACTCATCTGTAAAAAGTTTTAAATTTTACTGTACTTATTTAAATGTCAGAAATGTACTAGGACAGATATGGAAATCTTGACTCTTCTTACCTACTTTTTACTGACTTTTCCCTGTAACTGACATAAATGACTTTATAACAACATCCTAGGCCTTAGTTTTTCCAGTTGTGTGACAAGAGATGATGATATGTGCACAAAAAGCTTTTAGATGAAAAAAGTTCTCAGAAGAAAATATTAGGCACTAGAGGCTTAGATGTTATCTGAAACAAGATGGACCAAGTTCCCATTTGCAGTTATTCTACAGAAAATACTAGCAAATCTATTTAAATATTTCTCTTGGGTTTTTTTATTATCTCTGAGTAGCAGAGCTTCTGTAAGCCAAGCTTCTTAAAATCACTTGAGATAAAATACCACCCATTTGAGTGTGTAAACTATCATTAAATCTTTATTTTCAGCCCAAGCTCTGGGGCTTTCAGAGGCAGTGAAAGTTCCCTATCCTGTATTTGAATCAAACCCTGAGTACTTGTACGTCGAAGGCTTGCCAGAAGGAATCCCCTTCCGGAGTCCCACATGGTTTGGAATTCCACGCCTTGAAAGAATTGTCCGTGGGAGTGGCAAAATCAAATTTGTTGTTAAAAAGTATGTTTGTAATTCAGTTATTTTTACTCCTGATTTTGAAGTTATTTGATTTTCTTCCCAGCAACTTTAGGCTTTAAATGCTACCTAAATTCTGTTTCCGTGAAACAGAAAGAACATTTTGCACGTATGTTTTATCTCATAAAAGGATATACCTTCCTTATTAAATTTATATAGATGTATAAATTGCGTGTTTCATGCATCAAGGATCTAGGGGAAAAAATGGCCTTGTACCTGGAAGCTTTTTTCCTTTTTTTTTCCCTTCTTTATTTTTTTGCTTGAAATAAACCCAGAAGAAAATTACACAGTAGAAAATGTAGCTATGTCTACTAACTTTTTGTGGCTATAGTTGATGGAGAGTCACTCGTGCTTCTAGCAGTATTATAGAGAGCTGATGTTATGTAAATTGGAACGCAACTGAATTCCAAGAAATTTGTAACATTTTGCTGTATTATTTTTCTTGCATGTGTACTTGATTGGATTGTGTTCTGTTCAACTTTTAGGCCTGAGCTTGTCACTTCCTATTTACCTCCAGGACTGGCTAGTAAAATAAACACTAAAGGTAAACAATTAAGTATTATTTGCTGCCATCAATTCATAAGTGCTTACTTTCTGCTTCCTTAGCAGACTGAGAGATCTTTGTGGTTGAAAAATACGGGTGTTGCAAACAAAAGACATTATTTAAGATGATCTAGCATAGTAGCCTCTAAATCTGCTATTATTGGAAAAAGTTACTGACAACATAAATTTATCTACTTTTTTTTACTTAAGACTATTCCAACAGAAAATGGAATTTACCCAATTTTGACAACTTTTATTTTGCTATTAATGGCCTAAACCGTATTTAGCTTATAGCTGTGAACTGAAGTAAATAACAATGAAGTTTTGTAAGAAAAGAATAAAAAAGAAAGTCTTTTAAGTTGTCTATTAAAAATTCAGAGGTTAATAATTTTGTTATCTAGACAATAAAAAGTACCAAAGCTGTCCCTCACACTTAGAAACAACGAAGTCTTCTGTTCTGAATTAGTGGAGCTAAAATTCAGGTGTGATGCCTGCCTTTTTCCAGAGTACTAAACCTACTTTTTAAGGCTGTGAGCGTCACTACATTGTTCAGGTTTTACAATGCAGACTGTACTTAGTACAAACACAAGTGATTCTTCAGTCTGTTGGAATTTTCAGCATACACCTGTTTTTTCATTAGCTGTGCAGGATATACGTTATAGAGGGTTTGTGCATTACACCTTGTATTGTATTGACTTCCAGCAATGAGTCCAAAGAGTTCAAAAAGGTCACGAAGTCCTGCAGGCAATTCAAAGGTCCCAGAGATTGAAGTTACTGTTGAAGAAGGTATGGAAGAAATATCATTAAATATACTTCTAAGGTTCTTCTATTCTTCTAAATGTTTTCTGTTCTTCTCAGTTTTCATAGCCCGTAGTTAACTTATACATGCACCTCATGTAGCAAACTCAGTTTCATTTCAGGGCTCCAGATACACTTTAATATAGAAACGGTTTTATTTTTCATTTCTGATTAAGACTGGATTCTGTGCAGTTGATGGTTATGTAAAATGTGGAGTTTGACAGCTTGCTTGGGCCTTTTATTCCAGGCAGAGATGTGGGAACTGATGTAGTCCTGAGCAGAGAAATGACAGACATGATCAGTAGTATCAATGCTTAAATACAACCCTAGAAGAACTTCTTAAGGGGTTTTTTATTCTACTCTTGATTCAGAAGTTAAGTTATTTCTAGTGATCAAGTTTGATGCATTGTTCTTTTTGTATGATGGCTTGTTTCTGTTCTCTGCATGTATATATGTAATGTCTTTTTACAGGTCCTAATAAACCACAAACAACAGATGTTCGAACTAATTCTCAAACCAATGGGTCCAATATGAGTTTCAAGCCACGAGGAAGAGAGTTTTCTTTTGGTAAATGTTGTGGGAATTAGCACACATGCATTCTATTAATGTTGGTATTGAGAATTCTGGTGATTACCTATCAGAGATCTTTTGAATTCATGTTTTATTCTACAGTTAGTGAATGACTGAACTTGTTTTCATGTACATTCAGTTCTTCGTCATGTAGAATAATCTGCATCGGAGAAATCCTGGATGACGTATGAAGAATGCTGTACAAATGCAGCACAGGTCCATTAGATCTTATTAATTTGGGTTCAGAATCAGTCCCTTTAGACTTTTGCAGCTCTGTTACTTCACAATGCTGCAGACCTTTGAAGGACTTGTCTGGTGCACAGTACCACCAGAGTGCATAAACCCAGCTGAGATCTGATGTCGTGCATGAGCTTAATAAGCGCTCCACGAACTTGAAATATTGAGCATCACTGTGCAGAGATACCCAAGGGGTATGTAGGAACTGGGAAGGATTTGAACTAACATTAGTAAGCCATGATCTATCAGAGCTGATTTTGCAAGATTGCCGTTATAGACCTCTCAGTTCTGGAAAATCAGTAAAGGAAAAGCCAGACAGGACTGGAAGCCATGTAGCAGTGTTCACGAGCATCGGGCCAGAGCTTTTTAGCCATGGAGGACCAGGCCTGTCTGTGCAGTGCTCTCGCACAGAAATCTTTGCGTTGAAAGCACTGTCAATTTGCAACCCAGATAAATTCCTCATAGTCAGGTGAGATGAATGACTGTATTCAGAGTAACTGTAAGCAGTTCCCAAGTCTCCTGAAACCTTTTTTTCAGCATCCTTATATTCTGAGTTTATTTGCTTATATTTATATAGGAGTTTGTTGTTATTTGCTTTATTGTATTTGTCCCCCATGCTTTCTTCTTATCCATATGGTCATAAAATGTGAAACAAAGGAATTCTTTACTCCTACTAAGCCAGTTTAGAATGAATATAAGATACTGATTTGGTATGACTGCTCCTTTTGGCATGGGCAGTATTTGTATTCAGAGTTACATACAGTTTTCTTGGACTTGCTTGTTATTGTTAGACCTAGCGCTTTTTTTTTTTTTTTTTTTAAAGTCTGCAACTTTTTTAAACTTTCAACTGAGTTCTTAGTTTTGTAGACCAGCTACAGACCACTTACTGCAGCCACAGGTAAACCGGTTTAGGAATTGCTGCTGATCGCTGTCAGAAACAAAATGCCTAGCTAGATGGACAGTTAATCTTACCCACTGAAGTTGAAACTATGATAGAGTTTGTAGTTCTCAAGAGAGAGGCGTGTGTTTCAGGGCTATGTCACTGAACATCTAAAGAACTTTCTGCCACTATTTTGAGTGCTGGTTCTGATGAGTAAATTTTATGCTGCCTGATACTGTAGATTTGGATCACTCTTGGATTAATTTCCATTTTAATCACCCTTGCTTTATCTAGTAGCAGTATCTTTCAAAGCTTTAGGAAAATGAGGATTGATGTGGATATAGGTTTAGACTGCAGCAGAATGTTTCAGTGCCGTTTGCAGAATGAAAGCCATTTTGCGTGTTTTACTGTCATAGTAAATCAGTTATCAAGCATAATAATTTATTAAACATTTATTAAAATATTCTTCAAGGACGGATTCATTGTATGAGTGTTGATTTAATTCTTCCAATTTCCTCCTGGCAGAGGCGTGGAATGCCAAAATTACTGACTTAAAGCAGAAAGTCGAAAATCTTTTTAATGAAAAATGTGGTAAGTTTATTGATTCTTTTTTACTGAGATGTCTTTCTTATGAACATGCAGTTAAACATATGAGAGAGATGTTCACATGTTTATTCCAAAGGCCCTGCAATCCTTGTGTACTCTAGGCAATTTCTCATTTGAGTTCATTCTCGCGTAGGTTGCTTGCAATTCTGTGTCACATTTCCAGTAGTTATTTTATTTGGGTTTGGAAATGGAGAAGTTGTGGTTGGATTACTACTTCTTTAATGACCCAGAGGCATAGTGACTCCACATCCTAGCACATCTTTTTAAGCTTTCTTCACTCTGCTTATGAATGGGCCTTCGTATGACTTCGGCCTCTGCATGACTCGATACGTTATGGATGGTATCTGGAGAGATGTGCTCCATTGCATCCCAGCACTGCTTCTAGTGCAGGCTGTTTGGAGGCTAATGACTTTAGGAAGTAATGACTTCTCATTACTCTTCTGAGTGTGGTTTTTGGAACAAGAGCACTAATCTCACCTGCCCTTGGTGCTATTCTTTAGAAGAGACAGGATGCATCGCCTGTAACAAAGTCGAGTACAAATGGGATAGTCTTGTATGCAGACCGAGCCAGTGGCTTGAGCTGGCTGCAAATTATTAATTTTCAACTGCAAATTATGATCAGATTTACTGCAACAGAATGAGTTATGTTTGAGACTGTTAATTTTCTTCCTACCTACTCATAGCTGTCACCAAAAAAGGCAAAGCCTGCTGGTTGCACCTAATCTAGTATATATGTGCCCACTATTCTATACCATTTATACCCGAGGTTTTCCTTTTTATACGCACATCAGTTATCTAGCTGGTAGCTTATTTGTTCTGTTGCATTTCAGGGGAAGCGCTGGGGCTGACTGAACCAGTGAAGGTGCCGTTTGCATTGTTTGAATCCTTCCCGGAGGTTTTCTACGTGGAAGGACTACCTGAGGGGGTGCCATTCCGCCGACCGTCTACTTTTGGAATTCCAAGACTAGAGAAGATCCTGAGAAACAAATCTAAGATAAAATTCATTATTAAAAAGTAAGACTCCTATATGTCTTTGATAATCTATTCTATGAGAATTGAAATGTAGACAACGAAATGAAATTGTGTTGCTGAGTTGCTAAATTACTCTATAAAATACACACTGGAATATTTTTAGTAAATGAGGAAGTGGTCAGAAAGCTCTTGTAGAGGTGGAGCAAGATACAGTAATCTCTTTTTTTCTGAAAGACACTCACAACCTGTTCTGGGAGGAAGAACAAGACCAGATTTCTTAGCCCATTTCAGTTACCATATCACTGGTTTAGTTGCTACTGCGTGGAGCACTTATGGGTTACTCAGAAAACTTGCTGGCAGTGTACTAAGAGCTGAGAAGTGGATATTCATATATTGGGGGTTGTAAGAATTTATTTTTCTTACATGTTGTGGAGCCTCTCAGCCATTGCATTCTTAGCTGTCTTTGGCTGAGAGGGTATCACTTAGTTCCTGTCTTTAATAAGTTAGTATTAGAAAATTGCATTTTCTTTAATGTTGATGAATGTAATTTTATTATTGTACATGAAATGTTCAATCTGTTTGCAGGCCTGAGATGTTTGAGGCAGCTGTTAAGGAAAGTTCTGCTAGAAGCCCCCAAAGTGAGTTTTGCAACTGCTTAACATTCTAGATAACAGTCTCTTTCAAGGATTAAATACAATTCGGGAGAGCTGCATGGTGTTAACGAATTCCTGAAAGATTCATTCTACATGGTGGTTGGTTTGTTTGTTTGCTTGTTTGTTTTTAAGATAGGAAAAGCACTTACCAGTTACAGTTTAAATATAGCTTTAGCAAGGGAGTATTAATTTTTTAAAGTTATTCACAATAATCGTGCCTCTAATATATTCTTTACTACCTTTTATCCAAATGTAACAAGTAATGTGTGATTCACAGAAGTAATTCAGGTCTAGAGATAAATTATTTGCTCCTAATACGTAGGTCATCGAAATGACAAGTGCTCCACAGCTAGGAGTGCAGATAGCCAGTAGAAGATTGTGTCAGGCAGGTCATGGATTAAATGTTTTGAGTCATATTATTATCTGTTACTATGGGTTGGCAAAACTCGGCTGATTTACTTGAACTATGCTAGTTTGTGCCACTGGACAGTGTGGCTCACAAGTATAACTGTAAGGGATTTCTTTTGTGAATGCACAAAGTGAACACATGAATCAGTGGGTGTTACTGAATTAACTGCAAGTGCTATGATTTTTCTGTTAATAAAAATACCTTAATACATGCTCCACATACTCTTTTTTCCCTTTTCTTATTAATCTTTTTAGAAAACCAGATAGCTAAAGACTAACATTATCTTTAATCTAGCTCTTTCTCCTCTTGAGTTGGAAAGACAGAGTACTGTGTACCTTCAGTAAGTACATCTCATTGGAAGCTGCTCCCATTTTGAAAATGAAACTGGGTCCGCTTTGAAAACTTTGCAAATATCTGTTATTTTGCAATATTTTCTTTATATATGACATTCAAGATTTTGGGCTTTCTACAAGTGTTTTTTAAATTAATTCTCTTACTTTTAGGAAAAAATAATTCGTCTAATATAGCCAATACAGCAAGCACCACAACAAACACAGTGGTGAACACAGCTGCAGGTGTTGAAGATCTTAACATCATTCAAGTAACTATACCAGGTGTGTATACTGTCTGGTTTCACATCATACTCTTTGTGCTTATGTTCTTCAAAACATTTGTTTAGTCTGATGAAGTTTTTTCCTACAGTCAAGCTGGTTCACTGAAATACAAGTACAGTCAACAAAGAGCATAATTTAGCATTCTGTTTTTGCCGAGATGTTAAATATTTTCTAACACTCATGAATATGTGTTCAGTGACAGCTCTAGAATATTCTTGGTCTAGCCTCTAGTTAAGAAGTATCCACATTTTTCCCTTTTTTCTCATGCAATAAATTAAATATTGATTTGCAATTTTCTTGGCAACTTCAAGAGATCAGTACTCGGACTGAATTGAATAACCGTGCAGACTGAACTGCTTTGTCTTAACACTGATTACTACTTTGTCAGGCATGTATTACATTCATTAGAAACTGTGAGGACCATTGCATGCTATGGTCATCTGTTGAATGGTCACTTTGCTTTTACCTTTCCCCACCGTTATATGTACTGTAAGAAAATAAAATATAATTTGTGGTTTTAGATTAAGTTTACAAAATCACCTCTAGACAGTAAATCTAATGTTGGTTATGTAAATACTTTGAAGCTTCTCACAGATTTCTTAACAACCATCTATTTTTGCGTATTTCTACAATTCTCTGTTACTGCTAAAACTAGGAACAAAGACAGCGCCTGTTTTGAAGCACTCAGGTATACCTGCTTTGAGTAAACATGCAATGATAAACAAGCTTCAGGGAAAAAAAAAATCTGCTTGATTCTGATGCTATTCTAACAATTTCTTCCAGATGATGAAAGTGAGCGACTGTCAAAAGTGGAAAAGGCCAGACAATTGAGAGAGCAAGTAAATGATCTTTTTAGCCGGAAATTTGGTAATTGCTTCCTACTCCCCATTTTTACATAGATGTGAATGCAATTAATGTTGTTCATATTGAAGTTACTGAATCATCACAGTGGATGATATATATGATCATTAAAATGGAGAAATTTGAAAATTGTATATGAATGTTGTGATTTCACTTCAAAAAGAATCTTTTATAAGTGATGTAAGTTGTTTGGTGTTTGAAACAAAAAATCCTAAGAGTATTGATTGCTTTACGTTTCCCCCCCTCCGCTTCCTGTTTCTTTCTGTGTAAACATGGATGAAATATTTATTTTGCTGGCAATCCATGATTCTTGTTAGGTCTTCATAATCCTGACCTGTTAATACTTGGGACTAGAGTAATTTTAAAAATGCAACTTAACCTTTTTGCTGTGTATAGTTTTCTTTTTTTACTTTGTATTTGCTTTGTACAGCAATAATGACCTGAGTTTCTTTATCTGAAATTCCTTCACTAATGCTGTGTTGAATTACTTTTCGTGGCATTGCAGGAAATGCTTTGTTTTCCTTCATGTAGCTATTTCCTTAGATATCCTGTTCTATGCCTTTTTTAGTAAAAACAGAATCTGGGTTCTTTATCTGGTGAGCTGTCAGGGTTGGAGTTTTAACTAACGCTCTCGTAGTAATGTTCATTAGCGTAATCCAAAACATCTATTTCTAACACTGTAATGGTTTCATTGTCAAGTGAATTTTCATTGTTTCAGATCTGATAGAAAGCTTGGCTTTGCATTTAGTTTCTTAATCATCTGAGGACTTTTTCTTCAATGTAATCATAAATATGTAGACTCGAAAATAAACATGACCTCTCTCACTTAGGTGAAGCCATTGGTATGAATTTTCCTGTGAAAGTCCCATACAGAAAAATCACTATCAACCCTGGCTGTGTGGTGGTGGATGGGATGCCTCCTGGCGTGGCATTTAAAGCTCCCAGTTATCTGGAAATCAGCTCAATGAGGAAGATTCTAGAATCAGCGGAGTTTATCAAATTTACTGTCATTCGGTATGTAGTTGCCATTGATTAGATTGTACAGATGTTGCGAGGACAGCCCTGTAGCTTGAATAAATTGCAATTTGAAAGAATAGAAGTTGTCGTGCATCTTTAAATAGTGGCAGATGTTGGCTTTTTTGGATAACAATATATCAGGTCAAATGAAGCCCAGATGTTCATAGCATGAATGAAGATGGTAACTCTTTGGAGGACACGTCCAATTTAGTATGAGAAAGGGCATATTATTAATACTGCATATTACAGCAGCTGTCTGTTGAGTTGAAATCTGTTCGTATTACGTAAAAGTCCTAAAGTGTTGTGGGCCTTGCTCTCCCATTTATAAGATCAAGTTTTGAGACAAGCCGAGAGTTTGTTGCCTCTTAACGGTAAGTAGTATGTTTGTAATAGTATTACTATTAATATTTTTAAATATTTCAGTTGTGTTAAGAATCCTGAGTTAAGGTAAGCTCTTTGATAAATGGTTTTTTCCCCCTACAAAATGAGTTTATCTACAATATTTAAAAATACAGTATTGTCCAATTACAATGTAAGTGAATTTTATTTGTATGTGTATATTTCCATAGACACCTACACACACACGTATATACAAAGTATATTTGTATGCATGAAGCAGAATAGATGAAACTTTGGAATCATACTAAGAAGGAGTTCAGTAATTGAAAATAAAATTTTATCAGTTTATGTAACTTCTCAAATCATAGACTGCTTCACAGGAGTCTAAAAGCTTCAGTTTATCTTTAGAGAGAGAGACATTTCTTAAATATATTTTGCTAAGGGGTCTGAGTTCTCAACCCTTAATCATAAGTGTTCTAACTGAAAGGACTCTTGCTTGATACATTTTGTTAAATTGAGCTCTGAAGAAGAGGTGACTCCCTGGTTAATTAGTGGTGACTGAGGGAAGGATTTAGATCTTTCTGTGTATGTTACTTTTCAAAATGCTAGTGAACAAACCATGGTGCCCAAGAGCTGCTGTGACGGTTCCTTCTGTTTTGTTCGACTTTCTGTTTGTTTTTTAGCATGGCCTCTGTTACAAAAGGTTAGGTGAGGTTGCCTTGGGAGGGAGACCCCATACAGTATATTTTAGTATCAGTAATTTTTTTTTTTTTTTTTTTTTTTAACAGACCATTTCCCGGACTTGTGATTAACAATCGTAAGTATTTATGAGACACTGATGGTAAATGTATTTTTGTAACTTACCAAGATTCATTTTCTACATTTTGGCTTAGTGGCAGAGGCTCCACAGTGGTTAAATTCCATGTATAACTCTTGTCTGTGTCTGTCTCATTAAGATTTCCTGACTAAAAATGCATGTGCAGTTAACTTGAGAGCAGTGTGATAAATTTACAGAACAGTATAAGATTAGCATTAACTTGGATATGAAAATGCAAGATACTGATTTTGTATTTTTCAGCTGCAGAGTCCCAAAGAGATTTAGGACCCTGACTGAGCAACAGACTTACATGGGAGTGCCTACATTTTAGGTTCGGATCCATCGCAGTAGCAGTTAATAAGCAAGAACTTTCCAGTAGCTGCACAACTGTGTTCCAATGAAAAATTCTGCATTCTGCTGAAACTGTAACACTTTAGAGAGGCAGAGTGTAATTACCTGGAGTGCCATGGCCAATTTGGCCGTGTTAATGAAATTGTTGGGGGTGGGGGGGGAAGATCTCTTAGCATTTTCAGTTGCCTAAAATAATTGTGACCTGGTTTTTTAGATCTTATTTGAGAGAAAAAACAAACCGCAAAACACTGTCATTACAGTGTCCCTTGTGTCATGTCCTTTCTGAGCCAATGTCAGATTAGAAATTCAGAGGCCAAATAACCTACTGTCATTAATTTGGCCTTACGCAGCCTGAGCCTTAGCGACCGAGCGTTCATTCATTTGCATCCAGCCACCAGTATATTCCAGCTAACATGCTGAGGTCTATGAACTGCAAGTATGAAGTGTTCTCAGGAAGATATTATAGCTAGTAACTCACACTGACCTGCTTACCGGTCCTAGGCACACTTTCTTAGGTGGGAAAGAAATCCCTTTGTAAGAGGGAACCTTCCAGGCAGATAAGTGTGTAATAGCATTTCCAGAGAATTGAATTAGAAATGAAAGAATCTGTTAAACTGTTGTCTTTTCGGCATAACTGTCAGCATGTGTTAGGACTGAGGCTAGCTAATATGCTGAGTAAGAACAACACAGATATCTGATCATCTTCCATCACTGGATGAGCAGATTGGTCATTGTGGGGTTTATGCATTATCCATGTCCATTATGATCAAAATGATCCGATATTGATAGATACCAAAGTGAATGATTGAAAGGCTCTGAGCCTACTGCTTATAGGTATGATGCTTTATTCTTCTGAAGAACATGTGGGAACTTAAAAGGAAATTTTTGGTGCTTGCAGGCAAGATAGGGAATGTTTTTTCTGTAACAAAAAATACTGAACTGCAGCTCAATCACAAGTGTTAGTAACCTGTTCATGCGACAAGTTTCAGGATTTGCAGATTCAAGAAGTAGGATTGCCCTTGTGTTACATGTGGACCATTTTCATTGTGAAGTTAAACAGTGATCATGTCTAATCTTAGAGCTGATGGAAAAAGCTGAAGCAGAAGCACCACCAACAGCACCAGCAGCAGCACCAGTACTACCAGGTGATGCAGAGCGTGACGCATGTCCTTGCAGGAGGGGTAGGGTATGGAGTTCTTGATCTTATTGGCAGATGATATTAGTAGTCATGTCCTGGGTACACGCTGCTCATGATGAGCCATTTTATTTTGACAGATGGTGTGCGACGGTGACTTTTATAGCTATTAAATATTAATAAATTAATAGAAAGAGCCATTGCTTCCTTCAAGCTGTGTCATTGGCGTGTTCCTTGATTTGATTTTTTGCAGATGATGAGTGAGCTGAAAAGAAGGATTAGTAGGGGCAATATATAAAGCCAATTCAGTATCCATTTGTTGATGTCTGCTTAACTCAAAGTGTGTGTGTGTGTGTGTACCAGACAGATGTTCAGCCAAGTGAAGTTTGCCTGTGTAACATGTAAGAACCTCGAATGGGGTCTTGATGGAATTTCTGCCCACTGCACAGCTCTGTAACCCCTGCTAGACTGTGTCTAGACTGCACACAGGTCACCTATCTTAGTCTGAATGGAGAACTTAGCTTTGTGCTATGAATAGCTGAAGTAAATGTAGTTGAGCAACTTCCTTTTGGCCCAATATAGTTTCTAAATGTTCGCAGACCTTTTAAAAATGTGTATCCCAAGTTGGTGTAGTGCGGGACAGACTTTTGCGATTGACTGAATAAACTGTTACTCAAAGAAACTGGGTGACTGAGAGACGACATTCAATAAACATTTTAAGAGTAAGGCACACTTGTATGGTGGAAGTAATTATAAAGGAAACTACTGGCTCCTCTGTTTGCATTTGGAGGTGGTGGGAGGGAGGAAAACAGCTGCTGATGGTCAGTGAACTTGCTGTAGTCTATCTGTCCTTAACTCACCGCAGTGTTAAAAAGGTTAAATGGCTTTCCCAGCACCTGTCCATCTATAATCCATCAACATAGGTAATAGAAAAATCATTATGGAATCAAAACATACTTTTTGCCCTCTATTCTGCACCTTCCCCCTCTCCCCCAAAATACACATACTCGCCATTGAAGACAATACTAACTGGAAGTGATGACTTCTTTTTTAAATACAGTTTTATATATAAGCGATTTGAGTAAAGCTGTTCCAAACTTGGTATGTTCTGTGCAAGTGCATGTTGTGTTCTGCTAGGACTTGGTGATATGTCTGCCGCAGTGAACTATACTCGGAAGAGAAAGTGTCAGGTAGTGTAATGTAATAAATGTTTGGGTATTTTTTATTTTGCTGCAGACTATAGAAAGTTACACACATTTATCTCAGGCAAAGATATTTGAGTCTGATCGTAAGAGAAAAAATGAGGCACTTTTTTTTCAGGGAAAACTTAATTTCCCTAATTTTTCTAAGATACGTATCTGATTGATATTGTTGAAACTATATTCATATTCACTTGACTATATTTTTTTCATTTAAGAGCCAGCTGAGCCAAGCCAAATAGAAGTATCTGTAGGAGGTAAGTGTTTGTCTTCAGTTATTATCAACAAATATTTTCAAGTAATTTTGAACAAAGTTGCATCTTTTTTGACCTGAGACAGGTCAATGAAAACAAAAAAAAGGGCTTTTATTGGTTCCGAGGACATTTTTTCATCTGTATTAATATCATGCTGCATCATGTGAAAAATACTCTGCAGCAGAAGTTATTATTCAAATAATTTTACAAAGGAGTTCTATGAATTGTTGTTCTTGGTTGGTGAGTCATGACTATATATAGGCTTTGAGTGATTGCTCATATCCTGAGCGATGCATCTAGTTACTCAGCGCAGTAGTTTCCACAATTTATGCAAGTGAATGATTGCCATCATCAGGAAATTTGAATGCCATATTGGCCTGAATATACTGTGTTGAGGAGCGGGAGTATTGTTGTTCGTCCAGAACTTAAGCTCTTGGAAAACATCCAACTTTCCTATTGTCCAAGAATATACTTGAGTTGTATCTTTTTCAATGTTTGATATATGTGAGACCAAGGAGACTGTAGATCTTCTACACCTCCTGTGCTTTTGCATGTGGTCTTGGAGCATTAGGAATGCTGAGTTGACCTGAGAATTGGGATGCTGCTGTCTGCTGTGTGCTCTGGTCCTGTAAATGCTGCCTCTGCTATAGCCCCAGCTTGTCAGCATGGCCCTGGACGGCTGTGGCTGCCTCTGGCGTGGCTGGCATAGGGGATCCGAGGTGCTGTGACAGTTTGACGGGGTGCTGCCTTCGTGCTAGGTAGTCCTGAGAGGGGCTCTCTGATGTGTCAGTAGCAGATTGACAGCAACGTAGCCAACAGCACTGGGATGGAGGCTGCTGTGCATCAGCGCTTGTCATCTTAAAACTCTCAACTTGAGTTCATTCCCTAATCCTGCTTTGGTTCCCCCAAAAGAGAAAGCAGCAAATCTCAGCACTCCCATTCGTCTGTATCCTTTTCCATGGAAATGCCCTTTGCAGTCTCTGTTGCTTCAGTTTCCCTGTCACGTCACTGAACTTGAGACAAGCCAACGTGCTCAACCAGAACTACTGTTACAAGCTCAGTTACAGGTTCACTCTGAGTGTTATGAGTAGGTCTTTCTCAGAGTGTAGATCAATCCTGTTGCAGCAATCAAGACAAAAAGAAGGCAAGTGTTAGAGTCACAGAAGAGCTGAGCTGCAGGTTTTAAGCTCACAGTTATTGAAAGCTGGAACATCAGATGTCTTTATAATGCCAAAACTATGTGGGATCACTGAAATTGTTAGGTGATGACGGAGAGAGACAGTGTTTTTGAATTTGTCATCCAAAACTGGATTCAGACCCAGTAACCAGAGGAATGATCTTGAGAAAAGGCATGCAATTGCTAAGGAACTCAAAGTCACTTCAGAACTAGGCTGGAAGGTATAAAATGATCGTGTGGTGAAATGGCTTGGCTTTGTAGTGATGAATTACCCTAGCCCCGAACCTTCCAAACAACTTCAGTGAAAAACCAATTTCCTTCCAGCATTATATTCTCTGTTTATAAAAAGAACAAAATCAGGCTCCAGGTCATATAGGCAGTGCTATACAGGCACGAGATTTCTTTGATTTACCTCCAGGCATCCCTGTGAACAAGAAAAAGCAAAGATTTTGTAATGAAGTCTCCTGGAAATGAAAATTATATCAAAAAATGATGAATGCTTTTGCCAACAAGATAAAATTTATTTCTCTTTTTTTTTTTTAAGCATATCATAATGCCTTCCTATGTGATACTGTGCACTGAAGAAGAAAAATTAGCTAGGGTTAAAATCTGTTTTGGACAGAATGAAATACAATAATGCGGAAGTCTGTATCTAGTCGAGAAGAGATGGAAAAAAAAAAATCTGAAAAGTAGTCAGTGCTGTGAAAACAAGAGTTCGTGCCATGAATGTTAATTTAATAACTAACCCAGAAGGCATGACTTGAGCACAAGTAGGTTCAGATGTTGTTAGCTAGCTTTGGAAGACAGCATCTTAAAAAATGTGAAACAGTGGTCATGCCTGATGTATTTGAAGTCATGAGCTACAGACTTACCTGTGAGTGTTTGAAAAGCTTCACCCGGCATCGCTTATCCGATGAGGTGGCTGAAGGAAGGAGTGGTGCTGGGGATTGACAAAGAGGAGAGAGGAGGACTGAAGAGCAGGATGCAGACCAAAACAGTGATATATCTGACATTTTTTCACTGATTGTGTGTTGTTTCCTTTTTGGATTAAGTACCTTTCTGGCCCAGTGAGTATTTCAGCTACATAAAAAGCATTTTTAAGTTTCATACACTTCTAATACCAATTTTTATTTCTGTTCTTTAAAAACTAAAGTTCTCTAAGATCCCGGCTGCTTTACATTGAAGTGAATATGGTAATTTCCACAGAATCAGATTGTTGTGAATACTTTTTTATTTATTGTTAATAGTTTAAAAGGATAAATTTAATAGGATAAAATATTGTCATAATTTGTTGCTTATAAAGTACAACAGTAACAACAAAGTTAGTTGGGAGATTCCCTTTTTTTCTTCATTCATTACTGCTTTTTCAACAGGTATTACAGAAACAGAAGAAAATTCTCAAATAAAGCAAGAACCAGACCCAACGTGGTAGACCTCATCAATACTGGGTAAAAGAATTTAGTGTTTCTTGAAGTCAACACCTGTCAAGGAATAATATTTTTATATTTTTGGGTGAGGAGAAGAGGACTGAGATACAGGACTGAATGCCAGAAGGTGCCAGTCCTTTACTTGTGAATTATTTTATTTGTCTCAGTTCTCACCTATAAAATGTAGGATGTTTTCACTACCTTATCCAAATACAATGTAAGGCACACTGTGTTCAAATTTGTGAGGCAGTGAGTCCTAGGAAAATGTGGCCTATAAATAAAAATGGGTGATGGTAATTACATACCTCAGAGGCAGAGTAAATGAAAGCTTAGGGAATTAGTGTTTACGAAGAGCTCTGACATGGTTGTGTGAAAGAGCATTGTTATTCTTGGTAAAGCCTATATATTTCCAAATTGTAATTGAGCAGGAAAGCTCTTCACTATGATTGCAATATTGTCTAAGCTTGGGACACTTGGTAAACCTATTAGCTGTGATGACAAACCAACTTCCTTTAAAAGTTTTTTTCTTTTCCATTAACTTTTATGAAAAGCTTAGTTTAATTTACAGTGCAGAAATGTCCGAATCTTTCTCTTATGCTATTTTTAACTTCACTTATTCCTAAAAATGACATTTTGGTGGAGGTGGAGAACAGTGCTAGCGATGCTATCACATCACCAAATGTAAAAGGCTGACCCACATGGTTGTGAGTCTCTATGCTTCATTCAGAGAAAATGGCAATTTTAAGCTATCACAGCTCTGTAGTACTTTTTCCCATTTCAGTTTTTTGCTAATACTCCAAACTAAATATTTTCCTCATTGTGTAGTGTTTGATACTTTAGCAATTTTATTTGATTGATGTAAAGTTGGATGCATTTATTTAGTGTACTCGAGCTTTAACCTGTCCAGCTTTAGTAAGAAAAAGACATGGTATTCATCTCAGAGAGGAAAACGTCTGCGTACTATTCCAGTTCTGAGGGCACAGACAGGCAATCCGCAACACCACGCTCTGGTTCTTCATTTTTGCCAGCCTGAGCAGCTGAGAGTGATAATGCGGTTTGCCCCTCGCATGAAGCAGTGCCTGGGGGAGCCTGGAGCCTGCGGGTTTCGCTCCTGGCACCATCCAGCTTTTTGGAGACAAGGACAGCTTTGGCCGTGGCCCTCCGTCCGTGCAGCATAAACACAGCCTGGTACACGGAGGGCTGCTGATGGCATCGGGATGAGCGTTTGAAGGGACAAATCCAGAAATGATTTGATAGAAACTGGCAGAGACTGATGTACCAGCATACCAACTGTCTGTGCCCTGAGAATTAAAGTACAGCAGTAGTCCTCCTAATAAATTGGTGAAGTCTGCTTTGAAAAATATTTGTCATAAAACTGAACGTGGCAGGAGAAAATATACTAAAGAAAAACTTTTGATTTGTCATGGGACGCACTTCACCCAGTGGAGGTATAAAAAGCCATCTCGCTTGTCCGTTAAAGGGCACGGAAACTTTGTCTGAGCAATGGCTGTGCAATTCGGTGCTGCAGCGGTTCGGATTTTTGAGTGCTTTAGGCCATCCACTGAATTTACACGAAAGCAAATATTTGTTCTAGATTCTTACAGAGACCACTCAAGCACGCGTTTAATCTCGTATTTATTGAGAGCAACATTGAGTTTCTGCATGCTTTCTGAATCTAGGCCTAAAGAACTCAAAGGCAACGCAAACTACTCGTATCTGTAATAAGGTACAGAGCTGCAATGAAACTAACTCACTTTTGTAATTTTTCTTATCTAGTCAGAAGCATCCAGTTCTGAGAAGAGCCTGCCGGGACTGTCTTGAGCTGTGTAATATAACTGTATAAGAGAAGTACCTTCTATACAAACCCTTTTTGTACTTTTAGATAGAAATGTCTACTTTTTCAGCAGTTCTGTGAATTGACTTAAAGCAAAGAATGACTGTAGATTTGGAATGGCTGGTTTTACTTTGGAATATATTATAAGGACTAAATTTGATGCAGCAATGCTGGGGAGATGACAGGGATTAAAACCAACAGGGACTTAACAGAGGCTGTCTGCATTTCCCAATAAAGCTGAATTTCACCGTACCTGAATGCATCTCAGCTTTTGTAATGAAGAAAAATTCCTGCAAGTAGTTCAGTTTGTTAGTTTTACTTTGGAAAAAAAAAACACATTAATTTTTGGTTCTTACTCCTTTAATGGCTGATTGGACAATAGTATCTGTATATTTGAACTAATTTTTCCTATGATATCTATCACAATTCATATGTTTTTCATAAATAAAAGATAAACTGGTTCACTTGACCGTTAGTATGCATTAATGAGACGGACTGTGAAATGGTCAGTATTTCAGTGTGTGGATTAGGAACCAATTTAAATTAAACCCTGTTATAGTTTGTTCCTTTAATTCAAAGTAGTAAGTGCATGTTTTATCAGAATATCACATGGTTTATATATGATGGGTCTGGTCTTGCAGTCCTAACGTAGGCAAAACTCGCATGGACCTGTGTGAGAGCTTTTCTCTGAAGGCTGGGGGGGATCCCCTTCTGGTCATCTAGAACTAGTTATGGAAATGTATGCTACAAGCTGCTGTAAGTCCTACTATGTCGAAAGTTAAGTCCCCTGTAGTCCTGGTTACGCCCCGCATCATGCAAGAGACTTGTATGCATTTTTTTTTTTTTAAGTTTCACAAACCATAAGAGATGTAAAGTTCTGGCTATATGATAATCTCTATAGAGAAGATGCAGATTATTGTAAAGGTTTCTCTTTTATTGGCATGAGTTTGGGATGACTGCATTATGCACAAATGGTAAATCTTATTCCCTGATAAAGAAATAAAAACCTTTCTGATGGTTTTCATGACTGTCCATGCAGTATACCTTTACCTGTTTTACAACAAATCAAGTTCTAGCAGTAATTCTGTAGGCAGGTAGAACACGCTGTAACATAGTTATTCATTCCAGCAAAGGAAGTAAGTTCTAGTCATGCCTTTCAGACAGAAATCCAGCTCCTGGTGGGTGACGTGGTTGTATCTTCAAGGAAAATTTTGAAGCCTTAAGTTCAGTCTCTGTTCCCTGGGAGCAACCTGAAATTCAGCAGATGAATTCAGAGCAGCACGTGTTCTGTCGTTCTGGAGGCAAGGGAGAGCTGTAGGACGTGTGCTTGCGTTTTCACAGTTGCTCTGTGCAGATCTAGGTGCTCCCACTTAAATATTTGGACCTTGTGCTGTTGATGTCAGTAGGAGCAGGGTTAGCTGCATGCTGAGTCATTTTGAAAACGCTCGTCCCGGTTGTACCTTCCAGCTCTCCAGATGGGAACCGGTGGTGACCGATGCAGTGCTGCCTTCCTGCCTCGGCAAACAGCCCCCATCTCAGTCCCATGGGAACGAGCCCGTTGACTTAACTTACCTGTTAACTCTCAGCCGTATGGGTGCTGTCCCAAATTATAACCCCTGACGTATTTCATTGCTGATTAATAGACATGCTTAGTTAACGTACCTCCATAAATAGGTTGTTATCAGGGTGACGGCCAGTTTCGCGATTGCTGCTAGAAATGTTTAGAAGGGGGAAATGAGTTATTGCAGCTTTCCCCGGGTTTTCAGCTGGCTCTCGACTTCTCCTTTTGAAAAAGCAGAAGGATGGTCCATCCCTTCTTCACTCGCAGTTATCTTTAGGAGGCACTTTTTGCACCGCTGCCTGCCCAGCAAGGCTGTGTATTGCTGATGGAGTCGTTAGTGCTCCCTCAAAATGAGGGCAAGGCATTGTAGCGAAAGAACTGTGAAAATAAGTAATTGCAGGCTACTGCCTTGTCAAGTATGTAACAGCAGAGCGTGGACGTCCTGCAACTTTGCGTGCAGGAGCTGAAAAAAAAAAAAATATGAAGTGAAAACTGATGCAGTGGTTTTACTGGAAGGACTGGAGTCTTTATGTGATGCTGGGAGCGAGGGTGGTGGCGTGCGTTGTGTCCGTCCTGCTGCTGGGCTTGCGGTAATGCTGATGGGTGCGTCGGCATTCAACACCGAAGTCTCTTCTTGGTCTCAGACATTTTGAGTTATATCCAGTAGAGAGAAATTAGACTGACAATATTTATACCTTCCAAATACCAATTTTATATTAAAAAATTATCTATATATATAGTCCTAACAGGTAGCAGACTTTTAAGATGTTGACCGTGTATGAAAATCTCACTCATTTCCAAACTAGTAATACATGAGGTGTGTCACTCTTCGGGTATTCAGTGATAATGCCCTAAAAAGCCTTGGCTGTACTAATAAACAAGTAAATAAATAAAATTGCAACAACTTACCAGAGCTCTGAATATTTTTTTGTTCCAGCAGAGAAGCTTTGTGGTGATGAAGTAGCAGACGAGTATTTATTCCCCATGTTTTACTGAACTTTAAAAGCCCGTCCTGTGCCTTGGGCTGGCTCCTCTCTCTTAAATAGGAATTTTGGATCCAAGTAGTGTAGGATCCTGGGTGTCCGTGGTGGAGCCTGCTGTTCCTGGGGTACGGCACCCCGGCTTTTCTCCCAGCAGTAACCACTAGATGTCAGATGAGGTCCAGCACCTCTGTCGTGCAGCTGCTGGCCACTGTTTTTCCCTTGGGATTTGAAGTTTTCCACAGACAAAACTTGAACCCTTTCTCCTTCATTTATTTTCATATCTGTCCTGTCAGCGACAGACTGCTAAGGAAGAGGGCAGACTTTCATTTTTGTGATTTTTGCAACAGCTATTAGAGCACGTAGTATACTGTTCACACACAGCAATTTGCCATCAGTGACATAAGCAAGGCCTCCCTTGGCTCTGGATTGAATTAAGCTTAAATTTAAACTACCAAAAAAATCAAAAATTACATTTTGAACAAAATTAGGGTGGCATCCCTTCCTTCAGCTTTTAATTTCTAGTTTTGGTACTAGTTTTGGGTGGAGCACTACAGAAAAGAGGATAGTCCATTCGCCTAAGAAACTCTAAACCTCCAGCGCTTCATCTTCAATAACCTTGACTGAAATCTGTCACCTTCAGTCCCGGATCTGCCGTTCCCACTCCAAAGCAGTGGTGCGTTGCTGCAAAGCACTGCTGCTAACTCCCCGTCTGCAGGCCAGTGGCACTTCTCCCTCTCTCAGAAATCAGGTCCTGCATTCAGATGCCAGTCTTGTTTCCCAAAACACGAGGCGGCTCATGAACTCTGTAAACTCAGCTTGTTTAGCGGATGGGTCATTACTCCTCCAAGAATTTTCTTCTGAAATTATGCTTCTTGACGCCTGCTAACTATGGGACAGTTGGTAGAAACACTAAGCAGTGTATCATACTGAGTTACAAGTTACATCTCACTGTGAACTAACCCAGTGCCAGCAGTGAGATCTACAAGCTCCGTTTCATTTCTCACATCACAAGATGAGGAATGAGGAAACAGGAAGAAACATGTGAATGAAGTGGTTTCCAGTAATGCACTGTCTGTAAAGCAGTTTTAAACTTGGTACAAACAACTGTAATTATAAAATTAGCTTTCATGACAAAGTTTGTGGTGGTTCTGCATAAGCAGCAGCAATCTGGCTATTAACAGAGCAGAATCCAAACAGCCCTGGAGGTATCTTTTAATATTACTGGTTGTATAATTTTGCCTTGCATACAGGGAAGTCCCCATGTTAAGATAATAAGAAACCGAATGTAAATGAGACTGTTTCTGATCTCAACAGCTGCAAAGCACCATACTTGATATTCAGGGGAAAGCTATGGTTAGGTTGGTTTTTTTTTAATGCAGCTAGAGCCAGCTTTTGTCTTTACAGCTAACAAGGGCATCGGGGGCTGACCCTGTGCCACGGTTTGCTGTTGATGGTCAGTGGGGACAGCCTGTGTTAGCTCCGCTGGTGGTTTGGGGCTGCTGCCTCGCTTGACCAAGATGACTCCACTCCCGGTTGAGACCGGGGGTCTGGGCTTGCTCGGACGACCAGCTCGCGGTAAGGCGCTGGCCTGCTGGGGACACCAGCGGCACCCGCACACAGGCTCCTGGAGGGGATGTAGTGAAGGGAGCCGGGGATGGGGCTGAGGGCTCACGGCCGGGCGGCTGGAGCTGCTCCTCCGAGCATCCCGTGGAGAGCAGGTCCCGGCTCTGTCAGGGGACAGCCCAGCACTGGCACCCGTTGTAATCGAGGGTGCCCTTGCTGGGGACAAAAGTGCTCCCGGGTGCACCTTTGCCTGCGAGCAGCGTGGGATTGATACCTGCAGCCCTCGCGTCCCCTCAGGCCTTTCTGCTCAGAGCTGGGGGCGGAGGAGGAAGAGGAGGAGGATGCTGGTGCGCTGCCGTTTCAGAGGGGCTTTGCAAGGGACCCTCATGCTCTCCCAGGGGGAGGCAGGCCCTCCCTGGGGTTTCCCCTTGTCTGGGGTCCCCCGTGGCCGGGGGTCCCACGCAGCCCTGTGCCCGGGTAAGGCAGTGAGCAGAGCGGCGGCGCTGGGGCTGGCTCAGGTCCTCAGGGGCTGCTCAAGGGAGCCTTTTGCTGGCAGATTTTGGGGAAGCTGCAGGTGACTGAAAGGAAACGGTGATGCAAGGGCAGGAGCTCTTGCACACGCAGCCTGTGGCTGCCCCATCCTGCCTGCGCCGTGCCCCATCCTGCCTGCGCCGTGCCCCCAGCTTCCCCGCCTGCCCTGGGAGCGCAGGATGGTCTCCCAGCCGTACAGAGGACAGTGCTGCCGTCCCTGGGCTTGGGGAGCGCGTTATGTCCTTCGGTCAGCCCATCCAGCTCTGCTCGAGAGGGTAAAGACTCATTGCCAAGGCACTTGTCTGTCCTTGACCCTCTGCGAAACAAGTGCTGCAGCACCCTGTGCCATCACGGGGCTGCGTCAGCAGTTGGAGGGGCCACTTGGCTATCAGGGCAGCCAACCTGGCCCTAGACCTTCACTGTCCTCTGATTTCAGAGGTGCCTCCAGGGCATCCCCAAGGAGTCCCTACTGCCTGCATCCTCCCCAGCCCTGGAGCCGTTGGAGGGGCTGGGCTGGAGACTCCCCACGGGAAACACCGACTCAATACAAACCGCAGCGGGTAAACAATTACGGGTGCGATTGCAGCGGGACTTCCGCTTTCCCAAGGGCTTTAACGGTGAAGCGGAGCTGTGTGAAGGCAGAGGGGAGGAGAGGACGCCGAGACGCCTGGGGAGACAGGAGCGGGGGCCGGAGCGAGACACCTTGGCTAGGAGCAGCTATGGGGGATGTCTTCATCCGACACATCGAGCTGCTGGGCTACGAGAAAAGGTTTTTCCCCAGCCAGCACTATGTGAGTATGCAGCGACCTTCCGACAAGCTGAGTAGCGAGGACTGGCTGGGGTAAAAAGCCTGGTCAGCAAATTTCTTTAGCTAAATATGACCGAGGGCCTAAAAGCATTCTTTTTTGGGGGGCTCATGACTGATGGCATGAGCCGGAGGCAGCCAGAGGCTAAAATGTCCTGAACACACAAGATTCTGGGCACCTGCTTTGCAAGCCATTGGTTACTTCGCAGGCTTGGAAAGGGCTTTTCCCTCTTTGATTCCCACCCGTCTGCATGTTTCTGTTCCCCACTCCGTCCCTGCCGAGCTTTCCTAGCGCCCAGCTCACTCGCTGCCTGGGCAGAGCTACTCGCATTGGGGTGGTGGAAGAAAAACACACAGTTTGTTTGAAACTGAAACATCCGCGGGGCTCCCTGAGGGCTTCAGCTGCAGCGGGGTGCCGGGTCCCACAGAGCTGCAGCGCCTTTGCTTTGCCCCTCAGGTCTACATGTTCCTGGTGAAGTGGAACGACCTCTCTGAAAAGGTTGTCTACCGCCGGTTTACCGAGATATACGAGTTCCACGTGAGTCGTCCTGGGGCGGGTACCGGCCCCCAGCCCAGCGCACCAGGGGTTCCTCGGGTGGGGAAAAGAGGAGGGCGAATTCCAGCTGAAATTGCCCCAAAACAAACCTGGCTCAAAAGAGGCTCCTGGGTCCCAGTGCTTCAATCTCCTTCGCCCCTTGAAGGGGGGAGCCGTCGGCTCTGTGCTCCCCTGGCAGATTTCTCCCAGTGTCAAGGCACGGGGTCCAGCCAGCGTGTGCCAGTGGCAGCAGGACGAATGCCGGGACGGGGGCCAAGCCGTGGGCAGGGGTGTGGGTGCCACAGGGGGGTCCCTCGGTGCCATCCTCACGGCCGTGCCTGGCTCTGCTCTGCAGAAAGCGCTGAAGGAGATGTTCCCCATTGAATCCGGGGACATCAACATGGAGAACCGGATCATCCCACACTTGCCAGGTGAGGGGCAGGTGCCGGGGCTGGGGGGTGAAGTAGAAATTGCAGCTGGTTGGGAAATGCCCCGGCGGGCTGAGCTCTGCCGGCTGCCTCCCGTGCAGGTGCTTGGTGTGATTTCTGTTCCTGCCCACCAGGCTTGAAATCAAAACCCCAGAAAAGTCTGAGCAGCGGCGGGGCTTTCCCCCAACACTCGCCAGCCCTGCAGATCCTGTCCTTCCTCCCCAAAAGCTAGGCACCCCGGAGACACGTCCTGCAGCATTGGCTGTGACCCCTGGCTGGTGCAAAGGGTCTGGCTTTGGGGAGCCTGGGCTGAGCTGAGCTGAGCTGAGCTGAGCCCTCCTTCAGTGACACTGTCACTGGGGATGGGTTTTAGTGCCCTTATGGCAACACACGTTTTTGTAAAAGGAAACGATGCAATGTGTCTTCAATGACAGGGAACGAACTCCTGATCCAAAGAGCTGACAGTTTGCCCCCGAGCAAGGTGCAGGTCAGCAAAATTCCCCCTTTTATTTAATTTCCTGCTTTAAAGGAGGCAGGAAGGAGCATGAGAAATAGCTGCAGGTTGTGGTCGACACCTCTTCAGGAGGAATAAACCTGCACCACGGAGGAGTGTGGGTGCCACATCTGGGGGGCTCCCCTGGGGGCCAGACTAACACCGCTGTGCCGGGACCCTTCCCACGTGCTGCCGCCGCCATGCTGGGGCTGTTTGGAGCGTCCTTGTCCGATTTGGGGAACTGAAAGCACTGGGGACAAGGCAGGCGTCAGACTGCTGCGGGGGGTGTGGGGGTGGCACCAGCTGCACACATGCACCCCAATGGGGGGTTCAGCACTGCTGTGGGTTGGGGCTGCCAGCGGCATTTTAGAGCCCTGAGGTCAAGAGTGGCTGCTGCAGGACACGCGCTGTGGCCGGTGGGATGGAAGGACGTGCACCTCTCCCCTGGCGCAGGCTGGTCCCCTGAGCCCCTCTTTGTGCCCCGGCGCAGCCACTGTATTTGTGGCCCAGCAGCTGCGCTTCATCTGAGCACGGATGTGGGAGTTATCCTGTAACTGAAATGGGGTCAAACGGGGTCTTTTCTGGGCTTGCACAAGCTGTGCAAGGGTCCGTGGGCTGCAGGGGACGAGTCCGGCTGCACAGAGCTCTCCTCCGCGCTGCCTGTGGCACCCGGGCTGGGCACTGCACCGCACTCGCCTCCCCAGCCACACTGCTGAAACGAGGAACCTGCGGCTGTAGCGCTTTTGCAAAACAGCCCTGGCCCTTCGGTCAGCTTCTCCCCAGCTTTTTCAGCACCATGCATGGCCCCCCGTGTGCAAGGCCGGGGCCAGAGCAGCAAGCGAGGAGACGGGGCCACACTCCCACAGAGCTTCGCCTTATGGGCACCATGCAGCCATGCAGCACCCTGGGGCCAAATCCACTTGTTTTCAGGGCAAAATTAATGATTCAAAGCAGCCTGCTTGGGAAAGTCATAAAAACAGGGCGCTCTGTCTGCTTTTTGTGAGTCCTTTCCCCTCTCTCCCAGCCCCAAAGTGGTTTGATGGGCAGCGCTCAACCCAGAACAGGCAGGGCACGCTGGCCGAGTACTGCTACACGCTGGTCAACCTGCCCCACAAGATCTCCCGGTGCCTGCATGTGGTCAACTTCTTCAAGGTCCGTCATGATGACATGAATCCCGTCACAGACAGCCAGTGAGTCCAGCTGCCTGCTATTTGGGGGGAAACCCTGCATCCCCGGCCCCGGGTGCTGGCAGCAGCCTGCAGGGAGGGCACCAGTGCCAGCGGTGAGGGCTGGTTGGTATTCAGCTGCCTTTGCTCTGACCTGTCTAGGATCAAGAAGCCTGAGGTCTTCCTCCTGCCGAAGGATGCCAAGAAAAACTCCGCCGGTAAGAGGCCTCGGAGGGGTGCAAGCGGCTGCCTCAGCAGCAGCAAAGCCCAGAAGGGAGAGGGGCAGCCATCCCACAGCAGATGCCCTGACCGAGAGCACGGTCTCTGTGCCAGAGCTGCAGCTGGGAGGAAACCACAGCCTCGGGGGGAATGAGTCCCTGTCCTGGGATCCAGCTGGTTTGGGACCAGAAGAGGCTGAGAGAGCACTTTGGGCTGTCCTGGGGCTGCTTTTGGCCTGCCTGAAATAGGGTATTTCTGCGCTGGGGGCTGGGAGAGGGAACGTCTCTCACTTCTCCCACACAGACATCACGGGCCCCATTGTCCTGCAAACGTACCGAGCCATCGCCAGCTACGAGAAGAGCTCCACATCCGAGATGGCTCTAAAAGCTGGGGACATGGTGGACGTCGTGGAGAAGGGCGAGAGCGGTATGTGTCCATCCCTCCAGAGAGCCCCCGAGGGCCAGCCCCCTCCTCACCACCATTTCAGCAAGGACGGGGACCGCCCTTGCATCTCGCGTCCAAACGCAGCATGCGAGTTAGTTACGCCGGTGCACGGGTTAAAGGGTAGGCGGTTGTATCGGGGTGTCCTGATGGAGAGGCTCAGAGCAAATGCAACCGGCAGCACTGAACCTCTCGGCGCTTCCTGCCCCCTTGGGACACATTTCACATTCACATGGAGCCACATGACAGTCGGTTTCGGCCGGGGAGGGTGTGGGACAATCCTAGAAAACCATGCAACCTCCTCACATGCCTCACCCTGTGGGGTTTCCTGCCCAGGAGGAAACAGGATGAACTGCCCAAGCTCCCTGGTTGCACCATGTAAACAGGGACCAGCCCCGGCGCCGTCCCTTCCGTCCAGGCCACGTGGATGCCTGCGCCTACCCCAGCGGGGACAGACCCGGTGCTGGTGTCCCCACAGTGCCCCCACAACGCCCTCTGCTTTTGCCCACGGCTGCTTTCCTTGCAGGCTGGTGGTTTTGTCAGTTGAAGAATAAACGGGGCTGGGTGCCAGCCGCCTATCTGGAGCCGATGGATGGTCCTGATGAGTCTGAAGAGCAGGAGCCCAACTATGCAGGTAAAAGGTTGGGGTAACCAGGGTGTGCACCAGAGCACAGCCTGCCGCAGCTTCCCGCTGGGATGGTTCATTGCAAGGCCCCAGTCAGGCAGTCTGTGCTAAGCAGGACCGCTGGGCAGGGAGATGTTGCTGTAGGAGCTGCCAGGAGGGATGAATCTCATGGTTTGGTGCCTCAGGGTCAACCTCAGGAGCTTCCCATGACCTGCAACTCAGCACTAGATGCTTGTTTTGGCTGATCACAGATGCACACCTTCATCCAGTGGCCATCCTGAGCTAGCTGGGTGAATGCCGAGTTGCTGGATTAGCAAAGGAGTACGGTGCAGCATCCAAAGGGAGGCACAGGCTTTCCCTAGTGCTTGGTTTCTGCACTGTCCTTATCAGCCCCCCGCATCGCCCCACCGTGACAGCGGGGCCTTATCGCACGGAGCAGAGGGAGGATCCTGCAGACTCATGCTGATTGCTCTCTGGCTTTCATCTTCGTGGTTTTCAAAACACTGCAACAAACTTTATTAGCACAACATTTCCTTCTTCCTCATTTAATCACCCAAATTATAAACATGCTCTTCAGCAGAGATAAGTGTGCTTCCACTGCTTGCATTCACCAGCTTTCTCCTGGAGAGGTGCTGGAGGGGCTGGGATGAGCCACAAGCACTGACAAGGCTGGGGGAAATCTGAATCCAAACTTGGAGACCTGAAGTGCCCTGGCTTTTGCCTAAAATGTAGGGTAGATGCTCTGGTGCCTCCTCTCCTCAGTGGCTGGAGAGCCTGAGCCCCATCCCCAGGGTGGTAGCACACAACCCGCTGTCCCAATTTTGTGCGCAGGTGAGCAGTACATTGTCCAGAAAAGCTACACAGCCGTGGAGGAGGATGAGCTGACCCTCAAGGAGGGTGATACCATTGAAGTCATCCACAAGCTCCTCGATGGCTGGTGGGTCATCAGGTGAGAGATGCCAGGAACAAAGCCGGCAAGCGGGATTCGGGCAGAGAGAAGGGGTGAACCAGCCGTTCTCCACACCGGGGCTGTGAAAGCCACAGACCGTTTGGTGCCGCTGCCCAGCACTTCCTTTTGCAGGGCTGCTTCTAGTAGCCTGTGGCTTTGCCAAATGTTAAACGTTGCAGCTGGGGCTTCCTCTGCTGGGGGCTTCAGAAATATCCAAGAAGGAGACAGATGGAAAAAAACCATATCTGTTATTTTGCCTCTAAGTATTCTGGCACATTTTGCTTTGCAAAACCTCAGCTTTCATCCCAGCCCTGGCCTGCCCTGCAAACTCGGGCTTTCCCAAGGGGAACCCCAGCTGCATTTGTGTTCTGGAGAGTCACAGATTGCACATTCACAGCAGGACATGGCGTGGCTGCAAACCCTGGGGATCCTCCCGCCCCAGCCTGCGCCCAGGCGAGTGGCACCGGGAGGATCTCCTGGTGTTTGCAGGTGTGCTGCGCTGGAGGGGGAGACGGGCCAGGGACCAGGGAGTGTGTCTTGAGCACACAACAGCAGGGTGTCTGGTAGGAAGCCCTGAGTGATGCTTCAGGAGCCCAGCGAAACGCCCAGGGGAGATAATATGGGCTGGTGAGACCCTGAAAGCTGTCAGCCATTGCTCTGTCTGCTACCTACTTGCTTTTGGGACTCAAGCCACACTTTCAGGGAGAGCCACAGGCACACAAGGTGGGGGGACAGTCAAAGCCCCCCTCGCTGCAAGCAACGTGAGAAATAGCCCACCCAGCGCCAGCCGGGGACAGGCATGAGGAGGTGGTGGTTGCAGAGCCACAACTGCAAGCGATGTTCCTTTGTGTTGCACTGCAGGAAGGATGAAACCACGGGTTATTACCCCTCCATGTACCTGCAGAAAGCCGGGGAGGCGAACACCTCCATGAAGAGTGAGCTGCGGAACCGGGGTGCTCCTCCGCGGAGGTAGGAGAAGCCCTGGGTGGGGGGGAGGAGGACTAAAGCTCTTCTTCGAGGGGGGTGAAATGAAACCAGACAGTGATTTGTGGTGTCCCTTGCTCGCCCTGGCAATGAGGAACTGCCCGGGAGAGATGCGAGCAGGGCAAAGACAGACCAGGAGGCAGATCCTGGAGGGCTGCAGCAAAAATAGCTCTGTGCTCCCCGACTTCCACAGGCAGAGAGGCACCCCAGTGTTTCTGATGCAGGGCGGCATGATCCTTGCTCCAACAGGTCCTCCGGCCAGGTGTATTTCTCCTTGTCCTTCTGCAAAGTTTCTTTTCTGGGCTAATCTTGTTTAATTTTCAAACTGGCCTTTTTCTTATTTCCAAAGTGCATCCACTGAATCTTTGAGAAGCGAGGAGAGATTTGACTAATCAGAGCTGCCAAATGGCCTAATCTGATGGGAGGATTTGAGCTAATGGAAGGGATTTTATTTTGATTAAAAAGATAAAAAGCAATAATAACTCATTAATTCTGATGCAAAGAAAACTGCTAGGAAGGGCAGAGCTTGCCGCTATCTTTTCTTCCCTGCAAGAAAACACAGCAGCCTTGCTATAAAATCTCTCAAAATCCAGCTCTGCTGGAGCACGGATTGAGCGTGAGACAGTGTAAAATGGCCCAAATCCACCTATTTGAGCGCGGTGATGCTCACTGATACCCTTGGGGGAGGTGAGGTGGCCTGTTCCAAGGACAGTGACTTGCCCCCCGTGCTGAATGCTGTCCCTGTGGTGCTGGTGACGGCAGCCAGGCTGAGCCCTGTTGCAAAGGTGGTGACCTGCCGTTGCGGGCAAGAGCTTTGCTATGAAATGGGGTGCGTGCTCAGACCAGGGAGGAGTTGAAGGCAAGATGGGCACGTTGCCTTGGGCAGAGCAGGAGGATGATGCCATGGGATGGACATCAGGAGCCACCTCGCTCATGCCCTGGTAGTGAAGACAAAGCGGTGGCCTCTGTCTGCCTGCCTGGGGACAGTCCCCGACGCTGGGGGTTCCCCTGCGGCAGCATGCCACCACACAGCCCCAGGCTGCTCGGCCTTTCACTTCTCTCAGTAGTTTCTCTGCTGTGGTTCAACACCGCACATCCAGGTGCACCCTGACACGTACCCCACGCTGTTCCCCTGGCCCAGGGACTGATGCTTGGGTGTCAGGGAGCCATGCCAAACCCCACACCAGGGATCTCAGTGTTGCAGCCAGTATAGATGCTGTATGTCCATTCATCAAAGAGCTATAGATCACTTCCAGGGCTTTCTTGGATAAACCTCATGCTTCGTCCTTCCAGCCTTATGCCCAATCTACCTCGCCATCTCCATCATTACTTTCTGGACTTGTGCTCAGGCCTCACCCTTCAGTATTTGCTTCCAAAGCACCACTCCAGCTGCCTCCTGACACGCTGTACATCACATCTCACCTATGGCTGCCCTCGAGGGCTGGCATCCACCTGCTGCCTTCCGCTGGGCAAAACCGAAAAGCAGATATTGGGCTTTGGGTGAGACAGAGGAGGAAGCGCCGGGGGGGAAAGCCTCAGCGAGAAAGTGTGTGGTGCGAGAGCTGCTGGCACAGAAACTGAAAGTTTTGTTTCTAACTCACTGTAGATCCACCATCCGAAATGCGAAGAGCATCCACAAGCAGAGCCGGAAGCAGATCAGCCAGGAGACCTACAGGAGGAACAGCAAGAAGTACATCCAGAGCCGGAGGAACATGAAGGAAAACTTCCAGAAAAAGGCCAATGTCATCAGTAAGTCTCACCGGGCCCTTGCCCTGGACCGCGGGCTGAAGTCCTGCAGGCATGGCCCATGCTCTCCAACGCTGGTTGCTGGAGTAGGACAGCACATGGAGGTCACTCCTTGCTTGTCCACCCTTTTCCTGTGAGGAAAGTGTGTGCAGGGAGGTGTTTCTTTTCAATGAGGTTTCTTACCTCTGGTTATAGGTCTGACAGGGAAGGAGCAGAATATGGTCCTGGTGGGAGGTCAGCCCACATTTAGGACCTGTGCTTTCCTCTGTGCACCTAACCTCACCCATGCCGCTGTTACCATTATCATGTACGTTAGCTGTCAGCAGAGCACCTAGAGGGAAGTGTTGCATGAAGGAGGAGGCTGCTATTGAGGTGGATGCTTTAGATCTGGTAATCCCCGTGTGGGACCCATGACCTTCCCAAGGGAGAGCAGCTCCTCGTGCAGACCTCGAGCTGGGCTTCCACCTGAGCAGAGCTCCCAGCCGGGCACGGGTGGGCTCATCCCACCACCCTGACCTCCGGGAAGACCATCACACGCGGCTGAGACAGGAGGAGAGGCAGGAGCTTTGGTGGCCATTACACAGGAAGCTTTTGAACGTTCACATGAAGATGTTGGGTGGCAGAGAGCTCTGACCCATCTGTACATCTGCTTTACCCGCAGTTGAGAAAAATGAGCGAGAGGAGAACAAGGCCAAGGCTCAACCTGCTGTTCCTCCCCGTCCCAGCAAAGACCTCATCCTGAACCGCTGTACCGAGAGCACCCGGAGAAAGATCCTGTGAGCCCTCAGCCCCCCGCACCAGCCAGCCGATGCTTTATCTCCGCCAGCTCCTGCGCAGCCGGGGCTCAGAGCCAGACCAGGGGATCCAGGTTCTGGCAGCTGCCGCAGGCCCCGGCGGGCTGCCGGCCGCATCGGCGCAGCCCAGCGCCCATCTTCATCCACCGGCACAGCGATCCCCAGATGTCCGAATGACAGCGTGAGGAGAGCCCCAGCCCTGCTCCACCGGCTCCTGGGGGACTGAGGTCTCCACAGCCACTGGGGACCCCTCGCCACTAGACCACCTTTTATCCCCTATTTGTATTTTGAATTATTTTGCTTCTTTCATCAATAAAGGAGAGACACTTTATAGAAGTATTTCAGTGTCCGCCTGGACGGCTGGTCAATGCAGCCACCAGGGAGCAGCCTGGCAGCCGGCAGCATGGCGGCAGGAAAGGCGTTTCTCCCCGCGTGGCCAGTGGAGGATTGGGCAAGGGTCTCTTGTGAAAGATGCCGGTGGGGAGGAAATTTGGTTGGGGGGACAAAAGGACGGCATCTTCCTCCTGGAAATGGCTGCTTTGCTCCCTCTAATGGAAAGCGAGGACTGGGATGTGGGGTTATGGTGTTCGCCGGGATGGGGTAGGAGCCATGTGGCAAGGTGGCCGCCCCGAATGGCAGCGGGGTGTGAGGGGCGCGGGGCGGGCGGCCCAGGGCCCGTGGGGCTGCCAGGGCCTGAGGGGTGAGCGGCTTCCCAAGGCTGCAGACACTGGTCCCTCCTGCCGCCTGATGGAGGGCCACCATGTCGGGAGGCCAGTGGCCATGACGGCATGGCCAGCGCCTCCGGGACAGGGCTGCTTTGCAACAGGGAGCGCGGTGCGAGGGCTGTTTGTGTGCCACCACAGCCAGCCCTGCTGCCGCCATGCCAGGCGGCTTCGGGTTCGGGTCTGGGTCTGGGTGTGGGTTTGGGATAGGGTCTAGGTGTAGGCTGGGTCTGGGTTTGGATCTGGGTTTGGGTGTAGGTCTGGGTTTGGGATGGAGTGTGGGTCTAGGTGTAGGTTTGGGTCTGGGTTTGGGTTTGGGTCTGGGTTTGGGTGTGGGTTTAAATCAGGGTCTGGGTCTGTGTTTGGGTCTGGGTCTAGGTCCAAGTTAGGGTTTGCATTTGGGTCTGGGAATAGGTTTGGGTCTGGGTCTGGGTTTGGGTCTGGGTCCAGGTTAAGGTCTGGGTTTGGGTCTAGTTCTGGGTCTGGGACTGGGTTTGGGTCTGGGTTTGGATTTGGGTCTCAGTCTAGGTTTAGATTTGGGTCTGGGTGTAAGTCTGAGTCTGGGTCTAGGTGTAGGTCTGGGTCTGGGTTTAGATTTAGACCTAGCTCTGGGTCTGTGTGGGGTTGGGGCCCACTCTCTGCAACGGGCGGCATAGCCCCTTTAAGACAAGACCTTCCCGCGCCACAGCCGGCCGCGTCTCGCACCGCACGTGACCGCGGCGCCGCGGCCGGGCGCATGCGCGCAGGGGGTGGTGAGCGGGCGCGCGGCCCGCCGCCCGCACGGGGGTCGCAGGTGAGAGGTCGGCAAGATGGCGGCGGCGGCGGCCTGAGGAGCGCGGAGAGGCGGCGGCGATGTGGGGGGCGCTGAGGGGAGTGCGGCGGCCGCCGCCGCCGGCCCTCCGCAGGGGCCTGGCCAAGCCGGCGGGCCCGCGGAGCGTCCGCCAGCTGAGGGAGGCCGAGGAGGCCGCCCCCGTCTTCCAGTACGCGGGGAAGGCGGCCAAGCGGAAGGACCGCGTCTTCGTGTGGGGTTTCTGCTACTCGGGCGCCCTGGGCATCCCCAGCTTCGTGAAGCCGGACGTGGGCTGGAAGAAGCCGCGGCGGATCCAACCCACGCCCTACCGGCTGGAAACGGAGGAGAAGGTGGGCCCGGGGGCGGCGGCCGTGTTTTGTCCCGCAGGGTAACGTTAGTGCTGCTTCCCGGGCAGCGGTGCACCTCCTCCGTCCGTGCCGGCTAGCCTGGGCCGGCATCTTCTCTCAGCTTTGAAAGGCCATTACTTTGAAAGTAACCTGATTGACACACCTTGCAGTGATTCTTTTTTTTAGTTGATACAGCGGTATTCGTCAGGGTGATTTTTGGTGTAATTACGTACAATTTGGAAAATATGTATCTGTATTCTTTTGTCAGAGGCATAAGAGAGCAAGAGTGCGAACAACACTTATCAGAGAAAATGGGCCTCGTTTTCAGTGGCTTTCATGGCTGCTCTCACCTTGACAAAATTGGAAGCTTGTGTTGAAAATCATGTTATTCTGTCGCAAGTTTCAGTCATTATGCTCTGCTGTCCAATTCAAAGAAGGTCAGAGCTTTTATACTGGGCTTTTTTTGTCAAAAGGAGTAAAACAGGGGAATGTTATTCTCTTAATATCTCTTTGTGTTTGGGGTTTTTTTATCTACTGCTGCTGCTGGTCAGCAAATAGGTCTTCCTGTTGTGTTTGAATGTGTCCAAAATAATGCAAAAAATAAAGATGTATGCACATGAAAACAAAACTCTAAGCTAGTAATGTCGGACTTGAGTTTACACCATTGTGCTTATCGCTGAAGAGTGTTTCTGATCATTTTTACAAAGACCATTCATACCATGAATTTGGGCCGTATTTGGAAATAGCTTAATGAAGGTTGAATGCTGATGAACAAATAGCATGGGGTGAAACTTGTTTTTCTAAGCCATAGCTTGTAACTGAATGGTGTGGGTTTTGTTTGTCTTGAAAGATATCCTCTGCTGCCTGCGGTTATGGATTCACACTGCTGTCCTCTAATACCACAGACATCACCAAAGTGTGGGGCATGGGGCTGAACAAGGATTCCCAACTTGGATTCCAGAGGAGCATAAGAGATCGAAGTAAGGATTGAAGTGTTTTGAAGACTTACAGGGCGGCACTACAGGATACATGTGATGTGGGAAACTTCGTGTTAGAAGGCATGAAAAATGCCCAGCAGGCTTTGATGCAGAGTGTGGGGCTGTGCTTTTTCTTTTTTTTCTTTTTTTTTCTTTTTGAGAGGTCTTTTTTTGGAACTTAGCTGTATTTTTGTGTGCTTTGTAATTGGTCAAGGTATGCATCTGTTCTATGCACTGCACTTATATTCTTGCCTGGATGTAACTAAAATCTAAGTAACTATTCTGCAGAAGTGTGTGTGTGTGTGTGTTAAGGTGTTGCTTTGAATCTCTATAGTTTTATAGTAGGCAATGTAGTGGACTAGTTAATAAAACAATTTTGGCAAGATGGTTCACTCACTTCTGTTGCCTTTGCATCTATAAACTAATTTCCTTTCCCACAGAGATCTTTTTATACAGCCAGTGGAATTTTTTGTGAAGCTGTAGGAGTTTTTTATTTTAATACCAAATTCCATTTTGAAGGAAAAAATATGTTATTCAGCCATTCTGTCTTATACCAGGCTCTCAAACTCATTTAAGATGATAATTTCTGTGCAGAACATTGCCACCTTCCACCTAAGACAGATACGAAAAACATGAACTTACTTCCCTTATAGAATGGCTGTCTTTAACTGTTTGAAAACATTCCTCCATGAACAATTGGGGAAAACCATGTTAAAAGCAGTTTTTCTCTGTGTAGTGTGTAAGAGCATTAAGGTATGGTGCATCTGATATGGGCAAAAGGTTAAACTTTGTGGAGAAGCAAAAGAAAACTGCAGCTACTGTGCAGAATGCTGAAGTTTACAGTGGTGCTGCTGTTGTGCATTGCTGATAGCACACTGTATAGATTTCCAAGAGTGTGTGCACGCAGCAAGTGTGTGTGCTTAAACAGCAGCTGCAAAATGAAGGGTCCGCAGAAACCCACTCCACTCACTTCTGCTTTTAAAGCTTTCAGCTATTACTCTGTCTTAGTTCTGTATGTGCTGATGTCTCAGGAGCATCTTGTCATTTCCTTGTTTTTCATCTGACCTGCAGATTATTTTTGCCAGAAAATCCAGAAATAGGTTAAATAGTTTTGTGGTTCAAGCCCTTCTAAGTAAGAGAGCGCTCAGTGTTTGGTAGGATCTGTTGAAAGTGAAACCTTCTGACTTTTAGATGGTTGTATTTCATGCTCTAACTTCAGCTGTTTCTAAGCTAAACTGCTAGTATTTTACTCTCACCCTCCTCTTCCTTAGCCACCTCATTGCCTCTCTTCTCCAAAATCCCTCAGATATCAGTGATGATTACCACAGATCCCAGTAGCTTGTGTCGCTCTGCTGGAAGGAACACAGAGGTTTTTTGCTTTGTGACTTCCACGTCTCTTTAGACAGATACAAACTTTGCTGCCTTTCAGTTCCTGCTGTATTGCATGGCAGGCTCCCACCATTTGCAAACAGCCAGTTGTGATGCCCATCCTCGCATCAAGTAGTGTCTTACTGTAAAAGGGTATGTGTAGATTTTCTGGGTTTTTTTTTAATTGAAGGCAGTGAGGACTAGTTAAAGCACTGCTACGTATGAGCAGAATACTGCTTTGGGTCCTCTGGGATTTGATTTCACTTGTTACAGTGGCTTTCTTTGATATCAAAGCTTTTTATCTCCCCTTAACCTTTTCCCTAGTACTGATTTATGTTTTGCTGTTCTTTTTTTTCCTTTTTTTTCCCCAGCTGACCGTAACTGATTACATATTCTTCAAGTTACTAAATCTTCTTTTTCTAGTACAGCCTGTCATTTTTTTTCGTAAACGTTAGATCTCTTATCCCCTATGGAGCCAGGCTAGCTAATGTTTCTTGCATTCCTTTTTTCTGAAAGGGCCTTTAATCTACTGTTCTTTAAATATGAAGCCCTGAGATTTTTTTGTTCACCTTTCGTGCTGTCTTTTTGTGACTGCGGCTATTGTACCTTGTTTGCAATATCCCCAGTTGCACAGAGTACTTAGTTTGTGCTTGATGTTAAGCTCTCTAGTAATCCAGCCTTATTCACCAAAGTGGTTGAACATATGGCTGAAAGCCTCAGTTTCTCAGTTCTGGCCACCTGAAGCCTTAATAACATTCAGCCTCTAGGTATGGTGGATTTTTGATTAGGCAGTGATTATTGCCTTCAGCCATCCCTATGACTTTAAACTTGTTCCCCTCCTCAATGAATCCTAGTCAGCCTTTTACTTTGGTTAGTATCTTGGCTTTCTAAAATATATCTGCTTTTGTAACAAAATAGAAGTGAGTGTGTGTATGTACAACAGGATCGGCAAATATATGATGAATTTGCTTTGTGGAAGCTACTGACTTTTTAAATTTCTCTCTCTTCCTTAAGCTAAGGGCTATGAATATGTCTTGGAACCATCTCCAATTCCATTACCCTTGGAGAAGCCGCAGCAGACTCGAGTCTTGCAGGTGTCCTGTGGGAGAGCCCATTCCCTGATCCTGACAGATAGTGAAGGAGGTATAGTATCGCTTGTGCTGGTGACAAGGGATGCCTGACTATGCTTTTATTAAAAGCTCCGAAAAAGATTGTCTTCTGTTCTTTAGAACTAGACCCCAGACGGGCTGTCTGCACTGTAAATGTGATGCAGGTAGCTGTTGGCCTTTTTGGGATTGCTCCAGGGAGGGAGGGCCCTGAGCTGCTAATGGTGTGTTGAGCTCTGCTTGGCTCAAGCTGTAATGTGTTGGAAGCTTTTTCGCTACAAGTGTTGCAAAATATGGTTTGTTTATCTAGCCCCAGGCCTCGTTTAAGTGTAGCCTATTTGTCTTGTTCAGTCGGATGTGTTTTTGAATTCATTTTTGGATGGCTATGCCAATACTCCTGTGTTACTTTCCCCTTGAAGCCCCAGAGTGCTACATTTATAAAAGCGATTAATTAATAGGCCTTTATACAGGAGATCCTGTTTGTGAATTGGCTCTCCACATCTCTGGGAGTTCTCCGGTGCAGTGGCTTCGGTGCTGCACCGAGCGATCCAGTGCTGCTTATCAGTGGGTGAGCTGGTTGGCTGGTTGATTTAACGCTCCTGTGGGAGCGCTGATCTATTTCTGAGTCTCCTTGGCAACGGCAGGATGAACTAGGCAATTACTGAAAAACAGCCAATGGGCTCCAGGTACCGCTACTGTGCCTGCAACAATATCGCCGGGATATTGCTGACGAAAATGGATTCAGTCACTTGAATTTAAGTGGGCTTGGTTTGAAGAAAGCTTATGCGATTTTTACGGTACTGTGCTCCACCTTTCGTACTGAGGACCGCATGAAAGTATTTTGTGTACCTGAAAAGAGGCTTTCAGGGGATTGGAGAGTAATAAAACTAGCACATTTTATCATTGTTTTTCAGTTTTCACAATGGGGAACAATTCTTACGGACAGTGTGGCCGGAAGGTTGTGGAAGATGAAAGTTACAGGTGAGAATCCAAAGATCCTGAACTTCCTTAATGTTAAAAACATAATTGCATGAAAACCACCCTACAGAAAAGCCTGGAGGTGGAAAAATCTGGTAGTATAAGGATTAAGGAGTCTGAGAACAGGCTTTAGTGCTGCAGGCACCGTATAAATGGCCTGGCTTTAAACCCAGGCTGGGCACTAGCACTCTTCTGACCACATTCACAAAAGACAGAAAGATGTCAGCATGTGACAGTTTTCACAGGGCATAGTGAGAAAACCCAACCTTCATAAATTGCGTGAGGTAATTGGTGTTAGTAGTCGGTCTTTCTCCCTTTCGCCTCTCAGAGTGCAAGTGCTATTTCCGAGGGTGTTAGAAATGCCATTTAATGATGAAAGAGGCATCCTTTTGTTGAATCTCTTTGCTGTAACTGCCTTTGAATCTGTAGTGCTTTGCCTTTACAGGCTTTTTGTGGGCCACACCAAAGCATGTTCTCAGAATGCTCTGTAAGATAGTAGCAATGTAAGTGGATAATGGGAATATGTTGGAAGTTACAGACTCCCTGGCAGGGCCTAGAAGAGATCTTGCTCATTGCTCTCTCTGTGATCCATAAGACTTGGCCTGTAGAGTTTAAGAAAACAGCTGTAATTTAGCTAGCCTTCTTTTGCCTTGATACTGGAAGTTAGTCATTGGATTGTTCAGAATTCCTGTTTTTGTGAAAGAATGACATGGGTGTTAACACTAGGCTGTTTGTGCTCTGGGATATCTGGTTAATCTCTAGTTAACTGTAGTGTTTATATAGGTGCTGCAGTATTATCTAGTGTCTGTGCTCATTCTAGACTAAGGACTGTGTTTGAGGATTGCTCCCACCCCCGGTTCCCATGAGAGGTTATATTTATAAAGTGACAGTTCTTAACTTCTTAAATAAGAGAATGCAAAATTGCTTTCCTTTTTTGTGCAGTAATTTTACAGTGGAATTATGCTCTTTGAATATATAAGAGAACATGGGACAGAATCTCTCTTCTTGTAATAGGAAAGCAGCTTTCAGTAAAGGCAGGTCTACCTTCACGTTTTTCAGTTGCAGTCCTCTGAAATCCTCTGTGTTCCCTTTTCTCTTCTCGGTGGTTGTTTGGTGGTGTCCAGTGAAAGCCATCTAATTCATCAGCTGAAGGAGTTTGACAGCAGAGTTGTCCAGGTAAGAGGATCATCTGAACTGAATTCTGAAGGTGGATTGAAAACTGGCTGAACAGCCGAGCTCAGAGGGTGGTAATCATTGGGACGAAGACTAGTTGAATGCCAGTAACTAGTGCTGTATCCCAGGGGTCAGTACTGGGCCCAGTCCTGCTTAACATTTTCACTAATGATCTGGATGATGGGGCAGAGCCTACCCTCAGCAAGTTTGCAGATGACATAAAACTGGGAGGAGTGGCTGATACACCAGAGGGTGGTGCTGCCATCCAGAGGCTGGAGAAATGGGCTGACGTGAACCTCCCGAAGTTCAGCAAGGGGAAGAGCGAAGTCCTGCACCTGAGGAGGAACGGCCCCAGACACCACTATATGCTGGGGGCCGACCGGCTGGGAAGCAGCTCTGCAGAAAGGGCCCTGGGGGTCCTGGTGGACACCAAGTTGACCGTGAGCCAGCAGCGTGCCCTTGCTGTAGAGAAGGCAAATGGTATCCTGGGCTTCATTAGGAGGAGTGTTGCCAGCAGGTCAAGGGAGGTGGTCCTTCCCTTCTATTCAGCACTGATGAGGCCACGCTTAGAGTACTGTGTCCATTTCTGGGCTCCCCGGTACAAGAGAGACATGGACATACTGGAGAGAGTCCACCAAAGGGCCATTAAGGTGATGAAGGGACTGGAGCATCTCTGCTGTGAGGAAATGCTGAGAGAGCTGGGACTGTTTAGCCTGGAAAAGAGAAGCCTGGGGCGTGTGTCTTGGCAATGTGTATAAATACCTGAAGGGAGGGTGCAAAGAGGACGGAGC